>NC_080110.1:27675741-28299588 GCF_950005125.1 Chionomys nivalis
CAAGACCATGATGGGTTCACCCACTGAAACAGTCTACTTGAGCTAATGGGAGCTCACCAACTCCAGCCAGACAGGGAAGAAAATAACATAGGGAAGGAAACTATTCCCTCTGAATGTGGCTGACAGTTGCATGACTGGGGCAGACTGCAGGGCCACTGGCAGTGGCACCAGAATTTATCCCTACTGCTTGTACTGGCTTATTTAGAACCTCTTCTCTTTGGATGGATACCTTGCTCAGCCTAGATGTAGTAGGGAGGGCCTTGGACCTTCCCCAAAGCAATGTGCCTTACCCTCTCTGAGAAGTGAATGGGGGGTGTGGTGGGGGTTAGGCGGAAGGAATGGGAGGATAGGAGGGAGGGGGAACTGGGATTGGTATGTAAAATAAAAAAAAAAAAGATAGTTTGTTTTCTTTATAAAAAAAAAGAAAAGAAACTAATGGAAACAGAAACAGAGACTCCCAGGGAAACACTAGGTGGAGCCAAAAGAGGCAGGGAAACCTATGCAGACGATGGGGAAAGAAGGACTGAGCAAGAGCAGTGGAGGATACCGTGAGAACACAGACCACAGAGCCAACTAAGCAGGGCTCCTAGGGACTCACAGGGACTGAAACAACAAGCACGGACCCCATAGGGGTCTGAGGCAGGTCCTCCGCATGTAGGTTATGGTTATGTAGTTTGGTGTTCTTGTGGAACTCCCAACAGTGAGAGCCGTGGATGTGTGATGGGGTGGGGTGCAGTGTCTGACTCTTTTTCCTGTATTTGGGATTCTTTTCCTCCTCTTGGGCTGCCTCATTCAGCCGTAGTATGAGGATTTGTGCCTAGTCGCATTGTAACCTGTTAGGCCATGTTCAGAGGATACCCTGGGAAGTCTACTCTGTCATTTGAAGGAAAATGGAGGAGGAGTGGATCTGAGGGACAGAAACAAAAGGGGGAGGAAATGGGAGGAGATTAAAAAGGGAAAACTACAGTTGGGATGTATTGTATAAGGAAAGAATAAAAGAAAAAATATTTAAAGCATTTTTAAAGGAGATTTTATCTTACCCTAATCAGAGTGACTAAAATTTTAATAGATAGAAAGATAGATACATAGATAGATGGATGGATAGATAGATGATAGATAGATAGATGATAGATAGATAGATAGATAGATAGATAGATAGATAGATAGATAGATGATAAGTAAATACATTTTAGAAGGTGGCAAATGTTTTCTTAGATTTAGGAAAGGGAAAAACACTTATTCACTGCTTGTTGAACTGCACACTTCTACAGACACTAGAGAAATAAGTGTGGAGGTTTCTCAGGAAACTAGAAATAGGTATCATGTGATCCAACTACTTACAACATTCTTAGGTGTATTCCCAAAAGACTCTATATTGCATTGCTTGCTTATCCATGTCCATGATGCTGTACTCACAGTCAGGGGCTGGAAATAGCTTAGATGTCTACCAACTGTGATACATTTCTACATTGGAATATTATTAAGCTGTTAACAAAAGCCAATTTATGAAATTCACACTCACATGGATTGAAATGGAAGTAACCATTCTGAGTGAGGTAACCAGACACAGAAAGACAATGTCACATGTTTTCCCTTCTATGTGGATAATATGGCCATGAAGGGAGGGTCACTTCAAGGGAGGAGAGATAGTAAGTGATGATATAAGGGAGGAAGGTGGAGGGGGAAAATAAAATGTTTTGAATATTTTTACCACAGAGAAATAATTTCTAAGAAAACAAATTTGACCTGATTAAATATTGCACAATATTTACCTTATCAGAACAGCATTATATACTTTACCATACATGTGATTTTTATTTTTATATGTCAGTTAATTGATTTAATTTTTTTTTTGGTTTTTCGAGACAGGGTAATTGATTTAATTTTATAAGTAAAATTCATGAAAAGCATTTCTTTTGTCTCTGAAAGCTGATCTCTGTTTTGCTTTTGAAGGAAAGCTTTAAAGAATAAAGTATTTTTGGTTGGTAAAGTAGCTTTTTTTCTTCCTCATTTTGAACTTATATCACATTCTTTCTGGTATATAAGATGTCTATTAAGATGTCTTCTGCTGGGTTTATTGGATCTTTTGTGAATGCTGTTTCTTTCTTTCCTCTTGCTGCTCACAGGGTCCTTTTTGTGTCCCATTTTGATGGTTTGATTACACCAAGACTTGAGGTAGCTTTTCTTGAAATAATCTTAATTAGAAATCTTTATTTTCCTGTTCTCAGATATTTTACCTTAGTCTGTAAGAAATAAGAAAACCTATTACACTTTCTGTAATTTATTTAAATAAGCTTTTTGTCATTTGTTTTTCACTACTCCATGTTGAATGCTAATGACTCATCCATTTGTTTTTATTCTCAAATATTTGTGAGCTATTTTCATTTTCCCTTTTCTATTATGAGTGTTTATTTCTATCAGCTTCACAAATTCTTTGGATTGTTCAGTTTTGATGATGTTGCTTTCTATTGCATTTCATTTTTATTATTTTGAGCTTTCTATTAAATTTCTCTCGTAAGTTTCAGAACTTTATATCTGTACTTTATTTTTTATAATTTCATACATGAATACTATAATCCAGTTTTCTGAACATCTATTAGAACATCTGTTTTGAATATTTTATCAAGAGTTCATGCATCTTCCTCTTGCGCCAACTATGACATTTTTCTTATTCACTAGGTAATAGCATGGCTCCTTGGCTATTCTTATTTCTTAGGATCAAGTATTAATACCTACTTTTAAAGAACTTATGTGGTCCTCTTATAATTCCTGAATCTGATTTCAAGAAATTTTGGTAAAACCTTGGCATGATTCCCAAACTCCTAAACACATCAACAAGCTGTAATACAAGTGGGCAACCTAAGCCAAGATTACCACAATCAGAGCAGGATGAAATAGACTACTTTGGCCTCCAAGGCTGGCTCAGGACCAGAATGTAATTCTATAGCCACCAAAGCAAGTGCAATACTGAGGGAACTTGAAGATCAAAGTCTCTGTGGCCTTCTATCCAAGTGGTTTGCCTAATCCAACACTATCACAGTAGACTGATGATGATGTAGATCACAGCTTGAGTCTGTGAAGGAATTATGGATTCCTATGTGCAAGAGTACTATTGTTCAGATGTAGTAGGAGCTGTGGGCTGCGTCCCGACCAGCTCCGCACAGCTAGCTTTACCCGAAATAATCACACAGAAACTGTATTCTCTTAAACACTGCTTAGCCCATTAGCTCTGGCCTCTTACCGGATAACTCTCACATCTTGATTTCTAATAATCTGTGTAGCAACACGAGGTAGTGGCTTACCGGTAAGATCTTAACCTGCATCCATCTTGGAGAGGAGAGCTATGGTGACCACTTCACTCTGCTTCTTTCTCCAAGCATCCTGTTCTGTCTACTCCGCCTACCTAATTTTCTCTCCTATCAAAGGGCCAAGGCAGTTTCTTTATTTAACCAATGAAATCAACACAAAACAGAAGACTCTCCCACATCATTCAGATATTAAATGTCCCCTATATGCCCGTGAGTTTGAACACTTGCCCTCAGTGGGCGTTATTGTTTAAGAAGGCTATGAGACCTTAATGCATTTGTTCCTGAAAAGAGCATAGAGAAATTGTCAAGTGTAGTGTAAGCTGAAAATACCACATTTACAACATTTTAAGTCATAATTATTTTCACAAAAAAGATTCATATATATATATATATATGTGTGTGTGTGTGTGTGTGTGTGTGTGTGTGTGAAACTTAATAAAAAAAGTGATACAGTGGAATAAGTCTGAATGCAATAAATGCAACTTGAAGATAATTTCCCTGTGCTAGTATCATGGAAAACATTGAATGGATTTACCTGAATGTTAAGGATTAGAAAGACAACCTGCAACTAGACTCCCCCAAAACTCAAGCCTATCCAGTGGTCATACAAACTACTACCCACACCCTGCCCCCAAAAGCTGCCTATCCTCCTGAAACCTCTGTGGAACTCAGAAACAAAACTTGCTCCAATACTGAGGGGACTTAAGAGACACACCCCACCCCCAAACATGCCTATCCTCCTGCGACCTCGGTGGAACTCTGAAACAAGTCTTGTTCCAATACTGAGGGACTTAAAAGATGAGTGAACAGCCACAGGGTGGGACAACCCACTCTCTAGGACCTCCCCAGTGGGACAAAACCCCTGGGCAGTCCCCAACTCCCTTGGCTTTTCTAGCCAACCAGCAGGGAGTTTCCTGCGACTAGGCTCCCCCCAAAACCCAAACCCATCCAACGGATGCCCCAAGCTACTAGTCACATCTGGCCTAAGAGCTGAGATCTTGCTATAATACTGAGGGGACCAAGAACTTGCTACAACACTGAAGGGATTAAGAGAGAGCACCAAGAGAGCAAACCAGGAGAGAAGACCAAGAGAGCAGGCATATAGATACCTCAAAATCTTTCTGAGTCAGACATTGACAGTACAGTGCAGACCAAGAAAAACTCCCAAACATGCAGACAGCCACTGCAAGGAATGGACCAAGATGCAAAGACACTGCCAGCCTCATTTGAAGGAAGAGATAGGTAGGCACCAATGCAAGAATTCATCCAAAAATATAAAAAGCAAAATGCTAACACCAGAATGCAGCAGACACTCAACAGGAAGACTTGATCATCCTAACCCAGAAGAAATAGAAGAAAATGATGTTAAGCGTAACTTTATGAAAATGATAGGAAGCTTTAGAGAGGAAATAAAAAACTCCCTTAAAGAAGTGTAGGAGAAGACAGAGGAAAAAATTGGAAAAAAAAAAAAGAATAAATCCCTCAAAGAAAACCACGAAAAAACAATCAAACAGGTGAAGCAAACAGTGGAAGCTTTGAAGAATAAAATCCAGGTAATAAAGAAAACACATACCAAGGGAGTTGTGGATATGGAAAATCTGGGTAAACAAACAGGATCTACAGAGACAAATATAACTAACAGAATACAAGAGATAGAAGAAAGAATCCAGGTGCTGAAGATACTATGGAGGAAGTAGACTTATTGGTCAAAGAAAACAATAAATCCAACAAATTCTTAACACAAAACATCCAAGAAATTGGGAACACCATGAAAAAAAAAACCTAAGAATAATAGGGGTAGGAGAGGGAGAAGAACTCCAGCTCAAAGGCACAGAAAATATATTCAACAAAATCACAGAAGAAAACTTTCCCAACCTAAAGAAGCATATCCCTATGAAGGTACAAGAAGCTTATAGAATACCAAATAGACTGAATTAAAAAATAATCCCCTTGACATATAATAATCAAAACACAAAGCACACAAAATAAAGAAAGAATATTAAGAGCTACAAAGAAAAAATGTCAAGTAACACATATAGGTAAACATATCAGAATTACATCTGACTTCTCAAAGGAAACCATGAAAGCCAGATGGTCCTGAGTAGATCAAAAAACACCAATGATAGCCTATGCTGGAGAGGATGTGGAGGATGTGGAATACTCATCCTTTGCTGGTGGAAATGCAAACTTGCACAACCACCTTGAAAATGAGTATGGCAGTTTCTCAGAAAATTGAGAATCAATCTACCTCAGGATCCAGCAATACCACTCTTGGGCATATACCCAAAAGATGCTCAGTCACACTACTAAAGCATTTGTTCAACTATGTTCATAGCAAAATTATTTATAATAGCCAGAACCTGGAAACAACCTAGATGCCCTCAACTTAAAAATGGATGATGAAGCCGGGCGGTGGTGGCGCATGCCTTTAATCCCAGCACTTAGGAGGCAGAGGCAGGTGAATCTCTGTGAGTTCGAGACCAGCCTGGTCTACAAGAGCTAGTTCCAGGACAGGCTCCAAAGCCACAGAGAAACCCTGTCTCGAAAAACCAAAAAAAAAAAAAAAATGGATGATGAAAATGTGGCACATTTACACATTAGAGTACTACTCGGTGGTTAAAAAAAAAAAAAAAAAAAAAAAAAAAAAAAAAAAAAAAACAATGACATCTTCAATTTTCATGCAAACGGATGGAATTAGAAAACACTATCCTGAGTGAGGTAATCCAGATAAAAAAGAAGAATATGGTATGTACTCACTCATAAGTGGATTCTAGCCATAAACAAAAGACATTGATTCTATAGTTCATGATCCTAGAGAATCTAAGTAATAAGATGAACCCAAAGAAAAACACATATAGACCCACCTGGAAATTGGAAACAGACAAAATCTCTGGCAAAATTGGGAGCATGTGGGTGGGGGAGAAGGGAGGGAAGAAGGGGAAAAGGAACGGAGAAGCACAGGGTTGAGGAGAACTTGAGGGAAGGAGATAGTCGAGATGGAGGAAGGACAGAAATGAGGGCAAGGAAAGAGATATCTTGATTGAAGGAGCCATTATAGGCTTAGCAAAAACCCGGCTCTAGAGAAATTCCCAGGAATCCACAAGGATGACCCCGCCTAAGACCCTAAGCAATAGAGGAGAGGGGACCCGATCTTGATTGCCCTGAAATCAGACTGATGATTATCTTAAATGTTATCATATAACCTTCATCTAGAAACTGATGGAAACAGAAGCAGAGACCCACATCAGAGCACTGAAATGAGCTTCCTAAGTCCATGAAGAGTGGAAGAAATGAGAATATGAACCAAGAGGTCAAGATCATGATGAGTTCACCTACTGAAACAGTTTATCTGAGCGAATAGGAGCTTACCAACTCCAGCCAGACTTGGAAGGAACAAGCATAGGACCAAATTAGTCCCTCTGAATGTGGTTGACAGTTGCATGGTTGGGGCAGACTGAGAGGCCACTGGCAATGGCACCAGGATTTATCCCTACTGCATGTACTGGCTCTTTTGGGATGCTGTTCTCTTTGGATGTATACCTTGCTCAGCCTAGATATAGTAGGGAGGGCCTTGAACCTTCCACAAAGCAATGTGCCTTACCCTTGGTTGCCCAGATTACAACCCCCAGAGAGAGACCACTAGAGAGGCCCAGACTGTAATAAGCAAGGTTTAATCAGCATAATACAAACGTGTTTGGAACTCATCTCCATCCCCATTGCAGTGAGGTAGAGAGGAGTGTATCTCCTCTGTGGGATAAGCTTTTAAAGGCATAACTACAAAGAGGCTTTTCAAAGCTGCATTGGCACAGGTGCAAGGTCTTTTGCTCCCTCCCATTCTGGTAAGTCAGCTTTTTCCTTGTTCTTAGAGCAAGGCCACTGTTCTTGAGTTAGGCCACCTTTATCAGCCTGTACCAGGTGGCTGGCTGGGCTAAGTGACCTTGTGCTTGGGATCTCCCAGGTGGGAGAGGAGAAGGCCACTATCTTCCTGGGAAAACATTCTGCTAGGAAATTTCTTCTCACCCCTTTGAGAATAAGGAGCGAGGGTCCTACACCCTCTCTGAGGGTGGGCTTGGAGGGTGTGTGGAGGGTATGGGAGGAGGGGAGGAAGTAGGAACTTGGATTGGCATTTTTTTAAAAAATCTAATAAATTTTTTAAAAAGAAGAAAAAAATCCATACATAAATGTAAATTTAAAAAAATGGATTAGAAAGACAGTCAAAACATGTAGGTTCTCAACCCTGTTGTTTTAAAAGTACAGTGAGCTAGTTCCGGGACAGGCACTAAAGCTACAGAGAAACCCTGTCTCGAAAAACCAAAAAAAAAAAAAACAAAAAAAAAGTACATTTAAGTCCTACAATAATAAATCAAAGAAACATCCCATTGTGGTAAAGCAAAAATACTTTACCAAACTTCAAAAGATATAAGCATGGCAACTATCCGGAAGACAGGTCCAAAAGAAAAGTATGAACTCATACAGTAAAAAAATAAATAAGAAAACTTCAGGACTAGATAGATGGTTAAAAGCACATACAGCTTTTCCGGAGGACCTGAGTTCAGTTCCCCACCTGCAAATCCAGTACCAGGAAATCCAAGGTCTCTGACCTCTGCAGACACCCGCAGTCACTTGCACACACACATGTGCATGCACGCACACACACGCACACACACACACACACACAGATAATCACATATTTAAAATAAAATGAAAAATTTTTAAAGAAAATAAAATTCTATTATATGTTAGTCATATATTTGTCTCATTTACTCTGAATTTTTGCATACTTCCTGTCAATATTAACAAAAAGAAGCAAGTTTCATCTGTGTCTTAATGATGATTCTCCATGGCACTCTGTTTACTTAATTCCCTGGGGCTAACAGAAAGATACAGATAAAGTAAGACCAACTCCAGGTCCATCTTGACAGCATACTGAGATAGCAATCTTCCTTATTTTTTGATTATTCAAACCTTCATTTGTAAAATAATGTAAGATTCTCTTAAGCTTAAGGAAAATATTATTTATTTTATGTGTGTAAATTATAGTGTTGCAAAATCTTTACTTGAAACGCCCATGTAAATGGAAAGGAAAAATGTTTTAGTAAGAGCTTGTGTTGTGTGAAGAGGAGCAAATGGAAGAGGTCCTCCATCAGCACAAGCTTTCCTGTGTTTGTCCATGGAAGAAGGAGAAACTAAGCATGCCAAGAGTCAAACTCTAGTCTCTAAGCAAGAGAAATATGATCTGGAGAGACACAGCAGAGTCTTATCATCACCTTCGTCAGTCAAACTGAAATCAAGTCAGTTACCAAGCCAACTTGGCAGCTCAGAAATTATGGCTAATTAAGAAAGTAAGATTTCAGACTTCGTTTTTAAGATGAACCCAGAAGTAAGTTTGTTATCTTCATGTATTGTACAATATTTCAATTTATTTAAGCATTTACAGTATTATCTCCACATACATATATGTAATGTGAAAATTGAATGAGGTCTTAAGGGGCTATATAAAGGAAAGAAGGGCTGTTGGTGTGCTTGTACACGTGTGTGTGCATGCATGGGTGCATGCGTGCGTGTGTGCATGCGTGTGTGTGTGTGTGTGTGTGTGTGTGCGTGCATGTGTGTAATGAAAGCAGAGCAGGAGGAAGAAGGAGACCAGGGACAAGGAAAGAGGTAAGATGATGAAGCAAGTTCTTACTCTTGCTCTATGTACATTGTAAAATACAATGTGTATATGCATAAAAATGTAATAATAAAACCCATTATATAGTGCACCAAGTTAAAAATAGCTTGAAATATTTTATGTACATTTCTGTGGGCTCATGGTCCTTTTAACACTAAAACCTGAATAAATGCTATCAACAAAAACTCTATTAATTAGACCCCAAAACAGAAAGCTAACACTAAGTACCAGATTATTCTCTCACAGCCCATATGTTTAATGTTATACTGTGATAGGAATCGAGTTTTCAAAGGGAATTTTCAATTATTTAGGAGACTGTCTACTTTCTACAAATATTATTTGTTCATTTATATGGAAATAATATGTTAAAGCTGAATTACACATTTTGTGAATTAAATGTATCTAGTTAATGACTTATTACAAAAAATGGTTTTCCATTCTTGTCTTCTTTTTGTCTTTGTATTATAAAAGAAAGAGTTTAATCACATAAGGAGAAAAACATCATTATCCAAAGGGCCTGAAGTGTGAAATACACATGAGAATGCCTGAACATGTCCACAAGTAAACAGCTTGCTTCTCCAGTGAGGAGGTCATCAGAGCCAATTGTTGCTGGACTTGTGAAAAGTTTCCTAAACCACAGTGCACTTAGTTTTACAAAATATAAATCTGTAGGTAAGATTAAATTACCTCTAAAACTTTTGAGCTGTGTGTTTAGATTACGCCATGTTCTAGACTAATTTTTACAATGTTACAGGAAGGGAAGATCAGTTACACTATTTTACATGCTTCAACAGCCAACTCAATAATTTTTTAAATTATTATAGATCTATTTTAAAACATTGAAAGGAGGTTCAAGTGATATCAGAATTTTAGTTTTAATTTTAATAGCTATAATGTGTTTTTCAGACAGCAGGTTGAACAACAGCAGTTATTTGTCATTTGAGTGGAAAATAAGGAAAGGAAAGTTTTTGCTTATTTCATAAGACTTCATCTTTACAAATGTTTTCTAAATGTCATGTCCTATCTTCAATACTATTTTACATGTTTTGTGGTATAGAGAAATATACCTTTATGTTTAGAGGGGATGAGACGAAGATCCACAATGAAAAACCGCACAGTGCCCACAGAATTCATTCTGTTGGGACTGTCGGATGACCCTGACCTTCAGGTGGTGATCTTCCTCTTTTTAATCATCATGTACATTCTGAGTGTCGCTGGAAACCTGACCATCATTACTCTCACCTTGGTAGATCCCCATCTGCAGACCCCCATGTATTTCTTCCTCAGGAACTTCTCTGTTTTAGAAATAACCTTTACAACTGTCTGCATCCCTCGATTTCTTAGCACCATTGTCACCAAAGACAAAACTATTTCCTACAATAATTGCACAGCTCAGTTGTTTTTCTTAATCTTCATGGGAATCACTGAATTTTACCTTCTAACTGCTATGTCCTATGACCGCTATGTGGCCATCTGCAAACCGCTACATTATACATCCATCATGAACAGGAGAGTCTGCGTATTGTTGGTTTGTTCCGCCTGGCTGACGGGGTTCCTAAACATCTTTCCTCCAGTCATTCTTTTTCTTCGGTTAGATTACTGTGGCTCCAATGTCATTGATCACTTTGCTTGTGACTACTTCCCCCTCCTGCAGCTATCCTGCTCAGACACATGGCTCCTGGAAGTGATTGGGTTTTATTCTGCGATCGTGATACTGCTCTTCACTTTAGCATTAATTATTCTTTCCTACATGTTCATCATCATGACAATTGTGAAACTCCCATCCGCCAGTCAGAGGAAAAAAGCATTCTCTACCTGCTCTTCTCACATGATTGTCATTTCTATCTCGTACGGAAGCTGCATCTTCATGTACGCCAATCCTTCAGCCAAAGAAAGAGCATCCCTGACCAAAGGAGTAGCTATCCTCAATACTTCTGTTGCACCTATGATGAATCCATTTATCTATACCCTGAGGAACCAGCAAGTGAAGCAAGCCTTTAAGGACACCATCCAGAAGGTAGTGCTTTTCTCTGGCAGGTGAAAGCACCTGTGATGTTAAAAGTATCATTTCTTCTTTCTGGATTTGTAAGCAAGGGAGAAAAAAAAGCATAATCTGTAATAGGATTGGTATTTTGGTATTTAATAAAATTGCATCTTTAGAGTAATCACTATGTTCTATACATTCAACTCATTTCTATGTGTGCTCATTTATCTATGGGTCTTTCTACTTATTATTTATGTGTTTACTTATTTTTTTGGTTGTGAATCTCACCTTTAACGGCTGAGCCATTTCTTCAGCCCTATGTGTTTACTTATAAGTTTCTATTTTTTCTAAAAATGAAGTCCTTTTAGACTTTTTTCTATTGTGAATTCCATAACAAAATTCTCCCTCATTGCAGTTATATCTTCTTATTACAAATTTATTCTCATTGTACTTAATAAACTTGGTAAAACTAAATACTGATTCATGATTTTTTTTGATGTTTCAAATAGTTAATGAGATATGTTTAAATGATAGGGAAGTCTAGGCTAATGATTACGATTTTGAATAGGAGTGCTTTATTTTTATGTAGATAGCACATTTGGCATAATAGAAAGTGTGTCAGAAAAAAAAAGAAAGTGTGTCAGGAGGTGAATTTCAGAATTATTATTCTTACCATGTAATAGAAATGTTACCAGGAAATCTGGTTCTGTTTAACATTGTGTGAAATCAAATAACCACAATCATTGGTGGCTTGGGTAAAAAATATAAATACCTGCTAAAATGTGTGAAAATATTATAAGCATGTGAATGATATTCTTTATATAATAATAAAAAGAAATGAAGTAAAAGGTGAAATAGAACCATGTACTGGTTATTACACCTATTGTTACAGTGAAGACATACTATCATTGTTTTACTGGGTCTGAAAAAGCATGGGATAAAACTGGACTTGCTGAACATAACAAACAATGAGGACTACTGAGATCTCAAGAACAATGGCAATGGGCTTTTGATCCTACTGCACGTACTGGCTTTGTGGGAGCCTAGGCAGTTTGGATGCTCACCTTTCTAGACCTGGATGGAGGTGGGTGGTCCTTGGACTTCCCACAGGGCAGGGAACCCGGATTGCTCTTAGGGCTGACGAGGGAGGGGGACTTGATTGGGGGAGGGGGAGGGAAATGGGAAGTGGGGATGGGGAGGAGGCAGAAATCCTTAATAAATAAATTAATTAATTAATGAAAAAAAAGAAAAATTTTAAAAATTTTAAAAATATATATTGTTTAATTCGAATATTTCAACAGTTTGACGAGGTACTATAATTACTGCTCCCCATTAAAATGTTTCTCTTGTAGATTTAATAACTGTATGTATCATAAAACATAAAATTTGTAAAGCAATTCAAGGAAAACTAACAAAATTACGATAGACCTATAGGAGTTCAGCTCTCCGGAAAGCTGATTTCTAGTCTGAGGACCTAGTAATTACCTGAGAATTGCTGATAGGAAGCTAATGTCTACGGCATGCATGTGTACCATGCACATTATACCTCAGCATAGATAAATCACATGAGTACTTATTTTGTGAAGTCCCTTAAAGTTGAACAATATTATCGAAAATTTATCAGGAAATTAATAATATAACAAAAGACTAATAATTTAAGATTTTTTTAAATTTTTTATTTTTTTATTTATTTATTAAAGATTTATGCCTCCTCCCCGCCACCGCCTCCCATTTCCCTCCCCCTCCCCCAATCAAGTCCCCCTCCCTCGTCAGCCCTAAGAGCAATCCGGGTTCCCTGCCCTGTGGGAAGTCCAAGGACCACCCACCTCCATCCAGGTCTAGAAAGGTGAGCATCCAAACTGCCTAGGCTCCCACAAAGCCAGTACGTGCAGTAGGATCAAAAACCCATTGCCATTGTTCTTGAGTTCTCAGTAGTCCTCATTGTCCACTATGTTCAGTGAGTCCGGCTTTATCCCATGCTCTTTCAGACCCAGGCCAGCTGGCCTTGGTGAGTTCCCAATAGAATATCCCCATTGTCTCAGTGTGTGGGTGCACCCCTCGCGGTCCTGAGTTCCTTGCTCATGCTCTCTCTCCTTCTGCTCCTGATTTGGACCTTGAGATTTCAGTCCGGTGCTCCAATGTGGGTCTCTGTCTCTGTCTCCTTTCATCGCCTGATGAAGGTTAATATTCAGGAGGATGCCTATATGTTTATATGTTTTTCTTTGGGTTCACCTTCTTATTTAGCTTCTCTAGGATCACGAATTATAGGCTCAATGTCCTTTATTTATGGCTAGAAACCAAATATGAGTGAGTACATCCCACGTTCCTCTTTTTGGGTCTGGCTTACCTCACTCAGGATAGTGTTTTCCATTTCCATCCATTTGCATGCAAAATTCAAGAAGTCATTGTTTTTCACTGCTGAGTAGTACTCTAATATGTATATATTCCATACATTCTTCATCCATTCTTCCATTGAAGGGCATCTAGGTTGTCACTGTCACTAAGACAAAAAGGTAACCCACTGACTGGGAGAAGATCTTCACCAACCCCGCAGCTGACAAAGGTCTGATCTCCAAAATATATAAAGAACTCAAGAAACTAGACAGTAAAAGGCTAATCAACCCAATTATAAAATGGGGCACTGAGCTGAACAGAGAATTCTCAACAGAAGTTGTTCAAATGGCCAAAAGACACTTAAGGTCATGCTCAACTTCCTTAGCGATCAGGGAAATGCAAATCAAGACAACTTTAAGATACCATCTTACACCTGTCAGAATGGCTAAAATCAAAAACAACAATGATAGCCTTTGCTGGAGAGGTTGTGGAGAAAGGGGTACACTCATCCATTGCTGGTGGGAATGCAAACTTGTGCAACCACTTTGGAAAGCAGTGTGGCGGTTTCTCAGGAAATTCGGGATCAACCTACCTCTGGACCCAGCAATACCACTCTTGGGAATATACCCAAGAGATGCCCTATCATACAACAAAAATATATGTTCAACTATGTTCATAGCAGCATTGTTTGTAATAGCTAGTTTAAGATTTTAAAGATAATAACTTAAAAGATAGTATTTAAACTGACTCTTTAACAGCAAAACCTGGATTCATGATGTCAAAATACACTGAGTTGACTGTTAATAATTTACTAATAGAATCTCTTGTTAAATATCATATTGCAGATGGATTCTTATTGTTTGCTTTATTTACTCCCATAAGTGATGTTATGGTTCAAAATGATTTCCACACACATTTTCTAAATTTCTTGTGAAGAAAAATAGGCCAGTTATTTTATTGACAGAGACAGATTCCACGTGTCCCATCTCTGATCCCATCCTGACCTCATCGGTTTTGTTACTGCTGAATATGGGCTCACGTTGGCCTGAAATCACAAGCATCATAAACACATGGCAGATCTTGACTTCTGTTGTCTTGACTTTCACGCTGTGCTTCTTGATTAACTTGGGAGTTTTAAAGAACCGAGTTACTTCCCAAGTGGAGGGAACCGCTGCGGAAAGAGTAGGACGAACCCCAAATAATGACTGGGGCCCCCTGGTGACTCTGAGTGAGTCCGTTCTACTCAGTTGGGCCTAGGCTTTCATTGTTCTTCTAGTTCTATTTGTAAAAAGTTATGTGAAAGAAGCACATCTCAGGGCTGGTTGGTCAATGAAGAGCAATGACTTCTCTTCCAAAGAATCGGGGATAGATTCCCAGCACGTACACAGTAGCTCACAACCATCTGTAACCCCAGTTCTGTGGTATACAACACTTTCCTTCAGCCTCCATGGACACCAGGAATGTACATGCAGGCAAGTACCTACACACATTAAAAAATAAAATAGTATTTTAATTTAAAAAGAACTACATCCTAGAATTCTAGATATCAAACTCTTTCAAGTATTTATCGTTCAATATCTAGGTAATAATTGTGCTCCATGCACAAAATCATGAAAACAGATACACAGTGAATAACCAAACAAAATATTTTGCAAAGAAGTGGGTGATTATATATGCATCATGTTTTCTTAATATTTACATGTGGATGATAGCAGTTTTCTCTTTTGTTGTCATTTGTTCATTTGTTTTGTTTTCAAGACAAGGTTTCTCAGTAGCTATGGAGCCTGTCCTGGAATTCACTCTGTAGACCAGGCTGGCCTTGAACTCACAGAGATCTGCCTGCCTGCCTCTGCCTCCTGAGTGCTGGGATTAAAGGTGTGTGCCACCACTGCCCCACTTTTTTATAGATTTATTCATTGTGTATGCAGTGTTCTGTTTGTGTTTCTCCCTGCATGCCAGAAGAGGGCACCAGATCTCATTACAGATGGTTGTGAGTCACCATGTGGTTGCTGGGAATTGAACTCAGAACCACTGGAAGAACAGCCAGTGCTCTTAACCTCTAAGCCATCTCTACAGCCCTGGTAGCAGTTTTCTAAAAACAAATATAAACATTCCAGGTATTTATCTCACTAATTTTCATAAGGTTAAAAAAATCAGTAAATTTCCATTCTAAAAATATATTGTTTAAATTTGCTGTATTTTTTTAAGTAAGGGTCTCCCTATGTAGTCCATGCTGCCTCTACTGGAGATGCCTCTATCTCAGCCTCCCCTCCCATATGCTTGGATTACAGTCATGTACCACCAAGCCTGGGTGTCTTTTTAAAACAACTAGATTGCAATTGTGTGATAGCTGTTGTGGTTTAAGATGGAACCATTTCCACTTTTGAGACATCTGGCAAGACTTGAAATGAAAGATGCTTAGCTAAAGAACTTTTTTTTCTACAAAAACATATACCAAGTTCTATATCAATAAAAACTGGTTTGCCTACATTGCCCGTATTACCCAGGAATGATTCCCAGTACAGCGATAGACGTAACTGAATGGGTTCTCTGCCAAAGATGACCGTGACTGCAAACTACAGAGCTGTGAACGTACAGATACAGTGTACGGTAGAGCATGAGAAAGAGGAGAATACCAACTGCCTTGTATCCGTGAAGTAGCTGCTTTTATTCATCCAATTTAGTAAACAAAGTAAAGCAGCACTACAAAACAGTATTTCTTTTCCTTTTGTGAGCATTATGTTTTGAACTATATTGAAGGTTTTTCTTGTCTAAAATTTGAGCAATTCCTTTTAAGTAAAAAGTTTTTCTCTTTCTTTTAAAGATGAAGCAAAGAGGATAATAGGAAATAAGCCATAACATATGGTCAATCTATGTCTGAGCAGCAACTCCAGTCGGGATGATAATTCAATGAGCAAGCCATTGGATCAACTCCCATAAAGGGAGTTACAAAATAAAACATATACATGGCAATCTTAGAATTTCAGGATTAGCTAAGGTTGAGCTGATTTATTCCCCTATAAAAGTGCTAAAGAATTCATACAAAACATCAGGGTAGGTTCATACAGATTTTTATAAATTATATATTCCAGAAAAAAAGCAGATGTTCAAGAGCCAAAAATTACTCCTTTGAAATTAAACCTAAATATATTTAACAATAAATAATATAATTTAATTACAGAGTTTAGAGTTTCCTAAACTTAATTATTATAATAAAAGAGTAGGGATTACTCAGTAATTCTAAATAATCTCAAATTAACACCATGACTACAGCACTCTTTCATTGCCTTATGTTTCCCTTTATCATGTGATCATGTTTGAGTTTATCCAAACTACCATGTTTGGATTTATCTGGAGCATCGACTTCAGCTATCTATAGGAACTGTGTATTTGATGACTCATTGTCTCACTCATACCTACTGCTTGTCCATTCTCTATCAGTTTTTCATTAAGCCTTAAGGCTCTCTGATGTCGGATCACCTATGTTAAAATTCACGTAGCCCCAAGTTTCAATTTTGGTTTCTTCTTTTGCTCTGTTTTTTGATGATGCCGTCTTTTATGGAAGCAATTGATCCAGGAGCCTAAGCAACAGGTGCTGTCCCAGTCTCATAAATACATATTGCTTATACTCTCACTCATAAATGGATATTAGACGAAAAGCAAAGGATAACCAGCCTATAGTCCACAGAAACTAGGTAACAAGGAGAACCCTAAGAGAGACATTTATGGAACCCCCTTGGAAGGAGAAATAGACAAGATCTCCTGAGAATATTGGGAGGTGGTGTAAAGGAGAAGGGAGATCAAAAGAGGAGAAGGAGGGAAGAAGGGGAGGGAGGAGGAGAACATGAGGGAATGAAATGCTCAATAAGGGGAAAGGACAGTGAGGGGAGAAAGGAAAATGATAGCTTGATTGAGGGAGTCATTAAAGGGCTATTGAGAAACATGGCAGTAGGGAAATTCCCAGGAATCCACAAGGATGATCCCAGCTAAAACTCTAAGCAACAGTTTAGAGGACACCTAAGCCAGCCTTCCCTGTAATCAGATTGGTAACTACCTTAATTGTCATCATAGAACCTTCAACCAGCCACTGATGGAAGCAGATACAGAGATCTACAGCAAAGCACTTTGCCGAGCTACAAGAGACCAGCGCAAGAGAGAGAGAAGCGATAATATAAGCAAATAGGTCTAGACCATGATGGTGATACCCACAAAAACAGCTGACCTGAGCTACTGAGAGCCCACTGACTCTGGACTGAGAGTGGGAGAACCTGCATAGGACCAAAGTAGTCCCAGTGAATGTGGAGGACAGTTGTGAGGCTGGGGCAGTTTGTGGGACCATTGGCAGTGGGACTAGGATTTATCCCTAGTGCTTGAACTGACATATAGGAGCCCATTATTTTTTGAGGGATACCTTGCTCAACCTAGATATAGAGGGAAAGGCCTTGGCTCTACCTTGAAGTGAAATGTTAGACTTTGTTGACACCCCATGGGAAGCCTTATCCTTCCCGAGGAGTGGATGGAGGGGAGGGTGAAATGAGAGGAGGGGAGGGAGTAGAAACAGGAATAGCTATGTAAAAAATGATAAAAGATTGTATTAAAAATTCTTAATAAAAAGCATTCCTAAGAAACAGACCCTTAAAATATTAAACTGTGACCAGCTAATCAACTTTGTGTGATATGAAATCATCAATTCTATTAGGCAATGAAACCCTGATTATTTATATTAACACTTTAGCACAATTGAATATATTCAGTACATCCATTGAGCACACCAACTGGTTATCCAATACCAAATGGTCAGATCAAAAACATATACATACTAATAACATTACATAGACTGAGAAGGTTATATTTATATATTTAGAAGTGTGTGTGTGTAAAACAAGTTAAGAAAAAGAGACTAGAGATTTGAAAGAGAGCAAAGAGGAGTACATGAGAGTGTTTAGAGAAAGGAAAGAGAAGGAAGAAATTTTATAATCATATTATAATAAAAAAATTAAATAAAATACAATATCTGTGAATGAAGAATGTTATTTGCACTTGACTTGAAAATACAGATTTCAAGATTATATCTAATTCTTAGTCTGTCTTGTGAAAGTAAAATCTAAATGAGAACTGTCTTTATTATTTCTGTATGATTATAATTTACATCTAAACTCAAGACAGGGTGAGTTTTCAAAAATAATGACTAAATGAACAAATGGTAGTGACTATAATCATAACTTGCTGAAACTTATAAAACCATAAAAATAAGCCTGATATCTTTCATCATGCAGAATAATGGACACATAAGATCATTATAAAACTCTTAATGAATTTTGATTTCCACCAAATCCTAATCATTTACAGTTTAGTATGTAGCCATTTAGATGCTAGTAATCTCTAATTTTTATGTTTGTTTATGTCCATAAGAGTTTTGTGTGCATGTATGCATTGCACCACGTATGTGCCTGGTGCCAATGGACATCAGAAGAATGTGTCAGATCCCCTGGAACTAGAGTTACAGATGATGTGCACACTATGTATTCAAACCCTGGACCTCCTCAAGAGCATCAAGTGCTCCTAACTGCTAATCCACCTCTCCATTCTCTAATCTATATTTCTCTAATGTTTAGCTTCTCTTTGTAAAGTTTCAGTTAATTATAAATTTTAAATCATTTGTATATTTTTCTGCTTTGATTTCAGGTCATTTATATCTAATCTATCCTAAATTATATGGAGTTATTCGGATCACTGTTTATTAGTTAGTATCCTGAGGATCTAATCTCCATGGTGTCTTTTGTTTATTCAGTCAGCCAATCCCCTTGAGTCCATGTTAAATAGAACAGATAAAGTTGGGACCAAGCTGAATAGCAATGCTTTGATATCAATTATATCACCCACTATCAGGCTAATAAAAAATTATATTAGCCTTGCTTTATGATCATTTATGTTTTGTATATCAAGATATTATTTCTTTAGGTCACATAGATAGAATGATCTGGAACTATAGATCCTTAGTCATTTGGATTCATGCATTGATGTATGTCCTTCTAAAGATTAAAAAGTTCTTAGGATTTTATTTTGTTATTAATACTTTGGATATTTGGTTACAAGCATAAGATAGCAGAATAGATATCAATTATAAAACTTTTTCAAAAATTCCTAAAAACACTTATATTTAAGCAAACTAATAAACCATTAGAAATAGGAATGACCATAACCAGTAATATTTAGGAAAAAGTAAGTATATTTTTTCATAAATATAATTTTTTGCTTTTTAAGTAGTATTTGTATTCTGTAAAAGCAATTTCAATATCTATTTTATATGTGCATATATAATTAAACAATACAATTTCTTTTAAGTATATGAATTAAAAATTGGCATTGCAATTTAATTTTTCACTGTAGAAAAACTATGTTATAAATCATAGGACTAAATAATTTTTCATGTTCTTACCATCTTATCAGCTTATAATACTTTTTAGAATATGGAACACTAGGGATCATTTTGTACAAAATTGATAACAAGTCATTTTCTATACTAAGCAAGTATATTTTGCTTTAGCTTTGCACATAAATTTTGTACGTAGCAAAGATTAGGATTTGTCATGTAAAACCAGAAGACTAGAAGCTGTGTGCTATATGACCATAAAGAGCAAATGTTGGAGAATGAGATCATCTCATTTCCAAGAAAACTTATATATAAAATTTTGAGGTAAATTTATTCACCTATCAAGTTAATCAACTAAGGCTGAGGAAATGTCATTCTACTTCTCAGCAGTGACACTTGCAAAGACTGTAGAGGACAGATGAGACTGGGCAAGTTGCCTGGATACCGGGACATACCTCAAGTTCTGAAATGACTTTATGCATGTATGGACAAGTAAAAAAAAATTATATGACATCAAAAGTGATGATGGATGCAAAATATGGAAGAAAGAAAATTATTTTTCTTTTCTGAAAACTTGAATGTTGAACTGTGCCATTTATTAGTCACAAACAAGAATAAACAATGTTGTGCAACTGTGGTTTACAAGGCTGAAAACAGAACAGGTAAGAGCGCTTACAATTTACAAAAATAAAATTAGAGCCAGGAGCAGGAGCTGCATCTGCAGAGTCGGGGTTCATGGGCTTAAGGCAGGAGAGTATAAATTCAAGGCCTGACTGGCTACATAGCAAGACTTGTTTCACTAACAAAATAAAATTAGGTCATTTTATGTAAGTATTGCTTTGTACTTCACAGTGTAGGCTCAAGATAGGAATGGGGTGAATAAAATATATTCAATAAGAGAGTATTTAGATTCCTACAGAAATTCATTGTAGCACGCAGGAAATGTCCTGTACACAATTGTTTAAGTTAGACATGAGTGTCTTTCATCTATCAGACATGTCCAAGTATGTGCGCATACCAGGAACATATTACTCTGAACTACAACTTTATCTCCAAAAAGTATAAAGGTTTGTAAAGAGAAAAAGAATTATAATAGAGAAATGTTTTAAAAGGTAGAGGAAAGCACAATACATAAAAATCTTTTAGAGAACTACACTGAAAGTAAGTTCTCAGACATTTCCTTGTTTCAGGGAATTGTGGCAAAATATAAGAGAATATGAAGAAAATAAAGTCATGATTATGAAATTACGTAAGAACAGAGATTTTAGGTATTTTGTATAATTTACCACAAAATCAATTTTAAACAATAGTGGTGACTTTGATTTTTTAAGCATATGTGTTTAGTTGGGTATTTTATTCATTAGATATATAATGTATACATATGTTTTGATACATAGATGTAGGAAATGATTACTGCAATAAAGAAAATCATTTTATACATCATCTTCTATTTGTTGTTTTTCCATTTGCTGAAAGAGTACATAAAAATCTCCTCCCAAATTAAATTGTCATAAACAACACAACAGTATTAAGTATACTTTAGTTAATAGACACTCCCATTTAGCTATCTAGACGTTTTTATCCTGTATAACTATAAATTTATACTCTGAAAATATTAGGATTTCATGGACTATGTTACAAATATAAAGTAATATACAATGCAATGTGTGTTCATGCACACATTGTATAATAAAGTCCAGCTTTACAAAGGAGACATTGCTGCCTTGAAATCTATGACATCATAGATGAATTTGAAGGACATTATGCCCAGTAAAATAAGCTAGAAACAGGTAACAAGTTCTTTATTTGCAAAGCTGATCTCTTACTTCTTCATCCATTTAGTAATGGCTTTAGAAGCAGAGGCTATTAGAAGAAATTCCACATCAGTAACAGATTTTATTCTTCTTGGATTGACTAATGACCCACGGTGGCAGCTTGTGATTTTCACATTTCTTCTTGTTACCTACATGCTAAGTGTGACTGGAAACCTCATCATCATCATCCTCACCCTCTCAGATGCCCGTCTGAGGACACCCATGTATTTCTTCCTTCGCAATTTCGCACTCCTAGAAATATCATTCACGTCTGTCTGCATTCCCCGATTCCTTGTCACTGTCGTGACAGGAGACAGAACCATTTCCTACAGTGGTTGTGTGGCTCAACTATTCTTCTTCATTTTCTTGGGAGTGACAGAGTTTTACCTTCTGGCTGCCATGTCCTATGACCGTTACGTGGCCATCTGCAAACCTCTGCACTACACAACAATCATGAGCAAGCGTGTGCGTGTTCTTCTTGTCATTAGCTCGTGGTCTGGGGGATTCCTTATCATCTTCCCACCAATTGTCCTTCTGCTACACCTAGACTTCTGTGCCTCCAATGTAATTGACCACTTTATCTGTGACTCTTCTCCAATTTTGCAGCTTTCTTGCTCAAACACTCACCTTCTAGAACTCATGGCGTTTTTGTTGGCTGTGGTAACACTCATGGTCACCTTGACGTTAATTATTATCTCCTACACATATATCATTCAAACAATTCTGAGAATTCCTTCTAAAAATCAAAGAAAAAAGGCCTTTTCCACTTGCTCCTCCCATATGATCGTTGTCTCCCTCTCTTACGGCAGCTGCATCTTCATGTATATTAAGCCTTCTGCAAGGGAGAGGGTGACTTTAAGCAAGGGAGTAGCTGTGCTCAACACCTCAGTGGCTCCTCTCCTGAACCCCTTCATCTATACACTGAGGAACCAGCAAGTGAAGCAAGCCTTCAAAGCCATGGTCCAGAGAATACTTTTTTCTTTAAAGAAATGAACATGATCATGAGGAAAGAGGACCTCTAAAGACAGAACTGAATGAAAATCTCTGCTCCACTCTATGTAGATTCGCTCTCAACAATTATTAAAATATATTAAGCATACTAATAATCCGGAGCGCGCACACACACACACACACACACACACACACACATATATATATATAATAGAAATATAAGATAAAATGCATTGGATTTTTAAAAGTTATTTTTCTAAGGAAAATTTAAGTAAACATACCTAAAAAGTATGAAATTTATTTTATTCTTTGGTACTATTTTTTAAATGACAAATTATTCCAAAAAAAAAAAAAAAAAAAAAAAAAAAAAAAGAAAATGTCTCTATTTACTAATCAAAATTTAAAATGAAAATCATAACTTCTAAGGGTTCATTGTTCTCCTGACTTTACGTTCATATTCTTTCCACTGGTACAGTTGTCATTCCCAATGATGAGTCACTGAATGAACAGGAGTGTTGACGCGGATAGAACAGTGGACGCTGGCTTCCTGTTGATTATCCTGGACACCACAAGTACTGATGTCCAGACTTCTTCCATCATTCAACATGCAATAATGATTTTATTTTTTCTATTATCTCTTTTACAGAGATTTCCTTTAGCACAGGCTCATAGCCAAGACAATGACTTTTGGAAGTAGTCAAGAAAATTAAAATAGTGTTCCAAGGTTGGTCCTGTGCCTAATGAGTCCCTCAGGTCCTATGCTCCACTAAGAAGAGTAACTGTCTTGGGACAAAGCTGTGAGTCTGATAGATAACCAGTACATGATTCAATTTTTAGCTTCTTGATTCTCAGCTTGATATGATTCACAGGTTAATGTGATGAGCTCCATATATTTCCTATGTGAATTCAAGAAATAACTATTCAATAGGAATATGAAGTTCTGACTATTTATTTAATTGTGTTCCCATGGAATGATGCAAGCTTCATTCAAGTACATTTTAAACTAGTGTAATTATAAAACAGAGATTAAGTGACATTTTATTTGATTATAAATCTTTGTTGAGACAATTTATAAAGAAATGAAATTATATAAGTTGACTTGGTAAGTTAAAACAATTAAGCAGAAATATAAAATAAAAATCCAAAGTTTGAAAAATAAGTGTAAAGATTAAGAAAATGAATATAAATTGTAAACAGACAGGATAAAGAACATGAAATAAGAGAGGGCAAAGGGAAAGGAGGGAGTAAGGAATAATTTATCCTCTTGATTAGCAAAGTTTATCTACAAACATCAAATCCAATTCAGGAAAACTGAAAAAGAAACTTACAGACAAATTGCTGTACTACATGCATTCAAACTGCCTGGGTCCATTGACACAGAAGTATTTGCTTTTTTCTATTATTGTCTGTTTAAAGATTTGTAACAAATGAAGAAACCTTGCAGATAATCTGAGATACTGAAATACTAATTAAATTCTGAGTAATATCGCTTCTGAGATTTTTTACATGTATTTCATTGTCAGTAAGATCTTAATGATTATAATTATTTCTCCAGCCAAGCACTCTGTTATGATATCAAGGAATACTGTGTTGTAGATCCACAAATACATAAGATATGTTTAGACACTAGTCTGTGTTAGCATTTTCGGTATTAAATCCAAATAAAATGGTTAGTGCAAGTTACACATTATCAGAGTTTATGCATGCATGCACTTAGAGGTCACATTGTGACTCTACTCACAGAGGAGAGAAATACAAGAAAACACAAAGATGCATAAAGTTGACTGCAGTCAAATGTAACCAATTTTTTGATTGGGTGATAATTTCAGTCCTGTTGTTACTTCAGTATGCATAAACATTGACAAATACCCTTACAAGTCTAACTCTCTCTCCACAAGTAATATGTTCTTACAATAATTTATTACCACACTAAAAATGACCTTTAATTTTTTACTTCATCTCATTTTTCACCATATATAATATGTATAACAAGTAAAATTATATATCAATAAGGTGTTTAGAAGCTGGGAAATGATTCAGTTTGTAAAGTGTTTCCTGTTCAAATATGAAGGTCTTGGTTTGGATCCCGAACATCTATGTAGAAAATAGGTGTGATGGTATGTACCAGGAAGTCTAATACAAGGATGTGGGCATAGAAGGAGGATCCCTGGAACTGGTGAGTTCAAAGTTTGGTGAGAAAATGCCTCTCAAACAGCAAGATAAATGTAATAGAAAAGGACACACACAGAGACACATGTGCATGTACCCCCTACACATATGCAAGCATTCACTACACAAACACACATGATCAGGTATATGTTTATCAATAATATTTTCACTCAACAGCAAATTATTAGTAATTTATCTTTGAAGAATCAAATATTATGCATAGTTTTTACCTTATGAGTGCTCAAAAAAATTTTTTAAGAAAGCACTTATGAAAGTCACAGCTTAAGGAAGCATACATAAAAGACAGTTTTCATCATCAAAAAATTAAAAAGCCTGTCATTAGCTACCTCCACACCAGGACTATGACATGACATTACGTTATTCCTGGGAAGTAAAAACAGACTTCCTTACTCAGAAAGAGTTCTTGCAGAAGGTAAGTTGACAAAGGAGACAAAAGAAAGAACTAAATATGAATCTGTCAGGGACCTTGTTCCCTTTGTTACTAGATCACCATGAACTCAATAACTAATAAAATATGTTCTGATTTTAACAAAAGAATCACAAACATTACAAAAGACATCAGTACCAGAACCAGACATTGATGGAGGAGTTACTTTTATTTAATAAAGAAACTGCCTTGGCCCATTTATAGGCCAGCCCTTAGGTGGGTGGAGTAAACAGACAGAATGCTGGGAGAAAGAAGCTGAGTGAGTGAGTCGCCATGATTCTCCCACTCCAGACAGACGCAGGTTAAGATCTTTCCTGGTAAGCCAGCTTGTGGTACTACACAGAATATTAGAAATGGGTTAGATCAATATGTAGGAGCTAGCCAATAAGAGGCTGTAGCTAATGGGCCAGGCAGTGATTAAAAGAATACAGTTTCCGTGTAATTATTTCGGGGCATAAGCTAGCCATGCGGGGCGGCCGGGTGCCGGGGACGCAGCCCTGCCGCTCATATTACTACAAGACATAACTTAGGGATTGGAGTTCTCTGACCAGGAATTTAAAACTATGATTACTTGTTTAAATATATTAATTGTTAATATGGCAGGGGCTCTGATGGGAAAAGTAGATGGGATGCAATTCACTCCTACTAGTTTAGCAAGATGAATTAAGACTAAAAGAAAAAAATCAAAAGGAAATGCTAGAAATCAGAAGCAATTAGACATGAAACTTTTGAGTGGATGTGGAAAAACAGTGAGCCAGTAATTCCGAAAGACAGCTTAGTGGAAATGTATCAAACAGCATTTTTTTAAACAAAAAGGAATGTTAAATTAACAAAGCAGAACTTTCCAAATTAAGCTTCCAAAAATTAAAGGGCATTTCAAACAATGGAATGCCAGAGGGGAAAAGAAAAAAAAAATACTTGCAAATAGAATGGCTATGAAAAAGTTTTAATTTATGAGTAAATGAAACATGGATTCAAGAAAATGAGAGCACACACCAACCTGGATGGGTTTCCATTCCAGCTATGAGTGTCAGATTCAAAATCAGAAGAACAAAGATAAAATAGCTACAAAAAGAAACTCCAGGTACAAGAAGAGCAGGATTAGAAAAGAAAGGTAAACTCAGAGGAGCACAGAGAAAATACATAGGAAAGAAAATGTAACGTGTTGAGAAGGAAAGACCACTAAGTTCTATCTGTTTCATTTATTCTTCAAAGGGATGAAAAAATACAGACTTTCTCATACAAACGTAACCTGGATGGATTTGTTATGAGTGGATCTGACCTATCAGAAATGTTGTAAAAAGTTCTTCAAGCAGAAGAAAAATTATATAAGTCAGAGACTCCATTCCACAGGAAGAAAGGTAGCTGAACAATAAATTTAAATAAGTTTTTTAAAATGTTTAATAATATATGTTCATTTTGTTTTAGTGTGAAGGTTTTGCCTACATGTATCGATGTTCACCATGTGTATCCTCTGTGCCCAAAAACGTCAGAACAGATCCTCAGATCCCCTGAACTAGAGGATTACAGATCGTTGGGAGCTACCATGTGTATGCTGGGGCACAAACCCAAGTCCTCTGCAAGAGCAACAAGTGTTCTTAACCGCTAAGCTGTATCTCCAATCAAGTATTCTTTTTAAAATATAACAATTTTTTCATTTATTTTACATACCAACCAGTTTCACCTCCTTCTTCTCCTCCCATTCCCCCCCTTTTCTCGTCTACCCCCACTCCGATCCACCCCTTTTCCATTCAGAAAGGGACAGGCATCCTGTGGACTTGCACAAAGTATAGCACATCGAGTTGAGGTAGGAGCCTCATGTCTAGGCACAGCCAGGTAATCCAGCATGAAACAGGTTACCCAAAGCCAACTAAGAGCCAGGGAGAGGTCCTGCTCTCAGTGTTAGAAACCTTACTAAGAGACCTAGCTACAGGATTGTTACACACATACAGAGGGCCTAGGTCAGCCCCATGAACTATTGGTCCATCATCCATGAACTCCCGTGAGTTCAGGTCAACTGTCTCTATGGTTCCCCCATCATGAACTCCCTACTGGCACAATTCCCTCCTCCCTTTCTTCTGAAAGACTCTCAGGGCTCAGCACAATGCATGTCTGACATCAGTGTCATAAAAGTCAGAGTATACTGTCATAAAATGCCACTCTACATAAACAGCGTAGTTTGAAATTGACAAAGATTAGTTTTATAATGTATATTGAAACTCTTTAGTAACTGTTTAAAAAGTGAAATATATATCTGATATATTTAGATGAATGATAAGAAAACTGTATAGATTTATTATTAAAGAGAATTTAAAATAAGTATAAAATTAAAAATATAAGAGATATTATCTTAGTTATAGCAAAATTAATTTAAATGTGACTAAGTGAACTGGAAAAGTTAAAAGACTGGGATTATGAAAGGAATTGAAAACTGTATCATCCAAAACTAAATTTAAATATAAATATACAGTGAGGTTCCAAGTAAAGGGACAGATAGCCCAAAATGGAGTATGTATGCCATATTCAGGGACAGAAAAGACCTAAGAGCCTGAGGTGGTAGATGACTACAAGGAAACAGAGTCTTCTGGACACATTATACAGACTGATCAGGTTATAGGTAAAATTTGCATGTATACATACATGCATATAATAATAATAAATTAAAAAGAGGCCATAAGTTTTAAAGCAAGATGGAAGTAGTATATGGGAGGGTTTGCAGGGAAGAAAGAAAAGGGAGAAGTGATGTAATTTTATTAAATCTCAAAACTAAAAAGGTACAAGAGTAGGAGAGCTGGTTAGGAAGGGCAGTGATGGACATTAAAGAGAGGCAATAAAGGGTCACAGTGGATGAACGTAAATGAAATGCATTGTCATGGATAAAAAGCCATAATAAAGCCCATTAGTAAGTGAAATTAAGACATGCTTCTTTAAAAAATAATTTTAATGAGAAGAATAATAAACATTATATAAACTTAATGGAGTTTTATTCATCCACAAATTTAAATTCTGTCATTTGAAGAAAAATAAGTGAAAGATTATGCAACTCATATTGTTAAATAAAATATACAAGATTCAGAAAGACAAATACTATAGACAAATATTATTGTAACATGCAGTATCTAGACACATGTGGTGTGTGTGTGTGTGCATGTGTGTTGTGTGTGTGTGTGTGTGCATTATATGTGTGTGTGTGTTAGGAATGTAGAAATAATATTATGTTGAAAGAGGAAGAAGCAGAAAGAGAAGGAGAAAGAGAAGGTATTAAGAGCTAAGAAAGACAATGCATCTTTTCATAGATTTAGGCTTAACTGTATAAGTATATAGTGTGCATACATGAATATACACATAATATATTTACATATCTATACATTCGCATATGTGACATGAAAGCAGAAAGATTATTTGAAGGGAGGAGGGAACCAACATACATGAGAATAGGGGAAAGGGAGGGTGGTGCAGAGGTGGGTCTAAGCAAATTACAATATTTTTGCAAGAAAATGTCATTTTTAAACCCATTATAAAAATGCCAATGATTAAAATTTAATGATAAAATGAAGTAATAAAATAGGGAAAAATAATATACAGTATATTTAGGTAATGTTCCCTCCATAAACACTTTATTTGCATGTGATATGATGTTCTATATGCAAAACTTGGAAAAACTGATTGACATAATATTTTTAAATATCTATAAAAAATAAATTGTTCAGTAAATGAAATACAAGTAATAAAACTGGAAAAAAAACATTCACAAATAAATAACTTATAAGGAACATTTCCCCAAATATACAAAAAATTCTCAAAGTGAGTAAGAAATTCCCTAAGCATTCTTTTTTGCTTTTTTATATATTTTTGCAGTCTGTGGAAATGTTTTAATTGGAGGGTGGGTAGATACAGTGGTTGTCAGTTGCTCACAATTCCTTACCAGAGAGGCCCCACTCTCTAAATACAGGATGATCACAGACTATGTTCTCATGTTACAAAAGTCACATCTCTGGTAAAGCAAGGACTGTGTTACAAAAAAGAGTACTCCATAGATGGAGTCACTACTAGAAACATCAGTTACTTTAGAATACTTTATGTGTGTGCCTATTATTCAATGTAGTCAGTTATAACAAAATAAGGCATTCTGAGATCAGGCTACACACACACACACACACACACACACACACACACACCAGCCTGAACTCCCCAGGTGAGGCCCTGGGTCACCAACTGTAACTGTCCACCCAAACTCAGTCACAGACTGGACTTGTAGTTAAACATACCCACAGGCACTGACAAACCAGTCCATGCCGGTGCCATTCACTGTGAGAACATAAGTCCCTCCAGTTTCAGAGTAGAGAGTCCTGATTGCAGACCTGGGCATGGATCTAGTCGTCCCTTTTTCGGTCACTGGATTTGAGCTATTGGTGACTGTTCCCATGTGTCTTGGTTAGGGTTTCTATTACTATAAAACCATGATAAAAAGCAATTCTTATAAAGGAAAATATTTAATTGGGGTGGCTTATAGTTCAGAGGTTCAGTCCGTTATCATCATGGTAATGATACAGGCAGACATAGTGCTGAGAGGGAGTTGAGAATTCCACATCTTTGATTCTCAGGCGACAGGAAACCGAGATGCTGAGTATGGATTGAACATATAGGAGACTACAAAGCCCACCTTTACAGTGACACACTTCCTCCAACAAGGCCACACCCACTCCAACAAAGCCACACCTCCTAGCAATGCCACGCCCATGAGATTATGGGAGCCAAGTACATTCAAACTACCACATTCCTCTCCCTGGCCCTACAAACTTGTAACAATATCATAATGAAAAGTGCATTTAGTCCAATTTCAAAAGTCCCCACAGTCTATCACAGTCTCAAGAGTGTTTTAAAGTCAAAAGTTAAAAACCTTTTCTAAGTTTCATGCAGTCTCTTAACTGTAACTGCCTATAAAATTGAAATAAAACTTTAAAAAAAGCAGATCACTTACTTCCAACATATAATGGCACAGGATATACATTGTTGTTTCAAATGTAGGGAAGGGGGCGTAGTGAGGAAATACTGGACCAAAGCAAGGCTGAAAACCAGCTGAGAAAAGTCCAAACTCTACAATCCATGTCTGATGTCAAAGCACTCTTCAGATCCCCAACTCTGATTAGCTTTGTTGACTGCAACACACTTCTTCTCGGTTCTACTCACTGTTAGCTGCTCTTCTCAGCAGAGATCTCATGGATCTGATCTATCATTGGCTCTCCAAGGCAACTCAGGCTTCACCTTTACAGCTTCACACGATGGCCTCTCTAGACCTCCATTCAGGGACACCCCTGACACACGCCTGGCCTCAGTTGTTTCCTTAGTCACAGAGGGAGACTTCACAATGCCTTTCTTCTATCCTTTAATGCCAAAACCACTGACTGAAGCTACCAAGTTGTGCTGCTTGCTAGAGTTGTAACATGACCGCTCATTCAATTGCATCTTCACCAACTTTCTGTCTTCTATGAATTCTTTCACTGCCTAAGCTTAGCTGTTCTGGAATTTGCTCTGTATCACAGGCAGGCCTCAAAATCAGAGATCTGCCAGCCTCTGCCTCCCTAGTGCTAGGGCTAAAGGTGTGCACCACTACACCCACCTTTAAGCTTTTCTTTCATTTTTTTTTTTTTACAAATTGGAAACTTAGCTGGGTGAGATCTTGCTCTGAGGTCATCACTCCCTTTATTCTATTTCTTAATCTATTTATCTCCTTGAACACAGGATTAGTTCCATCCTACTTCCTGGTGCTCCTTTTCATATCAAATTGCACATGTTTTTATTTTCCTTGCTCAGCTTGCTCCTTTTTATTATAAATCTTCATTAGTGTTATGACTAATAAATAAGCACACAGCATAGTCTATATTAGGCTACTTTGAGATTTCCTCTGTCAGTGGAATTAATGAAAATCTCTTCATTTTAGCTTCAGGCAGACTCTTCAGACAAGAGACAAAAACAACCACATTCTTTACCAAAATATCATAGAAATGATTTCTAGGCCCCATATTAATATTTTTGTCCTCTGAAGACTTTTGATCCAGTCTCCCTCACCATTCAAATAACTCTAGTCTAGGTTTCCACACTCAACACAATCTTTTTCAGATCCATCCATTTTTCCCAGCTAGATCCTAAGGGAGGAAAAAAGAAATTTTTAATTAAATAGTAAGTGCAAAAAGACCTGAAGAATTCTTCCATGCCACACCTTTCAGCTGTAGTAGGGGCTGTGGGCCTCTTCCCACAGCCCGGCTCATGGTTGCCTGGCTAGCTTATGCCCCAAAATAACGACACACAAACTCTATTCTTTTAAACACTACTTGGCCCATTTCTATTCATGTGTGTAGCACCCCAAGGTGCGCTTACCGGGAAGATTCTAGCCTACATCCATCCTGGGTCAGAGCTTCATCGTGTCTGCTCTGGAGAGGAGAGCATGGCGTCTGTCTCTCAGAGGAGCTGCCCTGCATCTGAGCTCACTTCCTCTTCCTCCAAGCATTCTATTCTGTCTACTCCACCCACCTAAGGGATGGCCTATCAAATGGGCCAAGGCAGTTTGTTTATTGACAAATGACCTTCCTCCATCATTCAGCCATTACTATTAGTCCACCTCTGATATTATCAGCCTCTTGTGTGGTGTGGCTCCGTTCTGACTCACAGAACCATGCTCTACCCGGGACCTACAGCCCCTACCATTGGTTGGGACTCAGGATCCCGACAGCTACCACATTAAACTAGAAACCAAATTAGGGTGATAACAACCAATAGACTTCAAACAAAGCTAATCAGAAGAGATAGGGAAGGATACTGCACACTCATTAAAAGAAAAATCCCCCAATAGGATATTAAAATTCTTTTTTTTAATTCATTCATGCATGCACCAAACACAAGAACACCCAAGTACATAAAAGAAACATTCCTGCGGCTAACATCACATGCTGATCCTCACATGGCAATAAAGAGTGATGCCAATACTCCAATTCTGCCAATTAGCAGGTCATCTGGACAAAAACTAAATAGAAAAAATGCTGAAATAAATAATGTCATAAGTTAAATGTATCTAACAGGCATCTACAGGACATTCAAACAAAACACAAGAAGAAATTCCAAGCAATTCATAAAACTCTTTTCTCAGAAATGACCGCATATTAGGACACAAAGCAAGCATAACTTATGTAGAATAGAATACAGAAAGAATGTAAGAACCAGAGTGGAGGGTGCCTCCAAGGAAGCAGTGTCTTCATGGCATGAAGGAACTGATGCACATAGGAACTCACAGAGACTGTGAACACACACAGGACCTGCAGAATTTCAGACCAAACAAACACTCATTATGAAGAAAGGCATGTGAACTCAAGGTACCACCAATAACAAAGAATTGATACCTTCTGGGAAAGGGGAAAACAGTTTTCTTCAAAGAAGTGATGCTCGGTGTACTTCAGTGTAGGGCTCATGAACAGGAGCAGTTGACAAATTCAAAAGGGAGTCCTTGGGTTTTATGTGCTTTTTGTTTGTTTGCTTGTTTGTTTATAATTTATTTGGTATTTTTGTCATTTGATTTTTTGTTTGTTTTGATTTATTTGTTGGTTGTTGAGAGAGAGAGAGAGAGAGAGAGAGAGAGAGAGAGAGAGAGAGAACATGAAATTGAGTGGGTAGGGATGTGGGGAGGACCTAACAAGATCCAAGGAAGGAGAAATAATTGTATGAAAAAAATCAAAAATAATAATGAATGTATATCTTCATACAAAGAAGCGTAAAAAACATAGCAATGGAAAAACTAGTGGAGGAGTAAGACATGCTCACTAATTGATGAATGCATAAAAAAAAGTGATAGAGGCATATGAAGCTATTTTTCAGTAAGTAAAGCAAATAAGAAATTAAATCAAAAAAAGAAATTAAATAAAAAAATACTTAAGCAGCCCTTGAAAGAAGACAAAAGCATAGCTGAAAAGACAGCATAACATAATCAAGTTTAATAATTTTGGGAAAAGGCAAAACTATTCAGAATGTAATGATGCCAGTGGCTACCAGTGCCTGGTGAGGAAAAGAGAACCAAATGTCCATTTAGCAAGTACAATTTTACACAATGAAATAATAATAATAAAATTATTATATAGTAATACATTATAACTATGTTATAATATATTAAATGTGATATAATTATGTTATAATATATATAATATAATTATGTTATAATAATGACAAAATATGATCATCAAAAATGATGAATAATGGTTTTCCAGAGAGGGTAACACTAAACCAGTCCTGGGGAGCTAAGTGTGATCCAGAATAAGAACTTGTATTTTCCGGATTTCTTGAAAACCCTTGGGAGATGCACCAAGAAGTCAATGGCTGCAGCAGGCTGTAGTTATGTGAAATTGGTCGGTCTGCTTTGCCAGCATCTCAACGAGGTCAGCAACATCTTCCTGAGTTTTCTGTGTAATTGTCCACTTTCCTGAGATGATCTTTTGAAAAGGAACTGAGCTGTACTATATTCACCCTGTGGGATTTATAAGACTCATTTCCTTAAGAAGGAAGAATTTGCTTTTCCACACCCAAAGGGCTCACATTATTTGCAGAAATATTTTTAAGAGTACAGTAAGTAAAACATCATTTTTACAACAAACTAATTGTTATCCTCCTAGGGGATGAGCGCCTCATCCAATGATGAAGAAATAGTAAGAACCCTGGAGACTTTGCTTGCAGGAGATGTAAATATTCATTGCTACCACTATAAATAATTAATGCTGCATGAGGAATAGGGGTGTGTGTCACTCCATGATCAGAAGTCCAGCCTTTTGTTTTGCTGAAAAATATCCAGAAGAGTCACAAATGACATCAACAAAATGAGAAAATTAATACAGGTAAAAAGAACAACAAATAATAGTCCTTCATTGGTGTCTCAATGACAAGGAATATATGTGAGGAAATGACTTCGTATGCTCTGTGTTGCTGTGACAGAGGACACAGATGATAAAGTCAAAGTGAAACAGCAAACGTCTTCTTGCCTAAGTCTTTCTCATCAATGTATGTTTTTATGACACTCTTGAGAATCATGCTTTAAATATTCTGTTTCTAATTTTTGCACTAGTACCAAAACTTGCTCCTCTATTTCCTGATGAAAATGTAGAGGTGCTAACTAACTCTGGAATCAATATCTTTGAGAATTATTTTGATAATACTACTTACAGACTTATATACACTTAGTAACTTTGTCAGTTGCAGGCACTTCTGAAAGCTGGTGGTAAAGCATTAAATAAAATTACTGGCAAATCTTTGGTACAAATTAAATGAGTTTTAAGACATGCAGCCTAACGAATTCCTAGTCAAGTAGTAAACACCAGAGAAGATAACTTCATTTGAATCTGTTTCATATTTTCCAACAGTTAAAGGAAAACAGACAACATAAAATTAAGTGATATCCTCTAGTATAAAAAGGATAGAGAGCTCTTCACTCGCCAAGAAGACAAGAGCCAAGAGGCTGTCAAGTTGAAGCACTCCACGTAACAAGCGTACACAGTAACATGCCTCAGGAGCAAGGCAAAGGAAGGTTGGCGGTCAGGGGAAAGACCATGGAGACTCGGGATTATCAAGTAAGCACGCCCTTTCTCACAATCTTCCCGATCCTGGACTTATAAACAGATTCTAAGAAAACATAATCAGTGCAAAATAGGAAAACTGAAGGAATCTATCTTCTGATGTAGGGGCAAATATTCACTTTTAAACAATAAAGCAGTGGTGGCGCATGACTTTAATCCCAGCACTCAGCAGTCATAGGCAGACCGGAGCTCTATGAGTTTGAGACCAGCCTTGTCTACAGAGTGAGTTCTAAAACAGCCAGGACTGTTAAACAGAGAAATACTGCCTCAAAACAATATATATGAAACAAATAATAAATGGAATTATTTCAAAGGAAAAAAATCTTGTTAAATTGAAAGTTTTTGAAAGAATCAAATAGAAAGGGGGAACTGTTTTTAAATAGCCAAATCTAGCTTGGGGAAAATTCAGAGTAAGCATCATGCGACTTTCCTAAATGACGTTGGTAACAGCAGATAGGATTAGATCACAGCTTATTGACAAGGGACTGAGAGCAGTGTGTGTAGGAACTGATGCCACTGTGCAGAATCTGTCACAACCTGTAAGTAATTAAGTTACATCTTATTTAAACAGTATACAGTTTTGATATATGCATTTTTACACAGCTTTATTGAAGTACTATAGGTAGACAGATATAACTACGTTTAGTGAGCTTGGACATTTATATATTCCCATGAAACCATGATGACACTGAAAACAAAGAACATATGCATCTTTTTCAAAAGATTATTATTTCTTCATAGACTTTGTTTTCCTTTGTTTAGTATTCTATAACACCGCTTAATATGCTAGCATTGCTCTCAATGTTTTTCAGTGCACAGTAAGGAAATATGAATCATGCCACAGGATTCTAGACTTGCTCATCCCAGTACTAAAATTTTAAAGGTGTTTAAGAACACACCATTTGCCAATGTCCCCAACACCTGGCCACTGCCAAGCAAGTTCTCTCTCTCTCTCTCTCTCTCTCACACACACACACACACACACACACACACACACACTGAATATTTCAGACACCTCAGATTTATTCATCTGTTTCTAACTAGATAATTCACCTCAAAATGACTTTCAGGTTCATCCTCATTGTATATTATAAAATTTCCAGATCTGAATACTCCCCCATTGTAAGTATATAACACTGTTTAAAACTATTAATCTATTGGAATACATTTGGACATTTCTATATCTTTCCTTTCTGAATTACACTAAAATGAACATATAGATTAAATATTTCTGTGATAACTAATTCACTCTTTTGAATTATTTGGCAAGAAATTTTCTTGCTAGATTGTATCTTAGCTTTGATTTTTGAGTTTTTTATTTATTAAATATTTTTCATTTATTTTACATCTCAACCACAGTTTCCCCTGCCTCTTTTCCTCCCGCTCCCTACCCCTGCCTCCTTTCTATCCACTTCTCCTCTGTTTCTACTCAGAAAGGAGCAAGCCTCCTACGGGTGTAAACAAAGCAAGGCACATCAAGTTGAGGCAGGACCAGGCTTCTCTCCCTGCATCAAATCTGGGCTGAAGCAACCCAGCGTGAGTATAGGTTACCAAAAGCCGGCTCAGGACCAGGGACAGGTCCTGCTCCTACTGCTAGGAGCCCCCCAAGTTACACAACAGTCATAGACATGAAGTTTTTATAACATTTCCTGTAGTTGATCCCCGTTAACATTGTATACGTTTCCAAATTCTGCATATCCACAAATAGTATTTCTTTGTATTGCTAGTTGTATCCTAGTCACATGAAGTAACATTCCATCATGGTTTGACTTGTGTTTCTCTGATGGTTAATAATAGCAATCATTTCAGTTGTGTGTTGGGACATTTCTATGTCCCCTTGGAGAGACGTCTATTCATGGCTTTTGTCCACTGGCAAAAGAATTGTTTACTTTTTGACTACTGTTCTTTTAAATATTTGTTCTGCAAATATTTCTCCCATTTCATGTGTTGCATCCTCAAACACAATTCTGAGAATTATTAACCCTAGTTAATTTCTTCCTTTTAGATTAGATTTGACTCTACACTTACAACATTAATTGACATAATTCTAAATAGTCAGAATGTTTTTAGCTAATTGATATTTGTATCTAAGATATTCTGTATAGCTACATATTTACATATACTCACACTTCTTAAGCAGTAGCACATTCACCAAAAAGGTAAAAAATAAACAGTAACATTCCTAGAAATGTAACCTTAACTTACCCACTTATCCCTTAGTGCATGCTGTGATTGATTCCCAGTTACTGCACAAGACAGAGATTTACTACTATATTGGGACTGTGTCTATAATCTTAAAAGTGGTACATAATGGAGTATTCAGACTATAATAATATTTTGTTGCATTAATAGCTTAATAGTGATAAGAGAAAATAAGATGGGATAAGCAAACGAGTTTAATAACAAATTTTCAAAAATCTATAATTTGTTGAATTACATGTATTGAGTGATATTATTTTCCATTACTTAAAATAGGTCTGTTAACTATCTCTATGTAAAGATTTTCATTTATAGAAATATTACTTGATGAGGTAGATACTGAATAGTGAAAAGAAATGTACAGTTAAATCACCATTTTAATACTGGTATAAGGAATAAAATAAATTCTTTGTGAAAAGTTCATTTAGCTTAATTAAAGCCATAAACGTAGCACCCGTGTTGATGTATCCACTGGAGCTGGGCTTCCTCATGACCAGTTGATCTCTGCATTATGTACAGCTAGGGTTTTCTGTGATGGTTTCCACTTGCTGTAAAGAGAGGCTTCTATTGAACTCTGGGAGAAAGAGAATTATCTCTCTCAGGGATAAACCTCTTTATTTGTTGTCCAATATAAAACAGCAAGCCTTGAAACCACTCACATCAGAAAAATTTCCATTCTCTGGGTAGGTACATAAAGTTACCATTGAGAAACTAATGACCCTGAGGAGCCCTGAAGAAGTGATAGATGGTATTAGTCTGTCAAAGATAATATATGTATATACATATATTATGAGAGTAAAATCTTAAACTACACAGGAGTCAGATAATGTGACACTAATATCTTTGGGGTTTGGTTGTTTATTTTGATATTTTAATTTTAATATTTATTTTAATGTTATTTTATTTTAATATTTGACTGCTTTTTGTATTTTAATTACATTTCTTTTTCCTTTCCTCCATCAAAACCCTCCCATTTATCCCTCTCTGCTCTACTTCACACCACTTCCTATTTTTCATCAGGTGTTAATGACTGCGTGTATGTATTTATATTTCCATATATATTCCTAAATATAACCTGTTGAGTGCATATAATATAACTTGTATGTATGTTTTCAGGGCTGAACATTTGGCCCTAGACAATCAGGTGGTGTGATCTGTCTTGGGATCATTACCTCTGTCACTCCCAGCTTTACTCGTGTCTGTAGTTCTTTGTGTAGGGTTGAAGTCTCATGAGCTTTCCTCATGTAGTATGGCATGTTTGTTGGCATCATCCTTGTTTGGGAAGTCCTGTTGGTGAGGTATTACAGGTGTAGTTTCTGATGTTATTATGAGACACAGTCTCACAGCAATGTCCCTGGTCGGGTTCTTATAATCTTTCCACCCCCTCTCCTGCAGTGCTCCCTGAGCCTTAGTGGTGAGAACGCTTTGTAGATATTGGGACAGGATACCGCAGCTCTACATAGTGATGAGTCATAGTTCTCTGTAGTGGTCTCTATCCATTGTAAAAGGAAGTTTCCTTGAAGGATGAAGATTGCATCTATCTGCAAGCATAGGGACAGATGCTTACAGATTGTTGCTAAGAGTGTGCCAGTTTAGTAAATGAGTGGTTATAGATACCCCTCCAAGCAAACATAGCTTCACTAGCACTATGTATTGGCACCTCTAATTAGCTGAGTATAAAGTCCAATTAGAAAGTAGTTGGTCACTGCCAAGGTATGGGTGCCACTACTGCACCCGTAGGGTTATTGTGCCATGATGGTTTTTGATGTGGTTCATCAACATCATAGCTGAGTAGGACTACTTGTTATCTTTTTCCTTTGGAAGATTGCATGGTTCCTTCTGGCACCCTAAATGCTGGTCCTCAATTCCACATCAGGGCTTCTGGGCCCGATTTCTGAAGTTCATAATGTCTTCAGCAGTGTGGACTTACCTTCCACCTCTGGAGCCAGGGTTACCCAAGGCAATAGCAATGAACTATATGTTTTGAGATCCCCTTAGTCCTTGCCAACAACTGAAAAGAAGGATTCACATGTCTGGTTTGAGATTTTTGTTATGCGGTCTTTGACACTTGGAGAACACCATCAGCCCAGATGAGAAAATTTACTTTAAACTATATATGTATAGTTATAAACTGAATTGCATGCATTATTAGGGATTTTAGGTAAATAGCTAATAGTATGATTCCTTGTGGATTTTTCAGACATCCATACTGTTATTTTAGCTACCTTTTTATTCTGTATTTACCCTACCTTCCCCTCTCTAAGGAACCCCCAGTTTTCCTTTTCCCCAATGAAGTCACATGTATTTTCAAAAAATTTGAGAAGACCGTGAACAAAGGCACAGTCTATAAATATCTGATCAGTACTAGTAAAATGTACATGGCTTTTGGGCATTTGGAAAGCAAATGATGACAATCAACTAATAAAAATACGGAACAGAAGCCGGGCGGTGGTGGCGCACGCCTTTAATCCCAGCACTCGGGAGGCAGAGGCAGGCGGATCTCTGTGAGTTCGAGACCAGCCTGGTCTACAAGAGCTAGTTCCAGGATAGGCTCCAAAAACCACAGAGAAACCCTGTCTCGAAAAACCAAAAAAAAAAAATACGGAACAGAAACATATGAGTAAATTCCTTCCAAGGGTATGTGGGACATAACTTTTTGTGACACTGTAGACCACACCAGATGTACCTTAACCACCTTCCAAGTGCTAATAATTCTGCTATCATCTCTGTTGCTCGATTGTTTTCCAGGAGAAAAACATCTTATGCTTAAAGCAATATGCAGATAATGGTATTGAAGAAAATTTATATTCTCAGATATCTACAAGCATTTAATATCCAGAATTTGTCTGAGGCAATAATGCTTCTCTAAACACATTTGTAAGTCCTATCTACATAATTAATTAAAGTCACCTACATCTGCAAATCCTTGAGAGCAATAGATTATTCTTCAGACTTGGCTCCTTTTACAATAACATGAGTCCTTAAGAGAATCTCCACCACAAAATCCAGGCAATGGCGACACTTGTTATGATATAAATTAGAAAATAAACATAAGATTGTTGGCATCCATATCTTTCAGAGTCCTTTCACAGCTGTGACTTTTTGAAACCTTAACTTTCAATGGGCAGTAATGAGAAACCACTCGGCAATAACAACCTTCATCCTTCTGGGACTAACAGATGACCCACAACTTCAAGCTCTGCTTTTTATCTTCCTATTTCTCACGTACATGATGAGTATAACAGGAAACCTAACCATTATCATCCTCACCTTGGTGGATCCCCGTCTTAAAACACCTATGTACTTTTTCCTTAGAAATTTTTCTTTCCTAGAAGTTTCCTTTACCACAGTCTGTATTCCCAGATTCCTATACAGTCTATCAAGCAGAGATAATACCATTACCTATAATGCTTGTGCAAGTCAAATATTCTTTGTTATTCTCTTTGGAGCAACCGAGTTTTTTCTCTTGGCAGCTATGTCCTATGATCGCTATTTGGCTATTTGTAAGCCCCTTCATTATATGACCATCATGAACTCCAGGGTATGTACCTTGCTCATCATCTCATGCTGGGTGTCTGGCTTATTGATTATTGTCCCACCCCTTAGTTTGGGCCTCCAACTTGACTTCTGTGACTCCAATGCCATTGATCATTTCAGCTGTGATGCTGGTCCCCTTCTAAAGATCTCATGCTCAGACACATGGGTAATCGAACAGATGGTTATATTTGTGGCTGTCTTTGCCCTCATTATTACCCTAATCTGTGTGGTTCTATCCTACACCTACATCATCAGAACAATTCTGAGATTCCCTTCTGCACAGCAAAGAAAAAAGGCCTTTTCCACGTGCTCATCTCACATGATTGTAGTGTCCATCACCTACGGGAGTTGCATCTTCATCTACATCAAGCCTTCAGCTAAGGATGAAATAGCCATAAATAAAGGAGTTTCGGTTCTCACTACTTCTGTTGCACCTCTGCTGAACCCTTTCATTTATACCTTAAGGAACAAGCAAGTGAAGCAAGCTTTCAGAGACTCTGTAAAGAGGATTGCACTTAGATCAAAGACCTAGAAGTCAAATCAGATCTCCATTATCTCCTTTCAGAATTAATGACAACTAATATTTCACCCAGATCTTACCCTTACAAAACATATTCTTTAAATTAAACTTATATGTGATATTGTCGTCATTCATGCTAAAATTATAAATGTACATCCAAGAAACTAAGGATTTCTCCACTCTAGCCTGGTCTTTTTATTACTCTAGGGAAAAATTAAGAGTAATGATATTTGAAAGTATATTCATAATAGTGCCACTTTCTTCCTCTAGTACAAAGTTAGAAAAATTAATATCACAAAGCCAAAAATCAGAACAAGAGAAATAAAAATAATATTTGCAGAGATTTATTAAAGGTAAGAAAATAAGACATCACAGACCAATTAAAATAGTTGGGAAAGAAAATAAATAACACCCTGTAGTTAATCAGTATTTAAAAAGATGTATGCACAATCAGTGATAAAATATGTTTATTATTTCTTTATAGTAAATTAGAGAGGTTCTGAATCTGGAGAGATGGCTCACTGGTTAATAGAATGTATTGCTCTTCTGGGGCACTGGATTTCACTTCCCAGTACCTCTATTGGATAGTTAACAACCACCTATAACTCCAGCTCCACTGAATTTGACAGACACACAAACCCTAACAAAATAGAGGTAGTAATCTAAAATATCCCAGCCAAAAAGAAACCGAGGAACAGGAAAGAAGGTTTCAGAGAAGAAGTCTTTCAGTGAAAAATGAATAACGATAAGACTAAAATTATTAATGAAAACAGAATCTGAATGTATACTTTCTAAGATTTTTATTAAGTCAATCACCCTGATAGTATCAGATAGTACATCACACAAAAATATAAAAAGAAAATTTTAGACCAATATCCCTTGGGAACATAAGTACAAAAATTCTTAATAAATTATTTGCAAACTGAATTCAAGAACACACCAAAAAAAAGATTATCCACCATGATCCAGTTGACCTTATGATGGAAATTCAGGGATTTTTCAACCTACATAAATCAATACCACATAAACCAGCTTAAAGACCCCCCAAAACTCCCGGTTATCTCATTATGCAGAAAAGGCCTTTGACAAAATCCAACATTGTTTCATGAAAAAAGTCCTAGAAAGATGAAAAATACAACATAATCTTAACATAATATAGGCAAATACAGACCTCTCACAGCCAACATCTTCCTCTGCAAAAAGAATCTCAAAACACTTCCAGAAAAATCAGGAACAAGACAAGATTGTCTGCTCTCTCTGTACCTATTCTATGTATGGAGGTAACTGAAGGGGATCAAGGGGATACAAACAGGAAAGAAAGCAATCAAAGGGTTCTCATTTGTACATGATCATTATCTTTAACATAAAATACTCCAAGGGTTTTGCCAGCACAATTTGTTGAAGATGCTCTCTTTTTTCCATTGTATACTTTTAGCTCCTTTATCGAAAATCAGGTGTTCATAGGTTTGTGGGCTAAAGTCAGGATCTTCTATTCTATTCCATTGGTCGACTTCTCTGTTTTTATGCCAGTACCAAGCCGTTTTCAGTACTGTAGCTCTGTAATAGAGTTTGAGCCCAGGTAGTTTGGATGCTCACCTTAATAGACCTGGATGGAGGTGGGTGGTCCTTGGACCTCCCACAGGGCAGAGAAACCTGCTTGCTCTTTGGGCTGAGGAGGAAGGAAGACTTGATTGGGGGAGGGGGAGGGAATGGGAGGTGGTGGCGGGGAAGAGGCAGAAATCTTTAATAATTAAATTAATTAATTAATAAAAAAAAAGAAAAATAAATAAATAAATAAATAAATAAAATACTCCAAGGGAAGACTCAATCAGGAAAGTTAAGCATTTGATAAACATTTTCCTCAGTGTAGCAGGATACCAAATTAATACAAAAAAATAAGTAAGCATACTACATTTAAATCTTCAGTGCCTCACAGTAATAAAGCAGACCCCAAATTGTTTACCAGATTAAATAAATCAGTGGAATATAATAGAAAAAAGTAAACTCGTTTTTTCTAACATGAATTAGATAACTAGCAAGAAAATACTTGAATACTAGTTTTGTGAATTGTAAAAATATTATTTCTCAGGTTTTATTGTATCTTGATGATATACCAGTCTATTAACTATATCTTGCCTAAATTACCCAGTATGTTTTTTTTATTATCAAATACAATCATTATGTGGCACACTCATATCCCAGTGGGTACTTCCTCTTGCTATTTTCTGCTTCATGGCATGTTTATATGAAACAGGATTGTATTACCTTTGCAAGTTCTCTGTATTAAAAAAATATTGACTATAGGAAACACAAAATAAATTTGGTGTTTCTTCACTACTGTTTGCACTCTACATATCTCTAGCATGGAATATTTCAAAAGCTAATTTCTGTAATTCACCTAATTATTCAGGGCACACTCATCAACACCATCTCTCCCCAGAGACATCTGAATTCTACTTTGCTGGGAGAATCCCTTGTGTCTGTTTTAAGCAGGTGAAAACATAAAATGAAAATGCTTCTGGAACGAATGCTTAGAAAAACCATTATCTGTCAGTGCTGTAAAAGGCAAAACATTTAAAATTACAACCCATCTTTCTATCCCAAGAATTACTGGAAACCAAAGTGGAAAATGGTATTTGTTGGATTTCATAGTTCCCATCGTAAGTATTGTGTTCTTTCTTAGAATTTTAGAAAACAGGTACTTAGTGTTAGACCTAAAACTAGGCATTTCAAGTCATATTCTGTCTCAACAATTTCTTCTCATAGGCCATGTGGTTCTCTGTCTTCCACATGTTGATTCTTGAATCTCACTCATGATTCTTGTCTTTTCCTCTTTTACCAGCTAAGAGCTTCACCTAGGGAGCAAACAAAATATACAGCTTTATTGCCTCTTCGCCGTAAGTATTGCTTCAAATACCTTGACAATGTGCCTGCTTTCTTCCCATTTTTTCTTTCTTCATTTTGTTCCTTTCTTCCCCCTCTCTCTTCGCTATCCTCATCCTTCCCCATTTTTCTCTATCTATCTATCTTAAGTGTTCTTGAGAGTCTTAACTACAATCCAAGATACCATGACTTCTGGTTCTGAATCAGTTGTCAGCTTCACTGCCCTGTCACCACAGCCTTTAGCAAATAGTAAGTTGCAGCCAGATACACTTTTACTCAATTAAAATAAATACTTTTTCAGTTTGAGACTGCCATACATATAGTGTGCACTGACCTGGGGTGCCTGCCCACCGAATTTTTTGCCGCCCATTAATAGGACCCAAGGATTTTTCAATTTTATTAGACCACCAATTGTAGAACACATTGCTTGGGCAAGTTTGACTTTTGGCAGTTTCTACCAACACCCAAGACCATAACACCTATCAGATCCCTCCTACTTTAGAGATTTTCTTTATATCCATCCCTGTAGTATGCTCTTGCTGCTGTGTATAGCCCAATTATCTTTCCAAATTTCAGCTACACACTGTGTGAGTTTGTTATATATAAAAATCACAGTAGACATAAATGAGAAGTGTGAACCATCATCCAGAAGCAAGGCATAAAACACTCTTAAGTTGGTTAAAAACAAACCACTGAGCATTTGGGTTTGAGCTCTTTAGTTGTGACCACACAGCATTATACAATTTTAAGTCTATTTTCTGTTCTGTAGTTCATTTATTCTTCTTCCATCTTCTAATTATTCTATGCCCTTAGTTATTTATTTGGATGTTAGAATCTTTTCTGTAAAGTAAAAAAAAAAAAGTATTATTTAATTCAGTAAAGAAACACTAAAAAGGTTTTTAAACTTTGGAAATTTCTGAGTTGTTTGTTTAGTGTTATATAAATATTGGTTTTGATGACTCTGACTCATTTGCTAAACTATTAATTCTTCACAGAGTCAAGAATAGTTTAAAATATTTTCTAAAATTGACAAATAACATTTAAAATGTTTAATTCACAAAAGTAATGCATTCATTGTTGAGATAGTTTTGAGAATAAAATAATATTTTTTCATTTTAAGTATTTTATCTAGTTTTCAGATGTATCTGCTCATACAGTACAACAGAAGATATGTAGAGGCATTATTTTCATCTGTCGATGTACTTGCTACATCTATTAAGTGACTTCTTCAGTACTAAATAGTTCTCGATTCAGAGCAATCATCAGACATGCACTTGCTTTGTGTAAAGTAATATTCACTTGTAAAACTCAGTGTACTTTGGTGAATGATTTAATGTTTCAGGTTGTTAGAAACCACCAATGATATGATAAACAAACACATATCACAACTAATGTGATTCTGACTCTCTAATTCATTTCACAGCTATCCACCTAGCAGAACACAAGAAGAAATGAAAAACAGAACATCTGTGGGGGAGTTTATCCTTTTGGGATTAACAAATGACCCAAAACTAAACATCTTGGTTTTCATATTTCTATTTCTCACTTATATTTTGAGCATTACTGGAAATCTGACCATAATTACTCTCACTCTGGTAGAGTCACAACTCAAGACGCCCATGTACTTCTTTCTTCGGAATTTCTCTTTCCTAGAAATCTCCTTTACCACAGTTTGCATTCCTCGGTTCCTTGTGAGCATTGTGACGGGGGATAGGACCATCTCCTATAATTCTTGCATGGCCCAGGTGTTCTTCTTCATACTCCTGGGTTCGATTGAATTTTTCCTTCTGGCTGCTATGTCCTATGACCGCTATGTGGCTATCTGTAAGCCCTTGCATTATACCACAATAATGAGCAGCAGGGTCTGCGTCCAGCTCGTAATCAGCTCTTGGCTGGCTGGATTTCTCATCATCTTCCCACCTGTGATCATGGGGCTCCAACTGGACTTCTGTGACTCCAACATCATTGACCACTTTGCCTGCGACTCCTCTCCCATGTTGCTCATCTCCTGCACAGACACAGCCTTCCTGGAGCTCTTGGCATTCTTCCTGGCAATATTCACTCTCATGGTAACATTAACATTAGTGATTCTCTCCTATCTCTTCATCCTTAAGACAATCCTAAGAATCCCTTCTGCTGAGCAAAGGAAAAAGGCCTTTTCTACCTGTTCCTCCCACATGATTGTTGTCTCCATTTCCTATGGAAGCTGTATATTCATGTATGTCAAAACTTCTGCAAAAGAAGGAGTGGCTTTGACTAAGGGTGTAGCGGTCCTCAACACCTCTGTGGCCCCAATGCTGAATCCTTTTATTTACTCCCTTAGAAACAAACAAGTGAAAGAATCCTTTAAGAACTTGGTCAAAAAATGTGTGTCAAATAAAATTTAATGATAAAGAAATTCACTGCTTCAGTTTTTAAAAGAGCATTATATGCAATGTGTATTTTATATACTGTATTTCCCCATCCACTGCTGTATTCAACATAGCTGAGTGTTTTCATCTTGTCCATTTCCGCTTAACTTGACACAGTTATCATTTTAAAATTTAGATGTCCCTTAAATTTTCTGAGTGTGACTGATTTGATGCCACCAAAACAGGAATAACATTTTAAAAGGATGAATTTATTTTCAAAGAACTTATCATTTGAGCGACAAGCAAAAGCTAAGAAAAAAAAAAAAACAAGTAACTGTGAAAAATCATTTTCCCACCATCTAAGCATTAATTGAAATGAACTCTCGAATGAAACCATGTTTCTTATCTCTGCTGTATCTCCAAAGGTCTATTCATATTAAATATGGCCTTGTGTGAGTCAGTGCATTGGTGTTATTTCTTCGTTATTTGTTCCACCCTTTATCATTGCAGTGTGTGGTACTTGATGCTTTTTTTGGCTCAAATTCCAAGAGTTGCTATAAAAACTACTGGGAACCAAGAGATGATTCAGCAGTTAAGAGCACTACCTGCTCATCCTGAGTTCAATTTCCAGCAACCACGAGATGGCTCAGAACCATGTAGTGGGATCTGGTGCCCTCTTCTGGCATAAAGTCATACATGCAGATAGAGCACTCATACACATAAAATAAATACATCTTTTAAAAAATAATTACTATGGTTCACAAACCCTGGCCATGAGGCATACTTATGTTGATTTGCTAGCGCCGAACTTTAAAATCACCTAAAGCTTCCTTGGAATGAGCTCTATCTATCTGTTTCCTGATATATGGATTTCTCTAACAGTGAAAACTAATATTTTTTCTATGCCCCAGGTAGTTCTCAAATTCCTGGCATACTCATAATATCTTACGTTGTTTTCCAATATTTCTATGGTTTAATCTTTATTAAAGTATTGACTTTTCATAGACTTTGAAAGATGTGGGGCAAAGAATGTTTGCTAAATACACTGATACACTGATTTGCATTTTTCCTATGAAAGATTATTAGGATGTGTGGGGGTGTAACCAACCTGCTCAGTCTGGTATAATATTACTTGTACATATACATTTTTAATAATCAATAAGTGAAAATTAAAAAATTATTCCTTAAAACAGCATAAAAAAGTGAAAATAAGCCGGGCGGTGGTGGCACACGCCTTTAATCCCAGCACTTGGGAGGCAGAGGCAGGCGGATCTCTGTGAGTTCGAGACCAGCCTGGTCTACAAGAGCTAGTTCCAGGACAGGAACCAAAAGCTACGGAGAAACCCTGTCTCGAAAAATCCAAAAAAAAAAAGTGAAAATAATAACTCTGGGTAACTTTACTGAGAAATGATGAGGTAAGAAACCCAGAACTAATATTTTCATGACAAAATTTAGCTGCTTTTTCTTCACTGGCTCCTTTCTAGACTTTTTTTTTTTAGATTAGATTCTAGAGTTTAGAAAATTGGTTTGGAGTCAAACATAGAAGCTTAGGCCTTTAATCTCAGCACTCAGGAGCAGAGGAAGGTAAATATCGACAGTTGGAGGCCAGCCTAGTCTACATAGCAAGTTACAGGACAGCCAGGGCTACATAATAGACCTACTCCATCTGAAAAATTCTTGATTATGTCAATATTTCTAGCTTAATGGTTTGTTCAGTTTGACCACTGATCTTTGGAGTTCCCTGATCTAGCATTCTTTTCTTTAACCCAGTTATAAATATTTAGCTTGATGATGGACAAAGAGATCATTTCATGAATATTTCCTGAAACAATGGTTTTAACAAAGTAGATATGGTGTTCTCCAAGGGAATGTTTTTCTTAGAACTTCAGCTCAATCTACTTTCTTTAAGGTTCATGTTAATATAAAAGAAAGAAGGATGTCATCAAGAAAATGAAAATCAGCAAATAGTGGCAAGGATATAGGAGGGTGAATCCTCATACTTTTTTTTTTTTGATTTTCGAGACAGGGTTTCCTTATACATTCTTACGGGAATGTAAATTAGTCCTGATACTATAGAAATTAACATGGACATTAGTGGAAAAACCTTGAAATTTGAGCTAATATGTGATTCACCTGTACAATCCCTGGGTACTCAAATGAAGGAACCTAAACTCATATACAACAGAGATCCCTGCATGTCTGTGGACTGTTCACATTTACAAAGTCACAGATTCAACCAGGATGTCCTTCAACAGAAAAATAAAGAAAAATGTGGCATAGCATATGGAGTATTATTTAACCATTAATATTTATGAAAATACTTTTTCAGGAAAATGGTAGAACTAGATGTCATCAAATTAAATGAAATGAACTATCTTGGAAAGACAGGAATCCCAGTTTTCTTCCCATATTCAGAATCGAATCTTGTTTTGTTTTAGCTGAGACTTGAAAGTAGGAGGACTTTTTGGGGAAGGGGAGAGGGACAGTGAGAGACTAAAGGAGACAAAAGAGGGTAATAAAAAAATAAAAGTGTACAAATTACATTATACACTTGTATGAAGATTACATATTGAATTTCATTACTTCAGACAAATAATATACAAATAATTTTTTAAAAAATCAAATCAAAAAATGTCTGAATGTTAATGAGTACATCCACTGACTAAAGTTCGGGATTCTATGACTAATATTAATATACGCATGACATAGCTTCCCCAGCTAAACTCAGCCTCATGTGACCCACGCGTCTGACACTTTACTTCAGCTCCACAAACACTCTCTGTTATCCCAACTATTGAGTACTGTTTTATCTTGATCATTGCAAAGTATGAATCACAGGCTCGCATTCCCATGATTTCTATGCATGTATTCACTGGAAACCTAGAATGTATGATGCTAATGAATTATCTAAATTTAATAGAGAAAAAACTAGTCTTGTATCAGACTTCTCATTGTATTGTCTCTAAATCTTCAATGGTTCTCGGTTTACTTTGCGAAGGCTTGGCTGCTTCTCAAATTCACTCAGCTAGAACTCAATGTCTTTCCCAATGTCCTTCACATCTTCACTGAAAAGTCATCTATTCGTTTTGATTTGTGGTATGGTTTCTCCAGTTGGAATTTGTTTTAGGACATAGTTATGTTCCAGTTCTTCAATTCATGTTTTGCTAAATTCTCCTTAATAACCAAAGTGAGTGTATGCTCACTCACAATATTAGTTGAGGGGATAATTTGAGGCAATTTTTGCAGCCAGCAATCTGTCCATCAGCAGTCTTTTTCTTTGTTTCATGTGAAGCCCAACCTCACAGATGACATTCTACATTCCTACAATGCATAATGGCTCCCAAGGGAACCAGACTAAAGGGCTGCCAAAATTAATTAGGCAGACAAGCACTTGTTTTTCTGTCTCTGGGGATGTGTATGCTGTTTCTCTTTCACAGATTCCTCTAGTATTATATTCCAAAACATGCAAAATGTATCTGTAGCTTTGGGGGAGACTTTTGGAAAGCTTTATGACTAAACTATATAAGAAAAGTCAAAATATATACAGCATTTGTATGACATGACAAAAATTTTGGAAGTATGGTGACTCAATTTTTCTCATTCTTACTAATTGAAGTTTAAATTATGAATAGATGATTTATAATAATGAAGAACCTTCAAAGTGCCAAATTTTAATAATTAAGTGACTTTACAAAAGTGACTTATCTGATAAAAGGGATAAAAGTGAAATAACATTTATTACCTAAAACAATATATTCCTTTATTACAGATAACAAGCAAAGTAATTTGGGACTATGCCTGGAGAAAGATGGAACTGGGCATGGATGTAGTCTATATCTACACTGGCATTTACCTTTATAAATCAAAGAAATCAACTATTTTTATTATGTAGTAGAGACATTCTGTCAACTCTTGCCTTCGTGTGTCTGCCTAGATAACTCTCAATTTGTTGCAGCATAGTTGAGATATATACACCACCAGCCTCACAAGGGAGAACATTTTCCTAGTTAGCTTAAAAAAAAAACTTTACAGGGTGCTTTCTGTTATGCTAGAGAGGATGTGGAACAAGAGGAACACTCCCCCACTGCTGGTAGAAGTGCAAACTTGTACAACCACGTTAGAAATCAATATGGTCATTTCTCAGAAAATTGGGAATCAATCTACCTCAAGACCCAGCTATAACACTCGAGCATATACCCAAGGGAAGCTCAATTATACCACAAGAACACTTGCTCAGCTATATTCATAGCAGCATTATTCATAATAGCCGGAACCTGAAAATAACCTAGATGCCCCTCAACCAAAGAATGGATAAAGAAAATGTGGTACATAGCCAGAAGGTTGTGGTGCACGCCTTTAATCCCAGCACTCGGGAGGCAGAGGCAGGCAGATCTCTGTGAGTTCAAGGCCAACCTGATCTACAAAGTGAGTTCCGGGACAGCCAGAGCTAAACAGTGAAACTTTGTCTTGAAAAACCAAAAAGGGAAGGAAGGAAGGAAGGAAGGGAGGGAGGGAGGGAGGGAGGGAGGGAGGGAGGGAGGGAGGGAGGGAGGGAGGGAGGGAGGGAGGGGAAGGAGGGAGGAAATGTAGTGCATTTTCATAATGGAGTATTACTCAACTGTTAAAAATAATGTCATCAGGAAACTTGAAGGCAAGTGGGGTAACCCAGACCCAGAGAGACAAACATGTTATGTACTCACTCATAAGTGGATATTAGCTGTAAAGTAAAGGATAATCAAGCTACTACATACTACAGCCCCACAGAGATTAGGTAACAAGAAGGGCCCAGAGGAATAATCATGTATTTCCTTGGTAAGGGGAAATAGAAGAAATCTCCTGAGTAGACTGGGGTTCGTGGGGATGGGAACATGAGGGGTCAGGTTGCGGGGCACAATAGATAGGGAGAGTAATGAAATAGATGTCTTGATTGGGGGAGCATTTCAGGTCAGGTAGACACCTGGTACAAGGGAAACTCCCACAAATCTACAAGGATAACCCCCACCTAAGACTTCTAGCAATAGTGGATGGGCAGTCTGAAGTGGTTATCTACTGTAAACAGATTAGACTACCCTAATTGTCATCAGAGAGCCTTCGTCCATAACTAGTGGAAGCAGATGCAGAGATCCACATCCAAGCATTGGACTGAGCCTGTGGAATCCTCTTGAGGAGAGCGAAAAAGGATTATACGAGAAAGGGAGTCAGGGTCATCACAAAGGAACCCACAAAAGCAACTGGCCCGCTCATAGGAGCTCATAGACCATGGACCAATGGCTAGAGGGCTTGTATGGGACCTTCTTAGGCCCTCTGTCTGTGTATGACGGTTGTGTGGCTTGGTCTACTTGTGGTACTCCTAGAAGTGGGAGTGGGGCCTGTCCCTGATATTTTGGCTGGATTTTGGATACCTGTTCCTAATGCTGGGTTGCCTTATCCAGTCTTAATACAAGGGGAGGTGTTTAGTCCTACCTCAACTTGATAGGCCATGCTTTGTTGGCACCCATGGGAGGCCTGCCCCTTTCTGAACAGAGGAGGAGGGTGGATTGTGGAAGGGGGCCGAGGGAAGTGTGGGAGGGAATGAAGGGAGGAGGGGAAACTGTGGTCAGGATATAAAATAAGTGAAAAAATAATTAAAAATTAAATAAATAAAACTCCAAAATTTAAAAAAAAAAACCTTTATAACTCAAAAAATAATTTCCATTCGCTGTCATCCAAAATGCGTGACAGATAACTATCAAAGTGGGAATAAAATACATTTGATTTATAAAATAGGTAGATCATTTCCATAACTAACAACTTTGGCTATTGTACATATTTATACATTATTATATTTATGCCCTGGCAATGCTGAAGCATGCATGAGCAGCCCATATATGGTGGTTCTATTGAACTTATCCATATTGGGTATTATGATCTAAGTTGATGAGAACAACTGACTAGGTCTCTTCTCCAGAGGGCACCAGATCTCATTACACATGGTTGTGAGTCACCATGTAGTTGCAAGGAATTGAACTCAGGACCTTTGAAAGAGCAAGCAGTGTTCTTAACTGCTGAGCCATCTCTCCAGTCTAACAACTTTGGCTACAAGCTTTCAATTCAATTAGATAACTAGTTTGCCATTTTTTCTAATATAGTTTTCACATTTTCTAATTATTTCTTTTATTTAGAAATCATAATATAATTGCATAATTTCCCTCTTCTTGTTTAATACATCTAGTAAAAATGTGAACCCAGAGTAAAAACACAATCCACATATTTGAAATACTATCAGTAGATTCCAGTTTTTTATCCTCAGACCTATCAGAATCCAGAGCTTAGCCATAGCAAATACAGCATAAATTGTAGAATTTATTGGCATGGAATTACAGATGACTTTTAGCAGGCATATGCCAACAAAGCAAAAAGCAAGTGCACGTGGCAAAAATACTCCCGCAACTCAAGAACAATGGCAATGGGTTTTTGATCCTACTGCACGTACTGGCTTTGTGGGAGCCTAGGTAGTTTGGATGCTCACCTTACTAGACCTGGATGGAGGTGGGTGGTCCTTAGACTTCCCACAGGGCAGAGAATCCTGATTGATCTTTGGGCTGAGGAGGGAGGGAGACTTGATCAGGGGAGGGGGAGGGAAATGGGAGGCGGTGGCGGGGAAGAGGCAGAAATCTTTAAGAAATAAAAAAAAAATAATTAATTAAAAAAAATGCTCCCGCAAAACTAAGACGCTCCCACAAAGGTAGTCTCATAAACTGTCCAGAGGCCAACAACAACTAACACAAACCCAGAGCCTATTTCACAACACCTTATGTTATAAACTGAGTTTTGCTCACCAACTCCCGGAGTCTGTGTCATAGTATTCTGTGTCCACTAAACCCCTGTCCCCAGGGCAGATGGGAGCAATTAGGGATAATGACCAGGATGACTGAGAGTTATCAGTTGTGATATTCTCCTTTTTCCTGGTAACACACCTATAGACTGTAAGTGGAAACATGAGCATCATTACACTGGCCCTGTCAAATGTTCACTGCAAACTCCCATGTATTTCTTTCTCAGAAATTTCTCTTTCTTAGAAATCTCATTTACAACAGTCTGCATTCCAAGATTTCTAACCAGCATTGCTACAGGGAACACAGCTATTTTTTTTTTCTGGTTTTTCGAGACAGGGTTTCTCTGTGGTTTTGGAGCCTGTCCTGGAACTAGCTCTTGTAGACCAGGCTGGTCTCGAACTCACAGAGATCCACCTGCCTCTGCCTCCCAAGTGCTGGGATTAAAGGCGTGAGCCACCACCGCCCGGCGCACAAGCAATTTTTGGATCCTTCTGGAAGTGACAGAGTTTTTTCTACAGGCTGCAGTGTCCTATGATCATTATGTGGCCATCTGCAAACCTCTGAACTATACAACTACCATTAGCAACAAAGTCTGCAGTTGACTCGTAATTGCCTCCTGGTCAGCTGATTTCCTCATCATTCCCCCAGTGATCATAGGCCTCCAGCTGGAATTCTGTGACTCTAACATCATCAATCACTTCATCTGAAACTCCTCTTGCATGCTGCAGGTCGTTTGCACAGATACAGAGATTCTAGAGCTGATGGTATTTTTCTTAGCAGTGTTAACTCTCATAGTAACTTTGGCTTTGGTGATTCTCTCCTACACACTCATCCTTAGAACAATGCTGCAGATAGTCTGCACAGCAAAGGAGAAAGACCTTTTCCACGTGTTCTTCCCACATGATTGTGATTTCCATTTCATACAGAAGCTGCACTTTTATGTGTGCAGAAACATCTTCTAAAGAAGGTATGACTCCATTGCTCCCACGCAGAGTCCTTTTGTTTACTTCTTAAGGAACCAGCAGCTTAAACATATAACAACTTCACCAAAAACTGGTGTCATTCTACAAACACCAATCATTATAAAAATCACAAACAGCCGGGCAGTGGTGGTGCACACCTTTAATCCCAGCACTCGGGAGACAGAGGCAGGTGGATCTCTGTGAGTTTGAGACCAATCTGGTCTACAAGAGTTAGTTCCAGGTCAGGCTCCAAAGCTACAGAAAAACCCTGTCTTGAAAAAAAAAGAAATTACAAATGTACCACAAATGGATAAAAGTACTTTCTAGATGATGGGTATATATACACAAATTAATAAACACCAAAATTTATGAACACATAGAGCTTGCTTGTGGGAATAAGTTACCCACATTAAACAGATGTAATAAAAAAGAAATGGCCTAATAAGTTGGTAAGTGGTAGATGCTTACCAAAGAAAGTTTTATAGTATATAGAAGGAGTGATGAGTGCAATTCATAGTAAGTGCCCTGTTCTAACACTTCACACTCACTCTAAAATTTCTTTCTTGTACAGTTTTGTACATTCAAATCAATTTTATAGACTTGATGTTTTTATACTATCTATAAACTCGTTTTATGTTCAACTCTTTCATAGATGTCTAGCATTTTGAGGTTGTACATGGCACTTGCTTTCAAAAAGAAAAGATACATAAGACAAACCCAGTCTTCACAAACCTTGAATACAGTGAACGGGTTTACTATGACAGACTTCTCTTAAGTGGTAGGCTTTCAATGCATAAGAAAATCATTTTGTCACTTTCCACATCTAGGTGGGCTATAGTGAATGCTGCGGTTGGTTGTTTTTAAGTCTTTAGGCTCTTTTGGCTCTTTGGGGGTCCACAACCCAGCTCCCAAATAATTCACACACAGAGGCTTATTCCTAGTTATGAATGTCCAGCCTTAGCTTGGCTTGCTTATTTTAGGATAATTTTCCTAAATTATCCCAACTACCTTTTGCCTCTGGGTTTTTGTCTTTCTCCATTTCTGTATACCTTTCTTTCTTACTCCATTGCTGTGTAGCTGGGTGGCTGGCCCTGATGTCCTCCTTGCCTCCTTTTCTTACTCCTCTATATTATCTTCCCAGATTTCTTCTCTGCCTGCCAGCCCCACCTATCCTTTCTCTTGTCTTGCTATTGGCTGTTCAGCTCTTCATTAGACCAATCAGGTGTTTTAGACAGGCAAAGTAACACAGCTTCACAGAGTTAAACAAATGCAACATAAAAGAATGCAACACTTCTTTACACCATTAAACAAACATTCTACAACATAAACAAATGGAACACATCTTAAAATAATGTTCTACAGCAGAGTACCATCTTGAATGGGGCTGCTCTGAAAAGATAATCACAAGTTCAATAACCCCCGGGACACCGTTCCACAATCTATGAGAGACGACAGTGGGCAGTGGAAGGTCATAACTGGAAAGTGACAGCAGCATAGGCTCAAACTTTGAAGAGTGAGGTAGCCAGTGGTCCTGCCCTCTGGAAAAAAGAGAAAACCCCATCACATGAGAATAATGGTGAAGACTAACCCTCCTAAGGCCATGGCCAGATGACCCTAGAATTCTCAGTCTCAAGAGCTCTATCTTACATGTATAGCTCACTGCTGGCACTGAAACCTGTGAGCCCATATCCAGCAGGTCATTTCATTTCTGTAGCCTCCTGCCTAGTGTAGGGAGGTCCACTGCTGGGAAAAAACTAAGAACAGGGAGAGTTCTGAGTTCCATCAGTTCACCTGCTCCAGGCCAGATATCAGCTCTCTGTTTGCTTCCCCCACTCTCAAATGCACTGACAACACTACATGGGATGGATCTTAGCCATTCCAGGCACACAATTGGACAGTCTCTATGAATGAGAACCTGCTTAGCCCAGAGGTCACACTCATCAGGGTGACTGGTGCACAGTAAGAGTAGTTTCTAAAGTAAATGCAGCTAACACAGACCACTGTCTCTCGACAAACTTAGGCTCAGCACCAGCCTGAATGGTAATTGCTGCCAGAGGGACTAGCCTTCAGCAGCTCAGGAATTAAAGGGGAGCCATGGAGTCAGTTTTCCACACAAAACAAAAAAGGAAAAAATTAGCAGAATATCCTTTTGAAAGTAGGTTAGAATTAGTTACTAAATGATAAGACCATGAAGAACATGATAGAATAACTGATGTTGCGTGCAAAAATATTTGACTCATCTTGGGTTCTCTCAAGTTCTATTTTTTAAAATTATATTATTTTATTTTTGATTATATTTTATATTATATATATTTTATATTATTTTTTATTAATATTTTATATTATAGTTTAATTAGATAATTTTCCCTTTACTTTCTCTCCTCCAACTTCCCTTGTGCCTTTTTCCTCTCTTCCAAATTTATTATCTCCTTTTCTTTAATTGTTGGCTTTGCATTTTAATGTTTTTTATGTTTCAATTTTGTGACTTATTCAACTATTGGATTGGGCATCTTCTTTAGTCTTATTTTGGAAAAAATGAGCCTTCGTCTGGTATAGCTATTCCACTTCTTGGCACATACCCAAAGGACTCAGCATCCTACTCCACAGATACTTGTTCAGCCATGCTCATTGTTGCTCTATTCATAATATCTAAAAAATAAAAATATTCTTCAGTTGATGAGCATATGATGAAAATGTAGTGGACCTACACTATGTAATGCCATTTGGTTATAAATAAAAATAATAAATAAACATTAGACATAAATGAGTGGGATCAGAAAAGGTCATATTAAATGAGGCAAAGCCAGACCCAGGAAGATACACATCGCATGTTCTCCTTCATCAGAGGCCCCATCTCCAAATTTTCAAATGTGAGAACATATCGTGAAGCATCTACAAAACCTGTAGGAACTGTGGTTTTTGAATGGAATTGGCACCCACGAGTTCATAAGAAGCGGTACTAGTAGGGAGTGTGGCTTTGTTGGAGTGTGTACAGCCTTGTTGGAGGAAGAGTGTCACTGTGAAGACAGGCTTTGAGATACCATATATGCTCAAGATACCACCCAGAGACACAGTATACTTCCCATTGCCTTCTGATGAAAATGTAGCCAGCACCACATCTGCCTGCAGGCTGTCATACTCTCCACCATAGGAAAACCACACCAGATAAGAGAAGCTGTCTTTTGAGTTGTTATTCAGGGTTGCCTGAAAGTCTCCAAAGAGATTACAAGCTCTTGCAGTTGCCCTGGGTTACCCCCCCCCCAAGAAGTGGAAGGTAAGTCTTTATTGTTAAAGGCACCATGGACTCAGTGAGGAGCCCCAGCTAAAACTGACCTGAATGCCTCCTTCCTGAGGACTAGCTTTCAGGGTAGCATGTAAGATTCCAGAGGACAGAGGCAACCAAGAGTCCTGCCCAGTTATTATGCCTACAAACTACAGTAACTACCATCATGGTAACATAAGCCTAAGTGTGCAGTACCGACACACATACCTTGATGGGAACAAACAGCTTTCTCTTTGAACTTAAGACTGCTCAAAAAGAGGAAACGATGTCCAGTGCTAGAAACCTAACCAACTACTCACAGCTAGTGTTACCATGGGTCTTGGAGGAGAACCTACAACCACGATCTACACTGGTTTACCAGTATAATCCCTAACAACAATCTAAACAGTCGTCCTTGAGCCCACAGATATGAGAAGCCCTCAAACCTCGTCAAGAAAACTTCTCTTTAAGGACCTTGGTCTTCCCGCAGGGCAGGGAATTTGGACTGCTCTTCAGTATCGAGAGGGAGGGGGAAGGGAGTGGGGGGAGGAGAAGAGGAGTGGGGATAGGGGGAGGGAAGTGGGGGGAGGGCAATATTTGGGAGGAGGGGAGGGAAATGGGAAATGGGGAGCAGGTGGAAATTTTAATTAAAAAAGAATAAAAATAAATAAATAAGTAAAAAAAAAAAACTAAAAAAAAAAAAAACTAAAAAAAAAAAAAAGAAAACTTCTCTTTGTGATTCCATCTTATCACAATGGTCAAGATCAAAAACACTGTTGACGGCCGGGCGGTGGTGGCGCACGCCTTTAATCCCAGCACTCGGGAGGCAGAGGCAGGCGGATCTCTGTGAGTTCGAGACAAGCCTGGTCTACAAGAGCTAGTTCCAGGACAGGACAGGCTCCAAAGCTACAGAGAAACCCTGTCTCAAAAAACCAAAAAAAAAAAAAAAACACTGTTGACAACTTATGCTATAGAGGATCTGGGGCAAAGGGAACACTTCTGCATTGCTGGTGGAAGTGCAAAGGTACAGCCCCTTTCGATGCCAGTATGGCAAGTTCTCAGAAAATTAGAAAACAACCTTCCTCAAGACCCAGCAATACCACTTTTGGGTATATACCCAAAGGATGCTAAATCATACCATGAGGGCATGTGCTCAACTATGTTCATAGCAGCATTATTTGTCATATCCAGAACCTGGAAACAACCTAAATGGCTCTCAACTGAAGAATGGATACAGAAAATGTGGTACATTTACACAATGGAGTATTACACAGCAGAAAAAAATAATTACATGCAAATGGATGGATCTAGAAAACATTATAGAGTGAGGTAACTCAGACCCAGAAAGACAAATATTATATGTACTCACTCATAAGTGGATTTTAGACATAAAGCAAAGAAAACCAGCCTCCAACTCTCAATCCCAGAGAACTTACATCAATGAGGACCCTAAGAGAGACATCCATGCATCTAATCTACATGAGAAGTAGAAAATGACAAGCTCTCCTGAGTAAATTGGGAGCATGGGACCATGGGAGAGGATTGGTGGGGAAAAGAAGGGAGAGGAGCAGAAAAAAATGTATAGCTCAATAAAATCAATTTAAAAAAAGAAAGAAAACTTCTCTTTGCAACAGATGAAGACCATTACAGAAAACCAGAACTAATCAAGAAGTACAGCTGTGGAGCCCAGTGCCAATTGATCTATAAAACACTCCTATACTAAGGCTCAGAGAACACATAAAAGAGAGAGTAGAGAGGTTTTAAGAGCCAGAGGATCAGGGAGTTTGCTTCAGGGCTATGACACTTGGTAATGTCAGAATTGACACACATAGAGTCTCACCCAATGACTGCCCAAACCTGAGTTGGACAAGGACAATAGACATGTCTAAGTCGTCAGGAAAAGAGCATGAGGTTTAAACCCTACACAAAGGATGCAGGCAAATGAGGAATGCTGAGACGGGAAGAAATAGTCTTCCCCAGGGAAGAGCAAACCAGTTTATCACCCAACGGTCAGCCCTGAAAACATCCATACAAGTAATATTATACAGACCAAGCAGGTTATACTTATGAATACACTTGCTTATAATAAAAAAGAGGTCATGATTTTTTAAAAGAGAGCAAGGAAAATATATGAGAAATTTTTGAGGGAGCCAAAAGAAAGGGGAAATGACCTAATTCTATTAGAATCTAAAAAATAAAAGAAAAATACTATTAAAAGAAAGCGGGAAGCATTGTACCTACTGCCATCTCTAAAGCCACGTGACTGCCTAGAAAATGTATGCACCACATCGTGTGTTTTCATCCATGTGCTGAGAGCTCTCTCACCAGAAAAATCAGAGCTAAATTCATGGAGGAGAAGAGCGTAAACCAAGAGAAGCTTTGTCTCACTCTCTGCTTTCCACCTCCTGCAGGAGCTTCAGCTTGGCAAAAGCTGTGCCATGTGCCAAACCTGAGCTATGAACAAGCTTGAAAGATGTGCTGCTTAGCTTTCTAAACTCCAAAAGACATAAAGGCAGGCATGTAGTGTGAGTTGGGATAGAATTTAATGAGGGATCTGCAATTTATGCCAAAACACTATCTCTATATATCAGTCTCTTCCAACCCTAAAACAGTCTCTACAACCAAAGCAAAACCTCTGTCTTTTTTAGTGGAAAAAAAAAAAGCTAAAGTAAGAACCCAAATCAAAAGCAAATATGGCCATTCTCTTGGAGATGCATGAATATTTTCACACATTATGAGATTAAGGTAGTCTTAGTGTGTTCAAGGTCTTTCTAAAAAAGTAAAATTTCAGTTGAGACTTCAGTAATGAAATTTATATGTGCATGTAATAACAATTAGTTAAGAAAGAGGACATCAATCTGAAGGAGAGTTGGGAGGAGTATATAGGAGGGTCTGAACAGAGGAAATGGAATGGACAAATGCAATTAAATTATAATTTCAAAAATAAAAATTTTAAAAATAAAAGTCATGTATGGATAGAGCTGTGGTGGCGATGTATTGTATGAGAGGAGAATAAATTTTTAAAAATTAAGAAAAGAAAAAGAAAATTCCCCATTAGATTGAGAAATGAGGGGCTGGTTGGTGATTTCAGTAAGAGTGGGGTGGCAAGGACAAATGAAGAATGAGAGAAGGGGGGACAGCAAGTGTCAACTAACGAGCATCAGGGATTGAGGGAAAGGCCAGGTTGTTTCAGACACACAGAGGTGTTATTTATTCTACTCCCAGACTCTCCAGCTTCCACCATCTACCCCTCCTTTCCCAGACTAAGAATATCTAGAAGGCTGAACTCTGAGGTCCTACTCAGTACAACTGGACTAATATGAGAGAAATGGTTTGTCAGAATCCCGGTCCTTCTTATATAAGCCCCTAAAGTAACCACACAGGCAATGAGCTCACTAGAACACTTTTATTTGCAAAGCAAACCAAGCAGGAAGAACAATACGACTAAGTCAAGATTTAGTCATTAACTAAGACTATCTGCCAGAAGTATCTTTATTTAGCAGGGATATGAGATTTCATACACAGGAATTAAAGTCCCAGGGGTGAGTCTACACATGAGGCAGGGAGGCCCTCAAGCCTCATGTCATCTGTGACAAAGAGAAGGTCATGGCATCCAGGAGAGGGAACAGGAGAGTTGAGAGCAGGGGCAGCCCTTAGCTTTTATTTTAAGAAAAAAAGAGGATAGATATAACTGACATTGGAGACACAGAAACAATTATCTCACCCAATAACACTACCATAGCTCAGTGCCTCCAAAGTCCCCTGGAGATAAAGACACTGTACTAACCTCAAAATAGTTGTGGACACCGCAGCAGCTGACTTTCAAGGGGGAAGAAGAAGAGGATAGCCACTCCTGTGACTAGCATCTCTTTCCCCGACCAGGTGACCACTTTCACATCCCATGGGTAAGGGCCACACACAGTGCAGTACACACTTGTGTACACACTTCGTCTGATAAATCTAGACTCTGACAGAAACAGAAAGAGAGGCAAAGACCAGAGCAGGACCCACTTGGATCTTAGAACCCTGTGTCTGGGGGACCAATACCTGTTCCTGGGCACAGGAGAAAAGAATCTTGGAGAGGGTTTCTGAGTTTTGACATTTTCTTTACAACCCAGATTTCACATCTTTATGAGGGAAAAATCTCGAAAGGATCTAGGAAACAGTGGGGAATTTCTTCCAGATAAAATTGCACATGACATGTATACATATGCCAATGTATATACAAGCCGTTGTACATAAACAGAGAATGCAACCTTTGATGTGTATGGTAAGCAATACACTATTGTTGGAAAGATATGCCAGGTGATGTGTTGTGACTATATGCTGTGTATATCCGTGTTGTGTAGGGCGAAACAAAGATTGAATATGGGTCTGAGAATTTCCATGGGACCTGCTAAGTAGTACTCAGGATTCCATATTTGATCTCCCTCTCAGGGTTAACAGAAAGAGCTGCCTGTATTCTGTTTTGCTGTCCTACACCTGCCCTGATGAGTGTGCACTCAGACACACACACACACAATGCACATACATACATGCATACACACAAGTTTACTTCACAGACACAGTTCCTATTGATTCTTTAGGCAAAAAAAAAAAATGAAGTCAAAATTTGACAGACCAAAGAAGAATGTCTTGTGGTGCTCCCTGCCCTCACTGACCCATAAAAGCCATCACTGTTCTCTCTCCCACATTCCCAACTATTCTCCAGAATCCCCATTTTTTTTTTGTACACAAGACACCCAGTCTATCACTCAAGAGTTCTTTTTTGCTATATTCACCCTCTAAGAAACTCAGCCCCTACATTCTACCAGGTATCCAGAGAGCCAGACACATCGCTCTCTGTTAGTGGCACCACCTGTGTCTTCACCTGAATTTGCAATAGCTGATCAACGTATCTGGCTGGTTGTGTCAATGAGATTTTTGTTGGAGATGCAGGGGAACCAGATGTGGAAAATTTAAAGTGGAGAATGGTTGAATGGGTACAGTGCTTTAGTTTTGAAAGATGAAAAATTCAGTAGATCTGTTGCAGATAAGGACAAATGTGATAGCAGTCCTGAAATATGAGCATTAAAGTGGTAGGTTTTATATGTCTATCAGAATTAAAAATAAAATTTAAACCTCAGATAAGATTCATGTGAGTTAATGAGATGCATAGCAAGATCTTCTCTTTAAAGCCAAAATAGACAAGTACATTTTTTAATCCTCACCCCTGTCTGTGGCTCAGAGTATGGTAATTCTTTGTCACATCTGGGCTTCTATGGTAAATTTTGAAGTAGCTTCAATGCCAGTTTCTCTGTGAACACAGTCCCAACTAAGTCAGACAAAAGGAGACAAAGCAAGCTAAAGAGAGAAGTAAACAGTCATAATAGAAGCAGTAAGGGGAGGAGAGATGTAGGAAGGGAGGCTGAGGATCCACCAGAGAAGTAAATAGTCAGAATAGAAACAGTAAGGGGAGGCGAGATGTAGGCAAGGGGGACTGAGGAGCCACCTCTTAAATGACACATTGAAGCAAAATTTAGTCAGAGGATTGAGTGAAGAGATGATCACAGTGCGGCCATGGTAACACGGAAATGGAGAGGAGAAAAGACAGGTTTCCTCAGCTGTCCTCGGGAAGGAAGATTGGGATGCTTTCAGCAAATCTTCAGGAGATTTTAAAAATCATATAAAACAGCAGGACACAAAAAACTGTCTACACAACCAATACTTCCAATTCTGGCCATATTTACTCTAGAATATATGGAACAAAAGTAAATAGAGATACCCACAAAGATATTTTTGCATCACATATATTAGTCATATATATATTAACTGCAAAGTTTGCACTGGGTTTATTGTAATTAGAGAAAATCATAGATTACTACAAGAAGTGGTGTTTTCATTGTTATTGTTTGTGTTTTGTTTGGTTTTGCTTTGCTTTCAAGGACCATTGGATCACTATGTGATTTTTTTTCTAGTGTAAAAATCATTACAGAAAATATTGAAATGATTAGAAAAAGGCAAAATACAATGCATTCTATAGTTACAAGCATATACAACAGTTGTTCGGGGAAATAAACGGTTGAGAGCAATTTCCATGGTGATCAAAATCACAAATTTCTTTATTACAAATATTTTTAAATATTCTAATTGAAAAAACAACACTTGGGACTTTTTAAAACAGAGGATCTCTTACATATTTACTAAATGGATGTGGGCACTGGGAGAATCTGTGACCACTGAGGTTAGACACTTCTGTTCAAATTTACTCAATGCAAGTTCATTTCTCCAAAGTAAATGGCTTAAATATAGATTTAAGTATATTTAAGTAGTTCCAGCTCTGCTTCCCACTACCTGATCTTAGGTCGGTTGTTTCAACCTTGGGGGGTCTAGTTCCTTTTCTACAATGACAATTAGATTAGTACTCATGTTTGTATGCAGACAACTGAGAGACCTTAGACTTTCCAACATGTTGAGATCTCTAAAAGTAAGTTTCAGGCAAAAAAAATATGGCAAAAGACAAAGGGCAGTGAAGGTCAGGTACTTGAGCAATGGCAAAAACTGAAACCTTCTTTCCTAAGTAAGAAAGTAAGTAAGCAAATGGTTGGACTAAACTCAAATGGGATATGACCGTAGAGAATGAATGGTTGGTAAATCTTTGGACTACGGCTTCTGGAAACTGAAGACATAGTGTCCTCTTTACTTAACTAGTTACCTAACTTTAAATTAGTCATGTTGTCTTTCTTTGCATGTGTTCCCATCTATGTAACTGGGGCTCATTATAACTCAGTGACTATAAACACAGATTCTAGAGTTAGAGAAAGGTGGACTTGAGCCCAATGTCACTTTCTAGGTACATGGCTTGGGGGAAGTTACTAAGGCTGTTTGTAATTCCATTCCCTCATCTTCAAAACAGAGGAAAGGAAGGTTATATACTGTGCAGTATCAGTGCCTTGATGAAAATTAAGCCTCAGTCAGAGTAAATTGTAGCAATGAGGCACCTGGGAATGTTAGCATCTCTTCCCTTCACATCCTGCAGGATCTCACACTGGAAGGAACACTGTGAAGCCCTGTGTCTGTGGCATGTATCTCATGAGAGTACTAAAAAAATGTTCTCTTATTATTTTCTTCAAATAGTTGAAGACTTCCTGGTAAAAGAGTGGTTAGAACCTCAACAATCCACGACATATATGTCCAAGCACACTGTAATTAAGACTTTTCCTGTAGCCGGAAGAAGCCAGTGCTGGAAGGAACTGCGTCAGCCCACAGTGAGTTCCCTGTCACCGCTACTGTTCAAACACACCAAACAACACCTTTCAAAAATGTTTTACATAAAATGTTAATGCTGTTCATAGACATATTTAACCTTAAATGTCTTTTATGATGCTGAAATGACATAGATAAGTATTTCTTTTTTTTTTTTTTTTTTTTTATTTTTTTTTTTTATTATATATTTTTTTTTATTCTTTTTTAATTAAAATTTCCAACTGCTCCCCGTTTCCCATTTCCCTCCCCTCCTCCCACACATTGCCCCCTCCCCCCTCTCCCCTCCCCTAACTCCACTCCTCTTCTCCTCCCCCCAGTCCATTCCCCCTCCCTCTCGCTACTGAAGAGCAGTCCAAATTCCCTGCCCTACAGGAAGACCAAGGTCCTCCCACTTCCATCCAGGCCCAGGAAGGTGAGCATCAAAACAGGCTAAGCTCCCACAAAGCCAGTTCATGTATTAGGATCGAAACCTAGTGCCATTGTCCTTGGCTTCTCATCAGCCTTCATTGTCCGCCATGTTCAGAGAGTCCAGTTTCAACCCATGCTTATTCAGTCCCAGTCCAGCTGGCCTTGGAGAGCTCCCAATAGATCAGTTCCACTGTCACTGTGGGTGGGTGCACGCCTCGTGGTCCTGATTTCCTTGCTCATGTTCTCCCTCCTTCTGCTCTTCATTTGGACCTTAAGAGCTCAGACGGTTGATCCAAATTGGGTCTCTGTCTCTCTCTCGATCCATCGCCAGATGAAAGTTCCTGTGCCATTCTCCTTGGCCTCTCGTCAGCTCTCATTGTCCGCTACATTCCGAGAGTCCGGTTTTATCCCATGTTTTTTTCAGTAGCAGTCCAGCTGACCTTGGTGAGCTCCCAATAGATCGGCCCCACTGTCTCAGTGGTTGGGTGCACCCCTCATGGTCCTGACTTCCTTGTTCATGTTCTCTCTCCTTCTGCTCCTCATTATAACCTTGGGAGCTCAGTCCGGTGCTCCAGTGTGGGTCTCTGGCTCTATCTCCATCCATCGCTAGATGAAGGTTCTATGGCGATATGCAAGATATTCATCAGTAAGATTATAGGATAGGTTCATTTCAGGTTCCCTATCCTCAGGTGCCCCAATGAACTAACTGGGGACATTGCCCTGGGCATCTGGTAGCCATTCCAAGTTCAAGTCTCTTGTCACCCCTTAGGTGGCTCCCTTACCTAAGGTATGAGTTTCCCTGCTCCCCTATCCAACCTTTCTTTATCCCCATTCACCCCGATTCCCCCAGTTCCCCTCATCCTCTCCTTCACACTTTTCTCTCCCCATCACCCCTCATCCCCATCCCACCCCACCCCCAAGATTCCAATTTTTTGCCCATCAGTCATGACTATTTCCCATAGCTGGGAGGATATCTATATGTTTTCCCTTGGGTTTACCCTCTTGTTTAGCTTCTTTAGGATCACAGATTATAGACTCAGTGGCCCCTATCCATGGCTAGAAACCAATTATGAGTGAGTACATCCCATGTTCTTCTTTTTGGGTCTGGGTTACCTCACTAAGGATCGTATTTTCTATTTCCATCCATTTGCATGCAAAATTCGAGAAGTCATTGTTTTTTACCGCAGAGTAGTACTCTAATGTGTATATATTCCACACTTTCTTCATCCATTCTTCCATTGAAGGGCATCTAGGTTGCTTCCAGGTTCTGGCTATTACAAATAATGCTGCTATGAACATAGTTGGACAAATGCTTTTGTCATATGATAGGGCATCTCTTGGGTATATTCCCAAGAGTGGTATTGCTGGGTCCAGGGGTAGGTTGATCCCAATTTTTCTGAGAAACCGCCACACTGATTTCCAAAGTGGTTGCACAAGTTTGCAGTCCCACCAGCAATGGATGAGGGTACCCCTTTCTCCACAACCTCTCCAGCAAAGGCTATCCTTGGTGTTTTTGATTTTAGCCATTCTGACAGGTGTAAGATGATATCTCAAAGTTGTTTTGATTTGCATTTCTCTGATCGCTAAGGAGGTTGAGCATGACCTTAAGTATCTTTTGGCCATTTTAACTTCTTCTGTTGAGAATTCTCTGTTCAGTTCAGTGCCCCATTTTTTAATTGGGTTAATTATCCTTTTAAAGTCTAGTTTCTTGAGTTCTTTATATATTTTGGAGATCAGACCTTTGTCTGTTGCGGGGTTGGTGAAGATCTTCTCCCAGTCAGTAGGCTGCCTTTTAGTCTTAATGACAGTGTCCTTTGCTTTACAGAAGCTTCTCAGTTTCAGGAGGTCCCATTTATTCAATGTTGTCCTTAATGTCTGTGCTGCTGGGGTTATACATAGGAAGCGATCTCCAGTGCCCATATGTTGTAGGGTACTTCCCATTTTCTCTTCTATCAGGTTCAGTGTGTTCAGATTGATATTGAGGTCTTTGATCCATTTGGACTTGAGTTTTGTGCATGGTGATAGATATGGGTCTATTTTCATTCTTCTACAGGTTGACATCCAATTGTGCCAGCACCATTTGTTGAAGATGCTTTCTTTCTTCCATTGTATACTTTTAGCTCCTTTATCAAAAATCAGTTGTTCATAGGTTTGTGGGTTAAAATCCGGGTCTTCTATACGATTCCATTGGTCGACTTCTCTGTTGTTTTACTTTCAAACATAACTAACTAATTAATTAATTAATTAATTTGAGGAAGGATATTCACAGTGGTTGTAATTTATCAATGGTACTATTTGTTCTGATCACTGTAATTTTATTATTAAAAACAATTGTAAGACTAAATATGTTTTGATTACATTATTTCCTTTTCCCAAGTTCTTCCAGATCCTCACCTCCCTCCACCCACCCAAATTTTTTTTATTCTTTTTTAATTAAAATTTCCACCTGCTCCCCATTTCCCATTTCCCTCCCCTCCTCTCAAATATTGCCCCCTCACCCCACTCCCCTCCCCCTATCCCCACTCCTCTTCTTCTCCCCCCACACCATTCCCCTTCCCTCTCGATACTGAAGAGCAGTCCAAATTCCCTGCCCTGCGGGAAGACGAAGGTCTTCTATCTACGTCCAGGAAGGTGAGCGTCTAAACAGGCTAAGCTCCCACAAAGCATGAACCCACCCAAATTTTAAGTTGTTTCTCAAAAACAGAAATCCACTATATCAACAGAAAAAAAAAGTCAATGAAAGGGGAGGGGAGGGAAGTGAGAGGAGGGGAGGAGGTGGAAATTTTCAAAAAAAAAGAATGAATTAGAAACACAAAAAAGTCAATAAAACCATATACACCACCCATTCCCCCCTGGAAAAAAAAAACAAACCATAACCAAATAAAACCACAGACAAAAAAGGGGGGGTTCATTATAAGTTGGTCAACTACTCCTTTATATGAGGCCAGTACTAGATTGGTTAATATACCTAGTCACTATTGGAGAAAACTGATTTTCCCTCTTCAGCGGGTATAGGGTAAAGTTCCGTGATTAGCTTGGGTATGGGGACAGTTTTGTGGTTAATGTGGGAATAAGACAGTTCGGTGGTTAACATGGGTACAGGGGTCAGTTCGGTGGTTAACATGGGTATAGGGATCAGTTCAGAGGTTAAAGTGGGCATAGGGGACAGTTCAGTGATTAGCTTGGGTATGGGGATAGTTTGGTGGTTAATGTGGGAATAAGACAGTTCAGTGGTTAACATGGGTATAGGGGTCAGTTTGGTGGTTAACGTGGGCATAGGGGACAGTTCAGTGGTCAACACAGGTATGGGTACATTACAGTAGTTAACACAGGTATGGGGGCAGTTCAGTGGTTAACATGGGTATAAGGGACAGTTCAGTGGTTAACCTTTACCATAGTAGCTAGGTTTTCATTCATTCTTTCTTTCTTTAATATAATAGGATAAAAATATCACATTGAAGTTGGACAAGACAAACAAACAGAATGAAATAGGTCCAAGAGAAGGAACCAGAAGCCCACTCACTCATACACTCAGAAATCCCATAAAAACACACTAACGTGGAAGCCATGAAACATAATCAGAAGACCTGGTTCAGACCTGTGAAGGCCCTGTGTGTGGAGCTTCAGTCTCTGAGTTCATAGGAGTTTTGGTCATGTTGATTTAGAGGGCCCTTTTTTGGTGTCTTCTACACCCTCTGGTTCTTACATTCTTTCTGCCTTCTCTTCCCATGGTTGCCTGTACTCTGAGGAGAAGGATTTGATGGGCGCCATCCCATGTAGGGAATGAATGCTTCAAGGTCTCTTACCCTCTGTGTTTGCTCCCATATACTATAGGAGGAAGCTCTCTGATGAGAAATGAAAAAGTTAGCACTAGTCTATGAGTAGAGCAAAATGTCATTATAAACCATTTTACCATTATATTTTTTTTCTTTTTTGAGAATAGGATTGTGAATTTTTAGCTTCATTCTCCTATGGCCTTAAAATTTTTATTATTGTTTATAAATGAAGCATTATTGTTCAGAGAAATTGTATATTGTGCATTAAATCATATAGCTAACAAATGTCAAATATAATCTAAGACCACCTACAAATAAGTGTACTCTATTAAAAATAGTTCTACATAATCTGCATATAAAATAAACATGAATACAGAAAGAAGAATTTCTACCTTTTAATCAGTACAAAATTAGTTTTATGTACTACAACAAAATATACCATGTAATATAATTTTAATACAACACTTCAAAAGGTAGCTGGATATAATCTACTTAGTTTGTCTAAATTGAGCTGTTAACTTAAAAACATAAGTTTAAAATAAGAACTACATCCTAAAAAGACATGTGCTCAACTATGTTCATAGTAGCATTGTTTGTCATAGTCATAGCTTGGAAACAGCCTAAATGCCCCTCAATAGAAGAATGGGTAAGGAAAATGTGGTACACTTACACAATGGAGTACTACACAGTCAAAAAAAGATTACATCTTTAAATTTGTGGGCAAATGGATAGATCTAGAAACATCATATTGAGTGAGGTAACCCAGACCCAAAAAGACAAATATCATATTTAATCACTCATAAATGGCTTTTAGACATAACACAAAAAAAACTAAAATTCACAATCCCAGAGAACCTAGACAACAAAGAGGATCATAAGGGAGACATACATGGATCCAATCTACATGAGAAGTAGAAAAAGACAAGATGTTCTGAGTAAACTGGGAGCATTAGAACCATGAGAAGGGAAAGAAGGGAGGGGGAAAAGGGAGTGGAGCAGAGAAAAATACAACTATGTTCATAGCAGCATTATTTGTAATAGCCAGAACCTAGAAACAACCTAGATGCCCCTCAACTGAAGAATGGATAAAGAAAGTTTTACACATTAGAGTACTACTCAGTGGTAAAAAAAAAAAAAAAAAAAAAAAAAAAAAAAAAACCAATGACATTTTGATTTTGCATGCAAATGGATGGAAATAGAAAACACCATCCTGAATGAGACAACCCAGACCCAAAAATATGAATATGGTATGTACTTACTCATTAGTGGCTTCTAGCCATAACCGAAGGACATTGAGCCTATACTATAGTTCGTGATCCTAGAGAAGTTAAGTAATAAGGTGAACCCAAAGATAAACATATATAGATCCTCCTGGAAATTAAAAGCAGACAAGATCGCCAGACAAAAGTTGGGAACATGGGTGTGGGGGTTAAAAGGGAAGAGGAGATGGAGAGAGAAGAGAGAAGGGGAGGGTTGGGGAGAGCTTGGGGAAGCGGGATGACTGAGATGGAGGAAGGACAAATATGGGATATCTTAATTGAAGGAGGCATTTTGAGGTTGGCAAGAGGCTTGGATCTGGAGGGGTTCCCAGGAGTCCACAGGGATGACCCCAGCTAGGACCCTGGACAGTGTGGGAGAGGGTGCCTGAATTGGCCTTGTCCCATAGTCAGGCTGATGACTCTCTGGAATATAACCATAGAATCTTTGTCCAGCCACGGAAGGAGATAGAGACAGAAACCCACATTGGAGCACTGGACTGAGCTCTCAAGGTCCAGTTGAAAATCTGAGCACACTCCCATGCATGCTTGTGTCCCAGGAACTGAAGGGAAAAGAAGCAAGTGGGTCCCTGTGGCTTGTCTGTGGTCAGCCTAGCTGAACTCCAGGTTCAGTGAGAGATCCTGCCTCAAAGGAAAAGGCAAGAGTGATAGACACTCTTACTGTCTATCACTCAATACTGTCTTCTGGAATCCATACACACAGGCATGCACATTCACACATATGTACACAAACTCCTACATATGCACAACACCCCAAATACATACACAAAAAGGAATACCCGTGAGAGAGTATATATATACAATCTAAAAGAATATAGACATAATACATATTTATATCAAGGTAAGAAAATGAAGATCGAGAAACTTTACCCAATGAAATTAAGAAGAATATAATGAGGAGGAAATAGCACCAAGTGTAAATGCACTTTACCATTAGCGTCATCTTTTGTTGACAGAGACAGCAGCAAAACACAGGTTCTTATTCCACAATAATGATGACTATCAAATGTTCCATAATATTTTACAGCGATTCCACCTCCTCCAGGGTTCAATGTTTCAAGGCAGATGAAATGTTGGACAATACCCACACAGGTTTAATGGAAAACAGGACATAGTAACTTTAAAATTAAAGAGAAGGTTGAGGGAATGGAGATATGGGTCAACAGTAAAAAGGGCTTGGGGTTCTTTCAGAGTACACTGGTGCAATTCTCAGAACTACATGGTAGCTCACAATCATCTGTAACTCTACTTCTAGGGAAACCAGTGCCATCATCTGGTCTCTATGGGTACCAGGCTAGCAACAGGTACACAGGTATACAGACAAGCAAAACACCCATACATAGTTAAAAAGATGAAACCAATTAGCTCATACTGTAAAGTTTCATCCCTCCTATTTTGAAAAGGTACAATGTTATTAATGTTAACAAATGTCTTCATTTGTTTCTATGAAACATGACTTTATTAATCAAATCCTTGAATGCTTGTTTGACTTGTTGATTTCTCAATGTATAAATAAAAGGGTTCAACATGGGAGCAATTGAAGTGTTGAGAACAGCCACCCCTTTGGTCAGCGATGCCCGTTCGTTGGCAGAAGGTTTGATGTACATGAAGATGCAGCTTCCATACGAGATGGAGATGACAACCATGTGAGAGGAGCAGGTGGAGAAAGCCTTTTTCCTCTGGCTGGCGGATGGGAACCTCAGAATGGTGTTGATGATGCAGATGTACGACAAGATCACTAGAGCCAGTGTGAAGAGCAGCGTGAAGGAGGCAACATAAAGGCCAAGTGCCTCTGAGAGCCTTGTATCTGAGCAGGAGAGTTGTAAAATGGGGAAGTAGTCACAGGAGAAGTGATCAATGGTGTTTGAGGCACAGAAATCTAACTTGAGGATAAGTATGACTAATGGGAAAATGATTAGAAATCCTGCCAGCCACGAGGTGAGGACAAGAAGGGCACAGACCTTCTGACTCATGATGACGGTGTAATGCAGTGGCTTGCAGATGGCAACATAGCGATCATAGGACATAGCGGTTAGAAGAAAGAACTCAGACACTCCCATGGAGATGAAGAAAAATAACTGAGCCAAACAGTTGTTGTAGGAAATGGTCTTAACTTTAGTAATTATTGACCCCAGAAATCTAGGGACAGAGACACTGGTGAACATAATTTCTAAGAATGAGAAGTTCCGGAGGAAGAAATACATAGGAGTCTTTAAGCGAGAGTCAAGCAAGGTGAGGGTGATGATGGTTAGGTTTCCACACACACTTAATATGTAAGCAATGAACAAAAAGAAAAAAATTACAGCCTGAAGCTCTGGGTCGTCTGATATGCCCAACAGCACAAACTCGGTAACCACAGAGTAGTTTCTCATGCTGATTCCTAATAAATAGAACCTATTGATTAAAAAAAAAGATTTTAAGTTCAGTGTAAAAGAAACAGCAGTTTAAATACTGCTATTACTATATCCAAAGAAATGAGGCCATGGAACATTTTCATTAAGATTTTCTAATCTCTGCTAATTCCTCTTAAACAAAAAAAATCTTGTTGAAAAAAATATCTTAGTAAATGGGAGTTTAAATCTGCTTCAACGATTGTGCACAGAAATTCTACATACAGTCATAATTTCTATATGAGTACGATACCTTTTTGTAACCATATTTTAATAATATCATATTTCTAATATACAAAATTATTTTCTGGTTTCACATAGAATAAGCTTTCAAGACTGAATATATAATATTTAACTTCAATTTTAATACTATTTTAAAACTTCTATAATTTAGAGGTACAAAGTGAGCACCCAATCGTATTTACTAAACCTAAAAACTGTTCTTTATTTTTTCTTTTTTCTCTCCCTTTTTTGGTTTTTTGAGATAGGGTTTCACTGTAGCTTTGGAGTCTGTACTGGAATTAGCTCTTGTAAGCCAGGTTGGCCTTGAACTCACAGTGATCCGTGTGCCTCTGCCTCCCGAGTGTGGGATTAAAGGGTGTGCCACCAGGATGTCATGGTTATTTTCAAATTTAATATATGGGTTGTTTAAAATGGCAGAGAAATAAACATATTTGCCAAAAGAGAAATAAGGCAAGATTTTCCTTAGTTATAAAAATAACCAAGTTCTTAATTTGTGGGAATTTAAACAGGAGCCAGAGAAAATAATTTAAACAGAGCCAGGGGTCAATAACTACTTTCTGTAAATTCTAAGCCACTTACATCATTTCAACATCTTCTTTTTACTAAGTTTACCTTGTAATCTTATCTTTAAACATTCTTGAGGGCCAAAAGGAACTCATACAGAAGGTGTCAAAGCATAATAGTGCCTCCCTTCTCAAAGAATCAACAGAATACATAAGTTTTTCTATAGGATTTACTTCATCAAACCACATTCTCCACACTGTAATCTCCCATTAGTCCTATTCTTTCCTGAGAGCTAACAGACAGCACAGCGTGTGGTTATCACAGTGTGTTGGGCTGCTTTCTAGGCAGGCAGTCAGCCATGGAGAAGCACTAAAGCTGAAAATGGGCACTGTCCAGCTTTTTTGTCTTAGTCCTCTGAGTCTCTGGTTTTTCTCTTTAGGAATAGACATATATTTTTCATCATTATGTCATCAAAACTAAGAGGTAACTATTTTGTGGTTTACAAGATAGCTAAAATATAGTAAAATGTAAAATTAATAGTAATAATTGTATTTAACAGATATTTCGGGGATCCTTGCATTTTCCCATTATAGTAAATCTTCCAACGATAGATAAAAATTAATTTCTTCACAAATGTGAAACACAGTTTGGTGTATGTGATAATACCAGTTAATACAGTCTACAGACATGACTCAATTTCTGTCATTTATAACAAAATAAACATATTAATAATATTCTCTAGAAGTTTTTCTCATTCAGCTCGTTCTTGACTCTTTTCATTACACTGAAGCCTGTCACATTAAAAACTTCATGCTGAATTGCTTGTGATATTGATAACAGCCTCCCTTACAAATGAAAATAAATGCATCTTTAATCTCCTTTATTGTTTCACGGAAACTGAGTGTGCTACCAGACATACTATCGTCATCCCTGCAACTCTTTAAGAACATGGAGAAACAGATACTGTTTCAAGACAGTAGAAGGTAAAGAGTGTTGAAGGTCTCTAGATAAGATAAATATTGAAATCTGCACAAGCATAAATACAGCCTTACCTTCTCTGGCCAGAGTATAAATTCCTGATATACTCAGCTAAAGAACAGGAGGATGCACACAGAAGCTCAAGACGTGTGTGGTGATGTCATGACTCCTCTTTCTTGGAAACCAAACACTATAGAGAGACCTAGAAAAAGTGAGCCAATCAACTGATAACACTCCATCTGGCTTCCCTTTGGTCAAGCAATTTTCCTAATTAGGGCATGGACTCAGGCTATGCTCAGGAGATAATTCTCTCTCTTTTCACTTGGGATTAAACTCAAGACTAACCTGTCCTACAATGGGCTCCTCCTTGACACACTTAGTGATAGTTTACTAATTACTAAGTTTTGCCAGTGCATAGCAGAACAGGTAACCTAAAATTAACTTTTAAAATCTTCAAAAGTTTGGGTGGTACTTTGTCCTTGTTTTTTATTTTTTAATTTCAAAATTGATATGTGCTTCATGCTATTAGATCCCAAACCACAACAATGGTACAGAGAACTATCCTTACCCTACCAGCCATACATTTATTTCAAATCTTTTCATTATTCAAAATAAAATATACTATATTACATCAAATTGTTTTAGGTGTTATACAAACAATCACAAATTCAGATATTATTCTATGTACTTTATTACATTTCACAAAACAGATATTATGAAATTTTATTAAACAAAACGTTCAATGTTTCTGTCTTCTTTTTCAGTTAACACTGAGTAGTGGATATCATTCCTGGTCGAGTTATATAGAAAACAACTTTATTCTTTTGTAACATTTGCATGGAATATCCAAGGAGACTTGCATATAATTTATTAATTTCATTGTTAGTTAAGATAAGGGTTAGATCCACATTTCACTTGCACATTCTTTCTCTGCTAGCACAGAGCAGCATAACTTTAAATCACTTAAATATCTTCATAGACTAGTATTGCATGTTAGCTTTGCACAAATGCATTCATGAAATCACAGCAGCTGTGGATGACAACTCAAGACAAACAAGGATCAAGACTTAAGAGGCCTAGATTTTCCTGAGGAGCCACGGGCTGATCACTTTTCAGGTCTTAATACTGTCACTACTCCATATTATGGAAGAGGTATTCACATCTTCTTTAATTTTTTTTATTTAAAATTTGGTATCATTAAACTGTGGACCTAGAGTTTTTTATTTTTATGAGGTCTTCCTACACACTCAAATCTTTATCAAATGTAGTGGTATGTAAATAACTATTTCTGTCATGGAATTTTCTTGGATGTATCATAAGAAATTTGTCCATTTCAATAAAAGTTTTGAATTTTAAAAGAGCTGAGTTGTGAGATATTACCTATATGTGACATAGAGTAGCACAAAGTTAAAGTTCTCAATCAAACATGGAAGATTTCACAACCATTTAAACACATACACATTGTATACAAATAAATACATACATAAATTGGAAGAATGGGAATAGAAAGCAAGACAGAGCCCAAGAGAACAAATATTTAATCTTGTAATTAATACCTTGGTAAAATTGAGAGAAGGTGGTGGCATGATATAAGACCTAAAGATATTAGAAACTCAATCACTACTGCATCACCATCTGGATCCCATGTAGATTTTCTGTTGGGTTGACATCACCCATTCCCTGCAAATTTCTTGGCAGAAATCCTATGTCCTGATCCTGTCTAATTATGTTTAGGGACTCCAACACTACACCCAATACCTGGTTACTAATGGCCACTCATAAGCAGGGCAACAGTGAAAAGGGTCAAATAATGGAGAAATAAATACAAAGCGTACAGTTTAGAGAGACAAGGAGCACCAGGAAACAATATTGCAGGCAAGGCTTGTGATGAGAGAGATAAAGAGATTAAGGGGAGGCCTGATCTAGACTGGAATAAAGATCTCGCACATCTAAGCTTCCAACTTATAAAAAGAAAATGCCTGATAATTTACTGACCCTAGAAAGGAAGACAACCAAAACTGCTGTAAATGTGATCCAAGGAGCCCACATTCCTTACTAAGCTCAGCCAGACAGAGAGCCAATGTGACCGGGCAATGTGTAGCAATTAAAGGCCCTGAGAGTCTATGTGTGAAACTGTGGAAGTAAACCTGGATTACATTGGAGGAGTCCCTAAGATATGTATATAAAATAAAGAACTCTGTATACTTTGAAAAATCTAGAAACATTCAGGTATTCCAGAGCTGGTTCATCAAGCTAAGGTTCTTTTAAGAATTTTTACTGAGTTCGAGACCAGCCTGGTCTACAAGAGCTACTTCCAGGACAGGCTCCAAAACCACAGAGAAACCCTGTCTCAAAGAAAAAAAAAAAAGAATTTTTACTGACATGATTGAAAGTAAGACTCATCAGAATTTTTACTGACATGATTGAAAGAAAGACTCATCAGAAGCTAATAAATGATTAAAAGATTTATTTCATTATAATTTCTTTTACCTACTATTTATGATTATTTGAAAATTTTTTCCTAGGAAAAATATGAGTTTTATATTAATTAACTTTAATAATGAGTTAATAATGATGATTGTAATAACAATAACCAGTGTGTATAGAAACAAATCTTTAAAAAAAGAGATAACACTACATCCAACTTCATAAGAATTTAAAAAATAATAACATTCAAGAAGCATAAGGGCTTTGCTATTGGTGGCTCTTCACAAACTGATTGTAATGTTCTATTGCTGAAGAGAGCACCTACACAACCTTTGAATGCAGAGAAGTCAGACTGGTGCCTAACTAGAGCCTCCATCCCTACGGACTACTGCCTTCATCCCTACGGACTACTGCTCATGGTACTAGAAAGTACTCTGCATACCACCAGAAGAAAAGGTAAAGAGACGTAAACCCTTTGATCTACATTGGTCACCTGCCTGGATGATGTACTGGTGCAATAGTGGCCCGGTAATGTGGGAGCAACCAACCACTATCTGGTTGCATTCAAGCCCCACTCCACAGAATGGAACTCATGATTGACACTATCCAGGTGGCCAAGAACCTGGAGCTAGATAGGCCTTGGACCTTGGAGAAAACCAAATACTACAGCTCTGTGAAATGATTGCAGCAATGTAATGACTCCTAATAACATTCTTCTATACCCATAGATCAGTGTCTTGTTCAACCATCATCAGAGAAGCTTCCACCTTCAGTTTATGGGAACAAATATAGAGACACACAAATAAACAAAGGGCAGAGAGTGAGAGGCCTTGGAACATTCAATCCTAAATGAGCTGTCTCCAATAAACTTCCTTCCTCTGGGCTCCGAGAACCCTGCAGAAGAGGAGGCAGAAAAACTATAAAAGCCAGTGAGGATGAAAGACACCAGTGAAATAATGCCTTCCAGACATAACAGAACTGACACATAGATAAATTCACATAGACAGTGGCCACATGCAGAGTCTGCGCAAGGCTAAGCCAGATAGAGACCAGCACGGAGAGGGGAAAGTAGATATGATCTCTCATCTCTAACCAAGATGTCTCTACTCGACAACCACACACATAGGAAAAATTCTTTTTTCCAATGGCGTCTCTTTGAGTATACAAACATCATTTAAAAAGGAGCAAACCACATGCAGTTAAAGACCAACACAAAACGAACTCAGTAGTATTTTTGGAGATATTTTGACTCCTAATGCTTTGTCTGTCTGTGCACTTTTTAACCTCACTGATCTTTTGTTTAAATAGTATGGTTTCCAATTTTGTGTTTTTATGGGTATGTATGTGTGTTATCTGTGTGTCTGAGTGAATGTATCTGTTTGTGGATGTGTGTGTGTATCTTTTTTTATTTCTTTGGGTTATTTCCTATGTGTTTGTTTTATTCTATTCTGATTTGTTTACTTAATAACCGGTTTGTTTTCTAACAGAGAGAAAAAGAAGTCCTGAAGTTAGGTGGATGGGGAGAGGAGAGGATCTGGGAGAGATGAAAGAGGGAAAAACATTATCATAGTATAATGAATTAATAAATCTATTTTCATTAAAAGATAAATAAAATATGATTTTGAATTGGGGAGACCAAGATGAAAGTACAAATAAGCATTAATGGGATTTCTAGTGTTTAAATTCTGTTAATCTTCAATTCCTTTGTTGAAAATTGAATTATAATTACTAGAGAGTTTTTGAAAATTAAATGAAATTATTTTAAAAAAAAATTCTTTGTAAGTATGTTGCATTCAGGCTTCAAAATAGCTGTAGCAATTCTGTTGTTTTACTTTCAAACAGAACTAACTAATTAATTAATTAATTAATTTGAGGAAGGATATTCACAGTGGTTGTAATTTATCAAAGGTACTATTTGTTCTGATCACTGTATTTTTATTATTAAAAATAATTGTAAGATTAAATATGTTTTGATTACATTCTTTCCTTCTCCCAAGTTCTTCCAGATTCTCTCCTCCCTCCACCCACCCAAATTTTAAGTTGTTTCTCAAAAACAAAAATCCACTATATCAACAGAAAAAAAAAGTCAATGAAAGGGGAGGGGAGGGACGTGAGAGGAAGGGAGGAGGTGGAAATTTTCAATAAAAAATAAAAAAGAATGAATTAGAAACACAAAAAAGTCAACAAAACCATATACACCACCCATTCCCCCCTGAAAAAAAACAAACCATAACCAAATAAAACCACACACAAAAAAAGTGGGGTTCATTATAAGTTGGTCAACTACTCCTTTATATGAGGCCAGTACTAGATTGGTTAATATACCTAGTCACTATTGGAGAAAACTGATTTTCCCTCTCCAGCAGGTATAGGGTACAGTTCCATGATTAGCTTGGGTGTGGGGACAGTTTGGTGGTTAATGTGGGAATAAGACAGTTCGGTGGTTAACATGGGTATAGGGGTCAGTTTGGTGGTTAACATGGGTATAGGGGTCAGTTCAGAGGTTAACGTGGGCATAGGGGACAGTTCAGTGGTCAACCCAGGTATGGGTACATTACAGTAGTTAACACAGGTATGGGGGCAGTTCAGTGGTTAACATGGGTATAAGGGACAGTTCAATGGTTAACCTTTACCATAGTAGCTAGGATTTCATTCATTCTTTCTTTCTTTAATATAATAGGATAAAAATATCACATTGAAGTTGGACAAGACAAACAAACAGAATAAAATAGGTCCAAGAGAAGGAACCAGAAGCCCACTCACTCATACACTCAGAAATCCCATAAAAACACACTAACGTGGAAGCCATGAAACATAATCAGAAGACCTGGTTCAGACCTGTGAAGGCCCTGTGTGTGGAGCTTCAGTCTCTGAGTTCATAGGAGTTTTGGTCATGTTGATTTAGAGGGCCCTTTTTTGGTGTCTTCTACACCCTCTGGTTCTTACATTCTTTCTGCCTTCTCTTCCCATGGTTGCCTGTACTCTGAGGAGAAGAATTTGATGGGGGCCATCCCATGTAGGGAATGAATGCTTCAAGGTCTCTTACTCTCTGTGTTTGCTCCCATATACTATAGGAGGAAGCTTCTCTGATGAGAAATGAAAAAGTTAGCACTAGTCTATGAGTATAGCAGAATGTCATTATGAACCATTTTACCATTATATTTTTTTTCTTTTTTGAGAATAGGATTATGAATTTTTAGCTTCATTCTCCTATGGCCTTAAAATTTTTATTATTGTTTATAAATGAAGCATTATTGTTCAGAGAAATTGTATATTGTGCATTAAGTCATATAGCTAACAAATGTCAAATATAATCTAAGACCACCTACAAATAAGTGTACTCTATTAAAAATAGTTCTATATAATCTGCATACAAAATAAACATGAATACAGAAAGAAGAATTTCTACCTTTTAATCAGTACAAAATTAGTTTTATGTACTAAAACAAAATATACTATGTAATATAATTTTAATACAACACTTCAAAATGTAGTTGGATATAATCTACTTAGTTTGACTAAAATTGAGCTGTTAACCTAAATAAGAACTAAAACAAAATTGCACTACATAGATGGACAATGTCACTCCAAAAGACATTGGTTGTTAAATAAAAATTCCAGTACCAGAATCAGATATCTCATTGTGATTTATTGGCAAAGGTGGGTCCCAAGGTCTCCAAAACTGAAAATGATATTACAATTTCCCTTGGTTATCCAACATACTAAACGTGGCTGAAATTCCAGTTCTTAAGACACCACACACATTGAACAAGAAATAAGGAAATTACTCTCAAACCATGCAGGATACTTTCTCCTTGCTACAATCTTTCATCATGCTGAAAATGTATGATGAAAATATGTAATGAAAGCCTGTATGTGAGGGACAAAGACATCAATGACCTTACCCAGCACTGGACACTGCATTCTGTGATACTGCCCTGCTGGACAAGATGTGTCCATCGCGCAATGGGGCAAACTGTTTGGAATTAGTAACCACTTTCTGACCAGATTTGGCCTACACCACAGGACAGAATTCCACATTTTTGGGCTGTAATCCTGCTCAAAGCCCGTGAGTGGTGGTCCCTAAGTCTGAGTTATTTTAGAATACTATGCTGTCAAATACCTTCTAAACAGTTATGTTCATGCTGAGAAACCCTGGCTCCTCTCAGTCTTAAGCAAGAGAGATAATTTTGTAAGTGAACAGCAGTCAGTGGAGGGATGCATCACTCATCAAAGTGTGCAGAGTGACTTGATGCACAGCCCAAAATGGGGCATCTATTTTACTCGCCCTCCACCAAGACACAGGAAATACCAGAAAGAAGAGGTAGAAAGAACAAAAGAACAAGAAGATAGAGAGAATTGCTATGTATACCATCTTCTGGACATGACATGTCTACTACACTCATGATGTCACAGCTACTGTGCTTACCTGCACATGACCTATTCAAGATCAAGCTAATTAAAATGCCAGCACAAAGAAGGGAGATGATCTCCTCTACCCCTTATTGGGGAGCTATTGACAGTGTACAGTTAGTGAAAGAGGGAGGTTCAGTTTTGTCCAATGGTAGGTTCCCCCATGATCCAGAAGGTGACTCACATCCATGGACATATGGGCAGCATGAAATGACTTATGAACAAAGAGAAACAAGAGCATGAGATTGGAGCCAGGCAGTGGTGACACACAACTTTAATCTCATTACTTGAGAGGCAGAGGCAGGTTTGAGGTCAGTCTGGTCTACAGGGAGAGTTCCAAGACAGGCTTCAAGGCTACACAGAGAACTCTGTCTTGAAAAAAAAGAAACATGAGTTTGACAGTGGATGAGTTGCAAGGGAGAAACTAGGGGTAGATATATTTTATCATAAACATGTACTAAATACTAAAACATGAAAAAATTAGCTAATGAATCAAGGTGAAATCAGAATTACCCACAATCTTCTATATTGATACAAAGATATATATATATAACTACCAATATTTATACAATTCTATAACATAGAGAATGGCTGGAATAGTGACAATATCACCTATGACTATGATCTAATCAGAGAAATTAGCATTTATAAAAACATTCCGCATCTCACTGAAATGATTTGGGGTCTTGAATTTATCATTTTATAGACAGTATATGTACTAATTTGGCTGAAGAGTTGGAAAAGCACAGCTTAAAAAAGGAAGATTATCAGACAGAAACATTTTTAAATTATTTGGCATATTTTTACATTCATTATCTGTAGCATAAGAAGCTTAATGCATGATATCTTCTCTGCCACCAGCTGCAGGAACTAATTTACTGTAATGAAATTGCAGTAGACTAAGCAAGAAGAGATGATTCAGTGGTTAAGAGTGCTTGCAATGAATACAAGATTAACTCAAAAAAATCAGTAGCCCTCTTATACACACATGACAAAGGGGCTGAGAAAGAAATCAGAGAAACATCACCCTTCACCATAACCACAAATAACATAAAAAATCTTGGAGTGACACTTACCAAACAAATGGAAGACCTGTGTGACAAAAACTTTAAATCTCTGGAGAACAAAATTAAAAAACACCAGAAAATGGGAAGATCACCTGTGCTCTTAGGTAGGCAGAATAAACACAGTAAAAATGGCTATCTTACCAAAAGCAATCTACAGATTCAATGCTATACCCAGCAAAATCCCAGCAAAATTCTTCACAGACCTCAAAAGAACAGTACTCAACTTCATATGGAAAAAACAAAAACCCAAGATAGCCAAAACAATCATGTACAATAAAGAAACTTCTAGAGGCATCACAATGCCTGATTTCAAACTCAATTACAGAGCTACAGTACTGAAAACAGCCTGGGATTGGCATAAAAACAGACAGGAAAACCAATGGAACTAAATCAGAGGCCCAGATATTAATCCACACACCTATGAACACTTGACAAAGAAACAAAGAAACAAAAATATAAAATGAAAAAACAAAACATATTCAACAAATGACACTGGTATAACTGAATATAAACAAGTAGAAGAGTGAAAATAGTTTTATATCTATTACCATGCACAAAACTCAAGTCCAAAAAATGAATCAAAGACCTCAACATAAAACCAAACACTGAACCTCATAGAAAACGTGGGAAGTACACTTGAACACATTGGCACAGGAGACCACTTCCTAAATATAACCCCAGTAGCACAGACACTGAGAGAAACAATTAATAAATGGGACCTCTGAAACTGAGAAGCTTCTGTAAAGCAAAGGACACAGTCCACAATTCAAAATGTACCCTACTAAATGGGAAAAGATCTTTACCCAACTCCACATCAGACAGAAGACTGATGGTGTGGGAGGTCCTTCTGTCTATGTGTTGCTTTTACTGGTTAATGAACAAAGAAACTGGCTTGGCCTGATAGCATAGAACAGAGCTAGGCAGGGAAAGCTAAAATGAATGCTGGGAGAAAAGAGTGGTAGTCATGGAGAAGCCATGGAGCTGCTGACGGAGACAGACCACGAACTTGTGGTGATACACAGATTAATAGAGATGAGTTAGTGTAAGATATGAAGTAGGCAGAAATATGCTTAAGCTATTGGCCAAACAGTATTGCAAATGATATGGTTTCTGTGTGATTAATTCGGGTCTGAGCTGCTGAGCAGCCAGGAAACCTACAAGGAGTCTTTCTTATAACAGACTGATCTCAAAAATTTACAAACAAATCAAAAAATTGATCATCAAAAGAACGAATAGTCCAATAAATGCATGGGGTCCAGAACTAAACAGAGAACTCTCAACAGAGAAAACTAAAATGGCTGAAAGACACTTAAGGAAATGTTCAACATCCTTAGCCATCAGAGAAATGCAAATCAAAACAACTCTGAGATTCCATCTTACACCTGTAAGAATGGCCAACATAAAAAACACTGATGACAAGTTATGCTAGAGAGGATGTGAGGTAAAGGGAACACTCCTCCATTGCTGTTGGGAGGGCAAACTGGTACAGCCGTTTTAGATTTCAGTATGGCAATTTCTAAGAAAATTAGGAAACAACCTACCTCAAGACACAACTTTTTTATACCCAAAGATGCTCAGTCATACTACAAGGAAATGTGCTCAACTATGTTCACAGTAGCATTGTTTGTCATAGTCAGAACCTGGAAACAGCCTAAATGCCCCTCAATAGAAGAATGGGTAAGGAAAATGTGGTACACTTACACAATGGAGTACTACACAGTCAAAAAAAGATAATGGCATTTTGAAATTTATGGGCAAATGGATGGATCTAGAAAACATCATATTGAGTGAGGTAACCCAGACCCAAAAAGACAAACACCATATTTAATCACTCATAAATGGCTTTTAGACATAACACAAAAAAGCCTATAATTCACAATCCCAGAGAACCTAGACAACAAAGAGGATCATAAGAGAGACATACATGGATCTAATCTACATGAGAAGTAGAAAAAGACAAGATGTTCTGAGTAAACTTGGAGCATTAGAACCATGAGAAGGGAAAGAAGGGAGGGGGAAAAGGGAGTGGAGCAGAGAAAAATACAATTACATTCATAGCAGCATTATTTTTAATAGCCAGAACCTGGAAACAACCTAGATGCCCCTCAACTGAAGATTGGATAAAGAAAGTGTGGCACAATTACACATTAGAGTACTACTCAGCGGGAAAAAAAAAGACATTTTGAATTTTGCATGCAAATGGATGGAAATAGAAAACACTATCCTGAATGAAATAACCCCGACCCAAAAATATGAATATGGTATGTACTCACTCATTAGTGGATTCTAGCCATAACCGAGGACACTGAGCCTATAGTTCATGATCCTAGAGAAGTTAAGTAATAAGGTGAACCCAAAGATAAACATGTATAGATCCTCCTGGAAATTGGAAGCAGACAAGATCGCCAGACAAAAGTTGGGAGCATGGAGGTGGTGGTGGGGTGGGGAAGGGAAGAGGGGGAGAGAAGGGAGAAAGGGAGGGTTGGGGAGAGCTTGGGGAAGTGGGATGACTGAGATGGAGGAAGGACAAATATGAGAGTAGGGAAGGAGATATCTTAATTAGAGAGGCATTTTGAGGTTGGCAAGAGGCTTGGATCTGGAGGGGTTCCCAGGAGTCCACAGGGATGACCCCAGCTAGGACCCTGGACAGTGGGGGAGAAGGTGCCTGAATTGGCCTTGTCCCATAGTCAGGCTAATGACTCTCTTGAGTATAACCATAGAATCTTGGTCCAGTCACGGAAGGAGATAGAGACAGAAACCCACATTGGAGCACTGGACTGAGCTCCCAAAGTCCAGTTGAAAATCTTAGCACAGCCCCATGCATGCCTGTGTCCCAGGAACTGAAGGGAAAAGAAGCAAGTGGGTCCCTGTGGCTTGTCTGTGGTCAGCCTAGCTGAACTCCAGGTTCAGTGAGAGATCCTGCCTCAAAGGAAAAGGCAAGAGTGATAGACACTCTTACTGTCTATCACTCAATACTGTCTTCTGGAATCCATATACACAGGCATGCACATTCACACATATGTACACAAACTCCTACATATGCACACCACCCCAAATACATACACAAAAAGGAATACCCGTGAGAGAGTATATATATACAATCTAAAAGAATATAGACATAATACATATTTATATCAAGGTAAGAAAAGGAAGATCAAGAAACTTCACCCAATGAAATTAAGAAGAATATAATGAGGAGGAAATAGCACCAAGTGTAAATGCACTTTACCATTAGCGTCCTCTTTTGTTGACAGAGACAGCAGCAAAACACAGGTTCTTATTCCACAATAATGATGACTATCAAATGTTCCATAATATTTTACAGCGATTCCCCCTCCTCCAGGGTTCAATGTTCCAAGGCAGATGAAATGTTGGACAATACCCACACAGGTTTAATGGAAAACAGGACATAGTAACTTTAAAATTAAAGAGAAGGTTGAGGGAATGGAGATATGGGTCAACAGTAAAAAGGGCTTGGGGTTCTTTCAGAGTACACTGGTGCAATTCTCAGAACCACATGGTAGCTTACAATCATCTGTAACTCTACTTCTAGGGAAACCAGTGTCATCATCTGGTCTCTATGGTACCAGGCTTGCAACAGGTACACAGGTATACAGACAAGCAAAACACCCATACATAGTTAAAAAGATGAAACCAATTAGCTCATACTGTAAAGTTTCATCCCTCCTATTTTGAAAAGGTACAATGTTATTCATGTTAACAAATGTCTTCATTTGTTTCTATGAAACATTACTTTATTAATCAAATCCTTGAATGCTTGTTTGACTTGTTGATTTCTCAATGTATAAATAAAAGGGTTCAACATGGGAGCAATTGAAGTGTTGAGAACAGCCACCCCTTTGGTCAGCGATGCCCGTTCGTTGGCAGAAGGTTTGACGTACATGAAGATGCAGCTTCCATACGAGATGGAGATGACAACCATGTGAGAGGAGCAGGTGGAGAAAGCCTTTTTCCTCTGGCTGGCGGATGGGAACCTCAGGATGGTGCTGATGATGCAGATGTATGACAGAATCACTAGTGCCAGTGTGAACAGCAGAGTAATGGAGGCAACATAAAGACCAAGTGCCTCTAAGAGCCTTGTATCTGAGCAGGAGAGTTGTAAAATGGGGAAGTAGTCACAGCAAAAGTGATCAATGACATTGGAAGTACAGAAATCTAACTGGAGGAATAGCATGATTAATGGGAAGATCATCAGAAATCCTAACAACCATGAGGAGAGGACAAGAAGGGCACAGACTTTCTGACTCATGATGACGGTGTAATGCAGTGGCTTGCAGATGGCAACATAGCGATCATAGGACATAGCGGTTAGAAGAAAGAACTCAGACACTCCCATGGAGATGAAGAAAAATAACTGAGCCAAACAGTTGTTGTAGGAAATGGTCTTAACTTTAGTAATTATTGACCCCAGAAATCTAGGGACAGAGACACTGGTGAACATAATTTCTAAGAAGGAGAAGTTCCGGAGGAAGAAATACATAGGAGTCTTTAAGCGAGAGTCAAGCAAGGTGAGGGTGATGATGGTTAGGTTTCCACACACACTTAATATGTAAGCAATGAACAAAAAGAAAAAAATTACAACCTGAAGCTCTGGGTCGTCTGATATGCCCAACAGCACAAACTCGGTAACCACAGAGTAGTTTCTCATGCTGATTCCTAATAAATAGAACCTAGTGATTAAAAAAAAAGATTTTAAGTTCAGTGTAAAAGAAACAGCAGTTTAAATACTGCTATTACTATATCCAAAGAAATGAGACCATGGAACAGTTTCATTAAGATTTTCTAATCTCTGCTAATTCCTCTTAAACAAAAAAAACATCTTGTTGAAAAAAATATCTTAGTAAATGGGAGTTTAAATCTGCTTCAACAATTGTGCACAGAAATTCTACATAGAGTCATAATTTCTATATGAGCACGATACCTTTTTGTAACCATATTTTAATAGTATCATCATTTCTAATATGCAAAATTATTTTCTGGTTTCACATAGTGTATGCTTTCAAGACTGAATATATAATATTTAACTTCAATTTTAATACTATTTTAAAACTTTTATAATTTAGAGGTACAAAGTGAGCACCCAATCATATTTACTAAACTTAAAAACTGTTCTTTGTTTCTTTCTTTTTTCTCTCCCTTTTTTGGTTTTTTGAGATAGGGTTTCACTGTAGCTTTGGAGTCTGTACTGGAATTAGCTCTTGTAAGCCAGGTTGGCCTCGAACTCACAGTGATCCGTGTGCCTCTGCCTGCCGAGTGTGTGATTAAAGCGTGTGCCACCAGGATGTCATGGTTATTTTCAAATTTAATATATGGGTTGTTTAAAATGGCAGAGAAATAAACGTATTTGCCAAAAGACAAATAAGGCAAGATTTTCTTTAGTTATAAAAATAACCAAGTTCTTAATTTGTGGGAATTAAAACAGGAGCCAGAGAAAATAATTTAAACAGAGCCAGGGGTCAATAACTACTTTCTGTAAATTCTAAGCCACTTACATCATTTCAACATCTTCTTTTTACTAAGTTTACCTTGTAATCTTATCTTTAAACATTCTTGAGGGCCAAAAGGAACTCATACAGAAGGTGTCAAAGCATAATGGTGCCTCCCTTCTCAAAGAATCAACAGAATACATGTTTTTCTATAGGATTTACTTCATCAAACCACATTCTCCACACTGTAATCTCCCATCAGTCCTACTCTTTCCTGAGAGCTAACAGACAGCACAGCGTGTGGTTATCACAGTGTGTTGGGCTGCTTTCTAGGCAGGCAGGCAGCCATAGAGAAGCACTAAAGCTGAAAATGGGCACTGTCCAGCTTTTTTGTCTTAGTCCTCTGAGTCTCTGGTTTTTCTCTTTAGGAATAGACATATATTTTTCATCATTATGTCATCAAAACTAAGAGGTAACTATTTTGTGGTTTACATGATAGCTAAAATATAGTAAAATGTAAAATTAATAGTAATAATTGTATTTAACAGATAATTTGAGGATCCTTGCATTTTCCCATTATAGTAAATCTTCCAACGATAGATAAAAATTAATTTCTTCACAAATGTGAAACACAGTTTGGTGTATGTGATAATACCAGTTAGATATAAAACCCTACAGTCAACAGACATGACTCAATTTCTGTCATTTATAACATAAAATAAACATATTAATAATATTCTCTAGAAGTTTTTCTCATTCAGCTTGTTCTTGACTCTTTTCATTACACTGAAGCCTGTCACATTAAAAACTTCATGCTGAATTGCTTGTGATATTGATAACAGCCTCCCTTACAAATGAAAATAAATGCATCTTTAATCTCCTTTATTGTTTCACAGAAACTGAGTGTACTATCAGACATACTATCGTCATCCCTGCAACTCTTTAAGAACATGGAGAAACTGATACTGTTTTAAGACAGTAGAAGGTAAAGAGTGTTGAAGGTCTCTAGATAAGATAAATATTGAAATCTGCACAAGCATAAATACAGCCTTACCTTCTCTGGCCAGAGTATAAATTCCTGATATACTCAGCTAAAGAACAGGAGGATGCACACAGAAGCTCAAGACGTGTGTGGTGATGTCATGACTCCTCTTTCTTGGAAACCAAACACTATAGAGAGACCTAGAAAAAGTGAACCAATCAACTGATAACACTCCATCTGGCTTCCCTTTGGTCAAGCAATTTTCCTAATTAGGGCATGGACTCAGGCTATGCTCAGGAGATAATTCTCTCTATATTCACTTGGGATTAAACTCAAGACTAACCTGTCCTACAGTGGGTTCCTCCTTGACACACTTAGTGATAGTTTACTAATTACTAAGTTTTGCCAGTGCAGAGCAGAACAGGTAACCTAAAATTAACTTTTAAAATCTTCAAAAGTTTGGGTGGTACTTTGTCCTTGTTTTTTATTTTTTAATTTCAAAATTGATATGTACTTCATGCTATTACATCCCAAACCACAACAATGTTACAGAGAACTATCCTTACCCTACCATCCATACATTTATTTCAAATCTTTTCGTTATTCAAAATAAAATATACTATATTACATCAAATTGTTTTAGGTGTTATACAAACAATCACAAACTCAGATATTATTCTATGTACTTTATTACATTTCACAAAACAGATATTATGAAATTTTATTAAACAAAACGTTCAATGTTTCTGTCTTCTTTTTCAGTTAACACTGAGTAGTGGATATCATTCCTGATCGAGTTATATAGAAAACAACTTTATTCTTTTGTAACATTTGCATGGAATATCCAAGGAGACTTGCATATAATTTATTAATTTCATTGTTAGTTAAGATAAGGGTTAGACAAGGAAAAACATATAGATATCCTCCCAGCTATGGGAAATAGACAAGATTGATGGGCAAAAAATGGGAATCTTGGGGGGTGGGGTGGGATGGGGATGAGGGGAGATGGGGAGAGAAAAGTGTGAAGGAGAGGATGAGGGGAACTGGGGGAATCGGGGTGATTGGGGGTAAAGGAAGGTTGGATGGGGGAGCAGGGAAACTCATACCTTAGTTAAGGGAGCCACCTAAGGGTTGGCAAGAGACTTGAACCTGGAATGGCTACCAGAAGCCCAGGGCAATGTCCCCAGTTAGCTCATTGGGGCACCTGAGGATAGGGAACCTGAAATGAACCTATCCTATAATCATACTGATGAATATCTTGCATATCGCCATAGAACCTTCATCTAGCGATGGATGGAGATAGAGACAGAGACCCACACTGGAGCACCGGATGGAGCTCCCAAGGTTATAATGAGGAGCAGAAGGAGAGAGAACATGAACAAGGAAGTCAGGACCATGAGGGGTGCACCCAACCACTGAGACAGGGGGGCCGATCTATTGGGAGCTCACCAAGGCCAGCTGGACTGCTACTGAAAAAAACATGGGATAAAACCGGACTCTCTTAATGTGGTGGACAATGAGAGCTGACGAGAGGCCAAGGAGAATGGCACAGGAACTTTCATCTGGCGATGGATCGAGAGAGAGACAGAGACCCAATTTGGATCAACCGTCTGAGCTCTTAAGGTCCAAATGAGGAGCAGAAGGAGGGAGAACATGAGCAAGGAAATCAGGACCACGAGGGGTGCACCCACCCACTGTGACAGTGGAACTGATCTATTGGGAGCTCTCCAAGGCCAGCTGGACTGGGACTGAATAAGCATGGGTTGAAACTGGACTCTCTGAACAAGGCGGACAATGAAGGCTGATGAGAAGCCAAGGACAATGGCACTAGGTTTCGATCCTAATACATGAACTGGCTTTGTGGGAGCGTAGCCTGTTTGGATGCTCACCTTCCTGGACCTAGATAGAAGTGGGAGGACCTTGGTCTTCATGTAGAGCAGGGAATTTGGACTGCTCTTCAGTATCGAGAGGGAGGGGGAGTGGACTAGGGGGAGGAGAAGTGGAGTGGGGATAGGGGGAGGGGAACAGGAGGAGGGGGCAATATGTGGGAGGAGGGGGAGGGAAATGGGAAACGGGGAGCAGTTGGAAATTTTAAGTAAAAAAGAATAAAAAAAAAAAAGATAAGGGTTAGATCCACATTTCACTTGCACATTCTTTCTCTGCTAGCACAGAGCAGCATAACTTTAATTCACTTAAATATCTTCATAGATTAATATTGCATGTTAGCTTGCACAAATGCATTCATGAAATCACAGCAGCTGCATGACAACTCAAGACAAACAAGGATCAAGACTTAAGAGGCCTAGATTTTCCTGAGGAGCCACGGGCTGATGGCTTTTCGGTTTTTAATACTCTCACTACTCCAATTTATGGAAGAGGTATTCACATGTTTAATTTTTTTATTTAAAATTTGGTATCATTAAACTGTGGACGTAGAGTTTTTTATTTTTATGAGGTCTTCCTACACACTCAAATTCTTTATCAAATGAAGTGGTATGTAAATAACTATTTCTGTCATGGAATTTTCTTGGATGTATCATAAGAAATTTGTCCATTTCAATAAAAGTTTTGAATTTTAAAAGAGCTGAGTTGCAGATATTACCTATATGTGACATAGAGTAGCACAAAGTTAAAGTTCTCAGTCAAACATGGAAGATTTCACAACCATTTAAACACATACACATTGTATACAAATAAATACAAACATAAAATGGAAGAATGGGAATAGAAAGCAAGACAGAGCCCAAAAGAACAAATATTTAATCTTGTAATTAATATTTGGTAAAATTGAGAGAAGGTGGTGGCACGATATAAGACCTGAAGATTTTAGAAACTCAATCACTACTGCATCACCATCTGGATCCCATGTAGATTTTCTGTTGGGTTGACATCACCCATTGCCTGCAAATTTCTTGGCAGAAATCCTATGTCCTGATCCTGTCTAATTATGTTTAGGGACTCCAACACTACACCCAATACCTGGTTACTAATGGCCACTCATAAGCAGGGCAACAGTGAAAAGGGTCAAATAATGGAGAAATAAATACAAAAGGTACAGTTTAAAGAGAAAAGGAGCACCAGGAAACAATATTGCAGGCAAGGCTTATGATGAGAGAGATAAAGAGATTAAGGGGAGGCCTTAATCTAGACTGGAATAAAGATCCCACACATCTAAGCTTCCAACTTGAACAAGGAAAATGCTTGAGAATTTACTGACCCTAGAAAGGAAGACAACCAAAACTGCTGTAAATGTGATTCAAGGAGCCCACGTTCCTTACCAAGCTTGGCCAGAGAGCCAATGTGTAGCAATTGAAGGCCCTGAGGGTCTATGTGTGAAACTGTGGAAGTGAACCTGGATTACATTGGAGGAGTCCCGAAGATATGTATATAAAATAAAGAACTCTGTATCTTTTGAAAAATCACATTCAGGTATTCCAGAACTGGCTCATCAAGCTGGGGTTCTTTTAAGAATTTTTACTGACACGATTGAAAAAAGACTCCTCAGAAGCTAATAAATGATTAAAAGATTTATTTCATTATAATTTCTTTTACCTATTATTCATGATTATTTGCACAAAAATCCACTAGGAAAAATATGAGCTTTGTATTAATTAACTTTAATAATGAGTTAATAATGATGATTGTAATAACAATAACCAGTGTGTATAGAAACAAATCTTTAAAAAAAGAGATAACACTACATCCAACTTCATAAGAAATTAAAAAATAATAACATTCAAGAAGCATAAGGGCTTTGCTATTGGTGGCTCTTCACAAACTGATTGTAATGTTCTATTGCTGAAGAGAGCACCTACACAACCTTTGAATGCAGAGAAGTCAGACTGGTGCCTAACTAGAGCCTCCATCCCTACGGACTACTGCCTTCATCCCTACGGACTACTGCTCATGGTACTAGAAAGTACTCTGCATACCACCAGAAGAAAAGGTAAAGAGACGTAAACCCTTTGGTCTACATTGGTCACCTGCCTGGATGATGTACTGGTGCAATAGTGGCCCGGTAATGTGGGAGCAACCAGCCACTATCTGGTGGGATTCAAGCCCCATGCCACAGAATGGAACTCATGATTGACACTATCCAGGTGGCCAAGAACCTGGAGCTAGATAGGCCTTGGACCTTGGAGAAAACCAAATACTACAGCTCTGTGAAATGATTGCAGCAATGTAATGACTCCTAATAACATTCTTCTATACCCATAGATCAGTGTCTTGTTCAACCATCATCACAGAAGCTTCCACCTTCAGTTTATGGGAACAAATACAGAGACACACAAATGAACAAAGGGCAGAGAGTGAGAGGCCTTGGAACATTCAATCCTAAATGAGCTGTCTCCGATAAACTTCCTTCCTCTGGGCTCAGAGAACCCTGCAGAAGAGGAGGCAGAAAAACTATAAAAGCCAGTGAGGATGAAAGACACCAGTGAAATAATGCCTTCCAGACATAACAGAACTGACACATAGATAAATTCACATAGACAGTGGCCACATGCAGAGTCTGCGCAAGGCTAAGCCAGATAGAGACCAGCACGGAGAGGGGAAAGTAGATATGATCTCTCATCTCTAACCAAGATGTCTCTACTCGACAACCACACACATAGGAAAAATTACTTTTTCCAATGGCGTCTCTTTGAGTATACAAATATCATTTAAAAAGGAGCAAACCACATGCAGTTAAAGGCCAACACAAAACGAACTCAGTAGTATTTTTGGAGATATTTTGACTCCTAATGCTTTGTCTGTGCACTGATCTTTTGTTTAAATAGTATGGTTTCCAATTTTGTGTTTTTATGGGTATGTAAGTGTGTTATCTGTGTGTCTGAGTGAATGTATCTGTTTGTGGATGTGTGTGTGTATCTTGTTTTATTTCTTTGGGTTATTTCCTATGTGTTTGTTTTATTCTATTCTGATTTGTTTACTTAATTACCGGTTTGTTTTCTAACAGAGAGAAAAAGAAGTCCTGAAGTTAGGTGGATGGGGAGAGGAGAGGATCTGGGAGAGATGAAAGAGGGAAAAACATTATCATAGTATAATGAATTAATAAATCTATTTTCATTAAAAGATAAATAAAATATGATTTTGAATTGGGAGACCAAGATGAAAGTACAAATAAGCATTAATGGGATTTCTAGTGTTTAAATTCTGTTAATCTTCAATTCCTTTGATGAAATTTGAATTATAATTACTAGAGAGTTTTTGAAAATTAAATGAAATTATTTTTTAAAAAAATTTCTTTATAAGTATGTTGCATTCAGGCTTCAAAATAGCTGTAGCAATTCTGTTGTTTTACTTTCAAACATAACTAACTAATTAATTAATTAATTAATTTGAGGAAGGATATTCACAGTGGTTGTAATTTATCAATGGTACTATTTGTTCTGATCACTGTAATTTTATTATTAAAAACAATTGTAAGACTAAATATGTTTTGATTACATTATTTCCTTTTCCCAAGTTCTTCCAGATCCTCACCTCCCTCCACCCACCCAAATTTTTTTTATTCTTTTTTAATTAAAATTTCCACCTGCTCCCCATTTCCCATTTCCCTCCCCTCCGCTCAAATATTGCCCCCTCACCCCACTCCCCTCCCCCTATCCCCACTCCTCTTCTTCTCCCCCCACACCATTCCCCTTCCCTCTCGATACTGAAGAGCAGTCCAAATTCCCTGCCCTGCGGGAAGACGAAGGTCTTCTATCTACGTCCAGGAAGGTGAGCGTCTAAACAGGCTAAGCTCCCACAAAGCATGAACCCACCCAAATTTTAAGTTGTTTCTCAAAAACAGAAATCCACTATATCAACAGAAAAAAAAAGTCAATGAAAGGGGAGGGGAGGGAAGTGAGAGGAGGGGAGGAGGTGGAAATTTTCAAAAAAAAAGAATGAATTAGAAACACAAAAAAGTCAATAAAACCATATACACCACCCATTCCCCCCTGGAAAAAAAAAACAAACCATAACCAAATAAAACCACAGACAAAAAAGGGGGGGTTCATTATAAGTTGGTCAACTACTCCTTTATATGAGGCCAGTACTAGATTGGTTAATATACCTAGTCACTATTGGAGAAAACTGATTTTCCCTCTTCAGCGGGTATAGGGTAAAGTTCCGTGATTAGCTTGGGTATGGGGACAGTTTTGTGGTTAATGTGGGAATAAGACAGTTCGGTGGTTAACATGGGTATAGGGGTCAGTTCGGTGGTTAACATGGGTATAGGGATCAGTTCAGAGGTTAAAGTGGGCATAGGGGACAGTTCAGTGATTAGCTTGGGTATGGGGATAGTTTGGTGGTTAATGTGGGAATAAGACAGTTCAGTGGTTAACATGGGTATAGGGGTCAGTTTGGTGGTTAACGTGGGCATAGGGGACAGTTCAGTGGTCAACACAGGTATGGGTACATTACAGTAGTTAACACAGGTATGGGGGCAGTTCAGTGGTTAACATGGGTATAAGGGACAGTTCAGTGGTTAACCTTTACCATAGTAGCTAGGTTTTCATTCATTCTTTCTTCCTTTAATATAATAGGATAAAAATATCACATTGAAGTTGGACAAGACAAACAAACAGAATGAAATAGGTCCAAGAGAAGGAACCAGAAGCCCACTCACTCATACACTCAGAAATCCCATAAAAACACACTAACGTGGAAGCCATGAAACATAATCAGAAGACCTGGTTCAGACCTGTGAAGGCCCTGTGTGTGGAGCTTCAGTCTCTGAGTTCATAGGAGTTTTGGTCATGTTGATTTAGAGGGCCCTTTTTTGGTGTCTTCTACACCCTCTGGTTCTTACATTCTTTCTGCCTTCTCTTCCCATGGTTGCCTGTACTCTGAGGAGAAGGATTTGATGGGCGCCATCCCATGTAGGGAATGAATGCTTCAAGGTCTCTTACCCTCTGTGTTTGCTCCCATATACTATAGGAGGAAGCTCTCTGATGAGAAATGAAAAAGTTAGCACTAGTCTATGAGTAGAGCAAAATGTCATTATAAACCATTTTACCATTATATTTTTTTTCTTTTTTGAGAATAGGATTGTGAATTTTTAGCTTCATTCTCCTATGGCCTTAAAATTTTTATTATTGTTTATAAATGAAGCATTATTGTTCAGAGAAATTGTATATTGTGCATTAAATCATATAGCTAACAAATGTCAAATATAATCTAAGACCACCTACAAATAAGTGTACTCTATTAAAAATAGTTCTACATAATCTGCATATAAAATAAACATGAATACAGAAAGAAGAATTTCTACCTTTTAATCAGTACAAAATTAGTTTTATGTACTACAACAAAATATACCATGTAATATAATTTTAATACAACACTTCAAAAGGTAGCTGGATATAATCTACTTAGTTTGTCTAAATTGAGCTGTTAACTTAAAAACATAAGTTTAAAATAAGAACTACATCCTAAAAAGACATGTGCTCAACTATGTTCATAGTAGCATTGTTTGTCATAGTCATAGCTTGGAAACAGCCTAAATGCCCCTCAATAGAAGAATGGGTAAGGAAAATGTGGTACACTTACACAATGGAGTACTACACAGTCAAAAAAAGATTACATCTTTAAATTTGTGGGCAAATGGATAGATCTAGAAACATCATATTGAGTGAGGTAACCCAGACCCAAAAAGACAAATATCATATTTAATCACTCATAAATGGCTTTTAGACATAACACAAAAAAAACTAAAATTCACAATCCCAGAGAACCTAGACAACAAAGAGGATCATAAGGGAGACATACATGGATCCAATCTACATGAGAAGTAGAAAAAGACAAGATGTTCTGAGTAAACTGGGAGCATTAGAACCATGAGAAGGGAAAGAAGGGAGGGGGAAAAGGGAGTGGAGCAGAGAAAAATACAACTATGTTCATAGCAGCATTATTTGTAATAGCCAGAACCTAGAAACAACCTAGATGCCCCTCAACTGAAGAATGGATAAAGAAAGTTTTACACATTAGAGTACTACTCAGTGGTAAAAAAAAAAAAAAAAAAAAAAAAAAAAAAAAAAAAAAAAAAACCAATGACATTTTGATTTTGCATGCAAATGGATGGAAATAGAAAACACCATCCTGAATGAGACAACCCAGACCCAAAAATATGAATATGGTATGTACTTACTCATTAGTGGCTTCTAGCCATAACCGAAGGACATTGAGCCTATACTATAGTTCGTGATCCTAGAGAAGTTAAGTAATAAGGTGAACCCAAAGATAAACATATATAGATCCTCCTGGAAATTAAAAGCAGACAAGATCGCCAGACAAAAGTTGGGAACATGGGTGTGGGGGTTGAAAAGGGAAGAGGAGATGGAGAGAGAAGAGAGAAGGGGAGGGTTGGGGAGAGCTTGGGGAAGCGGGATGATTGAGATGGAGGAAGGACAAATATGGGATATCTTAATTGAAGGAGGCATTTTGAGGTTGGCAAGAGGCTTGGATCTGGAGGGGTTCCCAGGAGTCCACAGGGATGACCCCAGCTAGGACCCTGGACAGTGTGGGAGAGGGTGCCTGAATTGGCCTTGTCCCATAGTCAGGCTGATGACTCTCTGGAATATAACCATAGAATCTTTGTCCAGCCACGGAAGGAGATAGAGACAGAAACCCACATTGGAGCACTGGACTGAGCTCTCAAGGTCCAGTTGAAAATCTGAGCACACTCCCATGCATGCTTGTGTCCCAGGAACTGAAGGGAAAAGAAGCAAGTGGGTCCCTGTGGCTTGTCTGTGGTCAGCCTAGCTGAACTCCAGGTTCAGTGAGAGATCCTGCCTCAAAGGAAAAGGCAAGAGTGATAGACACTCTTACTGTCTATCACTCAATACTGTCTTCTGGAATCCATATACACAGGCATGCACATTCACACATATGTACACAAACTCCTACATATGCACAACACCCCAAATACATACACAAAAAGGAATACCTATGAGAGAATATATATATACAATCTAAAAGAATATAGACATAATACATATTTATATCAAGGTAAGAAAATGAAGATCGAGAAACTTTACCCAATGAAATTAAGAAGAATATAATGAGGAGGAAATAGCACCAAGTGTAAATGCACTTTACCATTAGCGTCATCTTTTGTTGACAGAGACAGCAGCAAAACACAGGTTCTTATTCCACAATAATGATGACTATCAAATGTTCCATAATATTTTACAGCGATTCCACCTCCTCCAGGGTTCAATGTTTCAAGGCAGATGAAATGTTGGACAATACCCACACAGGTTTAATGGAAAACAGGACATAGTAACTTTAAAATTAAAGAGAAGGTTGAGGGAATGGAGATATGGGTCAACAGTAAAAAGGGCTTGGGGTTCTTTCAGAGTACACTGGTGCAATTCTCAGAACTACATGGTAGCTCACAATCATCTGTAACTCTACTTCTAGGGAAACCAGTGCCATCATCTGGTCTCTATGGGTACCAGGCTAGCAACAGGTACACAGGTATACAGACAAGCAAAACACCCATACATAGTTAAAAAGATGAAACCAATTAGCTCATACTGTAAAGTTTCATCCCTCCTATTTTGAAAAGGTACAATGTTATTAATGTTAACAAATGTCTTCATTTGTTTCTATGAAACATGACTTTATTAATCAAATCCTTGAATGCTTGTTTGACTTGTTGATTTCTCAATGTATAAATAAAAGGGTTCAACATGGGAGCAATTGAAGTGTTGAGAACAGCCACCCCTTTGGTCAGCGATGCCCGTTCGTTGGCAGAAGGTTTGATGTACATGAAGATGCAGCTTCCATACGAGATGGAGATGACAACCATGTGAGAGGAGCAGGTGGAGAAAGCCTTTTTCCTCTGGCTGGCGGATGGGAACCTCAGGATGGTGCTGATGATGCAGATGTACGACAAGATCACTAGGGCCAGTGTGAAGAGCAGCGTGAAGGAGGCAACATAAAGGCCAAGTGCCTCTGAGAGCCTTGTATCTGAGCAGGAGAGTTGTAAAATGGGGAAGTAGTCACAGGAGAAGTGATCAATGGTGTTTGAGGCACAGAAATCTAACTTGAGGATAAGTATGACTAATGGGAAAATGATTAGAAATCCTGCCAGCCACGAGGTGAGGACAAGAAGGGCACAGACCTTCTGACTCATGATGACGGTGTAATGCAGTGGCTTGCAGATGGCAACATAGCGATCATAGGACATAGCGGTTAGAAGAAAGAACTCAGACACTCCCATGGAGATGAAGAAAAATAACTGAGCCAAACAGTTGTTGTAGGAAATGGTCTTAACTTTAGTAATTATTGACCCCAGAAATCTAGGGACAGAGACACTGGTGAACATAATTTCTAAGAATGAGAAGTTCCGGAGGAAGAAATACATAGGAGTCTTTAAGCGAGAGTCAAGCAAGGTGAGGGTGATGATGGTTAGGTTTCCACACACACTTAATATGTAAGCAATGAACAAAAAGAAAAAAATTACAGCCTGAAGCTCTGGGTCGTCTGATATGCCCAACAGCACAAACTCGGTAACCACAGAGTAGTTTCTCATGCTGATTCCTAATAAATAGAACCTATTGATTAAAAAAAAAGATTTTAAGTTCAGTGTAAAAGAAACAGCAGTTTAAATACTGCTATTACTATATCCAAAGAAATGAGGCCATGGAACATTTTCATTAAGATTTTCTAATCTCTGCTAATTCCTCTTAAACAAAAAAAATCTTGTTGAAAAAAATATCTTAGTAAATGGGAGTTTAAATCTGCTTCAACGATTGTGCACAGAAATTCTACATACAGTCATAATTTCTATATGAGTACGATACCTTTTTGTAACCATATTTTAATAATATCATATTTCTAATATACAAAATTATTTTCTGGTTTCACATAGAATAAGCTTTCAAGACTGAATATATAATATTTAACTTCAATTTTAATACTATTTTAAAACTTCTATAATTTAGAGGTACAAAGTGAGCACCCAATCGTATTTACTAAACCTAAAAACTGTTCTTTATTTTTTCTTTTTTCTCTCCCTTTTTTGGTTTTTTGAGATAGGGTTTCACTGTAGCTTTGGAGTCTGTACTGGAATTAGCTCTTGTAAGCCAGGTTGGCCTTGAACTCACAGTGATCCGTGTGCCTCTGCCTCCCGAGTGTGGGATTAAAGGGTGTGCCACCAGGATGTCATGGTTATTTTCAAATTTAATATATGGGTTGTTTAAAATGGCAGAGAAATAAACATATTTGCCAAAAGAGAAATAAGGCAAGATTTTCCTTAGTTATAAAAATAACCAAGTTCTTAATTTGTGGGAATTTAAACAGGAGCCAGAGAAAATAATTTAAACAGAGCCAGGGGTCAATAACTACTTTCTGTAAATTCTAAGCCACTTACATCATTTCAACATCTTCTTTTTACTAAGTTTACCTTGTAATCTTATCTTTAAACATTCTTGAGGGCCAAAAGGAACTCATACAGAAGGTGTCAAAGCATAATAGTGCCTCCCTTCTCAAAGAATCAACAGAATACATAAGTTTTTCTATAGGATTTACTTCATCAAACCACATTCTCCACACTGTAATCTCCCATTAGTCCTATTCTTTCCTGAGAGCTAACAGACAGCACAGCGTGTGGTTATCACAGTGTGTTGGGCTGCTTTCTAGGCAGGCAGTCAGCCATGGAGAAGCACTAAAGCTGAAAATGGGCACTGTCCAGCTTTTTTGTCTTAGTCCTCTGAGTCTCTGGTTTTTCTCTTTAGGAATAGACATATATTTTTCATCATTATGTCATCAAAACTAAGAGGTAACTATTTTGTGGTTTACAAGATAGCTAAAATATAGTAAAATGTAAAATTAATAGTAATAATTGTATTTAACAGATATTTCGGGGATCCTTGCATTTTCCCATTATAGTAAATCTTCCAACGATAGATAAAAATTAATTTCTTCACAAATGTGAAACACAGTTTGGTGTATGTGATAATACCAGTTAATACAGTCTACAGACATGACTCAATTTCTGTCATTTATAACAAAATAAACATATTAATAATATTCTCTAGAAGTTTTTCTCATTCAGCTCGTTCTTGACTCTTTTCATTACACTGAAGCCTGTCACATTAAAAACTTCATGCTGAATTGCTTGTGATATTGATAACAGCCTCCCTTACAAATGAAAATAAATGCATCTTTAATCTCCTTTATTGTTTCACGGAAACTGAGTGTGCTACCAGACATACTATCGTCATCCCTGCAACTCTTTAAGAACATGGAGAAACAGATACTGTTTCAAGACAGTAGAAGGTAAAGAGTGTTGAAGGTCTCTAGATAAGATAAATATTGAAATCTGCACAAGCATAAATACAGCCTTACCTTCTCTGGCCAGAGTATAAATTCCTGATATACTCAGCTAAAGAACAGGAGGATGCACACAGAAGCTCAAGACGTGTGTGGTGATGTCATGACTCCTCTTTCTTGGAAACCAAACACTATAGAGAGACCTAGAAAAAGTGAGCCAATCAACTGATAACACTCCATCTGGCTTCCCTTTGGTCAAGCAATTTTCCTAATTAGGGCATGGACTCAGGCTATGCTCAGGAGATAATTCTCTCTCTTTTCACTTGGGATTAAACTCAAGACTAACCTGTCCTACAATGGGCTCCTCCTTGACACACTTAGTGATAGTTTACTAATTACTAAGTTTTGCCAGTGCATAGCAGAACAGGTAACCTAAAATTAACTTTTAAAATCTTCAAAAGTTTGGGTGGTACTTTGTCCTTGTTTTTTATTTTTTAATTTCAAAATTGATATGTGCTTCATGCTATTAGATCCCAAACCACAACAATGGTACAGAGAACTATCCTTACCCTACCAGCCATACATTTATTTCAAATCTTTTCATTATTCAAAATAAAATATACTATATTACATCAAATTGTTTTAGGTGTTATACAAACAATCACAAATTCAGATATTATTCTATGTACTTTATTACATTTCACAAAACAGATATTATGAAATTTTATTAAACAAAACGTTCAATGTTTCTGTCTTCTTTTTCAGTTAACACTGAGTAGTGGATATCATTCCTGGTCGAGTTATATAGAAAACAACTTTATTCTTTTGTAACATTTGCATGGAATATCCAAGGAGACTTGCATATAATTTATTAATTTCATTGTTAGTTAAGATAAGGGTTAGATCCACATTTCACTTGCACATTCTTTCTCTGCTAGCACAGAGCAGCATAACTTTAAATCACTTAAATATCTTCATAGACTAGTATTGCATGTTAGCTTTGCACAAATGCATTCATGAAATCACAGCAGCTGTGGATGACAACTCAAGACAAACAAGGATCAAGACTTAAGAGGCCTAGATTTTCCTGAGGAGCCACGGGCTGATCACTTTTCAGGTCTTAATACTGTCACTACTCCATATTATGGAAGAGGTATTCACATCTTCTTTAATTTTTTTTATTTAAAATTTGGTATCATTAAACTGTGGACCTAGAGTTTTTTATTTTTATGAGGTCTTCCTACACACTCAAATCTTTATCAAATGTAGTGGTATGTAAATAACTATTTCTGTCATGGAATTTTCTTGGATGTATCATAAGAAATTTGTCCATTTCAATAAAAGTTTTGAATTTTAAAAGAGCTGAGTTGTGAGATATTACCTATATGTGACATAGAGTAGCACAAAGTTAAAGTTCTCAATCAAACATGGAAGATTTCACAACCATTTAAACACATACACATTGTATACAAATAAATACATACATAAATTGGAAGAATGGGAATAGAAAGCAAGACAGAGCCCAAGAGAACAAATATTTAATCTTGTAATTAATACCTTGGTAAAATTGAGAGAAGGTGGTGGCATGATATAAGACCTAAAGATATTAGAAACTCAATCACTACTGCATCACCATCTGGATCCCATGTAGATTTTCTGTTGGGTTGACATCACCCATTCCCTGCAAATTTCTTGGCAGAAATCCTATGTCCTGATCCTGTCTAATTATGTTTAGGGACTCCAACACTACACCCAATACCTGGTTACTAATGGCCACTCATAAGCAGGGCAACAGTGAAAAGGGTCAAATAATGGAGAAATAAATACAAAGCGTACAGTTTAGAGAGACAAGGAGCACCAGGAAACAATATTGCAGGCAAGGCTTGTGATGAGAGAGATAAAGAGATTAAGGGGAGGCCTGATCTAGACTGGAATAAAGATCTCGCACATCTAAGCTTCCAACTTATAAAAAGAAAATGCCTGATAATTTACTGACCCTAGAAAGGAAGACAACCAAAACTGCTGTAAATGTGATCCAAGGAGCCCACATTCCTTACTAAGCTCAGCCAGACAGAGAGCCAATGTGACCGGGCAATGTGTAGCAATTAAAGGCCCTGAGAGTCTATGTGTGAAACTGTGGAAGTAAACCTGGATTACATTGGAGGAGTCCCTAAGATATGTATATAAAATAAAGAACTCTGTATACTTTGAAAAATCTAGAAACATTCAGGTATTCCAGAGCTGGTTCATCAAGCTAAGGTTCTTTTAAGAATTTTTACTGAGTTCGAGACCAGCCTGGTCTACAAGAGCTACTTCCAGGACAGGCTCCAAAACCACAGAGAAACCCTGTCTCAAAGAAAAAAAAAAAAGAATTTTTACTGACATGATTGAAAGTAAGACTCATCAGAATTTTTACTGACATGATTGAAAGAAAGACTCATCAGAAGCTAATAAATGATTAAAAGATTTATTTCATTATAATTTCTTTTACCTACTATTTATGATTATTTGAAAATTTTTTCCTAGGAAAAATATGAGTTTTATATTAATTAACTTTAATAATGAGTTAATAATGATGATTGTAATAACAATAACCAGTGTGTATAGAAACAAATCTTTAAAAAAAGAGATAACACTACATCCAACTTCATAAGAATTTAAAAAATAATAACATTCAAGAAGCATAAGGGCTTTGCTATTGGTGGCTCTTCACAAACTGATTGTAATGTTCTATTGCTGAAGAGAGCACCTACACAACCTTTGAATGCAGAGAAGTCAGACTGGTGCCTAACTAGAGCCTCCATCCCTACGGACTACTGCCTTCATCCCTACGGACTACTGCTCATGGTACTAGAAAGTACTCTGCATACCACCAGAAGAAAAGGTAAAGAGACGTAAACCCTTTGATCTACATTGGTCACCTGCCTGGATGATGTACTGGTGCAATAGTGGCCCGGTAATGTGGGAGCAACCAACCACTATCTGGTTGCATTCAAGCCCCACTCCACAGAATGGAACTCATGATTGACACTATCCAGGTGGCCAAGAACCTGGAGCTAGATAGGCCTTGGACCTTGGAGAAAACCAAATACTACAGCTCTGTGAAATGATTGCAGCAATGTAATGACTCCTAATAACATTCTTCTATACCCATAGATCAGTGTCTTGTTCAACCATCATCAGAGAAGCTTCCACCTTCAGTTTATGGGAACAAATATAGAGACACACAAATAAACAAAGGGCAGAGAGTGAGAGGCCTTGGAACATTCAATCCTAAATGAGCTGTCTCCAATAAACTTCCTTCCTCTGGGCTCCGAGAACCCTGCAGAAGAGGAGGCAGAAAAACTATAAAAGCCAGTGAGGATGAAAGACACCAGTGAAATAATGCCTTCCAGACATAACAGAACTGACACATAGATAAATTCACATAGACAGTGGCCACATGCAGAGTCTGCGCAAGGCTAAGCCAGATAGAGACCAGCACGGAGAGGGGAAAGTAGATATGATCTCTCATCTCTAACCAAGATGTCTCTACTCGACAACCACACACATAGGAAAAATTCTTTTTTCCAATGGCGTCTCTTTGAGTATACAAACATCATTTAAAAAGGAGCAAACCACATGCAGTTAAAGACCAACACAAAACGAACTCAGTAGTATTTTTGGAGATATTTTGACTCCTAATGCTTTGTCTGTCTGTGCACTTTTTAACCTCACTGATCTTTTGTTTAAATAGTATGGTTTCCAATTTTGTGTTTTTATGGGTATGTATGTGTGTTATCTGTGTGTCTGAGTGAATGTATCTGTTTGTGGATGTGTGTGTGTATCTTTTTTTATTTCTTTGGGTTATTTCCTATGTGTTTGTTTTATTCTATTCTGATTTGTTTACTTAATAACCGGTTTGTTTTCTAACAGAGAGAAAAAGAAGTCCTGAAGTTAGGTGGATGGGGAGAGGAGAGGATCTGGGAGAGATGAAAGAGGGAAAAACATTATCATAGTATAATGAATTAATAAATCTATTTTCATTAAAAGATAAATAAAATATGATTTTGAATTGGGGAGACCAAGATGAAAGTACAAATAAGCATTAATGGGATTTCTAGTGTTTAAATTCTGTTAATCTTCAATTCCTTTGTTGAAAATTGAATTATAATTACTAGAGAGTTTTTGAAAATTAAATGAAATTATTTTAAAAAAAAATTCTTTGTAAGTATGTTGCATTCAGGCTTCAAAATAGCTGTAGCAATTCTGTTGTTTTACTTTCAAACAGAACTAACTAATTAATTAATTAATTAATTTGAGGAAGGATATTCACAGTGGTTGTAATTTATCAAAGGTACTATTTGTTCTGATCACTGTATTTTTATTATTAAAAATAATTGTAAGATTAAATATGTTTTGATTACATTCTTTCCTTCTCCCAAGTTCTTCCAGATTCTCTCCTCCCTCCACCCACCCAAATTTTAAGTTGTTTCTCAAAAACAAAAATCCACTATATCAACAGAAAAAAAAAGTCAATGAAAGGGGAGGGGAGGGACGTGAGAGGAAGGGAGGAGGTGGAAATTTTCAATAAAAAATAAAAAAGAATGAATTAGAAACACAAAAAAGTCAACAAAACCATATACACCACCCATTCCCCCCTGAAAAAAAACAAACCATAACCAAATAAAACCACACACAAAAAAAGTGGGGTTCATTATAAGTTGGTCAACTACTCCTTTATATGAGGCCAGTACTAGATTGGTTAATATACCTAGTCACTATTGGAGAAAACTGATTTTCCCTCTCCAGCAGGTATAGGGTACAGTTCCATGATTAGCTTGGGTGTGGGGACAGTTTGGTGGTTAATGTGGGAATAAGACAGTTCGGTGGTTAACATGGGTATAGGGGTCAGTTTGGTGGTTAACATGGGTATAGGGGTCAGTTCAGAGGTTAACGTGGGCATAGGGGACAGTTCAGTGGTCAACCCAGGTATGGGTACATTACAGTAGTTAACACAGGTATGGGGGCAGTTCAGTGGTTAACATGGGTATAAGGGACAGTTCAATGGTTAACCTTTACCATAGTAGCTAGGATTTCATTCATTCTTTCTTTCTTTAATATAATAGGATAAAAATATCACATTGAAGTTGGACAAGACAAACAAACAGAATAAAATAGGTCCAAGAGAAGGAACCAGAAGCCCACTCACTCATACACTCAGAAATCCCATAAAAACACACTAACGTGGAAGCCATGAAACATAATCAGAAGACCTGGTTCAGACCTGTGAAGGCCCTGTGTGTGGAGCTTCAGTCTCTGAGTTCATAGGAGTTTTGGTCATGTTGATTTAGAGGGCCCTTTTTTGGTGTCTTCTACACCCTCTGGTTCTTACATTCTTTCTGCCTTCTCTTCCCATGGTTGCCTGTACTCTGAGGAGAAGAATTTGATGGGGGCCATCCCATGTAGGGAATGAATGCTTCAAGGTCTCTTACTCTCTGTGTTTGCTCCCATATACTATAGGAGGAAGCTTCTCTGATGAGAAATGAAAAAGTTAGCACTAGTCTATGAGTATAGCAGAATGTCATTATGAACCATTTTACCATTATATTTTTTTTCTTTTTTGAGAATAGGATTATGAATTTTTAGCTTCATTCTCCTATGGCCTTAAAATTTTTATTATTGTTTATAAATGAAGCATTATTGTTCAGAGAAATTGTATATTGTGCATTAAGTCATATAGCTAACAAATGTCAAATATAATCTAAGACCACCTACAAATAAGTGTACTCTATTAAAAATAGTTCTATATAATCTGCATACAAAATAAACATGAATACAGAAAGAAGAATTTCTACCTTTTAATCAGTACAAAATTAGTTTTATGTACTAAAACAAAATATACTATGTAATATAATTTTAATACAACACTTCAAAATGTAGTTGGATATAATCTACTTAGTTTGACTAAAATTGAGCTGTTAACCTAAATAAGAACTAAAACAAAATTGCACTACATAGATGGACAATGTCACTCCAAAAGACATTGGTTGTTAAATAAAAATTCCAGTACCAGAATCAGATATCTCATTGTGATTTATTGGCAAAGGTGGGTCCCAAGGTCTCCAAAACTGAAAATGATATTACAATTTCCCTTGGTTATCCAACATACTAAACGTGGCTGAAATTCCAGTTCTTAAGACACCACACACATTGAACAAGAAATAAGGAAATTACTCTCAAACCATGCAGGATACTTTCTCCTTGCTACAATCTTTCATCATGCTGAAAATGTATGATGAAAATATGTAATGAAAGCCTGTATGTGAGGGACAAAGACATCAATGACCTTACCCAGCACTGGACACTGCATTCTGTGATACTGCCCTGCTGGACAAGATGTGTCCATCGCGCAATGGGGCAAACTGTTTGGAATTAGTAACCACTTTCTGACCAGATTTGGCCTACACCACAGGACAGAATTCCACATTTTTGGGCTGTAATCCTGCTCAAAGCCCGTGAGTGGTGGTCCCTAAGTCTGAGTTATTTTAGAATACTATGCTGTCAAATACCTTCTAAACAGTTATGTTCATGCTGAGAAACCCTGGCTCCTCTCAGTCTTAAGCAAGAGAGATAATTTTGTAAGTGAACAGCAGTCAGTGGAGGGATGCATCACTCATCAAAGTGTGCAGAGTGACTTGATGCACAGCCCAAAATGGGGCATCTATTTTACTCGCCCTCCACCAAGACACAGGAAATACCAGAAAGAAGAGGTAGAAAGAACAAAAGAACAAGAAGATAGAGAGAATTGCTATGTATACCATCTTCTGGACATGACATGTCTACTACACTCATGATGTCACAGCTACTGTGCTTACCTGCACATGACCTATTCAAGATCAAGCTAATTAAAATGCCAGCACAAAGAAGGGAGATGATCTCCTCTACCCCTTATTGGGGAGCTATTGACAGTGTACAGTTAGTGAAAGAGGGAGGTTCAGTTTTGTCCAATGGTAGGTTCCCCCATGATCCAGAAGGTGACTCACATCCATGGACATATGGGCAGCATGAAATGACTTATGAACAAAGAGAAACAAGAGCATGAGATTGGAGCCAGGCAGTGGTGACACACAACTTTAATCTCATTACTTGAGAGGCAGAGGCAGGTTTGAGGTCAGTCTGGTCTACAGGGAGAGTTCCAAGACAGGCTTCAAGGCTACACAGAGAACTCTGTCTTGAAAAAAAAGAAACATGAGTTTGACAGTGGATGAGTTGCAAGGGAGAAACTAGGGGTAGATATATTTTATCATAAACATGTACTAAATACTAAAACATGAAAAAATTAGCTAATGAATCAAGGTGAAATCAGAATTACCCACAATCTTCTATATTGATACAAAGATATATATATATAACTACCAATATTTATACAATTCTATAACATAGAGAATGGCTGGAATAGTGACAATATCACCTATGACTATGATCTAATCAGAGAAATTAGCATTTATAAAAACATTCCGCATCTCACTGAAATGATTTGGGGTCTTGAATTTATCATTTTATAGACAGTATATGTACTAATTTGGCTGAAGAGTTGGAAAAGCACAGCTTAAAAAAGGAAGATTATCAGACAGAAACATTTTTAAATTATTTGGCATATTTTTACATTCATTATCTGTAGCATAAGAAGCTTAATGCATGATATCTTCTCTGCCACCAGCTGCAGGAACTAATTTACTGTAATGAAATTGCAGTAGACTAAGCAAGAAGAGATGATTCAGTGGTTAAGAGTGCTTGCAATGAATACAAGATTAACTCAAAAAAATCAGTAGCCCTCTTATACACACATGACAAAGGGGCTGAGAAAGAAATCAGAGAAACATCACCCTTCACCATAACCACAAATAACATAAAAAATCTTGGAGTGACACTTACCAAACAAATGGAAGACCTGTGTGACAAAAACTTTAAATCTCTGGAGAACAAAATTAAAAAACACCAGAAAATGGGAAGATCACCTGTGCTCTTAGGTAGGCAGAATAAACACAGTAAAAATGGCTATCTTACCAAAAGCAATCTACAGATTCAATGCTATACCCAGCAAAATCCCAGCAAAATTCTTCACAGACCTCAAAAGAACAGTACTCAACTTCATATGGAAAAAACAAAAACCCAAGATAGCCAAAACAATCATGTACAATAAAGAAACTTCTAGAGGCATCACAATGCCTGATTTCAAACTCAATTACAGAGCTACAGTACTGAAAACAGCCTGGGATTGGCATAAAAACAGACAGGAAAACCAATGGAACTAAATCAGAGGCCCAGATATTAATCCACACACCTATGAACACTTGACAAAGAAACAAAGAAACAAAAATATAAAATGAAAAAACAAAACATATTCAACAAATGACACTGGTATAACTGAATATAAACAAGTAGAAGAGTGAAAATAGTTTTATATCTATTACCATGCACAAAACTCAAGTCCAAAAAATGAATCAAAGACCTCAACATAAAACCAAACACTGAACCTCATAGAAAACGTGGGAAGTACACTTGAACACATTGGCACAGGAGACCACTTCCTAAATATAACCCCAGTAGCACAGACACTGAGAGAAACAATTAATAAATGGGACCTCTGAAACTGAGAAGCTTCTGTAAAGCAAAGGACACAGTCCACAATTCAAAATGTACCCTACTAAATGGGAAAAGATCTTTACCCAACTCCACATCAGACAGAAGACTGATGGTGTGGGAGGTCCTTCTGTCTATGTGTTGCTTTTACTGGTTAATGAACAAAGAAACTGGCTTGGCCTGATAGCATAGAACAGAGCTAGGCAGGGAAAGCTAAAATGAATGCTGGGAGAAAAGAGTGGTAGTCATGGAGAAGCCATGGAGCTGCTGACGGAGACAGACCACGAACTTGTGGTGATACACAGATTAATAGAGATGAGTTAGTGTAAGATATGAAGTAGGCAGAAATATGCTTAAGCTATTGGCCAAACAGTATTGCAAATGATATGGTTTCTGTGTGATTAATTCGGGTCTGAGCTGCTGAGCAGCCAGGAAACCTACAAGGAGTCTTTCTTATAACAGACTGATCTCAAAAATTTACAAACAAATCAAAAAATTGATCATCAAAAGAACGAATAGTCCAATAAATGCATGGGGTCCAGAACTAAACAGAGAACTCTCAACAGAGAAAACTAAAATGGCTGAAAGACACTTAAGGAAATGTTCAACATCCTTAGCCATCAGAGAAATGCAAATCAAAACAACTCTGAGATTCCATCTTACACCTGTAAGAATGGCCAACATAAAAAACACTGATGACAAGTTATGCTAGAGAGGATGTGAGGTAAAGGGAACACTCCTCCATTGCTGTTGGGAGGGCAAACTGGTACAGCCGTTTTAGATTTCAGTATGGCAATTTCTAAGAAAATTAGGAAACAACCTACCTCAAGACACAACTTTTTTATACCCAAAGATGCTCAGTCATACTACAAGGAAATGTGCTCAACTATGTTCACAGTAGCATTGTTTGTCATAGTCAGAACCTGGAAACAGCCTAAATGCCCCTCAATAGAAGAATGGGTAAGGAAAATGTGGTACACTTACACAATGGAGTACTACACAGTCAAAAAAAGATAATGGCATTTTGAAATTTATGGGCAAATGGATGGATCTAGAAAACATCATATTGAGTGAGGTAACCCAGACCCAAAAAGACAAACACCATATTTAATCACTCATAAATGGCTTTTAGACATAACACAAAAAAGCCTATAATTCACAATCCCAGAGAACCTAGACAACAAAGAGGATCATAAGAGAGACATACATGGATCTAATCTACATGAGAAGTAGAAAAAGACAAGATGTTCTGAGTAAACTTGGAGCATTAGAACCATGAGAAGGGAAAGAAGGGAGGGGGAAAAGGGAGTGGAGCAGAGAAAAATACAATTACATTCATAGCAGCATTATTTTTAATAGCCAGAACCTGGAAACAACCTAGATGCCCCTCAACTGAAGATTGGATAAAGAAAGTGTGGCACAATTACACATTAGAGTACTACTCAGCGGGAAAAAAAAAGACATTTTGAATTTTGCATGCAAATGGATGGAAATAGAAAACACTATCCTGAATGAAATAACCCCGACCCAAAAATATGAATATGGTATGTACTCACTCATTAGTGGATTCTAGCCATAACCGAGGACACTGAGCCTATAGTTCATGATCCTAGAGAAGTTAAGTAATAAGGTGAACCCAAAGATAAACATGTATAGATCCTCCTGGAAATTGGAAGCAGACAAGATCGCCAGACAAAAGTTGGGAGCATGGAGGTGGTGGTGGGGTGGGGAAGGGAAGAGGGGGAGAGAAGGGAGAAAGGGAGGGTTGGGGAGAGCTTGGGGAAGTGGGATGACTGAGATGGAGGAAGGACAAATATGAGAGTAGGGAAGGAGATATCTTAATTAGAGAGGCATTTTGAGGTTGGCAAGAGGCTTGGATCTGGAGGGGTTCCCAGGAGTCCACAGGGATGACCCCAGCTAGGACCCTGGACAGTGGGGGAGAAGGTGCCTGAATTGGCCTTGTCCCATAGTCAGGCTAATGACTCTCTTGAGTATAACCATAGAATCTTGGTCCAGTCACGGAAGGAGATAGAGACAGAAACCCACATTGGAGCACTGGACTGAGCTCCCAAAGTCCAGTTGAAAATCTTAGCACAGCCCCATGCATGCCTGTGTCCCAGGAACTGAAGGGAAAAGAAGCAAGTGGGTCCCTGTGGCTTGTCTGTGGTCAGCCTAGCTGAACTCCAGGTTCAGTGAGAGATCCTGCCTCAAAGGAAAAGGCAAGAGTGATAGACACTCTTACTGTCTATCACTCAATACTGTCTTCTGGAATCCATATACACAGGCATGCACATTCACACATATGTACACAAACTCCTACATATGCACACCACCCCAAATACATACACAAAAAGGAATACCCGTGAGAGAGTATATATATACAATCTAAAAGAATATAGACATAATACATATTTATATCAAGGTAAGAAAAGGAAGATCAAGAAACTTCACCCAATGAAATTAAGAAGAATATAATGAGGAGGAAATAGCACCAAGTGTAAATGCACTTTACCATTAGCGTCCTCTTTTGTTGACAGAGACAGCAGCAAAACACAGGTTCTTATTCCACAATAATGATGACTATCAAATGTTCCATAATATTTTACAGCGATTCCCCCTCCTCCAGGGTTCAATGTTCCAAGGCAGATGAAATGTTGGACAATACCCACACAGGTTTAATGGAAAACAGGACATAGTAACTTTAAAATTAAAGAGAAGGTTGAGGGAATGGAGATATGGGTCAACAGTAAAAAGGGCTTGGGGTTCTTTCAGAGTACACTGGTGCAATTCTCAGAACCACATGGTAGCTTACAATCATCTGTAACTCTACTTCTAGGGAAACCAGTGTCATCATCTGGTCTCTATGGTACCAGGCTTGCAACAGGTACACAGGTATACAGACAAGCAAAACACCCATACATAGTTAAAAAGATGAAACCAATTAGCTCATACTGTAAAGTTTCATCCCTCCTATTTTGAAAAGGTACAATGTTATTCATGTTAACAAATGTCTTCATTTGTTTCTATGAAACATTACTTTATTAATCAAATCCTTGAATGCTTGTTTGACTTGTTGATTTCTCAATGTATAAATAAAAGGGTTCAACATGGGAGCAATTGAAGTGTTGAGAACAGCCACCCCTTTGGTCAGCGATGCCCGTTCGTTGGCAGAAGGTTTGACGTACATGAAGATGCAGCTTCCATACGAGATGGAGATGACAACCATGTGAGAGGAGCAGGTGGAGAAAGCCTTTTTCCTCTGGCTGGCGGATGGGAACCTCAGGATGGTGCTGATGATGCAGATGTATGACAGAATCACTAGGACCAATGTGAACAGCAGAGTAATGGAGGCAACATAAAGACCAAGTGCCTCTAAGAGCCTTGTATCTGAGCAGGAGAGTTGTAAAATGGGGAAGTAGTCACAGCAAAAGTGATCAATGACATTGGAAGTACAGAAATCTAACTGGAGGAATAGCATGATTAATGGGAAGATCATCAGAAATCCTAACAACCATGAGGAGAGGACAAGAAGGGCACAGACTTTCTGACTCATGATGACGGTGTAATGCAGTGGCTTGCAGATGGCAACATAGCGATCATAGGACATAGCGGTTAGAAGAAAGAACTCAGACACTCCCATGGAGATGAAGAAAAATAACTGAGCCAAACAGTTGTTGTAGGAAATGGTCTTAACTTTAGTAATTATTGACCCCAGAAATCTAGGGACAGAGACACTGGTGAACATAATTTCTAAGAAGGAGAAGTTCCGGAGGAAGAAATACATAGGAGTCTTTAAGCGAGAGTCAAGCAAGGTGAGGGTGATGATGGTTAGGTTTCCACACACACTTAATATGTAAGCAATGAACAAAAAGAAAAAAATTACAACCTGAAGCTCTGGGTCGTCTGATATGCCCAACAGCACAAACTCGGTAACCACAGAGTAGTTTCTCATGCTGATTCCTAATAAATAGAACCTAGTGATTAAAAAAAAAGATTTTAAGTTCAGTGTAAAAGAAACAGCAGTTTAAATACTGCTATTACTATATCCAAAGAAATGAGACCATGGAACAGTTTCATTAAGATTTTCTAATCTCTGCTAATTCCTCTTAAACAAAAAAAACATCTTGTTGAAAAAAATATCTTAGTAAATGGGAGTTTAAATCTGCTTCAACAATTGTGCACAGAAATTCTACATAGAGTCATAATTTCTATATGAGCACGATACCTTTTTGTAACCATATTTTAATAGTATCATCATTTCTAATATGCAAAATTATTTTCTGGTTTCACATAGTGTATGCTTTCAAGACTGAATATATAATATTTAACTTCAATTTTAATACTATTTTAAAACTTTTATAATTTAGAGGTACAAAGTGAGCACCCAATCATATTTACTAAACTTAAAAACTGTTCTTTGTTTCTTTCTTTTTTCTCTCCCTTTTTTGGTTTTTTGAGATAGGGTTTCACTGTAGCTTTGGAGTCTGTACTGGAATTAGCTCTTGTAAGCCAGGTTGGCCTCGAACTCACAGTGATCCGTGTGCCTCTGCCTGCCGAGTGTGTGATTAAAGCGTGTGCCACCAGGATGTCATGGTTATTTTCAAATTTAATATATGGGTTGTTTAAAATGGCAGAGAAATAAACGTATTTGCCAAAAGACAAATAAGGCAAGATTTTCTTTAGTTATAAAAATAACCAAGTTCTTAATTTGTGGGAATTAAAACAGGAGCCAGAGAAAATAATTTAAACAGAGCCAGGGGTCAATAACTACTTTCTGTAAATTCTAAGCCACTTACATCATTTCAACATCTTCTTTTTACTAAGTTTACCTTGTAATCTTATCTTTAAACATTCTTGAGGGCCAAAAGGAACTCATACAGAAGGTGTCAAAGCATAATGGTGCCTCCCTTCTCAAAGAATCAACAGAATACATGTTTTTCTATAGGATTTACTTCATCAAACCACATTCTCCACACTGTAATCTCCCATCAGTCCTACTCTTTCCTGAGAGCTAACAGACAGCACAGCGTGTGGTTATCACAGTGTGTTGGGCTGCTTTCTAGGCAGGCAGGCAGCCATAGAGAAGCACTAAAGCTGAAAATGGGCACTGTCCAGCTTTTTTGTCTTAGTCCTCTGAGTCTCTGGTTTTTCTCTTTAGGAATAGACATATATTTTTCATCATTATGTCATCAAAACTAAGAGGTAACTATTTTGTGGTTTACATGATAGCTAAAATATAGTAAAATGTAAAATTAATAGTAATAATTGTATTTAACAGATAATTTGAGGATCCTTGCATTTTCCCATTATAGTAAATCTTCCAACGATAGATAAAAATTAATTTCTTCACAAATGTGAAACACAGTTTGGTGTATGTGATAATACCAGTTAGATATAAAACCCTACAGTCAACAGACATGACTCAATTTCTGTCATTTATAACATAAAATAAACATATTAATAATATTCTCTAGAAGTTTTTCTCATTCAGCTTGTTCTTGACTCTTTTCATTACACTGAAGCCTGTCACATTAAAAACTTCATGCTGAATTGCTTGTGATATTGATAACAGCCTCCCTTACAAATGAAAATAAATGCATCTTTAATCTCCTTTATTGTTTCACAGAAACTGAGTGTACTATCAGACATACTATCGTCATCCCTGCAACTCTTTAAGAACATGGAGAAACTGATACTGTTTTAAGACAGTAGAAGGTAAAGAGTGTTGAAGGTCTCTAGATAAGATAAATATTGAAATCTGCACAAGCATAAATACAGCCTTACCTTCTCTGGCCAGAGTATAAATTCCTGATATACTCAGCTAAAGAACAGGAGGATGCACACAGAAGCTCAAGACGTGTGTGGTGATGTCATGACTCCTCTTTCTTGGAAACCAAACACTATAGAGAGACCTAGAAAAAGTGAACCAATCAACTGATAACACTCCATCTGGCTTCCCTTTGGTCAAGCAATTTTCCTAATTAGGGCATGGACTCAGGCTATGCTCAGGAGATAATTCTCTCTATATTCACTTGGGATTAAACTCAAGACTAACCTGTCCTACAGTGGGTTCCTCCTTGACACACTTAGTGATAGTTTACTAATTACTAAGTTTTGCCAGTGCAGAGCAGAACAGGTAACCTAAAATTAACTTTTAAAATCTTCAAAAGTTTGGGTGGTACTTTGTCCTTGTTTTTTATTTTTTAATTTCAAAATTGATATGTACTTCATGCTATTACATCCCAAACCACAACAATGTTACAGAGAACTATCCTTACCCTACCATCCATACATTTATTTCAAATCTTTTCGTTATTCAAAATAAAATATACTATATTACATCAAATTGTTTTAGGTGTTATACAAACAATCACAAACTCAGATATTATTCTATGTACTTTATTACATTTCACAAAACAGATATTATGAAATTTTATTAAACAAAACGTTCAATGTTTCTGTCTTCTTTTTCAGTTAACACTGAGTAGTGGATATCATTCCTGATCGAGTTATATAGAAAACAACTTTATTCTTTTGTAACATTTGCATGGAATATCCAAGGAGACTTGCATATAATTTATTAATTTCATTGTTAGTTAAGATAAGGGTTAGACAAGGAAAAACATATAGATATCCTCCCAGCTATGGGAAATAGACAAGATTGATGGGCAAAAAATGGGAATCTTGGGGGGTGGGGTGGGATGGGGATGAGGGGAGATGGGGAGAGAAAAGTGTGAAGGAGAGGATGAGGGGAACTGGGGGAATCGGGGTGATTGGGGGTAAAGGAAGGTTGGATGGGGGAGCAGGGAAACTCATACCTTAGTTAAGGGAGCCACCTAAGGGTTGGCAAGAGACTTGAACCTGGAATGGCTACCAGAAGCCCAGGGCAATGTCCCCAGTTAGCTCATTGGGGCACCTGAGGATAGGGAACCTGAAATGAACCTATCCTATAATCATACTGATGAATATCTTGCATATCGCCATAGAACCTTCATCTAGCGATGGATGGAGATAGAGACAGAGACCCACACTGGAGCACCGGATGGAGCTCCCAAGGTTATAATGAGGAGCAGAAGGAGAGAGAACATGAACAAGGAAGTCAGGACCATGAGGGGTGCACCCAACCACTGAGACAGGGGGGCCGATCTATTGGGAGCTCACCAAGGCCAGCTGGACTGCTACTGAAAAAAACATGGGATAAAACCGGACTCTCTTAATGTGGTGGACAATGAGAGCTGACGAGAGGCCAAGGAGAATGGCACAGGAACTTTCATCTGGCGATGGATCGAGAGAGAGACAGAGACCCAATTTGGATCAACCGTCTGAGCTCTTAAGGTCCAAATGAGGAGCAGAAGGAGGGAGAACATGAGCAAGGAAATCAGGACCACGAGGGGTGCACCCACCCACTGTGACAGTGGAACTGATCTATTGGGAGCTCTCCAAGGCCAGCTGGACTGGGACTGAATAAGCATGGGTTGAAACTGGACTCTCTGAACAAGGCGGACAATGAAGGCTGATGAGAAGCCAAGGACAATGGCACTAGGTTTCGATCCTAATACATGAACTGGCTTTGTGGGAGCGTAGCCTGTTTGGATGCTCACCTTCCTGGACCTAGATAGAAGTGGGAGGACCTTGGTCTTCATGTAGAGCAGGGAATTTGGACTGCTCTTCAGTATCGAGAGGGAGGGGGAGTGGACTAGGGGGAGGAGAAGTGGAGTGGGGATAGGGGGAGGGGAACAGGAGGAGGGGGCAATATGTGGGAGGAGGGGGAGGGAAATGGGAAACGGGGAGCAGTTGGAAATTTTAAGTAAAAAAGAATAAAAAAAAAAAAGATAAGGGTTAGATCCACATTTCACTTGCACATTCTTTCTCTGCTAGCACAGAGCAGCATAACTTTAATTCACTTAAATATCTTCATAGATTAATATTGCATGTTAGCTTGCACAAATGCATTCATGAAATCACAGCAGCTGCATGACAACTCAAGACAAACAAGGATCAAGACTTAAGAGGCCTAGATTTTCCTGAGGAGCCACGGGCTGATGGCTTTTCGGTTTTTAATACTCTCACTACTCCAATTTATGGAAGAGGTATTCACATGTTTAATTTTTTTATTTAAAATTTGGTATCATTAAACTGTGGACGTAGAGTTTTTTATTTTTATGAGGTCTTCCTACACACTCAAATTCTTTATCAAATGAAGTGGTATGTAAATAACTATTTCTGTCATGGAATTTTCTTGGATGTATCATAAGAAATTTGTCCATTTCAATAAAAGTTTTGAATTTTAAAAGAGCTGAGTTGCAGATATTACCTATATGTGACATAGAGTAGCACAAAGTTAAAGTTCTCAGTCAAACATGGAAGATTTCACAACCATTTAAACACATACACATTGTATACAAATAAATACAAACATAAAATGGAAGAATGGGAATAGAAAGCAAGACAGAGCCCAAAAGAACAAATATTTAATCTTGTAATTAATATTTGGTAAAATTGAGAGAAGGTGGTGGCACGATATAAGACCTGAAGATTTTAGAAACTCAATCACTACTGCATCACCATCTGGATCCCATGTAGATTTTCTGTTGGGTTGACATCACCCATTGCCTGCAAATTTCTTGGCAGAAATCCTATGTCCTGATCCTGTCTAATTATGTTTAGGGACTCCAACACTACACCCAATACCTGGTTACTAATGGCCACTCATAAGCAGGGCAACAGTGAAAAGGGTCAAATAATGGAGAAATAAATACAAAAGGTACAGTTTAAAGAGAAAAGGAGCACCAGGAAACAATATTGCAGGCAAGGCTTATGATGAGAGAGATAAAGAGATTAAGGGGAGGCCTTAATCTAGACTGGAATAAAGATCCCACACATCTAAGCTTCCAACTTGAACAAGGAAAATGCTTGAGAATTTACTGACCCTAGAAAGGAAGACAACCAAAACTGCTGTAAATGTGATTCAAGGAGCCCACGTTCCTTACCAAGCTTGGCCAGAGAGCCAATGTGTAGCAATTGAAGGCCCTGAGGGTCTATGTGTGAAACTGTGGAAGTGAACCTGGATTACATTGGAGGAGTCCCGAAGATATGTATATAAAATAAAGAACTCTGTATCTTTTGAAAAATCACATTCAGGTATTCCAGAACTGGCTCATCAAGCTGGGGTTCTTTTAAGAATTTTTACTGACACGATTGAAAAAAGACTCCTCAGAAGCTAATAAATGATTAAAAGATTTATTTCATTATAATTTCTTTTACCTATTATTCATGATTATTTGCACAAAAATCCACTAGGAAAAATATGAGCTTTGTATTAATTAACTTTAATAATGAGTTAATAATGATGATTGTAATAACAATAACCAGTGTGTATAGAAACAAATCTTTAAAAAAAGAGATAACACTACATCCAACTTCATAAGAAATTAAAAAATAATAACATTCAAGAAGCATAAGGGCTTTGCTATTGGTGGCTCTTCACAAACTGATTGTAATGTTCTATTGCTGAAGAGAGCACCTACACAACCTTTGAATGCAGAGAAGTCAGACTGGTGCCTAACTAGAGCCTCCATCCCTACGGACTACTGCCTTCATCCCTACGGACTACTGCTCATGGTACTAGAAAGTACTCTGCATACCACCAGAAGAAAAGGTAAAGAGACGTAAACCCTTTGGTCTACATTGGTCACCTGCCTGGATGATGTACTGGTGCAATAGTGGCCCGGTAATGTGGGAGCAACCAGCCACTATCTGGTGGGATTCAAGCCCCATGCCACAGAATGGAACTCATGATTGACACTATCCAGGTGGCCAAGAACCTGGAGCTAGATAGGCCTTGGACCTTGGAGAAAACCAAATACTACAGCTCTGTGAAATGATTGCAGCAATGTAATGACTCCTAATAACATTCTTCTATACCCATAGATCAGTGTCTTGTTCAACCATCATCACAGAAGCTTCCACCTTCAGTTTATGGGAACAAATACAGAGACACACAAATGAACAAAGGGCAGAGAGTGAGAGGCCTTGGAACATTCAATCCTAAATGAGCTGTCTCCGATAAACTTCCTTCCTCTGGGCTCAGAGAACCCTGCAGAAGAGGAGGCAGAAAAACTATAAAAGCCAGTGAGGATGAAAGACACCAGTGAAATAATGCCTTCCAGACATAACAGAACTGACACATAGATAAATTCACATAGACAGTGGCCACATGCAGAGTCTGCGCAAGGCTAAGCCAGATAGAGACCAGCACGGAGAGGGGAAAGTAGATATGATCTCTCATCTCTAACCAAGATGTCTCTACTCGACAACCACACACATAGGAAAAATTACTTTTTCCAATGGCGTCTCTTTGAGTATACAAATATCATTTAAAAAGGAGCAAACCACATGCAGTTAAAGGCCAACACAAAACGAACTCAGTAGTATTTTTGGAGATATTTTGACTCCTAATGCTTTGTCTGTGCACTGATCTTTTGTTTAAATAGTATGGTTTCCAATTTTGTGTTTTTATGGGTATGTAAGTGTGTTATCTGTGTGTCTGAGTGAATGTATCTGTTTGTGGATGTGTGTGTGTATCTTGTTTTATTTCTTTGGGTTATTTCCTATGTGTTTGTTTTATTCTATTCTGATTTGTTTACTTAATTACCGGTTTGTTTTCTAACAGAGAGAAAAAGAAGTCCTGAAGTTAGGTGGATGGGGAGAGGAGAGGATCTGGGAGAGATGAAAGAGGGAAAAACATTATCATAGTATAATGAATTAATAAATCTATTTTCATTAAAAGATAAATAAAATATGATTTTGAATTGGGAGACCAAGATGAAAGTACAAATAAGCATTAATGGGATTTCTAGTGTTTAAATTCTGTTAATCTTCAATTCCTTTGATGAAATTTGAATTATAATTACTAGAGAGTTTTTGAAAATTAAATGAAATTATTTTTTAAAAAAATTTCTTTATAAGTATGTTGCATTCAGGCTTCAAAATAGCTGTAGCAATTCTGTTGTTTTACTTTCAAACATAACTAACTAATTAATTAATTAATTAATTTGAGGAAGGATATTCACAGTGGTTGTAATTTATCAATGGTACTATTTGTTCTGATCACTGTAATTTTATTATTAAAAACAATTGTAAGACTAAATATGTTTTGATTACATTATTTCCTTTTCCCAAGTTCTTCCAGATCCTCACCTCCCTCCACCCACCCAAATTTTTTTTATTCTTTTTTAATTAAAATTTCCACCTGCTCCCCATTTCCCATTTCCCTCCCCTCCGCTCAAATATTGCCCCCTCACCCCACTCCCCTCCCCCTATCCCCACTCCTCTTCTTCTCCCCCCACACCATTCCCCTTCCCTCTCGATACTGAAGAGCAGTCCAAATTCCCTGCCCTGCGGGAAGACGAAGGTCTTCTATCTACGTCCAGGAAGGTGAGCGTCTAAACAGGCTAAGCTCCCACAAAGCATGAACCCACCCAAATTTTAAGTTGTTTCTCAAAAACAGAAATCCACTATATCAACAGAAAAAAAAAGTCAATGAAAGGGGAGGGGAGGGAAGTGAGAGGAGGGGAGGAGGTGGAAATTTTCAAAAAAAAAGAATGAATTAGAAACACAAAAAAGTCAATAAAACCATATACACCACCCATTCCCCCCTGGAAAAAAAAAACAAACCATAACCAAATAAAACCACAGACAAAAAAGGGGGGGTTCATTATAAGTTGGTCAACTACTCCTTTATATGAGGCCAGTACTAGATTGGTTAATATACCTAGTCACTATTGGAGAAAACTGATTTTCCCTCTTCAGCGGGTATAGGGTAAAGTTCCGTGATTAGCTTGGGTATGGGGACAGTTTTGTGGTTAATGTGGGAATAAGACAGTTCGGTGGTTAACATGGGTATAGGGGTCAGTTCGGTGGTTAACATGGGTATAGGGATCAGTTCAGAGGTTAAAGTGGGCATAGGGGACAGTTCAGTGATTAGCTTGGGTATGGGGATAGTTTGGTGGTTAATGTGGGAATAAGACAGTTCAGTGGTTAACATGGGTATAGGGGTCAGTTTGGTGGTTAACGTGGGCATAGGGGACAGTTCAGTGGTCAACACAGGTATGGGTACATTACAGTAGTTAACACAGGTATGGGGGCAGTTCAGTGGTTAACATGGGTATAAGGGACAGTTCAGTGGTTAACCTTTACCATAGTAGCTAGGTTTTCATTCATTCTTTCTTCCTTTAATATAATAGGATAAAAATATCACATTGAAGTTGGACAAGACAAACAAACAGAATGAAATAGGTCCAAGAGAAGGAACCAGAAGCCCACTCACTCATACACTCAGAAATCCCATAAAAACACACTAACGTGGAAGCCATGAAACATAATCAGAAGACCTGGTTCAGACCTGTGAAGGCCCTGTGTGTGGAGCTTCAGTCTCTGAGTTCATAGGAGTTTTGGTCATGTTGATTTAGAGGGCCCTTTTTTGGTGTCTTCTACACCCTCTGGTTCTTACATTCTTTCTGCCTTCTCTTCCCATGGTTGCCTGTACTCTGAGGAGAAGGATTTGATGGGCGCCATCCCATGTAGGGAATGAATGCTTCAAGGTCTCTTACCCTCTGTGTTTGCTCCCATATACTATAGGAGGAAGCTCTCTGATGAGAAATGAAAAAGTTAGCACTAGTCTATGAGTAGAGCAAAATGTCATTATAAACCATTTTACCATTATATTTTTTTTCTTTTTTGAGAATAGGATTGTGAATTTTTAGCTTCATTCTCCTATGGCCTTAAAATTTTTATTATTGTTTATAAATGAAGCATTATTGTTCAGAGAAATTGTATATTGTGCATTAAATCATATAGCTAACAAATGTCAAATATAATCTAAGACCACCTACAAATAAGTGTACTCTATTAAAAATAGTTCTACATAATCTGCATATAAAATAAACATGAATACAGAAAGAAGAATTTCTACCTTTTAATCAGTACAAAATTAGTTTTATGTACTACAACAAAATATACCATGTAATATAATTTTAATACAACACTTCAAAAGGTAGCTGGATATAATCTACTTAGTTTGTCTAAATTGAGCTGTTAACTTAAAAACATAAGTTTAAAATAAGAACTACATCCTAAAAAGACATGTGCTCAACTATGTTCATAGTAGCATTGTTTGTCATAGTCATAGCTTGGAAACAGCCTAAATGCCCCTCAATAGAAGAATGGGTAAGGAAAATGTGGTACACTTACACAATGGAGTACTACACAGTCAAAAAAAGATTACATCTTTAAATTTGTGGGCAAATGGATAGATCTAGAAACATCATATTGAGTGAGGTAACCCAGACCCAAAAAGACAAATATCATATTTAATCACTCATAAATGGCTTTTAGACATAACACAAAAAAAACTAAAATTCACAATCCCAGAGAACCTAGACAACAAAGAGGATCATAAGGGAGACATACATGGATCCAATCTACATGAGAAGTAGAAAAAGACAAGATGTTCTGAGTAAACTGGGAGCATTAGAACCATGAGAAGGGAAAGAAGGGAGGGGGAAAAGGGAGTGGAGCAGAGAAAAATACAACTATGTTCATAGCAGCATTATTTGTAATAGCCAGAACCTAGAAACAACCTAGATGCCCCTCAACTGAAGAATGGATAAAGAAAGTTTTACACATTAGAGTACTACTCAGTGGTAAAAAAAAAAAAAAAAAAAAAAAAAAAAAAACCAATGACATTTTGATTTTGCATGCAAATGGATGGAAATAGAAAACACCATCCTGAATGAGACAACCCAGACCCAAAAATATGAATATGGTATGTACTTACTCATTAGTGGCTTCTAGCCATAACCGAAGGACATTGAGCCTATACTATAGTTCGTGATCCTAGAGAAGTTAAGTAATAAGGTGAACCCAAAGATAAACATATATAGATCCTCCTGGAAATTAAAAGCAGACAAGATCGCCAGACAAAAGTTGGGAACATGGGTGTGGGGGTTGAAAAGGGAAGAGGAGATGGAGAGAGAAGAGAGAAGGGGAGGGTTGGGGAGAGCTTGGGGAAGCGGGATGATTGAGATGGAGGAAGGACAAATATGGGATATCTTAATTGAAGGAGGCATTTTGAGGTTGGCAAGAGGCTTGGATCTGGAGGGGTTCCCAGGAGTCCACAGGGATGACCCCAGCTAGGACCCTGGACAGTGTGGGAGAGGGTGCCTGAATTGGCCTTGTCCCATAGTCAGGCTGATGACTCTCTGGAATATAACCATAGAATCTTTGTCCAGCCACGGAAGGAGATAGAGACAGAAACCCACATTGGAGCACTGGACTGAGCTCTCAAGGTCCAGTTGAAAATCTGAGCACACTCCCATGCATGCTTGTGTCCCAGGAACTGAAGGGAAAAGAAGCAAGTGGGTCCCTGTGGCTTGTCTGTGGTCAGCCTAGCTGAACTCCAGGTTCAGTGAGAGATCCTGCCTCAAAGGAAAAGGCAAGAGTGATAGACACTCTTACTGTCTATCACTCAATACTGTCTTCTGGAATCCATATACACAGGCATGCACATTCACACATATGTACACAAACTCCTACATATGCACAACACCCCAAATACATACACAAAAAGGAATACCTATGAGAGAATATATATATACAATCTAAAAGAATATAGACATAATACATATTTATATCAAGGTAAGAAAATGAAGATCGAGAAACTTTACCCAATGAAATTAAGAAGAATATAATGAGGAGGAAATAGCACCAAGTGTAAATGCACTTTACCATTAGCGTCATCTTTTGTTGACAGAGACAGCAGCAAAACACAGGTTCTTATTCCACAATAATGATGACTATCAAATGTTCCATAATATTTTACAGCGATTCCACCTCCTCCAGGGTTCAATGTTTCAAGGCAGATGAAATGTTGGACAATACCCACACAGGTTTAATGGAAAACAGGACATAGTAACTTTAAAATTAAAGAGAAGGTTGAGGGAATGGAGATATGGGTCAACAGTAAAAAGGGCTTGGGGTTCTTTCAGAGTACACTGGTGCAATTCTCAGAACTACATGGTAGCTCACAATCATCTGTAACTCTACTTCTAGGGAAACCAGTGCCATCATCTGGTCTCTATGGGTACCAGGCTAGCAACAGGTACACAGGTATACAGACAAGCAAAACACCCATACATAGTTAAAAAGATGAAACCAATTAGCTCATACTGTAAAGTTTCATCCCTCCTATTTTGAAAAGGTACAATGTTATTAATGTTAACAAATGTCTTCATTTGTTTCTATGAAACATGACTTTATTAATCAAATCCTTGAATGCTTGTTTGACTTGTTGATTTCTCAATGTATAAATAAAAGGGTTCAACATGGGAGCAATTGAAGTGTTGAGAACAGCCACCCCTTTGGTCAGCGATGCCCGTTCGTTGGCAGAAGGTTTGACGTACATGAAGATGCAGCTTCCATACGAGATGGAGATGACAACCATGTGAGAGGAGCAGGTGGAGAAAGCCTTTTTCCTCTGGCTGGCGGATGGGAACCTCAGGATGGTGCTGATGATGCAGATGTACGACAAGATCACTAGAGCCAGTGTGAAGAGCAGCGTGAAGGAGGCAACATAAAGGCCAAGTGCCTCTGAGAGCCTTGTATCTGAGCAGGAGAGTTGTAAAATGGGGAAGTAGTCACAGGAGAAGTGATCAATGGTGTTTGAGGCACAGAAATCTAACTTGAGGATAAGTATGACTAATGGGAAAATGATTAGAAATCCTGCCAGCCACGAGGTGAGGACAAGAAGGGCACAGACCTTCTGACTCATGATGACGGTGTAATGCAGTGGCTTGCAGATGGCAACATAGCGATCATAGGACATAGCGGTTAGAAGAAAGAACTCAGACACTCCCATGGAGATGAAGAAAAATAACTGAGCCAAACAGTTGTTGTAGGAAATGGTCTTAACTTTAGTAATTATTGACCCCAGAAATCTAGGGACAGAGACACTGGTGAACATAATTTCTAAGAAGGAGAAGTTCCGGAGGAAGAAATACATAGGAGTCTTTAAGCGAGAGTCAAGCAAGGTGAGGGTGATGATGGTTAGGTTTCCACACACACTTAATATGTAAGCAATGAACAAAAAGAAAAAAATTACAACCTGAAGCTCTGGGTCGTCTGATATGCCCAACAGCACAAACTCGGTAACCACAGAGTAGTTTCTCATGCTGATTCCTAATAAATAGAACCTAGTGATTAAAAAAAAAGATTTTAAGTTCAGTGTAAAGGAAACAGCAGTTTAAATACTGCTATTACTATATCCAAAGAAATGAGGCCATGGAACAGTTTCATTAAGATTTTCTAATCTCTGCTAATTCCTCTTAAACAAAAAAACATCTTGTTGAAAGAATATATTTTAGTAGATGGGGGTTTAAATCTTCTTCAGAAATTGTACACAGAAATTCTACATACAGTCATAATTTCTATGTGAGTATGATACCTTTGTGTAACCACATTTTAATAGTATCTTCATTTCTAATATGCAAATTATTTTCTGGCTTCACATAGTGTATGCTTTCAAGACGAAATATATAACATTTAGCTTCAATTCTAATAATTTTTCCAAACTTCTGTACTTTAGAGGTACAAAGAGCACCCAAAATATTTACTAAACCTAAAAGCTGTTTCTCTTTTCTTTATTTTTTCTTTATTTCTTGGTTGTTCAAGACAGGATATCTCTGCACCTTTGGAGTCTGTCCTGGAACTAGCTATTGTAGACCAGGCTGGTCTCAAACTCACAGAGATCCGCCTACCTCTGCCTCCCGAATGCTGGGATTAAAGGAGTGGGCCACCACCGCCTGAATGTCATAGTTATTTTCAACCTTAATATGTGTGAGGTTTAAAATGGCCAAGAAATAAACGTATTTGCCAAGAGATAAATGAGGCAAGATGTTCTTAACTTATAAAAATAACCAAGTTCTTAATTTGTGGGAATTAAAAGAGAAGCCAGAAAAAAATAATTTAAACAGAGCCGAGGGTCAATAACTACTTTGTGTGAATTCTGAGTAACTTACAGCATTTCAACATCTTCATTTTACTATGTTCACTTTGTGATCTTATCTTTAAACTTTCTTGAGGACAAACAGAACCTCATGAAAAAGATCTTTTATCTCAAAGCATAATAGTGCCTTCCTTCTCAAAGAATCTTTAGAATAAATAAAACTTTCTATAGGATTCACTTCATTAAATCACACCCTCCACACTGTAATCTCCTACTCTCTCCTAAGAGCTAACAGACAGCACAGTGTGTGGTTATCACAGTGTGATGGGCTACTTTCTAGGCAGGCAGTCAGCAAGGGATAAGTACCAAAGTTGAAAATGGGCATTGTCCGGCTCTTTCTGTCTTGACTTCTGAGTCTCTGTGGTTTTTCTCTTTAGGAATATAAATATATTTTTCATCATTATGAAATCAACGCTGAAAGGTGACTGTTTTGTGGTTTACATGATAGTTAAAATATAGTAAAATGTAAAATTAATAATAATAAATGTATTTACTTGATAATTTGGGGACCTTGCATTTTCCCATTAAAGTAAATCTTCCGACGATAGATAAAAATTCTTCACAAATATCAAGCACAGTTTGGTGTATGTGATAATACCAGGTAGATATAAAACACTACAGTCTTCAGCCAGGACTTAATATCTTCCACTTAAAACACAAAATCAGACAAATTAACAATATTCTCCAAAAGTTTTTCGCATTCAGGTTGCTCTTCACTCTGTTTATTACACCGAAAACTGTCCCATTAAAAACTTCAGTGACATTTAATTCAGTGACACAAGCTGAATTGCTTGTGAGATTGCTAACAGCCTCACTTACAAATGAAAATAAATACATCTTTAGTCGCTTTTATTGTTTCACGGAAACTGAGTGTGCTACCAGACATACTATCGTCATCCATGCAATTTTTTAAGAACATGGAGAAACTGATACTGTTTTAAGACAGTAGAGGGTGGAGCGTGTTGAAGGTCTCTGGATAAGATAAAGATTGAAATCTGCACAAGGATAAATACAGCCTTACCTTCTCTGGCCAGAGTATAAATCCCTGATATACTCAGCTAAAGAACAGAAGGATGCACACAGAAGCTCAAGACGTGTGTGTAGTGATGTGATGTCAGGAATCCTCTTTCTTGGAAACCAAACAATACAGAGAGACCTAGAAAAAGTGTACCAACCAACTGAAAACACTCGACTTGGCTTCCCTTTGGTCAAGCAATTTTCCTAATTAGGGCATGGACTCAGACTATGCTCAGGAGATAATTCTTTCTCAATTCATTTGGGATTAGTTAAACTCAGGACTAACCTGCCTTACAGTGGGCTCCTCTTTGACATACTAATTAGTAAATTCTACCAGTGCAGAGCAGAATTGGTAATCTAAAATTAATTTTTAAAATCTTCAAAACTTTGGGTGGTACTTTGCCCTTGTTTTGTATTTTTTAATTTCAAAAATTGATATGTGCTCCATGCAGTGTTACAGAGAACTATCATTACCCTAGCAGCCATGCACATATTTCAAATATTTGAGTATTCAAAATAAAATACACATTATATCAAATTGTTTTATATATTATACAAACAATCACAAACTCAGATAATGTTCTATGTGCTTTATTACATTTTACAAAACAGATGGGAAATTGATTACACAAAATGTTCAACATTTCGATCTTCTTTTTCAGGTAACACTGAGTAGTGAATGTCATTCCTGGTTGAGTTATCTAAAAAACAACTTTATTCTTTTGTAACATTTGCATGGAATATTCAAGGAGACTTGCACATAATTTATTAATTTCATTGTTAGTTAAGATTAGGGTTAGATCCACATTTTACTCACTACATTCATTCTCTGGTAGCATACAACAGCATATCTTTAAAACACTTAAATATCTTCATAAATAAGTATTATATATTAGCTTTGCACAAATGCATTCATGAAATCACAGCAGCTGTGCATGACAACTCAAGACAAGCATAGGATCAAGGCTTGAGAGGCCTAGATTTTCCAGAGGAGCCACGGGCTGATCACTTTTCAGGTCTTAATACTCTCACTACTCCATATTATGGAAGAGGTGTTCAAATCTTGTTTAATTTTTTATCTAAAATTTGGTATCATTAAACTGTGATACTATATGAACCTAGAGTTTTTTTATTTTTAGGAGGTCTTCCTACACACTCAAATTCTTTATCAAATGTAGTGGTATGTAAATAACTATTTCTGTCATGGAATTTTCTTGGATGTATCATAAGAAATTTGTCCATTTCACAAAAGTTCTGAATTTTAAAAATTTTTAACTATGAGATATTGCCTGTATCTGACATACAACAGCACAACGTTAAAGGTCTCAGTCAAACATGGAAGATTTCACAACCATTTAAACACATACACATTGTATACAAATAAATACTTACATAAATAAAATGGAAGAATGGGGATAGAAAGCAAGACAGAGCCCAAAAGAACAAATATTTAATCTTGTAATTAATATTTGATAAAATTGAGAGAAGGTGGTGGCATGATATAAGACCTAAAGATTTTAGAAACTCAATCACTACTGCATCACCATCTGGATCCCACGTAGATTTTCTGTTGGATTGACATCACGCATTGTCTGCAAATTTCTTGGCAGAAATCCTATGTCCTGATCCTGTCTAATTATGTTTAGGGACTCCAACACTACACCCAATACCTGGTTACTAATGGCCACTCATAAGCAGGGCAACAGTGAAAAGGGTCAAATAATGGAGAAATAAATACAAAAGGTACAGTTTAAAGAGAAAAGGAGCACCAGGAAACAATATTGCAGGCAAGGCTTATGATGAGAGAGATAAAAAGATTAAGGGGAGGCCTGATCTAGACTGGAATAAAGATCCCACACATCTAAGCTTCCAACTTGAACAAGGAAAATGCTTGAGAATTTACTGACCCTAGAAAGGAAGACAACCAAAACTGCTGTAAATGTGATTCAAGGAGCCCACGTTCCTTACCAAGCTTGGCCAGAGAGCCAATGTGTAGCAATTGAAGGCCCTGAGGGTCTATGTGTGAAACTGTGGAAGTAAAACCTGGATTACATTGGAGGAGTCCCGAAGATATGTATATAAAATAAAGAACTCTGTATCTTTTGAAAAATCACATTCAGGTATTCCAGAACTGGCTCATCAAGCTGGGGTTCTTTTAAGAATTTTTACCGACACGATTGAAAAAAGACTCCTCAGAAGCTAATAAATGATTAAAAGATTTATTTCATTATAATTTCTTTTACCTATTATTCATGATTATTTGCACAAAAATCCACTAGGAAAAATATGAGCTTTGTATTAATTAACTTTAATAATGAGTTAATAATGATGATTGTAATAACAATAACCAGTGTGTATAGAAACAAATCTTTAAAAAAAGAGATAACACTACATCCAACTTCATAAGAAATTAAAAAATAATAACATTCAAGAAGCATAAGGGCTTTGCTATTGGTGGCTCTTCACAAACTGATTGTAATGTTCTATTGCTGAAGAGAGCACCTACACAACCTTTGAATGCAGAGAAGTCAGATTGGTGCCTAACTAGAGCCTCCATCCCTACGGACTACTGCTCATGGTACTAGAAAGTACTCTGCATACCACCAGAAGAAAAGGTAAAGAGACGTAAACCCTTTGGTCTACATTGGTCACCTGCCTGGATGATGTACTGGTGCAATAGTGGCCCGGTAATGTGGGAGCAACCAGCCACTATCTGGTGGGATTCAAGCCCCATGCCACAGAATGGAACTCATGATTGACACTATCCAGGTGGCCAAGAACCTGGAGCTAGATAGGCCTTGGACCTTGGAGAAAACCAAATACTACAGCTCTGTGAAATGATTGCAGCAATGTAATGACTCCTAATAACATTCTTCTATACCCATAGATCAGTGTCTTGTTCAACCATCATCACAGAAGCTTCCACCTTCAGTTTATGGGAACAAATACAGAGACACACAAATGAACAAAGGGCAGAGAGTGAGAGGCCTTGGAACATTCAATCCTAAATGAGCTGTCTCCGATAAACTTCCTTCCTCTGGGCTCAGAGAACCCTGCAGAAGAGGAGGCAGAAAAACTATAAAAGCCAGTGAGGATGAAAGACACCAGTGAAATAATGCCTTCCAGACATAACAGAACTGACACATAGATAAATTCACATAGACAGTGGCCACATGCAGAGTCTGCGCAAGGCTAAGCCAGATAGAGACCAGCACGGAGAGGGGAAAGTAGATATGATCTCTCATCTCTAACCAAGATGTCTCTACTTAACAACCACACACATAGGAAAAATTACTTTTTCCAATGGCGTCTCTTTGAGTATACAAACATCATTTAAAAAGGAGCAAACCACATGCAGTTAAAGGCCAACACAAAACGAACTCAGTAGTATTTTTGGAGATATTTTGACTCCTAATGCTTTGTCTGTGCACTGATCTTTTGTTTAAATAGTATGATTTCCAATTTTGTGTTTTTATGGGTATGTAAGTGTGTTATCTGTGTGTCTGAGTGAATGTATCTGTTTGTGGATGTGTGTGTGTATCTTGTTTTATTTCTTTGGGTTATTTCCTATGTGTTTGTTTTATTCTATTCTGATTTGTTTACTTAATTACCGGTTTGTTTTCTAACAGAGAGAAAAAGAAGTCCTGAAGTTAGGTGGATGGGGAGAGGAGAGGATCTGGGAGAGATGAAAGAGGGAAAAACATTATCATAGTATAATGAATTAATAAATCTATTTTCATTAAAAGATAAATAAAATATGATTTTGAATTGGTGAGACCAAGATGAAAGTACAAATAAGCATTAATGGGATTTCTAGTGTTTAAATTCTGTTAATCTTCAATTCCTTTGATGAAATTTGAATTATAATTACTAGAGAGTTTTTGAAAATTAAATGAAATTATTTTTTTTTTATTATATTTTTTTTTATTCTTTTTTAATTAAAATTTCCAACTGCTCCCCGTTTCCCATTTCCCTCCCCTCCTCCCACACATTGCCCCCTCCCCCCTCTCCCCTCCCCTAACCCCACTCCTCTTCTCCTCCCCCCAGTCCATTCCCCCTCCCTCTCGCTACTGAAGAGCAGTCCAAATTCCCTGCCCTACAGGAAGACCAAGGTCCTCCCACTTCCATCCAGGCCCAGGAAGGTGAGCATCAAAACAGGCTAAGCTCCCACAAAGCCAGTTCATGTATTAGGATCGAAACCTAGTGCCATTGTCCTTGGCTTCTCATCAGCCTTCATTGTCCGCCATGTTCAGAGAGTCCAGTTTCAACCCATGCTTATTCAGTCCCAGTCCAGCTGGCCTTGGAGAGCTCCCAATAGATCAGTTCCACTGTCACTGTGGGTGGGTGCACGCCTCGTGGTCCTGATTTCCTTGCTCATGTTCTCCCTCCTTCTGCTCTTCATTTGGACCTTAAGAGCTCAGACGGTTGATCCAAATTGGGTCTCTGTCTCTCTCTCGATCCATCGCCAGATGAAAATTCCTGTGCCATTCTCCTTGGCCTCTCGTCAGCTCTCATTGTCCGCCACATTCCGAGAGTCCGGTTTTATCCCATGTTTTTTTCAGTAGCAGTCCAGCTGACCTTGGTGAGCTCCCAATAGATCGGCCCCACTGTCTCAGTGGTTGGGTGCACCCCTCATGGTCCTGACTTCCTTGTTCATGTTCTCTCTCCTTCTGCTCCTCATTATAACCTTGGGAGCTCAGTCCGGTGCTCCAGTGTGGGTCTCTGGCTCTATCTCCATCCATCGCTAGATGAAGGTTCTATGGCGATATGCAAGATATTCATCAGTAAGATTATAGGATAGGTTCATTTCAGGTTCCCTATCCTCAGGTGCCCCAATGAACTAACTGGGGACATTGCCCTGGGCATCTGGTAGCCATTCCAAGTTCAAGTCTCTTGTCACCCCTTAGGTGGCTCCCTTACCTAAGGTATGAGTTTCCCTGCTCCCCTATCCAACCTTTCTTTATCCCCATTCACCCCGATTCCCCCAGTTCCCCTCATCCTCTCCTTCACACTTTTCTCTCCCCATCACCCCTCATCCCCATCCCACCCCACCCCCAAGATTCCAATTTTTTGCCCATCAGTCATGACTATTTCCCATAGCTGGGAGGATATCTATATGTTTTCCCTTGGGTTTACCCTCTTGTTTAGCTTCTTTAGGATCACAAATTATAGACTCAGTGGCCCCTATCCATGGCTAGAAACCAATTATGAGTGAGTACATCCCATGTTCTTCTTTTTGGGTCTGGGTTACCTCACTAAGGATCGTATTTTCTATTTCCATCCATTTGCATGCAAAATTCGAGAAGTCATTGTTTTTTACCGCAGAGTAGTACTCTAATGTGTATATATTCCACACTTTCTTCATCCATTCTTCCATTGAAGGGCATCTAGGTTGCTTCCAGGTTCTGGCTATTACAAATAATGCTGCTATGAACATAGTTGGACAAATGCTTTTGTCATATGATAGGGCATCTCTTGGGTATATTCCCAAGAGTGGTATTGCTGGGTCCAGGGGTAGGTTGATCCCAATTTTTCTGAGAAACCGCCACACTGATTTCCAAAGTGGTTGCACAAGTTTGCAGTCCCACCAGCAATGGATGAGGGTACCCCTTTCTCCACAACCTCTCCAGCAAAGGCTATCCTTGGTGTTTTTGATTTTAGCCATTCTGACAGGTGTAAGATGATATCTCAAAGTTGTTTTGATTTGCATTTCTCTGATCGCTAAGGAGGTTGAGCATGACCTTAAGTATCTTTTGGCCATTTTAACTTCTTCTGTTGAGAATTCTCTGTTCAGTTCAGTGCCCCATTTTTTAATTGGGTTAATTATCCTTTTAAAGTCTAGTTTCTTGAGTTCTTTATATATTTTGGAGATCAGACCTTTGTCTGTTGCGGGGTTGGTGAAGATCTTCTCCCAGTCAGTAGGCTGCCTTTTAGTCTTAATGACAGTGTCCTTTGCTTTACAGAAGCTTCTCAGTTTCAGGAGGTCCCATTTATTCAATGTTGTCCTTAATGTCTGTGCTGCTGGGGTTATACATAGGAAGCGATCTCCAGTGCCCATATGTTGTAGGGTACTTCCCATTTTCTCTTCTATCAGGTTCAGTGTGTTCAGATTGATATTGAGGTCTTTGATCCATTTGGACTTGAGTTTTGTGCATGGTGATAGATATGGGTCTATTTTCATTCTTCTACAGGTTGACATCCAATTGTGCCAGCACCATTTGTTGAAGATGCTTTCTTTCTTCCATTGTATACTTTTAGCTCCTTTATCAAAAATCAGTTGTTCATAGGTTTGTGGGTTAAAATCCGGGTCTTCTATACGATTCCATTGGTCGACTTCTCTGTTGTTTTACTTTCAAACATAACTAACTAATTAATTAATTAATTAATTTGAGGAAGGATATTCACAGTGGTTGTAATTTATCAATGGTACTATTTGTTCTGATCACTGTAATTTTATTATTAAAAACAATTGTAAGACTAAATATGTTTTGATTACATTATTTCCTTTTCCCAAGTTCTTCCAGATCCTCACCTCCCTCCACCCACCCAAATTTTTTTTATTCTTTTTTAATTAAAATTTCCACCTGCTCCCCATTTCCCATTTCCCTCCCCTCCTCTCAAATATTGCCCCCTCACCCCACTCCCCTCCCCCTATCCCCACTCCTCTTCTTCTCCCCCCACACCATTCCCCTTCCCTCTCGATACTGAAGAGCAGTCCAAATTCCCTGCCCTGCGGGAAGACGAAGGTCTTCTATCTACGTCCAGGAAGGTGAGCGTCTAAACAGGCTAAGCTCCCACAAAGCATGAACCCACCCAAATTTTAAGTTGTTTCTCAAAAACAGAAATCCACTATATCAACAGAAAAAAAAAGTCAATGAAAGGGGAGGGGAGGGAAGTGAGAGGAGGGGAGGAGGTGGAAATTTTCAAAAAAAAAGAATGAATTAGAAACACAAAAAAGTCAATAAAACCATATACACCACCCATTCCCCCCTGGAAAAAAAAAACAAACCATAACCAAATAAAACCACAGACAAAAAAGGGGGGGTTCATTATAAGTTGGTCAACTACTCCTTTATATGAGGCCAGTACTAGATTGGTTAATATACCTAGTCACTATTGGAGAAAACTGATTTTCCCTCTTCAGCGGGTATAGGGTAAAGTTCCGTGATTAGCTTGGGTATGGGGACAGTTTTGTGGTTAATGTGGGAATAAGACAGTTCGGTGGTTAACATGGGTACAGGGGTCAGTTCGGTGGTTAACATGGGTATAGGGATCAGTTCAGAGGTTAAAGTGGGCATAGGGGACAGTTCAGTGATTAGCTTGGGTATGGGGATAGTTTGGTGGTTAATGTGGGAATAAGACAGTTCAGTGGTTAACATGGGTATAGGGGTCAGTTTGGTGGTTAACGTGGGCATAGGGGACAGTTCAGTGGTCAACACAGGTATGGGTACATTACAGTAGTTAACACAGGTATGGGGGCAGTTCAGTGGTTAACATGGGTATAAGGGACAGTTCAGTGGTTAACCTTTACCATAGTAGCTAGGTTTTCATTCATTCTTTCTTTCTTTAATATAATAGGATAAAAATATCACATTGAAGTTGGACAAGACAAACAAACAGAATGAAATAGGTCCAAGAGAAGGAACCAGAAGCCCACTCACTCATACACTCAGAAATCCCATAAAAACACACTAACGTGGAAGCCATGAAACATAATCAGAAGACCTGGTTCAGACCTGTGAAGGCCCTGTGTGTGGAGCTTCAGTCTCTGAGTTCATAGGAGTTTTGGTCATGTTGATTTAGAGGGCCCTTTTTTGGTGTCTTCTACACCCTCTGGTTCTTACATTCTTTCTGCCTTCTCTTCCCATGGTTGCCTGTACTCTGAGGAGAAGGATTTGATGGGCGCCATCCCATGTAGGGAATGAATGCTTCAAGGTCTCTTACCCTCTGTGTTTGCTCCCATATACTATAGGAGGAAGCTCTCTGATGAGAAATGAAAAAGTTAGCACTAGTCTATGAGTAGAGCAAAATGTCATTATAAACCATTTTACCATTATATTTTTTTTCTTTTTTGAGAATAGGATTGTGAATTTTTAGCTTCATTCTCCTATGGCCTTAAAATTTTTATTATTGTTTATAAATGAAGCATTATTGTTCAGAGAAATTGTATATTGTGCATTAAATCATATAGCTAACAAATGTCAAATATAATCTAAGACCACCTACAAATAAGTGTACTCTATTAAAAATAGTTCTACATAATCTGCATATAAAATAAACATGAATACAGAAAGAAGAATTTCTACCTTTTAATCAGTACAAAATTAGTTTTATGTACTACAACAAAATATACCATGTAATATAATTTTAATACAACACTTCAAAAGGTAGCTGGATATAATCTACTTAGTTTGTCTAAATTGAGCTGTTAACTTAAAAACATAAGTTTAAAATAAGAACTACATCCTAAAAAGACATGTGCTCAACTATGTTCATAGTAGCATTGTTTGTCATAGTCATAGCTTGGAAACAGCCTAAATGCCCCTCAATAGAAGAATGGGTAAGGAAAATGTGGTACACTTACACAATGGAGTACTACACAGTCAAAAAAAGATTACATCTTTAAATTTGTGGGCAAATGGATAGATCTAGAAACATCATATTGAGTGAGGTAACCCAGACCCAAAAAGACAAATATCATATTTAATCACTCATAAATGGCTTTTAGACATAACACAAAAAAAACTAAAATTCACAATCCCAGAGAACCTAGACAACAAAGAGGATCATAAGGGAGACATACATGGATCCAATCTACATGAGAAGTAGAAAAAGACAAGATGTTCTGAGTAAACTGGGAGCATTAGAACCATGAGAAGGGAAAGAAGGGAGGGGGAAAAGGGAGTGGAGCAGAGAAAAATACAACTATGTTCATAGCAGCATTATTTGTAATAGCCAGAACCTAGAAACAACCTAGATGCCCCTCAACTGAAGAATGGATAAAGAAAGTTTTACACATTAGAGTACTACTCAGTGGTAAAAAAAAAAAAAAAAAAAAAAAAAAAAAAAAAAAAAAAACCAATGACATTTTGATTTTGCATGCAAATGGATGGAAATAGAAAACACCATCCTGAATGAGACAACCCAGACCCAAAAATATGAATATGGTATGTACTTACTCATTAGTGGCTTCTAGCCATAACCGAAGGACATTGAGCCTATACTATAGTTCGTGATCCTAGAGAAGTTAAGTAATAAGGTGAACCCAAAGATAAACATATATAGATCCTCCTGGAAATTAAAAGCAGACAAGATCGCCAGACAAAAGTTGGGAACATGGGTGTGGGGGTTAAAAGGGAAGAGGAGATGGAGAGAGAAGAGAGAAGGGGAGGGTTGGGGAGAGCTTGGGGAAGCGGGATGACTGAGATGGAGGAAGGACAAATATGGGATATCTTAATTGAAGGAGGCATTTTGAGGTTGGCAAGAGGCTTGGATCTGGAGGGGTTCCCAGGAGTCCACAGGGATGACCCCAGCTAGGACCCTGGACAGTGTGGGAGAGGGTGCCTGAATTGGCCTTGTCCCATAGTCAGGCTGATGACTCTCTGGAATATAACCATAGAATCTTTGTCCAGCCACGGAAGGAGATAGAGACAGAAACCCACATTGGAGCACTGGACTGAGCTCTCAAGGTCCAGTTGAAAATCTGAGCACACTCCCATGCATGCTTGTGTCCCAGGAACTGAAGGGAAAAGAAGCAAGTGGGTCCCTGTGGCTTGTCTGTGGTCAGCCTAGCTGAACTCCAGGTTCAGTGAGAGATCCTGCCTCAAAGGAAAAGGCAAGAGTGATAGACACTCTTACTGTCTATCACTCAATACTGTCTTCTGGAATCCATACACACAGGCATGCACATTCACACATATGTACACAAACTCCTACATATGCACAACACCCCAAATACATACACAAAAAGGAATACCCGTGAGAGAGTATATATATACAATCTAAAAGAATATAGACATAATACATATTTATATCAAGGTAAGAAAATGAAGATCGAGAAACTTTACCCAATGAAATTAAGAAGAATATAATGAGGAGGAAATAGCACCAAGTGTAAATGCACTTTACCATTAGCGTCATCTTTTGTTGACAGAGACAGCAGCAAAACACAGGTTCTTATTCCACAATAATGATGACTATCAAATGTTCCATAATATTTTACAGCGATTCCACCTCCTCCAGGGTTCAATGTTTCAAGGCAGATGAAATGTTGGACAATACCCACACAGGTTTAATGGAAAACAGGACATAGTAACTTTAAAATTAAAGAGAAGGTTGAGGGAATGGAGATATGGGTCAACAGTAAAAAGGGCTTGGGGTTCTTTCAGAGTACACTGGTGCAATTCTCAGAACTACATGGTAGCTCACAATCATCTGTAACTCTACTTCTAGGGAAACCAGTGCCATCATCTGGTCTCTATGGGTACCAGGCTAGCAACAGGTACACAGGTATACAGACAAGCAAAACACCCATACATAGTTAAAAAGATGAAACCAATTAGCTCATACTGTAAAGTTTCATCCCTCCTATTTTGAAAAGGTACAATGTTATTCATGTTAACAAATGTCTTCATTTGTTTCTATGAAACATTACTTTATTAATCAAATCCTTGAATGCTTGTTTGACTTGTTGATTTCTCAATGTATAAATAAAAGGGTTCAACATGGGAGCAATTGAAGTGTTGAGAACAGCCACCCCTTTGGTCAGCGATGCCCGTTCGTTGGCAGAAGGTTTGATGTACATGAAGATGCAGCTTCCATACGAGATGGAGATGACAATCATGTGAGAGGAGCAGGTGGAGAAAGCCTTTTTCCTCTGGCTGGCGGATGGGAACCTCAGGATGGTGCTGATGATGCAGATGTATGACAGAATCACTAGAGCCAGTGTGAAGAGCAGCGTGAAGGAGGCAACATAAAGGCCAAGTGCCTCTGAGAGCCTTGTATCTGAGCAGGAGAGTTGTAAAATGGGGAAGTAGTCACAGGAGAAGTGATCAATGGTGTTTGAGGCACAGAAATCTAACTTGAGGATAAGTATGACTAATGGGAAAATGATTAGAAATCCTGCCAGCCACGAGGTGAGGACAAGAAGGGCACAGACCTTCTGACTCATGATGACGGTGTAATGCAGTGGCTTGCAGATGGCAACATAGCGATCATAGGACATAGCAGTTAGAAGAAAGAACTCAGACACTCCCATGGAGATGAAGAAAAATAACTGAGCCAAACAGTTGTTGTAGGAAATGGTCTTAACTTTAGTAATTATTGACCCCAGAAATCTAGGGACAGAGACACTGGTGAACATAATTTCTAAGAAGGAGAAGTTCCGGAGGAAGAAATACATAGGAGTCTTTAAGCGAGAGTCAAGCAAGGTGAGGGTGATGATGGTTAGGTTTCCACACACACTTAATATGTAAGCAATGAACAAAAAGAAAAAAATTACAGCCTGAAGCTCTGGGTCGTCTGATATGCCCAACAGCACAAACTCGGTAACCACAGAGTAGTTTCTCATGCTGATTCCTAATAAATAGAACCTATTGATTAAAAAAAAAGATTTTAAGTTCAGTGTAAAAGAAACAGCAGTTTAAATACTGCTATTACTATATCCAAAGAAATGAGGCCATGGAACATTTTCATTAAGATTTTCTAATCTCTGCTAATTCCTCTTAAACAAAAAAAATCTTGTTGAAAAAAATATCTTAGTAAATGGGAGTTTAAATCTGCTTCAACGATTGTGCACAGAAATTCTACATACAGTCATAATTTCTATATGAGTACGATACCTTTTTGTAACCATATTTTAATAATATCATATTTCTAATATACAAAATTATTTTCTGGTTTCACATAGAATAAGCTTTCAAGACTGAATATATAATATTTAACTTCAATTTTAATACTATTTTAAAACTTCTATAATTTAGAGGTACAAAGTGAGCACCCAATCGTATTTACTAAACCTAAAAACTGTTCTTTATTTTTTCTTTTTTCTCTCCCTTTTTTGGTTTTTTGAGATAGGGTTTCACTGTAGCTTTGGAGTCTGTACTGGAATTAGCTCTTGTAAGCCAGGTTGGCCTTGAACTCACAGTGATCCGTGTGCCTCTGCCTCCCGAGTGTGGGATTAAAGGGTGTGCCACCAGGATGTCATGGTTATTTTCAAATTTAATATATGGGTTGTTTAAAATGGCAGAGAAATAAACATATTTGCCAAAAGAGAAATAAGGCAAGATTTTCCTTAGTTATAAAAATAACCAAGTTCTTAATTTGTGGGAATTTAAACAGGAGCCAGAGAAAATAATTTAAACAGAGCCAGGGGTCAATAACTACTTTCTGTAAATTCTAAGCCACTTACATCATTTCAACATCTTCTTTTTACTAAGTTTACCTTGTAATCTTATCTTTAAACATTCTTGAGGGCCAAAAGGAACTCATACAGAAGGTGTCAAAGCATAATAGTGCCTCCCTTCTCAAAGAATCAACAGAATACATAAGTTTTTCTATAGGATTTACTTCATCAAACCACATTCTCCACACTGTAATCTCCCATTAGTCCTATTCTTTCCTGAGAGCTAACAGACAGCACAGCGTGTGGTTATCACAGTGTGTTGGGCTGCTTTCTAGGCAGGCAGTCAGCCATGGAGAAGCACTAAAGCTGAAAATGGGCACTGTCCAGCTTTTTTGTCTTAGTCCTCTGAGTCTCTGGTTTTTCTCTTTAGGAATAGACATATATTTTTCATCATTATGTCATCAAAACTAAGAGGTAACTATTTTGTGGTTTACAAGATAGCTAAAATATAGTAAAATGTAAAATTAATAGTAATAATTGTATTTAACAGATATTTCGGGGATCCTTGCATTTTCCCATTATAGTAAATCTTCCAACGATAGATAAAAATTAATTTCTTCACAAATGTGAAACACAGTTTGGTGTATGTGATAATACCAGTTAATACAGTCTACAGACATGACTCAATTTCTGTCATTTATAACAAAATAAACATATTAATAATATTCTCTAGAAGTTTTTCTCATTCAGCTCGTTCTTGACTCTTTTCATTACACTGAAGCCTGTCACATTAAAAACTTCATGCTGAATTGCTTGTGATATTGATAACAGCCTCCCTTACAAATGAAAATAAATGCATCTTTAATCTCCTTTATTGTTTCACGGAAACTGAGTGTGCTACCAGACATACTATCGTCATCCCTGCAACTCTTTAAGAACATGGAGAAACAGATACTGTTTCAAGACAGTAGAAGGTAAAGAGTGTTGAAGGTCTCTAGATAAGATAAATATTGAAATCTGCACAAGCATAAATACAGCCTTACCTTCTCTGGCCAGAGTATAAATTCCTGATATACTCAGCTAAAGAACAGGAGGATGCACACAGAAGCTCAAGACGTGTGTGGTGATGTCATGACTCCTCTTTCTTGGAAACCAAACACTATAGAGAGACCTAGAAAAAGTGAGCCAATCAACTGATAACACTCCATCTGGCTTCCCTTTGGTCAAGCAATTTTCCTAATTAGGGCATGGACTCAGGCTATGCTCAGGAGATAATTCTCTCTCTTTTCACTTGGGATTAAACTCAAGACTAACCTGTCCTACAATGGGCTCCTCCTTGACACACTTAGTGATAGTTTACTAATTACTAAGTTTTGCCAGTGCATAGCAGAACAGGTAACCTAAAATTAACTTTTAAAATCTTCAAAAGTTTGGGTGGTACTTTGTCCTTGTTTTTTATTTTTTAATTTCAAAATTGATATGTGCTTCATGCTATTAGATCCCAAACCACAACAATGGTACAGAGAACTATCCTTACCCTACCAGCCATACATTTATTTCAAATCTTTTCATTATTCAAAATAAAATATACTATATTACATCAAATTGTTTTAGGTGTTATACAAACAATCACAAATTCAGATATTATTCTATGTACTTTATTACATTTCACAAAACAGATATTATGAAATTTTATTAAACAAAACGTTCAATGTTTCTGTCTTCTTTTTCAGTTAACACTGAGTAGTGGATATCATTCCTGGTCGAGTTATATAGAAAACAACTTTATTCTTTTGTAACATTTGCATGGAATATCCAAGGAGACTTGCATATAATTTATTAATTTCATTGTTAGTTAAGATAAGGGTTAGATCCACATTTCACTTGCACATTCTTTCTCTGCTAGCACAGAGCAGCATAACTTTAAATCACTTAAATATCTTCATAGACTAGTATTGCATGTTAGCTTTGCACAAATGCATTCATGAAATCACAGCAGCTGTGGATGACAACTCAAGACAAACAAGGATCAAGACTTAAGAGGCCTAGATTTTCCTGAGGAGCCACGGGCTGATCACTTTTCAGGTCTTAATACTGTCACTACTCCATATTATGGAAGAGGTATTCACATCTTCTTTAATTTTTTTTATTTAAAATTTGGTATCATTAAACTGTGGACCTAGAGTTTTTTATTTTTATGAGGTCTTCCTACACACTCAAATCTTTATCAAATGTAGTGGTATGTAAATAACTATTTCTGTCATGGAATTTTCTTGGATGTATCATAAGAAATTTGTCCATTTCAATAAAAGTTTTGAATTTTAAAAGAGCTGAGTTGTGAGATATTACCTATATGTGACATAGAGTAGCACAAAGTTAAAGTTCTCAATCAAACATGGAAGATTTCACAACCATTTAAACACATACACATTGTATACAAATAAATACATACATAAATTGGAAGAATGGGAATAGAAAGCAAGACAGAGCCCAAGAGAACAAATATTTAATCTTGTAATTAATACCTTGGTAAAATTGAGAGAAGGTGGTGGCATGATATAAGACCTAAAGATATTAGAAACTCAATCACTACTGCATCACCATCTGGATCCCATGTAGATTTTCTGTTGGGTTGACATCACCCATTCCCTGCAAATTTCTTGGCAGAAATCCTATGTCCTGATCCTGTCTAATTATGTTTAGGGACTCCAACACTACACCCAATACCTGGTTACTAATGGCCACTCATAAGCAGGGCAACAGTGAAAAGGGTCAAATAATGGAGAAATAAATACAAAGCGTACAGTTTAGAGAGACAAGGAGCACCAGGAAACAATATTGCAGGCAAGGCTTGTGATGAGAGAGATAAAGAGATTAAGGGGAGGCCTGATCTAGACTGGAATAAAGATCTCGCACATCTAAGCTTCCAACTTATAAAAAGAAAATGCCTGATAATTTACTGACCCTAGAAAGGAAGACAACCAAAACTGCTGTAAATGTGATCCAAGGAGCCCACATTCCTTACTAAGCTCAGCCAGACAGAGAGCCAATGTGACCGGGCAATGTGTAGCAATTAAAGGCCCTGAGAGTCTATGTGTGAAACTGTGGAAGTAAACCTGGATTACATTGGAGGAGTCCCTAAGATATGTATATAAAATAAAGAACTCTGTATACTTTGAAAAATCTAGAAACATTCAGGTATTCCAGAGCTGGTTCATCAAGCTAAGGTTCTTTTAAGAATTTTTACTGAGTTCGAGACCAGCCTGGTCTACAAGAGCTACTTCCAGGACAGGCTCCAAAACCACAGAGAAACCCTGTCTCAAAGAAAAAAAAAAAAGAATTTTTACTGACATGATTGAAAGTAAGACTCATCAGAATTTTTACTGACATGATTGAAAGAAAGACTCATCAGAAGCTAATAAATGATTAAAAGATTTATTTCATTATAATTTCTTTTACCTACTATTTATGATTATTTGAAAATTTTTTCCTAGGAAAAATATGAGTTTTATATTAATTAACTTTAATAATGAGTTAATAATGATGATTGTAATAACAATAACCAGTGTGTATAGAAACAAATCTTTAAAAAAAGAGATAACACTACATCCAACTTCATAAGAATTTAAAAAATAATAACATTCAAGAAGCATAAGGGCTTTGCTATTGGTGGCTCTTCACAAACTGATTGTAATGTTCTATTGCTGAAGAGAGCACCTACACAACCTTTGAATGCAGAGAAGTCAGACTGGTGCCTAACTAGAGCCTCCATCCCTACGGACTACTGCCTTCATCCCTACGGACTACTGCTCATGGTACTAGAAAGTACTCTGCATACCACCAGAAGAAAAGGTAAAGAGACGTAAACCCTTTGATCTACATTGGTCACCTGCCTGGATGATGTACTGGTGCAATAGTGGCCCGGTAATGTGGGAGCAACCAACCACTATCTGGTTGCATTCAAGCCCCACTCCACAGAATGGAACTCATGATTGACACTATCCAGGTGGCCAAGAACCTGGAGCTAGATAGGCCTTGGACCTTGGAGAAAACCAAATACTACAGCTCTGTGAAATGATTGCAGCAATGTAATGACTCCTAATAACATTCTTCTATACCCATAGATCAGTGTCTTGTTCAACCATCATCAGAGAAGCTTCCACCTTCAGTTTATGGGAACAAATATAGAGACACACAAATAAACAAAGGGCAGAGAGTGAGAGGCCTTGGAACATTCAATCCTAAATGAGCTGTCTCCAATAAACTTCCTTCCTCTGGGCTCCGAGAACCCTGCAGAAGAGGAGGCAGAAAAACTATAAAAGCCAGTGAGGATGAAAGACACCAGTGAAATAATGCCTTCCAGACATAACAGAACTGACACATAGATAAATTCACATAGACAGTGGCCACATGCAGAGTCTGCGCAAGGCTAAGCCAGATAGAGACCAGCACGGAGAGGGGAAAGTAGATATGATCTCTCATCTCTAACCAAGATGTCTCTACTCGACAACCACACACATAGGAAAAATTCTTTTTTCCAATGGCGTCTCTTTGAGTATACAAACATCATTTAAAAAGGAGCAAACCACATGCAGTTAAAGACCAACACAAAACGAACTCAGTAGTATTTTTGGAGATATTTTGACTCCTAATGCTTTGTCTGTCTGTGCACTTTTTAACCTCACTGATCTTTTGTTTAAATAGTATGGTTTCCAATTTTGTGTTTTTATGGGTATGTATGTGTGTTATCTGTGTGTCTGAGTGAATGTATCTGTTTGTGGATGTGTGTGTGTATCTTTTTTTATTTCTTTGGGTTATTTCCTATGTGTTTGTTTTATTCTATTCTGATTTGTTTACTTAATAACCGGTTTGTTTTCTAACAGAGAGAAAAAGAAGTCCTGAAGTTAGGTGGATGGGGAGAGGAGAGGATCTGGGAGAGATGAAAGAGGGAAAAACATTATCATAGTATAATGAATTAATAAATCTATTTTCATTAAAAGATAAATAAAATATGATTTTGAATTGGGGAGACCAAGATGAAAGTACAAATAAGCATTAATGGGATTTCTAGTGTTTAAATTCTGTTAATCTTCAATTCCTTTGTTGAAAATTGAATTATAATTACTAGAGAGTTTTTGAAAATTAAATGAAATTATTTTAAAAAAAAATTCTTTGTAAGTATGTTGCATTCAGGCTTCAAAATAGCTGTAGCAATTCTGTTGTTTTACTTTCAAACAGAACTAACTAATTAATTAATTAATTAATTTGAGGAAGGATATTCACAGTGGTTGTAATTTATCAAAGGTACTATTTGTTCTGATCACTGTATTTTTATTATTAAAAATAATTGTAAGATTAAATATGTTTTGATTACATTCTTTCCTTCTCCCAAGTTCTTCCAGATTCTCTCCTCCCTCCACCCACCCAAATTTTAAGTTGTTTCTCAAAAACAAAAATCCACTATATCAACAGAAAAAAAAAGTCAATGAAAGGGGAGGGGAGGGACGTGAGAGGAAGGGAGGAGGTGGAAATTTTCAATAAAAAATAAAAAAGAATGAATTAGAAACACAAAAAAGTCAACAAAACCATATACACCACCCATTCCCCCCTGAAAAAAAACAAACCATAACCAAATAAAACCACACACAAAAAAAGTGGGGTTCATTATAAGTTGGTCAACTACTCCTTTATATGAGGCCAGTACTAGATTGGTTAATATACCTAGTCACTATTGGAGAAAACTGATTTTCCCTCTCCAGCAGGTATAGGGTACAGTTCCATGATTAGCTTGGGTGTGGGGACAGTTTGGTGGTTAATGTGGGAATAAGACAGTTCGGTGGTTAACATGGGTATAGGGGTCAGTTTGGTGGTTAACATGGGTATAGGGGTCAGTTCAGAGGTTAACGTGGGCATAGGGGACAGTTCAGTGGTCAACCCAGGTATGGGTACATTACAGTAGTTAACACAGGTATGGGGGCAGTTCAGTGGTTAACATGGGTATAAGGGACAGTTCAATGGTTAACCTTTACCATAGTAGCTAGGTTTTCATTCATTCTTTCTTTCTTTAATATAATAGGATAAAAATATCACATTGAAGTTGGACAAGACAAACAAACAGAATAAAATAGGTCCAAGAGAAGGAACCAGAAGCCCACTCACTCATACACTCAGAAATCCCATAAAAACACACTAACGTGGAAGCCATGAAACATAATCAGAAGACCTGGTTCAGACCTGTGAAGGCCCTGTGTGTGGAGCTTCAGTCTCTGAGTTCATAGGAGTTTTGGTCATGTTGATTTAGAGGGCCCTTTTTTGGTGTCTTCTACACCCTCTGGTTCTTACATTCTTTCTGCCTTCTCTTCCCATGGTTGCCTGTACTCTGAGGAGAAGAATTTGATGGGGGCCATCCCATGTAGGGAATGAATGCTTCAAGGTCTCTTACTCTCTGTGTTTGCTCCCATATACTATAGGAGGAAGCTTCTCTGATGAGAAATGAAAAAGTTAGCACTAGTCTATGAGTATAGCAGAATGTCATTATGAACCATTTTACCATTATATTTTTTTTCTTTTTTGAGAATAGGATTATGAATTTTTAGCTTCATTCTCCTATGGCCTTAAAATTTTTATTATTGTTTATAAATGAAGCATTATTGTTCAGAGAAATTGTATATTGTGCATTAAGTCATATAGCTAACAAATGTCAAATATAATCTAAGACCACCTACAAATAAGTGTACTCTATTAAAAATAGTTCTATATAATCTGCATACAAAATAAACATGAATACAGAAAGAAGAATTTCTACCTTTTAATCAGTACAAAATTAGTTTTATGTACTAAAACAAAATATACTATGTAATATAATTTTAATACAACACTTCAAAATGTAGTTGGATATAATCTACTTAGTTTGACTAAAATTGAGCTGTTAACCTAAATAAGAACTAAAACAAAATTGCACTACATAGATGGACAATGTCACTCCAAAAGACATTGGTTGTTAAATAAAAATTCCAGTACCAGAATCAGATATCTCATTGTGATTTATTGGCAAAGGTGGGTCCCAAGGTCTCCAAAACTGAAAATGATATTACAATTTCCCTTGGTTATCCAACATACTAAACGTGGCTGAAATTCCAGTTCTTAAGACACCACACACATTGAACAAGAAATAAGGAAATTACTCTCAAACCATGCAGGATACTTTCTCCTTGCTACAATCTTTCATCATGCTGAAAATGTATGATGAAAATATGTAATGAAAGCCTGTATGTGAGGGACAAAGACATCAATGACCTTACCCAGCACTGGACACTGCATTCTGTGATACTGCCCTGCTGGACAAGATGTGTCCATCGCGCAATGGGGCAAACTGTTTGGAATTAGTAACCACTTTCTGACCAGATTTGGCCTACACCACAGGACAGAATTCCACATTTTTGGGCTGTAATCCTGCTCAAAGCCCGTGAGTGGTGGTCCCTAAGTCTGAGTTATTTTAGAATACTATGCTGTCAAATACCTTCTAAACAGTTATGTTCATGCTGAGAAACCCTGGCTCCTCTCAGTCTTAAGCAAGAGAGATAATTTTGTAAGTGAACAGCAGTCAGTGGAGGGATGCATCACTCATCAAAGTGTGCAGAGTGACTTGATGCACAGCCCAAAATGGGGCATCTATTTTACTCGCCCTCCACCAAGACACAGGAAATACCAGAAAGAAGAGGTAGAAAGAACAAAAGAACAAGAAGATAGAGAGAATTGCTATGTATACCATCTTCTGGACATGACATGTCTACTACACTCATGATGTCACAGCTACTGTGCTTACCTGCACATGACCTATTCAAGATCAAGCTAATTAAAATGCCAGCACAAAGAAGGGAGATGATCTCCTCTACCCCTTATTGGGGAGCTATTGACAGTGTACAGTTAGTGAAAGAGGGAGGTTCAGTTTTGTCCAATGGTAGGTTCCCCCATGATCCAGAAGGTGACTCACATCCATGGACATATGGGCAGCATGAAATGACTTATGAACAAAGAGAAACAAGAGCATGAGATTGGAGCCAGGCAGTGGTGACACACAACTTTAATCTCATTACTTGAGAGGCAGAGGCAGGTTTGAGGTCAGTCTGGTCTACAGGGAGAGTTCCAAGACAGGCTTCAAGGCTACACAGAGAACTCTGTCTTGAAAAAAAAGAAACATGAGTTTGACAGTGGATGAGTTGCAAGGGAGAAACTAGGGGTAGATATATTTTATCATAAACATGTACTAAATACTAAAACATGAAAAAATTAGCTAATGAATCAAGGTGAAATCAGAATTACCCACAATCTTCTATATTGATACAAAGATATATATATATAACTACCAATATTTATACAATTCTATAACATAGAGAATGGCTGGAATAGTGACAATATCACCTATGACTATGATCTAATCAGAGAAATTAGCATTTATAAAAACATTCCGCATCTCACTGAAATGATTTGGGGTCTTGAATTTATCATTTTATAGACAGTATATGTACTAATTTGGCTGAAGAGTTGGAAAAGCACAGCTTAAAAAAGGAAGATTATCAGACAGAAACATTTTTAAATTATTTGGCATATTTTTACATTCATTATCTGTAGCATAAGAAGCTTAATGCATGATATCTTCTCTGCCACCAGCTGCAGGAACTAATTTACTGTAATGAAATTGCAGTAGACTAAGCAAGAAGAGATGATTCAGTGGTTAAGAGTGCTTGCAATGAATACAAGATTAACTCAAAAAAATCAGTAGCCCTCTTATACACACATGACAAAGGGGCTGAGAAAGAAATCAGAGAAACATCACCCTTCACCATAACCACAAATAACATAAAAAATCTTGGAGTGACACTTACCAAACAAATGGAAGACCTGTGTGACAAAAACTTTAAATCTCTGGAGAACAAAATTAAAAAACACCAGAAAATGGGAAGATCACCTGTGCTCTTAGGTAGGCAGAATAAACACAGTAAAAATGGCTATCTTACCAAAAGCAATCTACAGATTCAATGCTATACCCAGCAAAATCCCAGCAAAATTCTTCACAGACCTCAAAAGAACAGTACTCAACTTCATATGGAAAAAACAAAAACCCAAGATAGCCAAAACAATCATGTACAATAAAGAAACTTCTAGAGGCATCACAATGCCTGATTTCAAACTCAATTACAGAGCTACAGTACTGAAAACAGCCTGGGATTGGCATAAAAACAGACAGGAAAACCAATGGAACTAAATCAGAGGCCCAGATATTAATCCACACACCTATGAACACTTGACAAAGAAACAAAGAAACAAAAATATAAAATGAAAAAACAAAACATATTCAACAAATGACACTGGTATAACTGAATATAAACAAGTAGAAGAGTGAAAATAGTTTTATATCTATTACCATGCACAAAACTCAAGTCCAAAAAATGAATCAAAGACCTCAACATAAAACCAAACACTGAACCTCATAGAAAACGTGGGAAGTACACTTGAACACATTGGCACAGGAGACCACTTCCTAAATATAACCCCAGTAGCACAGACACTGAGAGAAACAATTAATAAATGGGACCTCTGAAACTGAGAAGCTTCTGTAAAGCAAAGGACACAGTCCACAATTCAAAATGTACCCTACTAAATGGGAAAAGATCTTTACCCAACTCCACATCAGACAGAAGACTGATGGTGTGGGAGGTCCTTCTGTCTATGTGTTGCTTTTACTGGTTAATGAACAAAGAAACTGGCTTGGCCTGATAGCATAGAACAGAGCTAGGCAGGGAAAGCTAAAATGAATGCTGGGAGAAAAGAGTGGTAGTCATGGAGAAGCCATGGAGCTGCTGACGGAGACAGACCACGAACTTGTGGTGATACACAGATTAATAGAGATGAGTTAGTGTAAGATATGAAGTAGGCAGAAATATGCTTAAGCTATTGGCCAAACAGTATTGCAAATGATATGGTTTCTGTGTGATTAATTCGGGTCTGAGCTGCTGAGCAGCCAGGAAACCTACAAGGAGTCTTTCTTATAACAGACTGATCTCAAAAATTTACAAACAAATCAAAAAATTGATCATCAAAAGAACGAATAGTCCAATAAATGCATGGGGTCCAGAACTAAACAGAGAACTCTCAACAGAGAAAACTAAAATGGCTGAAAGACACTTAAGGAAATGTTCAACATCCTTAGCCATCAGAGAAATGCAAATCAAAACAACTCTGAGATTCCATCTTACACCTGTAAGAATGGCCAACATAAAAAACACTGATGACAAGTTATGCTAGAGAGGATGTGAGGTAAAGGGAACACTCCTCCATTGCTGTTGGGAGGGCAAACTGGTACAGCCGTTTTAGATTTCAGTATGGCAATTTCTAAGAAAATTAGGAAACAACCTACCTCAAGACACAACTTTTTTATACCCAAAGATGCTCAGTCATACTACAAGGAAATGTGCTCAACTATGTTCACAGTAGCATTGTTTGTCATAGTCAGAACCTGGAAACAGCCTAAATGCCCCTCAATAGAAGAATGGGTAAGGAAAATGTGGTACACTTACACAATGGAGTACTACACAGTCAAAAAAAGATAATGGCATTTTGAAATTTATGGGCAAATGGATGGATCTAGAAAACATCATATTGAGTGAGGTAACCCAGACCCAAAAAGACAAACACCATATTTAATCACTCATAAATGGCTTTTAGACATAACACAAAAAAGCCTATAATTCACAATCCCAGAGAACCTAGACAACAAAGAGGATCATAAGAGAGACATACATGGATCTAATCTACATGAGAAGTAGAAAAAGACAAGATGTTCTGAGTAAACTTGGAGCATTAGAACCATGAGAAGGGAAAGAAGGGAGGGGGAAAAGGGAGTGGAGCAGAGAAAAATACAATTACATTCATAGCAGCATTATTTTTAATAGCCAGAACCTGGAAACAACCTAGATGCCCCTCAACTGAAGATTGGATAAAGAAAGTGTGGCACAATTACACATTAGAGTACTACTCAGCGGGAAAAAAAAAGACATTTTGAATTTTGCATGCAAATGGATGGAAATAGAAAACACTATCCTGAATGAAATAACCCCGACCCAAAAATATGAATATGGTATGTACTCACTCATTAGTGGATTCTAGCCATAACCGAGGACACTGAGCCTATAGTTCATGATCCTAGAGAAGTTAAGTAATAAGGTGAACCCAAAGATAAACATGTATAGATCCTCCTGGAAATTGGAAGCAGACAAGATCGCCAGACAAAAGTTGGGAGCATGGAGGTGGTGGTGGGGTGGGGAAGGGAAGAGGGGGAGAGAAGGGAGAAAGGGAGGGTTGGGGAGAGCTTGGGGAAGTGGGATGACTGAGATGGAGGAAGGACAAATATGAGAGTAGGGAAGGAGATATCTTAATTAGAGAGGCATTTTGAGGTTGGCAAGAGGCTTGGATCTGGAGGGGTTCCCAGGAGTCCACAGGGATGACCCCAGCTAGGACCCTGGACAGTGGGGGAGAAGGTGCCTGAATTGGCCTTGTCCCATAGTCAGGCTAATGACTCTCTTGAGTATAACCATAGAATCTTGGTCCAGTCACGGAAGGAGATAGAGACAGAAACCCACATTGGAGCACTGGACTGAGCTCCCAAAGTCCAGTTGAAAATCTTAGCACAGCCCCATGCATGCCTGTGTCCCAGGAACTGAAGGGAAAAGAAGCAAGTGGGTCCCTGTGGCTTGTCTGTGGTCAGCCTAGCTGAACTCCAGGTTCAGTGAGAGATCCTGCCTCAAAGGAAAAGGCAAGAGTGATAGACACTCTTACTGTCTATCACTCAATACTGTCTTCTGGAATCCATATACACAGGCATGCACATTCACACATATGTACACAAACTCCTACATATGCACACCACCCCAAATACATACACAAAAAGGAATACCCGTGAGAGAGTATATATATACAATCTAAAAGAATATAGACATAATACATATTTATATCAAGGTAAGAAAAGGAAGATCAAGAAACTTCACCCAATGAAATTAAGAAGAATATAATGAGGAGGAAATAGCACCAAGTGTAAATGCACTTTACCATTAGCGTCCTCTTTTGTTGACAGAGACAGCAGCAAAACACAGGTTCTTATTCCACAATAATGATGACTATCAAATGTTCCATAATATTTTACAGCGATTCCCCCTCCTCCAGGGTTCAATGTTCCAAGGCAGATGAAATGTTGGACAATACCCACACAGGTTTAATGGAAAACAGGACATAGTAACTTTAAAATTAAAGAGAAGGTTGAGGGAATGGAGATATGGGTCAACAGTAAAAAGGGCTTGGGGTTCTTTCAGAGTACACTGGTGCAATTCTCAGAACCACATGGTAGCTTACAATCATCTGTAACTCTACTTCTAGGGAAACCAGTGTCATCATCTGGTCTCTATGGTACCAGGCTTGCAACAGGTACACAGGTATACAGACAAGCAAAACACCCATACATAGTTAAAAAGATGAAACCAATTAGCTCATACTGTAAAGTTTCATCCCTCCTATTTTGAAAAGGTACAATGTTATTCATGTTAACAAATGTCTTCATTTGTTTCTATGAAACATGACTTTATTAATCAAATCCTTGAATGCTTGTTTGACTTGTTGATTTCTCAATGTATAAATAAAAGGGTTCAACATGGGAGCAATTGAAGTGTTGAGAACAGCCACCCCTTTGGTCAGCGATGCCCGTTCGTTGGCAGAAGGTTTGATGTACATGAAGATGCAGCTTCCATACGAGATGGAGATGACAATCATGTGAGAGGAGCAGGTGGAGAAAGCCTTTTTCCTCTGGCTGGCGGATGGGAACCTCAGGATGGTGCTGATGATGCAGATGTACGACAAGATCACTAGGACCAATGTGAACAGCAGAGTAATGGAGGCAACATAAAGACCAAGTGCCTCTAAGAGCCTTGTATCTGAGCAGGAGAGTTGTAAAATGGGGAAGTAGTCACAGCAAAAGTGATCAATGACATTGGAAGTACAGAAATCTAACTGGAGGAATAGCATGATTAATGGGAAGATCATCAGAAATCCTACCAACCATGAGGAGAGGACAAGAAGGGCACAGACTTTCTGACTCATGATGACAGTGTAATGCAGTGGCTTGCAGATGGCGACATAGCGATCATAAGACATAGCAGTTAGAAGAAAGAACTCAGACACTCCCATGGAGATGAAGAAAAATAACTGAGCAAAACAGTTGTTGTAGGAAATGCTCTTAACTTTCGTAATTATTGACCTCAGAAATCTAGGGACAGAGACACTGGTGAACATAATTTCTAAGAATGAGAAGTTCTGGAGGAAGAAATACATAGGAGTCTTCAAGCGAGAGTCAAGCAAAGTGAGGGTGATGATGGATAGGTTTCCACACACACTTAATATGTAAGCGATGAATAAAAAGAAAAAAATTACAACCTGCAGTTCTGGTGTATCTGATATTCCCAAGAGCACAAATTCCGTAATCATAGAGTTGTTTCTCATGCTGATTTATTGTCCACAAAATCTATTGGTTAAAAAATTGAAGCATAAATTTATTTGTTTGGGGTTTTTTGTTTTTTGTTTTTCGAGACAGGGTTTCTCTGTAGCTTTGGTGCCCATCCCGGAACTAGCTCTTGTAGACCAGGCTGGTCTCGAACTCCCAGAGATTCGCCTGCCTCTGCCTCCCAAGTGCTGGGATTAAAGGCGTGCGCCACTACCGCCCGGCGCATAAATTTAATGTAAGAGAATTAAAGCTTAAATATTGATATTACTATAGTCAAGTAAATGAAGCAATATCTACCCATTCCTATTAAACAAAAAATATCTTGTTAAAAGAAAACGTATAGATAGGTGCATAAATCTTTCTTCAACCATTATATGCAAAGACTTTACATTCAGTCATTTCTGTGTGTGTAGTGTACCACTGTAGATTTGTGTAGCTATATTTAGTAGTATCTTCATTTTTAATACAAAACACTGTTTTCTGGTTTCACATATTGTATGCTTTCAGGAATGAGTGTATAACATTTGATTTCAATTCTAATATTACTTCAAACCTCTATAGTTTGTTTGTAGAAAATGAATGATCAATAATTTTTACTAAACTCAAATTGTCAGGGTTATTTTCAACCTTAATAAATGTGTTTCTTATCTTTAAACTTGCCTGAGGAAAAAGAGGAGCTAATACAAAAGCTCTTTTATCTTAAAGCGTAATAGTGCCTCCCTTCTCAAAGAATCAACAGAATAAATAAAAATATCTGTAGGATTTACTTCATCAAACCTCATCCTCCACACTGTAATCTCCTATTCTCTCCTGAGAGCTAACAGACAGCACAGTGTGTGTGGTTATCACAGTGTGATGGGCTGCTTTCTACGCAGGGAGTCAACAAGCGATAAGCATTAAAGCTGAAAATGCGCACTGTCCGCCTTTTTTTGTCTTGTCTTCTGAGTCTCTGTGGTTTTTTTCTTTAGGAATATATATATATTTATTTCATCACTATACCATCAAAACTGAGGAGCAACTATTATATGGTTTACATCATAGTTAAAATATAATAAAATGCAATAGTAATAAATATATTTAATAATTTGGTGTCCTTGGTTTTTCCAGTATAGTAAATCTTTGGATGAAAGATGAAAATGCATTTGCTCACAAATGTGAAACATACTGTTTGGTGTTGAAAGTAATATCAGTCAAATATAAAACCTTACAGTGGTCAGCCATGACTTAATGTCTGCCATTTAAAGAGAAAATTAAGCATATTAATATTATTCATCAGAAGATGTTTTTGTCATTCAGGTAATTATTGCCTCTGTGTAATACACAGAAAACTGCCATGTAAAAGAAGTATATGTTGAATTTCTTGTGATATTGCTAAAGTCTCACTGAGAAATAAAAATAAAACTATCTTCAATTACTTTTATCATTTCACAGAAACTAAGTATGCTGTGATTCATGTCCAAAACATAATACCGTCATCCATGCAACTCTTTAAGAACATGGAGAAACTGATACTGTTTTAAGACAGTAGAAAGTAGAGCGTGTTGAAAGTCTCCTGATAAGATAAAGATTGAAATCTGCACAAGCATAAATACAGCCTTACCTTTTCTGGTCAGAGTATAAATCCCTGATATACTCAGCTAAAGAACAGAAGAATGCACACAGAAGCTCAAGATACGTGGTAATGTTGTGACTCCTCTTTCTTGAAAACCAAACACTATAGAGAGACCTAGAAAAAGTGTACCAATCAATCGATAACACTTAGCCTGGCTTCCCTTTGGTCAAGCAATTTTCTTAATAAGGGCATGGACTCGGGCTATGCTCAGGAGATAATTCTTCCTCTATTCATTTGGGATTAGTTAAACTCAGGACTAACCTGTCCGACATGAGTTCTTTTTTTGAAACTCTTACTAATATTTTACTAATTAGTAAGTTCTTCCCATGCAGAGCAGAATAGAGTACTAAAAGAAAACATTATTTTAGTATCTTCAAAAGTTAGGATTGTATCTTATCTTTGTTTTTTTATTTTTTAATATCAGGATTCATATGTGCTCCACAATATGACATCCAGAACCACAGCAAGGTATGGAGACCTATCTTGACTTTTTCCTTGCATTTCCTTCAAATCTTCTGATTAGTCAAAAGAAGACAAATTATAACAAATCAAATTGTTTCTATGTATCACACAAACACAATCACATACTCAGTTATTGTATTGTATTTTGTTTATATTTTATTGCAATTTACATATTCTATAAATACAGACATTGTGAGATTCTACTGCATAAAATGTTCTACTGTTTTCCTTTCCTATCTTGTTTTTTTTTTTTCAGTTAACACTCAGAAATGGATGTCTTTCCTTGGCAAATTACCTAAAAATAAAATTCATCCTTCTGTAACAATTGCTTTGGATGCCAAGAAGACTTTTATATGATTTATTGTTCGTTGAGATTAAAGTTAGATTCACATTTTATGCATTAGTAACTCTGCCAAAATAGAATAGCATGAATGACTTCAAATTACTTAAATACTTTTAAAAATAGTATTGTACTTTAGTTTGCAAAAATGCATTCATGAGCTCACAACAGTTGCGGCTGATAACTCAAGACAAGCACAAGATCTTGCTTGGGAGGCCTAGCTGTTCCTGAGGAACCACGGGCTGATAGTGGCTACTGGAGGATAGGGGGTGATTTTCTTCAATGGTGTAGCCCTTAGCATGCTGCCCATATCCTAGTAAATAACCCTTCATCCATGGTGTAGGAGTGTCCCTAATTAAAATCAATAGGCTGTAAAAAGAATTGTGAAAGTAGAGGAGCTAATCTTGAGAAGATGAAGTTTGTTGAAAGAGTGAGAGGGATAAGAAAGGTTGATAAGAAGAATATGACTAAAATATATAGATATATTAAACTGTTGAAGAATAAATTAAGTAAGTACACATTCTTCTTCTGGGTTTCAATAGCCTCACTACTCCATTTTTATGGAAAAGGAGTTCACATCACATCCTGTAAAATTTCATCTTTAAAGTTTGGTAGCACTCAACTGTAACACTGATCTTAGAGCTATACTTCTTAACACTCTTATCTACACACTCAAATTCTTCAGTAGACATAGTGATATGCAGATAACTGCTTTCATTGGTGAATTTTGGTGAATGTACCAGAGATTTGTTCATTTCACCAATGTTTCAAACTTTTAAACAATCTTAGCCGCTACTTATTACCTATAACTAACACACAACAGCACAAAGTTAATATTCTCTTTCAGATAGGGAATATTTCACATCGAGGTACACACATATACATTGTATATGAATAAGTAAAATGGAAGAATGAGCATAGAAAACAAGACTAAGCCCAAAAGAACAAACATTTGTAATTAATATCTCAGTGTCAATATCATGTGGTGGCATGATGTAAGACCTAAAGATTTTAGAATTCCGTCACTACAGCATCACTGTCTGGATCCCATACAGACTTTCTCTTGGGCTGGTACCACTCGTTACCTGCAAATTTCTTGGCAGACATCATATGTTCCTATCCTCTCTTCATTTAGAAACTCCAGCACAAGCACCAACTACTTAGTTATTAATGATAGAGCTTAAACGGAGCTACAACAAAAAGGAATCATGGGGCAGAAATAAATACAAAAGCATAGTTTAAAGAGAAAAAGAACACCAGTTCTGTACAGATAAAGTGCAGGCCAACTCAGATGCTGTAAGTTCCAAAATGCAGAGGTTCTATCTTGCCAAAAAGACATCTTTTCAGTCTAGTCTTTCCTGACCAAGGTCTGAGTTCATGAATTAACCACTAAGAAACTAATCTGATGAAGTTGAGAGCAGTTCTCATTTGGTGGTAGAGAGATACAAATGTATAAGACAGTTTAATACTAATATCCATTTAGCAGAACAGCATCAATGGGTTCTTAGTTAGATATACTTTATGAAGCATACATTTAATTCTGTGGCATGACCCATAAGTTCAATAAGAAAGTGCTTGTTTACCCCTCTACCATCCATGCCACTATTGCATCTATGATTATATCTTGCAACACTGATCATTATTGTAGTTTACATGGTTTACAGCTTTTTAAAACATATTTTATGACTTTTCCCAAGAAAACTACATAGCACCTTCTAGTACAATAAACACTAGTTTAACTTCCTATTTTATTATATTTTTATTGAAAATAGATATTTTTCATACAAATATTCTGATTATGGTTTCCCCTTCCCCAACTTCTCTCAGATCTTCTCACTTCCTCACTAACCCTAATCCACCCCCTTTCTTTTTTTTTTCATTAGCACACAAGCACACATCTAAAAAAATAAATAACAATAAGATAAGATAAAAAACAAACAAACCAGAATATGGCAAAACAAACAAATAGAACAAAAAGCTAAAAATAAAAAACTACAAGAAACACATATAGATGGAGGGACACACATGTTCACACACAGATAAATGTTTAGCATTCCTGGTTCCCCTAGTATTTATCTGTGAATACCAGGACTTCTACAGGGTCTACCTGGTAGTGTGGACAGTGTGAGATCCCAGGAAAGACTATGGAACTAATGATCCTTGATGGGAACCTATTTTCTTGAATTTTCATATTATTTCCATTTTTGCTATGGGGTCTGGGCATCTGGAGTTAAGTTAATGTTTGTGTCTTTTGATAAGATTTTAAGCCTACTCAGTTGTACCCCCAAAGATGAAGTTACAGACTTGGGATCTTTTATAAAGTCCATAGGAAAATAAGCTGAAGAGAGCTGGTCTATTCAGAGCCACATGGGCAACTAGAGAGAGTCCAGAGGGTATATAGTGGTCTGGGCAGTTTGGGTGAATCCCAAGGGAGAGGGACAGAGTGAAGTAAGCCTCTTATCACCCACTTGTACATCTACAGATAGTTCCAAGGTAGGGTGGTGAGCTGAATATCTTCAGTTTATCCCTTGGGGAAATATCTGTGGGAAGCAGTTCTCCCACTGGGGTAAGCTATATGGACTAGGTGCATAGAAAATATCTTCAGTCAAAGATGTCTAGAGATAAGAGTGAAGCCATGTCTGGCCTCTTTCTAGGAGCCAACCATGAGAGCTGGGCACTGCCTAGAGAATCAACAGTATTAACAAGTATGGAGTCCTGGTGAAGGAAAATGGGCTCTGCACAGCCTAGGGAAAAGAAAAGAGAGGACTCTATTCAGCAGTATAGCATGATCAGCACAAGATCTGGGAAAGACAAAATCTTTTGCAGCCTAGGGAGGAGAAAAGAGAGGGTCCTACCAGTCTTTGCAGGATCACTAAAAGACAGGCTAGGTCTCAGTGGCCTAGGTAGGAGAAAAAGGAAGGGCCAACCTGGCACTGTGGGTAAGGTGGAATCCTAAAAAATTTGGGTGGGATCTTGGGTGGATGAGAGAGAAAAAGGTGAGGATTCTACCTGAAAGCATGGTTAGCATGGTGTGCTAATGTCCAAATGGTTGGGTATTTAAAAACTGGGTCTCTAGTTGGTAGCACTGTCTGGAAGGTTTCGGAAGTGAAGCCTTCCTGGAGGATGCATTTGAGAGTATATGGCAACTTTGAGAGTATATGGCTTTTCTCTACTTCCAGTTTGTACTCTCCTTCGTTCACATGGTAGAATATGTGAGTTCTCAGCTAACTGCTTAGACCATGACGCCTGCCTGCTTTCATGTCTCCCAGTCATAATATACTCTTTACCCTCCAGAGCTAAGCTACTTTTGGTTATGTGATTTGCAACAGCAACAGAGAAAGAAATTAATATGCATGCATAGTGTGGGAGGTGTTTCTGTCTATGTGTTTCTTTTGTTGGTTAATGAATAAAGAAAATGCCTTGGCCTGTTGACAGGGCAGAATTTAGGTAGGTGGGGAAGACAGAAGTGAATGCTAGGAGAAAGAAGGGCAGAGTTAGAGAAGCCATGGATCTGCCACTGGAGGTAGACATGCTGAGACTTTGCTGGTAGGCCACGAGCTCGTGGTGATATACAGATTAATAGAAATGGGTTAAATTAATATGTAAGAGTTAGCCAATAAGAAGCTAGAGCTGAGGCCGGGTGGTGGTGGCGCATGCCTTTAATCCCAGCACTCGGGAGACAAAGACAGGCGGATCTCTGTGAGTTCGAGGCCAGCCTGGTCTACAAGAGCTAGTTCCAGGACAGGAACCAAAAGCTGCGGAGAAACCCTGTCTCGAAAAATCAAAAAAAAAAAAAAAAAAAAAAAAAGAAGAAGAAGCTAGAGCTGAGACAAGCAATGATTTAATGAATACAATTTCTGTGTGGTTATTTTGGGACTAAACTAGCCAGGTGGCCAGGACAAACAAGCAGGCCCTCCTCCTATATATGCAGTCTGGGGAAAGACGCATGGATCCAGTGAGGCCTGGAGAGAGGGAAAAAGAATCCCTAAACAGCCCTGTGGTCAATATGAAGTCCTGTTAAGAACAAATGGGATCTTGGGCATCTAAAGGGGAGAAAGAAGAGGACTCTGTCTGGAAAGGATGTACAATGGGTACACTGTGAAAGAAAAACAGGATCTTTAGGATCCTAGGGAGTTAAGAGAGAGGGTCCCATCCAGCAATGTCATCTTTACAAGGCCCTGGGAACTCCAGGCTTAGTCTTGGTCAGCCTAAAGAGCAGAAAGGAAAGTCATGTTGTCTCTTCATTGTTTTCCCGAGGGGTAGCAAGCTACAGTGGCTTCCATTTAAACATTCTGATCTTAATAACACTCACTCTACTGGTCATGGAACAGAATGTGGTGATTCCTTCAATCTTTAAGTATTTCTACCCCAATTATGCATTCTGGACTTGGAAAATAATGACAGGGTGAGTTTGGGGACACACTGCACTGTCCTTATTTTGGTCCTGGAATAAAAATCCAAATAGATCCCCTGAGTGCCACAAGCACTTACTTTCACTGGAAGGCCATAAGGCTGTCTGAAATCTCCAAGAATCAATGTCACATTAGAGACAATGGGCCCTGAAGAGTCTGACTATTCTCTTTTCCCCAGAATACAGTAACCTAGTAAGGGTCCATTAAGAAAGATGGGACAGGAAGTAATAGAAAAATAGAGGGAAAGTACCATGATCTAGACAGCTTACCACTGACTGATGGGAGAAGGATAATTAGAATCTCTCAGGGAAACTCCATATTGATGGTCCAATGCAAACAGACCAGCCTTGAACACACTTGTCTGAAGGTCAGACAGTTTCTTAAGAAACTTAAGAGGGGTCATTGGAGTGGTTTGAGAGGGTGTGTCTAGGAGTATCTGTGGGGAAGAAAGGGAAGGAGAAGTGATATAGTACTACTTCAGTTAAAAATATTAGGAAGTATTATTCTACAGGTACAGGCAAATATCCTAGGCACTGCAAATTTGCAGTGAAATGGGCATGGAGAGATGGCTCATTGGTTAAGAGTGTTTGATGCACAATCAGGAGGTGAAGACGTTGGCTATAAGTAAACACATAAAATCTGAGCATAATCCCCTCAATGTCTGCAACCCAAGAACTGAAGGGCACATCAACAACTGGATCACTGGGACCTGTTGATGGCAAACCTAGCTGAGCTTCAGGTTAATGAAATATTCTGCCTCAAAGGAACAAGGCAAGAGTGAGAAGGGGACACCCAGCACTGTCCTCTGACCATCATACACGCAGGCACGCACATTCACACACACACATGTGCAAACTCCCAAATATGCTCACCATCCCAAATGGACACACAGAAAGGAATAGCCATAATAGAATGTACAATCAAAATGAACATAAAACACAATAACATTTGTATCAAGGTTAGAAAGGGAAGATTGAAAACTGTTCCCAATGAAATAGAGAAGAAAACAAGTAAATAATGAAAAGTGTGAATGCATTTTACCACTAGTATCATATTTTTGTTGACAGAGACAGCAACAAAAAACAGGTTCTTATTCCACAATAATGATGACTATCAAATGTTCCATAACATTTTACAGTAATCCCACATCCTCCAGGGCGGAATGTTTCAATGCAGATGAAATGTTGGACAATACCCACACAGGTTTAATAGAAAACAGGACATAGTAACTTTAAAATTAAAAAGAAGGTTGAGGGAATGAAGAGATGGCTCATAGGTTAAAAGTTATTGCTGTCCTTTCTGAGTACACTTGGTGCAATTCCCAGAACCCACATGGTAGCTCACAACCATCTGTAACTCTACTTCCAAGGGACCCAATGCCCTTCTCTGGTCTCTGTGGGTACCAGGCTTGCAATAGGTACACAGGTATACAGACAGGCAAAACACCCAAACACACAAAATACTTACTTAAAAAGATGAAATCAATTAGCTCATACTGTAAATTTTCACCAGGGCGATGTCCCCAGTTAGTTCTTTGGGCAGCTGAGGATGGGGAACCTGAAATGGCCCTATCCTATAGCCATACTGATGAATATCTTGCATATCACCATAGAACCTTCATCTGGCGATGGATGGAGATAGAGACAGAGACCCACATTGGAGCACCGGAATGAGCTCCCAAGGTCCCAATGAGGAGCAGAAGGAGGGAGAACATGAGCAAGGAAGTCAAGACCGCGAGGTGTGCACCCACTGAGACAGAGGGACTGATCTATTGGGAGCTCACCAAGGCCAGCTGGACTGGGACTGAAAAAGCATGGGATAAAACCAGACTCTCTGAACATGGCGGACAATGACGGCTGATGAGAAGCCAAGGACAATGGCACTGGGTTTTGTTCCTACTTCATGTTCTGACTTTGTGGGAGCCTAGCCAGTCTGGATGCTCACCTTCCTAGACCTGGATGGAGCGGGGAGGACCTTGGACTTTCCACAGGGCAGGGAACCCTGACTGCTCTTCAGACTGGAGAGGGAGGGGGGAGAGGAGTGGGGTGAGGGAGAGAGGAGTGGGAGGAGGGGGAGGGAAATGGGAGGCTGGGAGGAGGCGGAAATTTTTTTTTCAATAAAAAAAGGTACAATGATATTCGTGTTAACAACGGCTTTCATTTGTTTCTATGAAACATTACTTTATTAATCAAATCCTTGAATGCTTGTTTGACTTGTTGATTTCTCAATGTATAAATAAAAGGGTTCAACATGGGAGCAATTGAAGTGTTGAGAACAGCCACCCCTTTGGTCAGCGATGCTCGTTCGTTGGCAGAAGGTTTGACGTACATGAAGATGCAGCTTCCATAGGAGATGGAGACGACAACCATGTGAGAGGAGCAGGTGGAGAAAGCCTTTTTCCTCTGGCTGGCGGATGGGAACCTCAGGATGGTGCTGATGATGCAGATGTACGACGAGATCACTAGGACCAATGTGAACAACAAAGTGATAAAAGCAAAATAAAAACCAATTGTTTCTAAAAACCACGTATCTGAGCATGACAGTTGTAAAATGGGGAAGTAGTCACAGCAGAAATGGTCAATGACATTCGAAGCACAAAAATCTAACTTGAGGAATAACATGAGCAGTGGGAAGATGGTCAGAAACCCTCCCAGCCACGAGGTGAGGACAAGAAGGGCACAGACTTTCTGACTCATGATGACGGTGTAATGCAGTGGCTTGCAGATGGCAACATAGCGATCATAGGACATAGCGGTTAGAAGAAAGAACTCAGACACTCCCATGGAGATGAAGAAAAATAACTGAGCAAAACAGTTGTTGTAAGAGATTGTCTTGACTTGAGTAACTATTGATTCCAAAAATCTAGGAATGGAAACACTGGTAAATATAATTTCTAAGAAGGAGAAATTCCGGAGAAAGAAATACATAGGCGTCTTTAACTGAGAGTCAAACAAGGTGAGGGTGATGATGGTTAGGTTTCCACAGACACTTAATATATAAGCAATGAATAAAAAGAAAAAAATTACAGCCTGAAGCTCTGGTGTGTCTGAAATGCCCAAGAGCACAAACTCTGTAATCATAGAGTGGTTTCTCATAATGATTTATTGTTCATAGAATCTATTGATAAAAATCAAAGTGCAAATTTAATGTTGAAGAATTAAAGTTTAAATATTAATATTACTATATCCAGTAAAATGAAACAATATCTTTTCATTCCTATTAAACAATGAAAACATCTTGTTGAAAGAAAACATTTTTAAATGGGTTATAAAGCTTCCTTCAACAATTATACACAAAACCTTTACATACAGTCATAATTTCTATATGTGTAGAGTACTTTTGAGCTATAGATTTCTGCAACAATATTTTAATATTGTCTTCGTTTCCAATATAAAACATTGCTTTCTGGTTATACATCATATGCTTTCATAACAGAATACATAACTTTTAATTTCAACCATAATATTATTTTCCAAACTTCTATAATTTATTGGTAGAAACTGAGCATCTAATCATATTTTCTTTTTTTAAAAAAATATTTATTTATTTATTATGTATACAATATTCTGTCTACATGTATGGCCGCAGGCCAGAAGAGGGCACCAGACCTCATTACAGATGGTTGTGAGCCACCATGTGGTTGCTGGGAATTGAACTCAGAACCTTTGGAAGAGCAGGCAATGCTCTTAACTGCTGAGCCATCTCTCCAGCCCCCCTAATCATATTTTCTAAACCTAAATGCTCTCATGGTTATTTTCAAACTTAATATGTGTTATTTTAAAATGACCAGAAAAACAAATGTGTTTGTGAACACTGAAATTGTCAGAGACCAGCTTTGACAAAAATACCACTTACCAGGGTAGTGGAATGTGTGTTAGAAAAATAAATAAAGAGAACGAAATCGCAAGTTAAAATAATAAAACAGAAAATATAGAATAGCGCCAGGAGGGAGTTCCAATGAATACCGAAATTTGCCTGCCTTTAATTTTCCACACACTTTTATATCCCAATATGACAGGTTGAAGAAGACAAAAGACTGCTTTAACATGGTACAAAGGACAATTAGAATAGTTACTTCCTTCAATATTTAGAGCCATCAAGCCATTAATCCACGAGAAAGGCATTCTGTTGTTTAGGCAGTGAACTAACCTAGACCAAGTGTCCTGAAGGTAGTCACTCCCTAGGTCAAACCACCTATTTCCAAAAAAGGAGCAGAAGTGTGCAGGGTGGAGTGGATAGGTCTGTGTGGGACGTCTTAATGCCCAAAACACAAGAAACCACACCTTAGGTCAGAATGTTTAACCATATTTGGTATCAAAAACTTTGAGTGAGCTGAAACTCTCTGACCTTCAGACAAGATGATAATAGGCACACATTTTTGGGCCTCAATAAGAAATGAGAATGGATTTTCTATTATTATAAAAACAAGGAAGTCCTAATTTGTGGGTATTAAAACAATAGCAAGGAAGAATAATTTAAGCAGAGCGAGAGGTCAATAACTTTCTGTGAATTCTGAGTCACTTACAGCATTCCAACATCTTCGTTTTACTAAGTTCACTTTGTGATCTTATCTTTAAACTTTCTTGAGGACAAAAAGGAAAGCATAATAGTGCCTCCCTTCTCAAAGAATCAACAGAATAAATAAAAATAATATCTGTAGGATTTACTTCATCAAACTCTGCACTGTAATCTCCTATCAGTCCTGCTCTCTCCTGAGAGCTAACAGACAGCGTAGCATGTGTGGTTATCACAGTGTGATGGGCTACTTTCTAGGCAGGGAGTCAGCAAGGGATAAGTAACAAAGCTGATAATGGGCACTGTCCACCTTTTTCTGTCTTGTTTTCTGAGTCTCTGTGATTTTTCTCTTTAGGAATAGACATATATTTTTCATCATTATGTCATCAAAATGGACAAATAACTGTTATATGGTTTGCATGATATTTTAAAATATAAATAAATTCAATGTTAATAGTAATAAATGTACTTAAGTGATAATTCGGGGATCCTTGCATTTTTCCACTATAGTAAATCTTCCAATGATAGATAAAAATTCATTTCTTCACAAATGTGAAATACAGTTTGGTGTATATGATAATACCAGTTAGATATAAAACCCTACAGTGTACAGACATGACTTAATTTCTGCCACTTAAAACACAAAATTAGACATATTAATAATATTCTCCAAAAGTTTTTCTCATTCAGGTCGCTCTTGACCAAATTTTACACTGAATCCTGTCACATTAAAAACTTCACACTGAATTGCTTGTGAAATTGCTAACAGCCTCAGTGTTTGAAATCTGCACAAACATAAATACAGCCTTACCTTCTCTGTCCAGAGTATAAATTCCTGATATACTCAGCTAAAAAACAGAAGGATGCACACAGAAGCTCAAGATGTGTGTGGTGATGTCGTGACTCCTCTTTCTTGAAAACCAAACACTATAGTGAGACCTAGAAAACTGATAACATTTGACCTGGCTTCCCTTTGGTCAAGTAATTTTCCTAATAAGTGCATGGACTCAGTCTATGCTCAGGAGATGATTCTTTCTCTATTCACTTGGGATTAAACTCAGGGCTAACCTGTCCTACAATGGGCTCCTCATTGACACACTTAGTGATAGTTTACTAATTAGTAAATTCTGCCAGTGCAGAGGAGAATAGAGAACTAAAATAAAAATTACTTTAATATCTCCAAAAGTTAGGATTATATATTTTCCTTGATTTTTATTTTTCCACAATATGAGATCTAGAGTCACAGCAGTGTATGGGGACCTATCTTCTCCTTACCCTTGCATTTCCTTCAAACCTTTTTATTAGTCAAAAGAAGATATACCATAACAAATCAAATTGTTTCTATGTATCACATAAACACAATCACAGGCTCAGTTATTGTATTCTATTTTTGTATTTTATTGTATTTTACATATTCTACAAATGCAGACATTGTGAGAGTTTACTGTACAAAATGTTCTATAACTTTCCTATCCTGTTTTCTTTCAATTAACACTGAGAAATGGATGTTATTTTTGTCAAGTTCTCTAGAAAAAAAAAATCCATCCTTTTATATCAATTACATGAGATACCCAAGGAGACTTGTACAATAATTTATTAATTTGATGGTTGGTTAATATTAAGGTTGGGACCAGGTGGTGGTGTTGCATGCCTTTAATCTCAGCACTTGGAAGGCTGAGGCAGGTGAATCTGTACTTTCTGTTATGCTAGAGAGGATGTGGAGCAAGGGGAACACTCCTCCACTGCTGGTAAGAGTACAAACTTGTACAGTCACTTTAGAAATCAATATGGCAGTTTCTCAGAAAACTGGGAATCAAACTACCTCAAAACCTAGCTATACCACTCTTGGACATATATCCAAAGGATGCACAATCATATGACAAGGACACTTGCTCAACTATATTCATAGCATATTTGTAATATCCAGGACCTGAAAACAACCTAGATGTCCCTCAACTGAAGAATGGGGTAAAGAAAATGTGTATATTTACACAATGGAGTGTTGCTCAACTGTTAAAAACAATGGCATCTTAAATTTGCAGGCAAATGGATGGAACTTAAAAAAAAAAATTCCTGCATGAGGTAACCTAGAACCAAAAAGAAAACATGATATGTTCTCACTTATATGTGGATATTAGCTGTAAAGTAAAACATGTAAAGTAAAGCATTGCCCTGGTCTTCAAACCCAGACAGGCTTTAAACCCAAAGAGGAATTAGAGAGGAATGTATGGATCTCACTGGGAAGGGGAAATAGGTTTTTGAGGGTGAATTGGAGGCAGGTGGGTTGGGAACTGGAGAAAAAGTGGTTGATCTTAGTGTCCTCTGGAACATAAGGGAGCAAGGTCCTGTTTGAGTTACCATATACAAGGGGGTATCTTGAGCTGGAAGAGTAAAAGGCTTAAGATGAGACAGGTGAATCCAATGAGGGAGGTCCTTGAGCTTGGCAGCTGTGGGAGTTACAAGAATTACTATAAAGGGGCCCTGCCATTTAGGGGGAAAAGGTAAGGGGCGTTGGTCTTGGGGGGCGGAGAGAATAGTACCTGATCTCCTATTTTATTTTATTTACTTATTTATTTTAATTTATTAGATTTTTAAAAATACCAATCCAAGTTCCCACTCCCTCCTCCCATTCCCTCCACACACCCTCCCACCCCACCCCCATCCAACCCTCAGAGAGTAAAAGGCACATTGCTTTGGGGAAGGTCCAAGGCCCCTCCCTACTATATCTATGTTGAGCAAGGTATACTTCCAAAGAGAATAGGATCCCAAGAAGTCAGTAAATGCAGCAGTGATAAATCCTGGTGCCACACCAGTAGCCCCTCAGTCTGCCCCAGCAATTCAACAGTCAACAACATTCAGAGGGACTAGTTTGGTCCTATGCTTGTTACTTCCCAGTCCGGCTGGAGTTGGTGAGCTCCCATTAGCTCAGGTAAACTGTTTCAGTGGGTGAACCCATCATGGTCTTGACTTTTTTTTGCTCATATTCTCATTCCTTCCACTCTTCAACTGGAAATTGGGAGCTCCGTCCAGCGCTCCAATGTGGGTCTCTTTTACACCCTTCCTTGGAAGACGAAAAGAAAAAACATAAGAAGAAACGGCTGGTTCAGAGCCCAAATTCTTACTTCATAGATGTGAAATGTCCAGGCTGCTACAAGATTGCTACAGTTCTCAGCCATGCTCAGACAGTGGTTCTTCGTGTAGGTTGTTCGACAGTGTTGTGCCAGCCCAGAGGAGGAAAAGCCAGGCTCACAGAAGGCTGTTCATTTAGAAGAAAGCAACACTAATCATCTATACAAGTTCCTGAGTTTGCATTTTTCACAGAAAGCCTCATCAAGTTTAGTGACTCTACCAAGACAAAGTGACTGTGTTTGATTTTATAAAGTATACAACAGTGATCTCCTATTTTGGTGTCAGCTTTTCAATAAAGTTTTAATTATAAAAAAAAGATATTCATCAGTCTGACTACAGGGCAAATCAAGATCAGGCCCCCTGTCCTCTATTGCTTAGGGTCTTAGTTGGGGTCATCCTTGTGGATTCCTGGGAATTTTTCTAGAGTCAGGTTTCTGCTAACCCTATAATGGCCCCCTCAATCAAGATATCTCTTTCCTTGCTCTCATTTTCCTTCTTCCATCTCAACTATCCCATTTCCTCAAGTTCTCAACCCTCCTCTTCTCCCCTCCTCTTCTTTTTCTACCCTTCCATCCTCATGCTTCCAACATTATCAGGTGATCTTGCCTGTTTCCAATTTCCAGGTAGATGTATATATGTTTTTCTTTGGATTCACCTTATTACTTAACCTCTCTAGGATCATGAACTGTAGGCACAATGTACTTTGTTTAAAGCTAGAATTGACTTATGAGTGAGTACATACCTTATTCGTCTTTTGGGGCCTGGGTTACCTCACTCACTCAAGACAGTGTTTTCTCTTTTTTTAATAAATCTTTTTTTAATATTTTATTTATGTATTATGTATACAGTGTTCTGCCTCCATGTATGCCTACAAGCCAGAAGAGGGCACCAGATCTCATTGCAAATGGTTGGGATCCACCATATGGTTGCTGGGAATTGAACTTAGGACCTCTGGAAAGCCAATGCTCTTAATCGCTGAGCCATCTCTCCAGTCCCCAGGATAGTGTTTTCTAATTCTATCCATTTGCATGCAAAATTCAAGATGTCATTGGTTTTTATCACTGAGTAGTACTCTAATGTGTGGATTGCCACACTTTCTTCATCCATTCTTCCATTGAGGATTATCTAGGTTGTTTCCAGGTTCTGGCTATTACAAATAATGCTGCTATGAACATAGTTGAACAAATGCTTTTGTAGTATGATTGAGCATCTTTTGGGTATTTTGCCCGAGTGGTGTTGCTGGATCCTGAGGTAGGTTGACTCCCAATTTCCTGAGAAACCGCCACACTGATTTCCAAACTGGTTGCACAAGTTTGCATTCCCACCAACAATGGATGAGTGTTTCACTTACTCTACATCTTCTCCAGCATAAACGATCATCAGTGTTTTTGATTTTAGACATTCTGACAGGTGTAAGACGGTATCTCAGAGTTGTTTTGATTTGCATTTCCTTGAAGGCTAAGGATGTTGAACATGTGCTTAAGTATCTTTTGGAATTTGAGATTCTTCTGTTGAAAATGCTCTGTTTAGTTCCATACCCCATTTTTTAATTGGGTTATTTAGATTTTTAATGTCTAATTTCTTCAGTTCTTTATATATTTTGGAGATTAGTCCTTTTTCTGATGTGGGCTTGGTGAAGATCCCACTCAATAGGCTGCCTTTTTATCTTATTGACTATGTCCTTTGCTTTACAGAAACTTTTCAGTTTAAGGAGGTCCCATTTATTTATTGTTGCCCTTATTATCTGTGTTACTGGGGTTATATTTAGGAAGACTACTTTCCACTTTTCTATCAGGTTTAGTGTGGTCAGATTTATATTGTGGTCTCTAATCCATTTGGACTTGAGTTTTGTGCATGGCAATAGATATGGATCTATTTTTATTTTTCTATATGTTATGCCAACACCAGTTGTTGAAGATACTTCCTTTTTTCATTGTATAATTTTAGCTTCTTTGTCAAAAATCAGGTGTTCATAGGTGTGTGGATTACTATCCGGGTCTTTGATTCGATTCCATTGGTCAATGTCTCTGTTTTTATGCCAATACCAAGCTGTTTTCATTACTGTAGCTCTGTAATAAAGCTTGATGTCAGAGATGGTGATGCCTCCAGAAGTTTCTTTATTGTATAGGATTGTTTTGGCTATCCTGGGTTTTTTGTTTTTCCGTATAAAGTTGATTATTGTTCTTTCAAGGTCTGTGAAGAATTGTGTTGGGATTTTGATGGGGATTGCACTGAATTTATAGATTGTTTGTGGTAGGATTGTCATTTTTACTATGTTGTTCCTACCTAGCCAAGAGCATGGGAGATCTTTTCGTTTTCTGGTATCTTCATCAACTTCTTTCTTCAAAGACTTAAAGTTCTTGTCAAATAGGTCTTTCACTTCTTTGGTTAGTATTACCCCCAAGATATTTTAAGTTATTTGTGGCTATCATAAAAAGTGATGTTTCTCTGATTTTCCTCTCAGCTTCTTTATCCTTTGTGTATAGGAGGGCTACTGATTTTTGATTCAGTTGATCTTGTATCCTGCCACATCGCCAAAGGTATTTATTTATCATCTGTAGAAGTTCTCTGGTAGAGTTTTTGGGGTCACTTATGTACACTATCTTATCATCTGCAAATAATGAAAGTTTGACTTCTTCCTTTCAAATTTGAATCTCCTTGATCTCTTTTTGATGTCTTATTGCTATTGCTAAAACTTCAAGAACTATGTTGAAGAGATATGGAGAGAGTGGACAGCCTTGTCTTGTTTCTGATTTTAGTGGAATCGCTTTGAGTTTCTCTCCATTTAATTTGATATTGGCTGTTGGCTTGCTATATATTGCTTTTATTATATTTAGATATGTTCCTTACATCCCTGATCTCTCCAAGACCTTTATCATGAATGGGTATTGGTTTTATCAATTGCTTTTCAGCTTCTAATGAGATGATCGTGTGGTTCTTTTTTCTTTCTGTTTATTTATATGATGGATTACATTGATAGATTTTCATATGTAGAACCAGCCCTGCATCTCTGGGATGAAACCTACTTGATCATAATGGATAATTTTTTAATGTGTTCTTGCATTCGGTTTGCCTGTAGTTTAGTGATTATTTTTGCATCTATGTTCATTAGTGAGATTGATTTGTAATTCTCTTTCTTGGTTGAGTCTTTGTGTGGTTTTGGTATCAGGGTGGCTGTAGCCTCATAAAAAAAGAATCTGGCAATGTTCCTTCTGTTTCTATTATGTGGAACACTATGAGGAGTATAGCTATTCGCTCTTCTTGGAAGTTCTGGTAGAATTATGCACTAAAACCATCCGGCCCTGGGCTTTTTTTGGCTGGGAGGTTTTGATGACAGCTTCTATTTCTTGCAGTTCATAGGTCTATTTAAATTGCTCACCTGGTCTTGATTTAATTTTTGTATATGGTATCTATCTAAAAAATTGCCCATTTTCATTTACATTTTCCAATTTTGTGGACTATGGGTTTTTGTAGTATGATCTAATGATTCTCTAAATTTCCTGTGTCTTTTGTTATGTCTCCCTTTTTATTTCTGATTTCGTTCATTTGGATGTTCTCTCTCTCTGCCTTATGATTAGTTTGGATAAGGGTTTATCTTGTTGATTTTCTCAAAGAACCAGTTCCTTGTTTCATTGAGTCTTTGGATTGTTTTCTTTGTTTCTATTTTGGTGATTTCAGCTCTCAATTTGATTATTTCCTGTCTTCTGCTTGTCCTGGTTGAGTCTGCTTCTTTTTGTTCTATAGCAGATGGAGGCCATCACAGGAAACTGCAACAGGACACAAAGCAAGATAAGAGATAGCCATAAATAAAGGACATTGAGCATATAATTTGTGATCCTAGAGAAGCTAAATAAGAAAGTGAACCCAAAGAAAAACGTATAGTCATTCGCCTGGATAGGGGAAGTAGACAAGATTGCCGGGCAAAAACTGGGAACTTGCGGGTGAGGTGCATGGGGCTAAGGGGAAATGGGGTGAGAAACGTGAGAAGGGAAGGATGGGAGGAGCTTGGGGAAATGGGATGGTTGGGATATAGGAAGGGTGGATACGGGAGCAGCGAAGTATATATCCTATGGGAGCCATCTTAGGGTTGGCAAGAGACTTGACTCTAGAGGGGCTCCCAGGTGTCCAGGGAGATGTCCCCAGCTGGTGCCTTGGGCAACTGAGGAGAGGGAACCTGAAATAACCCTATCCCATACTGATGAATATCTTGCATATCACCTTAGAACCTTCATCTGGCGATGGATTGAGAGAGAGACAGAGACCCAATTTGGAGCAACGGACTGAGCTCTTAAGGTCCAAATGAGGAGCAGAAGGAGGGAGAACATGAGCAAGGAAATCAGGACCACGAGGGGTGCACCCACCCACTGTGACAGTGGAACTGATCTATTGGGAGCTCTCCAAGGCCAGCTGGACTGGGACTGAATAAGCATGGGTTGAAACTGGACTCTCTGAACATGGCGGACAATGAAAGCTGATGAGAAGCCAAGGACAATGGCACTAGGTTTCTATCCTAATACGTGAACTGGCTTTGTGGGAGCTTAGACTGTTTGGATGCTCACCTTCCTGGACCTAGATAGAAGTAGGAGGACCTTGGTCTTCCCGCAGAGCAGGGAATTTGTACTGCTCTTCAGTATCGAGAGGGAGGGGAAATGGAGTGGGGGGAGGAGAAGACGAGTGGGGATAGGGGGAGGGGAGTGGGGGGAGGGAGCAATATGTGGGAAGAGGGGGAGGGAAATGGGAAACGGGGAGCAGGTGGAAATTTTAATTAAAAGAGAATAAAAATAAATAATTAATTAATTTAAAAAAAGAGATTGTAGAGAGCTCATCTCCAGTGGATATATCCACATCACAGCTCTCGTATCTCAGGAACACCGTGGAAGATGGAGCAGAAAGAGTGTAAAAGTCAGAATACTGTAGCTCAGCTATGAAACAGTCTCTCCTAAAAATGTAAGCATACACAAGATTGGGAAAATGGCAATATCAAGGGACAAGTACATGTGGAAGGGGGAAAATTTCATGGGCCCCATCCATACAAAAAGATCTGTATGCAGCTAAAGACTGCTGGGAGAATAATCAGCCTCTCCCAGGGATGAGCCCTCTCACTGGTTATCCAATGTAGAGTCATCAGCCCCTAAACAATATACACAGAAAACAGATTCAGGAGATTTATTTTTATATATTCATGCATATGAATACATACAGCTATACATAAGTAACAATAATCAAAGAAAAAGTGGCTACCAACTTAAAAGGGAGACATAGGAGAGGTTCAAATGAGGGTTACTGGGCTGGGCTAGAGGCAAGAAAGGGAAGGGGGAAGTTATATAATTCTATTTTAATTAAAATCTTATTGAAAATGATTTCCAGCCTTCAAAAATTTTAATAAACAAAAATTTAAAATGTGGTACATGAGATTTTTTTCAATCACATCAATTGATATTTTTCCTTGGTGGGATGGATTTTGAACTCTTTGTCTCTTTGTGGTGTTTCGTGGAGAGAACTGCATTGATGGGGAAAGACACCACTTGCAGTTGTGCTTCAAACCTGTGAAAAACACCTAGGATGCTTCCAGGTTCTGGCTATTACAAATAATGCTGCTATGAACATAGTTGAACAAATGCTTTTGTCATATGATAAGGAATCTCTTGGGTATATTCCCAGGAGTGGTATTGCTGGGTCCAGGGGTAGGTTGATCCCAATTTTTCTGAGAAACCGCCACACTGATTTCCAAAGTGGTTGCACAAGTTTGCAGTCCCACCAGCAATGGATGAGGGTACCCCTTTCTCCACAACCTCTCCAGCAAAGGCTATCCTTGGTGTTTTTGATTTTAGCCGTTCTGACAGGTGTAAGATGATATCTCAAAGTTGTTTTGATTTGCATTTCTCTGATCGCTAAGGAGGTTGAGCATGACCTTAAGTATCTTTTGGCCATTTGAACCTGGAAGCATCCTAGGTGTCCTTCAATGGAAGAATGGATGAAGAAAGTGTGGAATATATACACATTAGAGTACTACTCTGCAGTAAAAAACAATGACTTCTCGAATTTTGCATGCAAATGGATGGAAATAGAAAATACTATCCTGAGTGAGGTAACCCAGACCCAAAAAGAAGATCATGGGATGTACTCACTCATAATTGGTTTCTAGCTATGGATAGGGGGCCTCTGAGTCCATAATATGTGGTCCTAAAGAAGCTAAACAAGAGGGCAAACCCAAGGAAAAACATATAGTTATCCTCCTGGCTATGGGAAGTAGACAAGAGTGCCGGGCAAAAAATTGGAATCTTGGGGGTAGGGTGGGATGGGGGTAAGGGGAGATGGAGAAAGAAAAGTGTGAAGGAGAGGATGAGGGGAACTTGGGGAAACGGGATGATTGGGGATATAGGAAGGTTGGATAGGGGAGCAGGAATCTTAGTTAAGGGAACCACCTAAGGGTTGGCAAGAGACTTGAACTTGGGGTGGCTACCAGATGCCCAGGGCAATGTCCCCAGTTAGTTCCTTGGGCACCTGAGGATAGGGAACCTGAAATGAACCTATCCTATAGCCATACTGATGAATATCTTGCATATCACCATAGAACCTTCATCTAGCAATGGATGGAGATAGAGACAGAGACCCACACTGGAGCACCGGAATGAGCTCCCAAGGTCCTAATGAGGAGCAGAAGGAGGGAGAACATGTACAACGAAGTCAGGACCACGAGGGGTGCACCCACCCACTGAGACAGTCGGACATCTATTGGGAGCTCACCAAGGCCAGCTGGACTGTGACTGAAAAAGCATGGGATAAAACCGGACTCTCTGAACATGGCGGACAATGAGAGCTGACAAGAGGCCAAGGACAATGGCACGGGGTGTTGATCCTACTTCAGGTTCTGGCTTTGTGGGAGCCTAGACAGTTTGGATGTTCAGCTTCCTAGATCTGGATGGAGGGGGGAGGACCTTGGACTTTCCACAGGGCAGGGAACCCTGACTGCTCCTGGGACTGGAGAGGGAGGAGAAGAGGAGTTGGGGGAGGGGGAGAGGGGCGGGAGGAGGGGGAGGGAAATGGGAGGCGGGGAGGAGGCGGAAAATTTTTTTTTAAAAAAAAAAAAAAAAACCTGTGAAAAAGCAAATCTAAAGTCAGTATTGCTCCAAAGGAGTTTGGACCACATTTGGGGTTGTTTTACTCATAACTACACTGAGTTTAGCCTTGCAGTTCGATTTCCTATGGTTCAGCAGCTCCATGTTAGGAAAAACAGGGTTGGATCCTCGCCGTAGTTGCCTCCTAACTTTGTCAGAAAACTTAGAGCGCAAGGCTGTCTCAGCCCTCAGACTCATCTCCATCTCCTCACTCTTTCTCCCAAGTCATTGGCTCTGCCCAGCTTTGGGCTCTGCAGAACGTCTCTCCATATGGTGTTCATCTGTGCAAGTTGCGGGGGTGGGGTTAGGAGCCCTCCCTGTGAGTTCCTGTCACCCTCACCCACCAGCTCCCTGTTTCACGTATCAGTTCCGTTTCTATCTGTCCATGGGGGGTTCTAATGTCCAAAAGGCCATTGATCCGCTGGCTACAGACTCCGCTCTAGCTCCTCTCTCAGTGGTGGTGTGGACAGGGAAGAAAGGGTATAAGCCAATGTCGGACCATTCCTCCTGACCTTAACAAATGAGTTTTTCCAAAGTCTTTAGCTTCCAGGCATCCCCACCAAATATGAATCCAGACCTTGGTCATCCAGCTAACTATTAAATGAAGTATTTCCTGTAATTTGCCCTGATCTCCACCAAACCACTGTGGCAGCTGGACACTGTCCGCAGCCCCTCTCATCTGTTTCCTGAAGAAAAAAAAGGAAAAGAAAAGAAAGAGAGAGAGAGAGAGAGAGAGAGAGAGAGAGAGAGAGAGAGAGAGAGAGAGAAAGAGAGAGAGAGAGAGAAAGAGAGAAAGAAATCTCACCTGGGGTTGATAAACTCACAACTATCATTTCAGGAATAAAAATTGCTATGTGTATCAATCATGCTGCCTGTTTTCTTTCATCATGTCAAATGGATGCGATTTCTAAATGCCATTTTACCCAGAGGTCTTTGAGTGTTTTTTAGGCAGTACTTAAAATCATGGTTATACAATTGTAGAACAAGATCTGAAATAGTCACCACTATAATAAAATCAGCAATTAATTATGTAATTTTATGTGTTTTCTCCATTTTCTTTAACTAGTAAAAATTTCTTGAATATAATAAGTAATTCATATAACAAGCTTTAAATAAGGAATGTGGTTTTTATTAGATGTTTCCATAAATTCAATTTCAGTTTAATGTATTATATATTTGTTTATGTATTTATGTATTATGTCTAAGTCTACGGATTGGTCTATAATCAGATTCTTCTGCAGTCTTTTTTTTTTCTGCAGTCTTAATAGACTTTATCCAATATTGTATCCTTCTGTCTCCAAAGACACTGTCTCTACAGAAGCAGAACTCAGTATACTTTGTAAACCTGAAATTAGGTAACTCAGAAGGTTCATTAGTGAATGTACATCACTAGGGATTTGCTTATTTAGTTCGTAGCATTTTTATTAACTAAGCAGGTAGGAAGTTAGATGTCACCAATGCTCATTGCTCTAAGTCAGGGCAACAACAATTGTAAGTGGAGAAGATTGCTGTCAGCTTTGTTTGTTTTTACAGGAAAGAGGCTAAAGTAGGACAATAGGGAAGCCCAAGAAATAGAATAAAGATAGATCCTACTGAGGTGTGTATGCATCCTCGAGCCGTTACGAACTTGACAGTGGCAAAGGTGGCTGTAAGTTAATATGAGAATCTTCATCTCAATTATCATGTTAATTTAGAAAATTTGAGACTTCAAATTTAAACAACCATTAAAAACAGTCACAATGGTAAGCAAATCAATTTTCTTGTTTTTACTGTATTTATTTTGTTTGATCTCAGTTTTTTTATACCCTGGAAAAAGATTACCTCATAAAATGGGAAATAAATGAGAGATAATTTCTATATTTTCAAAGCATTTCTTTGCATATATAAAAATATAAAATTATAACAATATATAATAAATATATAAATCTGTGCATAAAATGGAGAGATTTTTATGCACAAGAATATGTTTGCACTTAAGTGTAAAATTCAGCTGATGGCACATGCCTATAATCTCAGTGCTAGGAAGGCTTAAAAGCAGCAATAAATAAATGTTAAAATCTGATGACTGTTGAGAAATCTATTAAATATATTGAGAACCTCACATGAAATAAATAAGATCTATGTGCACATGCTTAGGTAAACACCTGGTTCCTCAAAGAATGACATTGAGGAATCATTGGAAATCTCTGTCCTCATTTGATTTTGAAAATAGAATAAACAAAAATCAGTTAGCTGCACTGATAGCACTAACAGCCAATGGTGACAACACTGATTAGGCTCACTCAGAAGACCGATCTCCATGTCACCTCTGAGACTAGAGGTAGAGTTGGAAGAAGGAATTTTTGAAGACATCTGGGGAAAAAAAGGCAATTTCTCTGTTGTGACCTATGAAGATAAACAGAGCAAAATATTAGTCTCTTTAAGAACTAAAGTATCAAATTGTGGTGAAACATGTTTATAATCTCAATAGGAGGCTGAGACAGGATGATTGGGATTTGAAGTATCCTGGATTATGTATCAAGATCCTGTCTAAAGACAATTTTAATCAAAAATATACTTAACCATATATATAATAATATATAATATGTATATAATTAACCACCAATTCATATAAAATGTAGTTAGACAAAGTCAATATGGAAATGTTTTGTTTTAGAAGACCAATTAAAAAGGAAAATATCTTTGTAGACAACTGATTGGAAAACATGTAATAGATAAATACACTTAGAAGCATTTAATAAACAACCAGTTACATGTGGGGTGAGCTGAGTTGTGCCAATAGTGAAAAAGGGTTCCCATTCCAAGGTTTCTAAATGAATGTCCTTCCTTGTATATTAATCCCCAGTAATGTTCCTATAGGTTGCAGAGATGAGGGTTACCAGTACCATATTTTAACACAGGAACTGATGAAAATGCTGTAATTTTCTTAAGTAAAGGAGGATAAAGGAAACACCAATATGGATAATTTTGTCAATGATCTAAAACATAAAAATTCAAATTGACTTTCACAACCTCAAAATTTGTAGAAAAGCCATAATTTCTAAATGAATATGTACTTATTGAAATTTAGCTACTACAGTTTATTTATGTAAATGTCCTCAAACATGTGACAATCTTTCTCCTAAATTGGATTAGCCATTCTCCTTATTCTTTTATTCCATTTTTTATATTGAGGTTAAGACTGGTCTGTGCAGGAAAAGCAAACTAAAATGTGATATGCATGGCATGAAAGAGAATCATCACAGTCAGGCTCTTGGAAATATATCTATCAACATTCATGTTGATATGAATGTATGTTCTCTGTATAATTATATCCTGATCTAAGACCTTCTGTGTAGTGTACCACCCTGAATTGCTAAGTGGTAGCTAAGGGACAAAGAAACCAAATAAGTAGGCGTATCAAGGGAACAACTAAAGAAATTTGTGTGTGTGTGTGTGTGTGTGTGTGTGTGTGTGTGTGTGTGTGCACATAGCTGAGCTGATATTTCTGCGTGCACTGTACATTCATGATTACTAAGTCTGGAGGTCTTTGGGGTTAAAACACACACTGCGGTAGACAAAATGTAAATGTTTTAGCTCTAGAGTTGGGACAGAGACCTGAAGTGATTATCGTGCATAGTGATCCCAGGTTGTCTGACTTGCGTCAGCACTTCGCAAAGAAACCATATGCTTGGAAAGTGCATCACAAAATTCCAGGCAATTCTGGTAATTCTTGAGCCAAAAGATACCTTTGCTTCCCATGAAACAGCAGAACCACAGGGGTTAGAAGTCCCTATACAGTAGGCATTTAGAGGGTGATGGTTTTTAAAGCTATAATGAATAAGAAAACTCTGGCAGATTTAAAACTGGAAATCTATAACAAAATACCTCTGAATGTTCTGTGCAGATCTAAGAGAGACCAGGAATCAGGAATGAGGAACCACACCATCACGACTTTCATCTTACTGGGACTGACAGATGACCAGCAGCTGCAGGTTCTTGTCTTTATCTTTCTCTTCTTTACCTACTCACTGAGCATAACTGGAAATCTGACCATCGTTTCCCTCATCTTAGTGGACCCTCACCTTAAAACAGCCATGTACTATTTCCTGAGAAGCTTTGCTCTCTTGGAGATCTCATTCACATCTGCAAGCATCCCCAGATACTTGTATAGCATAGCAACAGGTGACAAAATTATTACCTATAATGCCTGTGTCGGCCAAGTATTTTTCACGGACCTCTTTGGTGTGACTGAATTTTTTCTTCTAGCTGCCATGTCCTATGACCGCTACGCGGCCATCTGCAGGCCACTGCACTATGTGACTATCATGAACCCCACAGTCTGCAGGAGTCTTGTATTCTGTTCTTGGGTAGCTGGCTTATTTATTTTAATCCCTCCACTTAGCCTCGGCCTAAAGCTAGAGTTCTGTGATTCTAATATCATTGATCATTTCATCTGTGACGCTTTCCCTCTCCTCAAAATCGCGTGTTCAGACACATGGTCCATGGAGCAGACAGTCCTCATCTGTGCTGTGTTGACTCTCATTATAACACTGCTGTGTGTGGTTCTCTCCTACGTTTATATTATCAAGACAGTTCTTAGATTCCCTTCTGCCCAACAAAAGAGAAAAGCCTTCTCTACCTGCTCTTCCCACATGATTGTGGTTTCCATCACCTACGGCAGCTGCATCTTCATCTACGTCAAGCCTTCGGCTAAGAAGGAGGTGGCCATTAACAAGGGTGTGACAGTTCTCACTACTTCCATTGCCCCTATGCTGAACCCTTTCATCTACACACTTAGGAACAAGCAAGTCAAGCAAGCCTTCTGGGACTCAATAAAAAAAATAGTAATATTTCCCAAGAAATAAGACGGTGAAACCTAGCAAACAAGGGTGGTAAACTTCCCAAACTTCTGGGTCAGGTTAATGTTTTCTGGACACTTTTGCTCACTGTGGTTGCCTGCCATTCCAGGCCCCATGAACCTCTTTTAAGATCACATCCTTCCAGGTGTCCTTCCAGGTGTGTTAAAAGCTTTCAGAATTCATTACCCCTCTTCCACTTGTAAACTAAGAATACCCAAAAGTAACAAAATAATGCAAAACAATAAAGAAGCAATTGCCAAGAGATTTTTACATCTTCAGCAAAAAATAAGTCACAATTGTTTTTTCTAATCCAAAACTTTCAATTGATTTATTCACTAATTCATTTAATGGATATTGGATCAATATGTACTTTCTTTAAGGTAGGCACTGTTTGGGTCCTGAAAACAGAAGAAGACACAAACCAAAAAAAAAAAAAAAAAATCAATACCACCCCGTATGTACTCTCAGTGATAGGACGGAGAATGGGAACAGGCTAATGAGTGGATAACCAAAATGTTTGTTGCACAGCAGGAAATGCTTTTGATCATAAAACAGGATGAAATTCTATCATTTGTGATAGAGGTGGGATAGGACAATTGTGCTGAAGTAAATCAGGCACAAACAAGCAAGTAAGTATTTCCCTCATATATAGATTATAGAAGGACTGACCTCAGAGAAGTTGAGAACCAGAAGGTGTTTATCAGGAGCAGGGAGGAAGAGAATGCTGGGGAAAGTTTTAACTAAATTGCGGATGGGTAGAAGTCAGATGCTCCAGTTACTGCATACACGATTGCTGCAGAGATAATGGTACCATACGATATCATTCAATAGCCTGAAAATAAATTCTGAATGTTTTTATCATACAGAAATTATTAATGTTTGAAGAAACTAAATTTGTATCCTATGTGTTCTTGTATCAAGACATCATGTGATACTTCATAAATATGCACACTTGTTATGTTTGTTTTAAAACATGTCTAAAAATTAGTATGTAATAACTTTAAAAAGAAAAAGGCTTATTCTGAAATAATTGTTTGCCATCAATGAGAATGATGTCTTTTGATCTCATTAAATCTATCAAAAATGCTCATATATAAAAAATCATCATTATTAGCTGGGCATGGTGGCACACACCTTTAACTCCAGCCCTTGGGAGGCAATGGCCATCCTGATCTACAGAGCATGGTGTAGGGCAGTTAGGGCTGCACAGAAAAACTCAAAAAATTAATATTATTAACTATAGTGTTTCGTGGGAGAGGTAGGACATAACATTTATTCATTTTTTCCTGCAACCTTATTTCTTCCTTTTTTAAAAATATTTTCCCTTTATTGAAAAGATTCTTTTCTTCCACACTATTTTGTGATTATAGTTTCCCTCCCTCTGCTTCTCCCAGTTCTTCCCCTCCAGAACTACTTCCCTTTCTGTCCTTCATTAGAAAAGAACAGACGTCTAAGAGATAACAGCTAAAATGACAAAGTATAATAAAAATGAAGCAAAAACCATCATATCAAACATGGACAAGACAACCCAAAAGAAGGAAAACAGATCCCAAGAGCAGGCCCAAGAATGAATCAGAGACCCTCATTCTCACACTCAGGAACCCCAGAAAATTACTAAGCTAAAAGCTATAATACACATGCAAAGAACCTGGTTCGGACCCACATTGGCCCCGTGTTTGCTTCTTCAGTCTCTGAGTTCATATGAGCTTTTTCTCAGTTGATTTAGAGGGTCTTGTTCTCTCTCTGCATAACATCCGGATGTGGGTCTCTGTATTGTTCCCATCTGCTGCGGAAGGAAGCTTCTCTGATGATGGCTGAATAAGGATCTGATCAATGAGCACGAAAGAATGTCATTAGAAAGCATTTATCCCTACTTATCCTTTTTTTAAGACCAGTAGTATTTGGTTTTACCCTAGGACTCTGGACTATCTAGTCTCTAGTTCTTGGTCATCCAAGAAATGCCAGGTATGGGATCCATCTCATGAAGAGGGTCTTAAGTCAAATCAGACATTGGCAGGTCACTCCCACCACCTTTGGGCTACCATTACACTACCATATTTAGCAGACAGGACAGATTATAGCTCAAAGGTTTTTGTGGCTGGGTTGATGTTTGCATTTCTCTTTTGGTAGCCTGCAGAGTACCTTCTTACACCAAAGAAATTGGAATGTAGAGGCAAAAGCTACATGTAGGTACCAGCTCAACCTCTCCATGTTCATTGAGTTGTGTGGGTGTTGTCCTCTGCATTACCCCTCCCCACCGCATCTCCACACAACCCACTGTCAGTTTGTAGAGTGCAACATTGTCTTAGAACAAATTGGGTGGTTTGGGGATTTCCATGGGACTCCCTTGGCCAACAACCCAATTGAGTGCAACCCAAGTCTGCTACTGGAAGCTTCATTTGGTAACAAGACATGGTCAGTTGAGACTCCATATCCCCATTTTTAGGAGGCCTTGTTAGGATCACCTTCATATATTTTAGAAAGTTTCTGCTGTACTATGTATCAATATAATACCTCAAATGCTCCTCAATTCCAGCTGTCTCTCCCAGAATTCCCTCCCTCAACTCGATCTCCCTTCCCGACTTGGTCCTTCTGTTCCCATCTCCACCCACCCCCAATAAACCCATAAAATTTTTGGTTCCCCCTCCCAGAAAGATCCATGTGTACCACCCAGACCCTTTCTTTATACATAACTTCTGGGTCTATGGACTGTAGCTTGGTTATCATTAACTTAATGGCTAACATCCATATATAAGCAAATGCATTCCATATTGTCTTTCTGGGTGTGGGTTACCTCACTCAGAATGATTTTTTCTAGTTCCATCCATTCGCCTACAAATTTCATATTATAATTTTTTAACAGCTGAGTAATACTCCATTGTGTAAATATATCAAAATTTTCTTTATCCATTCTTCTGTTGGGGACATCTAGGTTGTTTCCAGTTTCTGGCTATTATCAACAGAGCAATGATGACCATGGCTGAGCAAGGGGGTAGGATGGAGCTTCCTTTGGGTACATACCCAGGAATGGTATGAGGGATCTTGAGGTAAGCCAATTCCTGGCTTTCTGAGGAATCACAATGTTGATTTCTATGGTGACTGTACAAATTTATACTCCCACCAGCAATGGACAAGCTGGGTGTGGGGGTATACACCTATAATTCCAGCACTCAGGAAGCTAGGATAGGAAGATCAGAAGTTCAGGGTTCTCTTCTGCTACCTATCCAGTTGATGCACAAACTGAGACATGAGACCATCTCAAAAAATAAGCAGTCATAAATACAAAATCAAGTGACAAGCTAATCAAAAGGTGTCATAGCACAGGGGATTACTAAATGGCTGTTCCCATTTTCTGGATATTATGAAAAGGGCAACAATTAATATGAATGAGCAGCTATCTCTTTCATAGACTGTAATTTAAGGGATATATGCTGAAGAGGGGGATAACTGTGTCATATGGATTTATTTCTAGCTCCTGAGAACATTCACTGATTTCCATAATGGGAGCGCCAATCTGCAATCCCACCATCAGTGAATAAGTGTTCCATTTTCACCACATTCATGTCAGAATTTCATGGAGCAACCCAGTCCCAGAAAGATGAACTGTATATTTTCTTCCATATAATGTGGATATTAGCCTTGAATCTTCAGACTGCATGCTCTCTTTGGAATACCCTAGAGATCAGAATATTAGTAAGGGTGATATCAAGAGAGAGGAGATATAATAAAGTGGTATAAAGGACTAAAGGGTCATAATGGTACAGGATGGGTTTAATGGAGAAGGGAGTAAGGGGAGGGTTGATAAGGGAGAGTAGGGAGGATAACTAATGCTTAGTCATTCAGAGAAAGGCATATGGAAACATACTGCTGTAGAACCTTCTTAAAAATACACACACATATATATGCATATATATGTAATGCGTAATTACCCTACAATGGGACAAAAATGCCCCTACTAGACACCATGGGATAACAAATAAAAAGCATAGTGCTAAGAATGTGTTGCCTCTTTAGGGGTTGTTAACAAGTGACACCCCACAGAACCCCAAATATTACAGGCTATTACTCATATTTTTGGTTACCTTCAAAATGTGATAGTAAGACATTGTTGCTGAAAAACACCACATATTTGACCTATAACATAGAGAAATCAAGTTGGTATACACGTGGAAGCTTCATCTCTGCTGGTTAGATTTCATAGTACTGGAATGAGCTGTGCACTCTACCAGAAGAGAAATGGAGTCACTAGTCTTGGCATGCTGTGAACTTAACAAGCTATAGCAAAAACCACCCTGTCAACACAAGCCCACTGGTACAATGGTGGTACAAATGTCAAAGTAGCAAACAACTGTTTTCTGATTGTGTTTAAGGCCCACAAGTCAAACCTATACCTGGTACTGTTATTAGGACAAAAAAAAATGTGGGTAGATAGGTTATAGGCTATAGAGGTCAATCTAATGCTATTATTCTATTAAATTGCTATTATTCTATTAAATTTTTCTAGTTGTAACTCTATCATTGCTTGTTGTTTTCTTAGTGGTAGATAAGTACAGAAAAATTTATTTGGTACTGAAGTATAACATCCAGTGTGAAGCTTTACAGCTTCAAAATGGCTACTCTGACTGCATAGATGTTCATTGAGATGTACAGACTTTAGGTCTGGTTGATTTTGATGCATGACTTTCTTATTTGAAAGTTCTTTTTAATAAAATTGAAATAAATAAGTAAAAGAACACAGTATTGTACTGACTCTTAATGACTTGCTGTTATGTTCATGGATTAGTGATCAATCACTGATCACTGCAAACGGATGGAAATTCACACAGAGACCCACGACTGACCCAAGTGTACACGATAAGAGGCTATGGAGTGTGCAGCCCCAGGGCATCATTTTGGAAACAGGGATGGAAAGATTCTAAGAGCCTTAGACCGTGAACCACTACAAGGAAATGGTGTTTCCTGATTCGTCGTGACAGTTACATGTATGAATTCAGCATCCGACACTACACAAGACTTACGCAGGTTCAGGCAGATAGAATTCCAGCATGGAAAGTGAGTTTCCTTTATGGGTTCAGTCTTTAGTGAGTTTACTGCCCCCAGTGAAAACCACACATCCAAGAGTGTATGGACAGCCCAAATTGTACATTGTGAGTTTCAAAAAAGAGACACAAAGTTGGGTGGGTATGGAAGGGGGAGGGTAAGGGATAAATCTGATTGAAATACGTTGTATAAAATTCTTAAAGGACTAATAAAAAATGAGGCAAACTAAGAGTGGTTTAAAATATAAGTAGAAGTTGAAAAGCATATAGTGTGCATTATAATACCTCTCCTTGGTCATTTTTTATAACAGTTTATGCAATTAAGTGAAAAAGGAAGCTATAGCTATAAATAATAGAAAAATAGTTCTAAGATTTTAAATTTTTGCAACCATTTACTTTAAAATATTAAATGGAAACTTGCTTCAAGTTTGACAACATTTTTGTATTATCAACTTAATACCTGAGAAAAAATAGAAGTTGTGATATATGTAATCTTTCACCTTTCTTTAATGGTGAGGGGAAAACGCAAGCTGGTTCTTGACCATCTGAATTTTTCCTTTCCTTTCATGTCTTGGCCTGTTCTTGTTGCTATGGCTGCATCTTTGGGTCTCTAAGGACACTGCCCCCACTGCAGCATCTCTCAGGACTTTTAGCTCAAGTTCATTACAGAGACTAATTAGTGATGTGTGAACACAGGTCACTGAGGACTCAGACATTTATTTATTTAGTTTCAGGTTGAAGAAATAAATCAAATGCATATTATGACAGAATACCCAAAATATCATCATGTCAATGGTTTGAAAAAAAGAGAACAACATTTGTGACTACATTTTATTTTCAACCAAAGAAATCGAGAATATCTGCCTAGGATAAAAGGGAATAAAATTCCAGTGCGTTGGAGATGAAAGAATCTTAAGAGACTCTAGGGCTTGACCTTCCCACAGTACAAGAGAAAGTTGGCATGGGTGTACTGAAATGAGAAAGTTCTACTTTACTGGTAGGTTCTCTGCATCAAAATAGACTCCAGGACACTTGCTGAAGAATCCTCTGAAGCTGCTGTTAGCTCTCAACAGAGTAAGTACGGTGGCTACTTCATTCAGCTTCATATTTGGTGATTTTCTCTGGTAAACATATTCAACCTGGCATAAATCAATTGCAAATCAACCAAAATCAACTGTAACTATTTATATAAATTGTTACTTAAAAATGCACGGATACTTCTGGGTTGTGTTTTCGGGGTGCTGCTTGTCATCAAAACCTAAATATAATGTGAATTTACAAATGGACAGTGCTGTGATTCATAACCTCACTCTCCTGTTTTAAGGGGAAAGGTGTATGCATCAAAAATCACCCAACATGATAAGTTATCCTGATGTGAACAAAATTGGTTCTCTGGAAAATTTTAATAAAAAAATATCTTTGGAAAATGCAATTATTTTTTTTTAAGTTTGCATCTTGAAAGCTAGGATTACGGCTGTAATAGAATAAATCAAGGTCGTTTTGTAGCAAGGGCTCTCACACAGCAGTAGAGGAATCAGCGAGTTACCACAAACTAACTCCAGGAGTAGACACTAGGGGATCTGGATTCGCAGCTGAAGGGAGGCTGAAAAGAACGCATTCCATTGACCAAAATCATCCAGTCTCTATAGTTCACAGGAATGTCACAGATCTTCAAAAGCCACTGATGGCTCTCCATCCCATTGCTGGTGACAGTAAACCTGCCATGTAATTAAAAGGAGATGTAGCCCTCATTTCTTGATGCAGAGACTGGTTTAAAGGAAAACAGCAACTGTTCACATAGCATGCAATTTCATTAGGAAAATGGAAACAAAATTGCTTTCTTTTCAAGAGTAACTCAAACACTGCAGATGGTCACTCAAGCATCCAAATACACTTCGTTAAATGTGCTGCTGATACAAAGTGTCACCTGAGAAAAAACAATAGCACAGCTGTTACTTTAAATCAAAAATTAGTGAATCCTTAACTCCTATTTTCATACATCATTGAAATATCCACTAAAGAAACATAAACAGAAAAATATGAGGTGGAAAATGGTAGTGAAGTCCTTTAATAGAAGCTGAAAGGCTGAATATTCCACGATGTAATTTTCTGAATGGAAACCTGATAGTCCAGAACGTGTATCAAAGAAAACCACCATTAACTTAAAGAAAAAAACAAAACAGACATGGTGTTAATACACCATGGGATTAATACACCATTAATCCCAGCACGAGGAGTACAGAAACAGGCAGATCTCTGTGAGTTCGAGGACAGTCCAGCATACTTATATAGTGAGTTCCAGGCCAGTCAGGCATACATAATTAGATTGTATAAAAAAAAATTAATCTTGAAAAAAGGTACAATAAATATATTGTACTGTGTTGATTCGAGCACTATTCTGTGACAGGGCCACACTGAAGGGTCAAGGAAAAGTTATGTAAAGGTCACTCGAAGACAACATCCTGGTACACAAAGGTACGAAATAAATGAAGCTTTTGTTCACAAAGGTGACATTTCTAACAATTAGAAAACTGTGCAAAAATGTAAATAGACTTTGCAGACATTTTAACAGTCATAGAAAATAAAGAGATATGTAACAGCATAGAGGAAGTTGTTTTAAAGATTGGCAAACATTCATGTTGTTTTTAATACAGGTGGAACTTTGAAATGATAACAGTTTATAAAACTAAAGAGAGTACTTAACTTTTAACACAAATGTACTGTGTTAAGTTAAATGGACTTAAGTGCATTTATGGAGATGCAAAAATATTTGTTCCACTGCTTGCTCTTTGGGCTGAGGAGGGAGGAAGACTTGATTGGGGGAGGGGGAGGGAATGGGAGGTGGTGGCGGGGAAGAGGCAGAAATCTTTAATAATTAAATTAATTAATTAATTAATTAAAAAAAAGACTTCCATGAGTTACAGTTTACAAGAAATAAGACTGAGCCAGTAAGAAATCTTATTGGAGGTGAAATGCACCCAAGTCCATGCCTGTTTGCCCTCTCTGGAAGGAACCCAGATTCTTGCTATAACAAGCAGGGAAGTGTTGGGGGAAGGGCTGCCTTCCTTTAAGAAAAACTCTGATGTGGGATGTCCTTCTGTATTTGTGTTGATTTTATTGGTTGATGAATAAAGGTGTTTTGGCCATTGGCTTAGCAGAGTAAAGCCAGGCAAGAAACCCGAACATAAATAGAGAGAGAGAGAGAGTAGGCAGAGTCAGAGAGACACCAGGTAGCTATGGAAAAAGAAAGACGCCGCTGCCGGAATGCCACAGTCTCGTGGTGATACACAGATGAATAGAAATGGGTTAATTTAAGATATAAGAGCTAGGTAAAAAAAACGCCTAAGCTATTGGTCAAGCAGTATTGTAAAAAAAAAAAAAAAAAAAAAAAAATTGTTCCATATCACTATGTAAATAGCATGTGAAAATATGTATTAAGGTATGTTAATTCCTTGACTTCTGATTTGAATATATTACTAGCAGATGCCTCAAGAAAACTAAAAAATTGCCAGTAGCAAAGTTAGAATGACAGCTTACATAGAGAGGAGAAGCTACATAGCACTTTGAACAGCATAGAAAGCAGCAGTGACTTTATTCACTAGTAACTAAGTCTCTTGGTTCAATTGCAAAAGGAAAATATCAAAATCAACTATAGAAAAATACAAATTTTTAAACGTGCACCCCACAAGGGCTGAGTTAATGGCTCTGTCAGTGAGGACCCAAGTGCAGATTCCCAGCAACTACGTAAGTAGCTGGTGCTGTGTTGTGTGCCTGCAATCCTTAGGAAGACCCCTGGAGTTCACTGGCCGGCTAGCTTTGCCAAATCAGCAAGCCCCAGTTCTGTGAAAGACCTTGTCTCAGAAAATAAGAAGGAGAGCAATAGAAGAGGTACCTGGTGTGGACCTGTGGCTTCCAGATGCATGTGCATTCAGATAAATACCTGAACACCTGCAAATGCACACATGTGCATACACCATACACACAAAGAAAAGTTTAAGTCAGTCACCAAACAGTTTGATGATGAAGCCCAGAAAGAGTATAATGCCCCTTTCAGTGTGCAAATCCAAGGAATAGATTTGTATATTCAGCTAAACTATTTCTTACACCTTGATTACTATCTAGAACTGTGTTGGTTGCCATCCTAGTTTTAAAAAGTAGAACTATCCCTGATTTCAGTATGCTTGCTTTCTCAGAGAGAGTGTGAAGCAGACACAGGAGACAAATGAGCAAGGCAAATGACAGACCTTTAGGCTGCTCTTAGTAAAGCGACATTCAAATTAAACATCAAAAGTCAGTAGTTATTCAGAGTCAGCACATAGAAAGCCTTGTAGTATTTTAAACTTGATTTTGAAATCGATAGCAGTGATAAATTTTTAAATTTTTTCCATCCTCAATACACTGAAAGCATAAAGGATATATGTTTTTTTCTCAGCTTGGAACAAACATTTTCTATATATAGTCGATTGTGTACTCCAGTAAACAATGAGTATCAGTTCCACACTAATGAAGAAATATAAAAATAATCAGAGACATTATAGATCAATGAAAAAATTTCAACTTAAACCAGAAAACATACATCACAAATGCATGCTTAATCATCATGGCAAAATATAAAATACAAGTTACAGTTAAGCAACACAGCCTGTTCGTGGAATCCAGATGAGTTGTTACATGTTTACATTTTATCAAGGATCAAATATTTTTAAGGAATTGCATGATTGCTTTTGAATGTGAACCTTTCAAATGCAGAAGAAATAGACATACGAAGACAATGCTTTCATTGAATCAGAACACATTGTGATTTAAATAGAACACCATAGGAAGATTCAGTAGATACAGACAACAAACATAAAACTGAAGAATATTAATGTTGCAACAATTATTTATTCTTCTTTAAAAATGTATCACAAACTGCCAAGCCAATTGACTAAAGAAAATTGTTGAATAACTAAGCTCACAGGAATATTGGCAGTATCAGCTACTGCTTACAGAAGAAAGAACACATGAATAAGTTTACTATAACACTCTCTGCTCACTGCTTTCTGGCTTTGCTACTTTTCAAGTAAGACATCTCTAAATTTTACATGAAGACTGAATAATTCAGTAGTCAGTGATGAAAAACAACACGATAACCACCTTCATTCTGTTGGGGCTAACAGATGACCCTCAACTTCAGGTTCCAATTTTTCTGCTTCTATTTTTTGCCTACATGTTGAGTGTAACTGGGAATCTGACAATCATATCCCTCACTATATTAGATTCCCACCTTAAAACACCCATGTACTTTTTTCTACAAAATTTCTCCATATTAGAAATTTCATTTACCTCTGCCTGTATCCCTAGATATTTGTACAACATAGCAACAGGAGACAGGTCCATCACTTATAATATTTGTATCATTCAGGTGTTTTTTACTGATGTTTTTGGAGTAACTGAATTTTTTCTTCTGGCCATTATGTCCTATGATCGCTATGTGGCCATCTGCAAACCCCTGCATTATGTAACCATCATGAGCAGCAAGGTGTGTCAGAAGCTTGTTCTCTGCTGCTGGCTGGCTGGTCTGCTGATCATACTCCCACCACTGACCCTGTTCCTAAATTTGAGATTCTGTGACTCAAATGTTATTGATTATTTTGTCTGTGATGCATCTCCTATCTTGAAGATCTCATGCTCAGACACTTGGCTCCTAGAGCAGCTGGTGATTGTCTGTGCAGTGCTGACCTTCATTCTGACCCTCGTGTGTGTTGTTCTGTCCTACGGACACATCATCAAGACCATTCTGAGATTCCCCTCTGCCCAGCAAAGGAAAAAGGCCTTTTCCACCTGTTCTTCTCACATGATTGTAGTTTCAATCACCTATGGAAGCTGTATTTTCATTTACATCAACCCTTCAGCAAAGGAATCTGTGGCTATCAATAAAGGTGTGGCAGTTTTGATGACATCAATTGCTCCCATGTTGAACCCTTTCATTTATACTCTGAGAAATAAGCAAGTGAGACAAGCCTTCAGTGATTCCTTCAAAAAAATTGTCATGATCTCAATGAAGAAAAAGAAAATTCAAATATAGAAATAAAATATTAATTAAGAATAAACCATTAAAGTCCATATATGTTTCTCTCTTCTGGATTGGATCTGTATTTGGATGAACTTTCTCATGAATTTTTGAGAAACAGCAGAATACATGTGTTATAAAAACAGAAGTGATGAAGCTGGAGAGATGGCTCAGAGGTTAAGAACACTGGCTTGTTCTTCCAGAGGTCCTGAATTCAATTCCCAGCAACCACATGGTGGCTCATAACCATCTGTAATGAGATCTGGTGCCTTCTTCTGTATTCATAATAGATAGACAGACAGACAGACAGACAGACAGATAAGATTTATAATGGGAGTCAAAAAAAGAAAATAGAAGTGATTAGGGACTGGGGCTGGGGGAGAGGAGACCATGAGAGGAGGGTTAATAACAATGATGTGCAAAAAGCATTATGAGAACCACTATTTAGTAAGCTAGTTAAAAAATATTTTTAAAGGAGTTAGAACAAATGTACTCTAAATGGCAGGGGCAGGGGTTATACTTCCCAGAAGCTACAAGATATGAAATGAAAATTCCAGTGCCAGATATGGGGTACCTCCCTATGTCTTCTTTATTAGGACAACCCCAAAGACCTCCAAAACATTAGGATACTGCCCCTGCTCATGATTGACAATCATAACTTATAACCTTATTGTTGAAGACACCACATGGTTTGGTTATACGATATAGGATTAATCAGCCTGGAACGGAGCTGGAAGCTTCCTCCCTGCTAGCTAGCTTTCCTTGTACCAGAAGATGCCATGCAGGGTGCTATGGGGAAATATATCAATTTCCTAACCACCAGTGAGCCTTCTATTCTAAAATAATATTGATACCCATGCAAGATATACTGACTGGTGCAATAAAGTCACATAGGCGACAGGAGTAACCAATTGCTTTCCAAGTGAATTTGAGACGCTCCGTACTGGCAAAAATTTATGCCTGGTAGTACAATGTGGTATGATTATAAAGAGATTGTGGACCCTAGGTGGGGAAGCTGCTCCTGTCATTTTGCTAAATGAGCAGGTCTAATGGACTTCTAAATATCTGTGTTTATCCCCATAAATAGTTCTATCTTCAAAACTGGTCAAAGCAACTTCTTTTTGAAGAGTCAAAGACTCATAACTGGTAAAAGTATTGAGTCTAAGTTGAGTGATCGACCCTAATGAGGACAGTTATCACCTTGAGGCTCAGAAAACCTCAAGGAGATCATAGGGAACAAAAGCAAGGCTAGAATGCAGAAGAGAGCGGGGCAGTGTGGTCTTCGGGACATGGCAGAATGGCAGCGCTCGTGGACTCACACAGCTGTGATGTGCACAGAGCAGAGACCATCATCTGTACTCCAGCAAGGATGTGGGAGGAGCATATGAGGAGCCACCCCCTTTTAATTTACTTTTTTATTTCTCTTTACATTCCATCCACAGTTCCCCCTATCCCTCCTTCCACCCACCCCTCTCTATCCCCGATCCTACCCCATCCACTCCTCTCAATGGGTAAAGGCTCCCATGGGAAGTCAACAAAGTCTGGCATCTTAAGTTTGGGCAGGACCGAGCCCCTCCCCCATGCATTAAGGCTGAGCATGGCATCCCACCACAATGGACTCCAACAAGCTAGCTCATGCACCAGGGATAGATTCTGCTCCTACTGCCAGGTACCTCAAAGATAATCCAAGCTTCACTTCTGTCTCCCACACATGGAAGGCCTAGTTTGGTCTCATGAAGGCTCCACAGCTATTGGTCTAGAGTTCCTGAGTTTCCACGAGCTTGGTTCAGCTGTCCACGTAGATTTCTCCTCATGACCTTGACCTCCCTTGCTCATACATTCCCTCCTCCCTTTCTTCAATTTGATTCCCGGTGCTTGGTTGTGGATCTCTGGATCTGTTTCCATCAATTGATAAATGAAGATTATATGATGTCAGTTGGGGTACTCACCAATCTGATTACAAGGAAGACTAGTTATGGCTTCCTCTTCACTATTGCTAGGAGTCTTAGCTGGGGCCATCCTAGTGTATTCTTGGGAAATTATTTAGTACCAGGTTTTTCCTTAATCCCATAGTGACTCTGTCTGTCAAGATCTCTCTTTCATTACTCTCCCACTTCGTCCTCCTACCCCCCTTGACCATCACATTCCCTCAAGTTCTCATCTCCCATTCTGGGGTTTTTTTTTATGACAGCTTCTATTTCCTCATGACTTATAGGTCAATTTAAATTGTTCACCTGGTCTTTATTTAATTGTGGTAAAAGGTATTTATCTAAAAACAAGTCCTTATCTTTTACATTTTCCAATTTTGTGGCATATAGGCCTTTGTAGTAAGACCTAATGATTCTCTGAATTTCCTCAGTGTCTGTTGTTATGTCCCCTTTTTCATTTCTTATCTTGTTAATTTGCACGTTCTCTCTTGGCCTTTTGGTTAGTTTGGATAGGGGTTCTCAATCTTGTTGATTTTCTCAAAGAACCAGCTCTTTGTTTCATTGATTCTTTGGATTGTTTTCTGTGATTCTGTTTTGTTGATTTCAGCCCTCAGTTTGATTATTTCCATTCTTCTACTCCTCCTAGATGAGTCTGCTTCTTTTTTTTTTCTAGAGCTTTCAGGTGTGCTGTTTAGTCTCCAACGTGTGCTTTCTCCTTTTTCTTTAAGTGGGCATTTAGTGCTATGAACTTTCCTCTTAGCACTGCTTTCATAGTGTCCCATAGGTTTGGGTATGTTGTGTCTTTATTTTTGTTGAACTCAAGGAAGACTTTAATTTCTTTCTTATTTCTTCCTTGATTCAGGTGTGGTTCAGTAGTTGACTGTTCCGTTTCCATGAGTTTGTAGGCTTTCTGCGGGTTGAATTGTTGTTAAATTCTAACTTTACTCCACGTTGATCCAATAATACACAGGTGGTTACTCCAAATTTTTGTATTTGTGGATGTTTGCTTTGTTACCGAGTATGTGATCAACTTTAGAGAGGTTCCAATGAGGTGCTGAGAAGCAGATATATTCTTTCCTATTTGGGTGGAATGGTCTATAGATGTCTGTTAAGTCCATTTGATTAGTTACATCTGTTAGTTCTCTTATTTGACATGTCCATTGGTGAGAGAGGGCTGTTGAAATCTCCTACTGTTATTGTGTGAGGTTTGTTGTGTTATATGATTTCTAGTAATGTTTCTTTTACATATGTGGGTGCTTTTATATTAGGGGCAAAGATATTCAGGATTGAGATTTCATCCTGATGAATTGTTTCTGTTATGAGTACAAAGTGTCCATATTCGTCTCTTCTGATTGATTTTAGTTTGAAATCAATTTTATTAGATATTGGTATAGCCACATTCACTTGTTTCTCAGGTCCGTTTGACTGGAATACCTTTTCCCAACCCTTTACTCTAAGGTAGTGTCTGTCTTTGAGGTTGAGGTGTGTTTCTTGTCACCAGCAGGATGTTGGATCCTGTTTTTGTATTCATTCTATTAACCTGTGCCTTTTTATAGGTGAATTGAGTCCATTGATATTAAGCAATATTAATGACAAGTGGTTGCTAACTCCAGTTATTTTTTTGGTGATAGTGTTTTGTGTGTTTCACTTATTTGAGTTGTGTTGGTTGAGGGTTGTCAGATGTCTGTGCTATTGTTGGTGTTGTTGGCTTCCTTGAATTGAGGTTTTCCTTTCAATACTTTCTGTAAGACTGGGTTTGTGGATATGTTTTGTTTAAATTTGTTTTTGTCATGGAATATCTTGTTTTCTCCAACGATGGTGAAAGAAAGCTTTGTTGGGTACAGTAGTGTGGGCTTGCATCCATGGTCTCTTAGTGTCTGCAACACATCTATCCAAGACCTTCTGGCTTTCATGGTTTCCATTGAGAAGTCAGGTGTAATTCTGATAGGTTTACCTTTATAAGTTACTTGACCTTCTTCCTTTGCCCTTCTTAATATTCTTTCTTTATTCTGTATGTTTTGTGTTTTGATTATTATATGGAGAGGGGATTTTTTTGATCCAGTCTATTTGGTGTTTTGTAAGCTTATTGTACCTTCATAGCAATATACTTCTTTAGGTTGCGAAAGTTTTCTTCTATAATTTTGTTGAATATATTTTCTGGGCCTTTGAGCTTCCACAACTATTATTCATAGGTTTGGTCTTTTCGTGGTGTCCCAGATTTCCTGGAAGTTTTCTGTTAAGAATTTGTTCGATTTTGTTTTCTTTGATCAATGAGGCTATTTTCTCTATAGTATCTTCAGCACCTGGGATTCTTTCTTCTATCTCTTATATTCTGTTGGTTATACTTGTCTCTGTAGTTCCTGTTCATTTACACAGATTTTCCATCTCTCAGTTTGTGTTTTCTTTATAACCTCCATTTTGGTCTTCAAGTCTTGAACTGTTTCCTTTACCTGTTTGATTGCTTTTTCTTGGTTTTCTTGGATATCTTTGAGGGATTTATTAATTTCTTCTAACTTTTTGTTTGTCTTCTCTTCCATTTCTTTAAGGAAGCTTTTCACTTCCTGTTTAAGGGTCTCCATCATTTTCATAAGGTTACGTTTAAAGTTGATTTCTTCTTCTTCTTCTTCCGGATTAGGATGTTCAAGTCTTCCTGCTATGTGTTCACTGGTTTCTGGTGTTATCATGTTACTTTTCAGGATGTTGGAGGAATTCTTGCATTGGTGCATGTCCATCTCTGCCTTCAAATGAGGCCAGCAGAGTCTTGGCGTCTTGGTCCAATATTTTGCTGTGGCTGACTGTGTACTTGGGAGTTTTTATTGCTCTGTCCTCTCTTACGTCTCCTCAGCACTAGAGCAGGCTCTCAGATTCCCTCTGCCTTGAAGCAGTCTGTGCTGGGGGATCTAAGGACCTTGCAGATGAAAGGGATTGCTTTGGGGCTGGGTGGATTTGGGTAAAGCCAGTAGCCGGGAACACACCCTGATGAACAATCAGAAAAGCTTACGGAATTGGAGGGGGCCTGGACTCAGATCCCTGGGACTGCTTAGCCACTCACTCACCTCTCCAGGTCCCCTCAGCACGGGAGCAGGGCCTCTTGCCAGGCCCCAAGGACTCTGTAGACAAAAAGGCAGGCTTGGGGGAAGGGTGGAATGGTAAAAGAAGCCCCAGCAGCAGGAATACTCCTCGCTGGCTCTCCGAACCCCTCAGCCCTGAAGCAGGCTGTCCCGATGTCTTATTTTAACCCATCTCTATTAATCTGTGCATCACCGTGAGGTCATGGCCTACCTACAAAGTTCGGCATGTCTCACTCTGGTGGGGGCTCCATGGCTTCTCTTTTACTCTGCTCTTCTTTCTCCCAGCATTCAGCCCAGCTTTCTCTGCCTACCTCACTTTCCTGCTCAGGCCCAAGACAGTTCTTTATTCATTAACTAATTAAAGCAACACATAAAGAGAAGGACCTCCCACACCACTGTCCTTGCCCAAACTGAGACTATAATGTGGCACAAACAGCCCTTGTTTAACCTAGCTCACCAATCGTGTTGCTGGGTTAGGGAAAAGGAAAACATGTTGAAAAGAGAGTGAGAGAGACATACCCAGACCTGCAAAGAGGGAGGGAGGCAGAGGCAGATTATGCTTCTGTAGAGAACTTTCTTAATTTTATGGGGTTTTTTTTTGGGGGGGGGGGTGTTTGTTTGTTTTTGTTTTTTTGTCCCTGTGAACGATATCCAGGAATTCCCATCAGAGGTTGTGGACATTTCTTGGTGATTTTAAAGTTTTATTTCATGCAGAAAAATGCAGATTAAGAAATGGAATAAGCCGGGCGGTGGTGGCGCACGCCTTTAATCCCAGCACTCGGGAGGGAGAGGCAGGCGGATCTCTGGGAGTTCGAGGCCAGCCTGGTCTACCAGAGCTAGTTCCGGGACGGACGCCAAAGCAACAGAGAAACCCTGTCTCAAAAAAAAAGAAAGAAGGAAGGAAGGAAGGAAGGAAGGAAGGAAGGAAGGAAGGAAGAAAGAAAGAAAGAAAGAAAGAAAGAAAGAAAGAAAGAAAGAAAGAAAGAAAGAAAGAAAGGGAATAAGAGAAGTCACCTCAGGACAGAATCCCACACTGCTTTATTTCCAACTTGTGAAAAGGAATTAGAGGAAAGCTTAGAGATGGCCATTGTTTGAAGTTGTGCAGCTGAACCCTCAACTGCCGTGGAGACCCAAAGATGCCGGAGATTCCAGAGCTGTGGGATACCTGCTGAGAAGGGTAGCTCACAGGCAGTGGAAACAGCCCAAGAGAAAGAGGTGTGTTGCAGTCAATAAAGCTGAAAAAATTGGAGATGAGAAGAATTTTTTTTTTACATCAAACATGGAGATGAGTTTGGAGTTTGCCCAGTTGATTTTCACTGGTCCAGTATTTCCTCACTATGCTCACTTCCCTATGTTTTGGAATGGTAATGTATATACTGTGCCATTATATGTTGGAAGTATGTTATCTGTTTTTGATTTTGATTTTATAGGGGATTACAGTGAAAAGATCACAAGGCTCTCAGAAAAGACTTTGATCTTTGGACTTTCAGACATTGTTGAGACTACAATAGACGCTGGGACTGTCTTAGGTTGGATTTATTATTGTTATGAAAAGACACCATGACCACAGCAACTCTTTTTTAAATTAATTTATTTAAAAAAATATTTTCTCGATGGTGGCGCACGCCTTTAATCCCAGCACTCGGGAGGCAGAGGCAGGCGGATCTCTGTGAGTTCGAGACCAGCCTGGTCTACAGAGCTAGTTCCAGGACAGGCTCCAAAGCCACAGAGAAACCCTGTCTCGAAAAACCAAAAAATATATATATATATATATATATTTTCTCATTTTACAAACCAATCCCAGTTCCCACTTCCTCCCCTTCTCCCACTCCCTTCATCTTCCCTTCCCACCCCCTTCCATTCCTCAGAAAAGATAAGGCTTCATGCGGGAAGTCACCAAAGTCTGGCACATTGCTTTGAGGCAGGAACAAGGCCCTATTTACTATAGCTAGGTTGAGCAAGGTGTCTCTCCAAAGAGAATGGGCTCCAGAAAGCCAGTACAAGCAGTAGGGATAAATCCTGGCGCTACTACCAGCAACCCTGTAGTCTGTCCCAGCCAGACAACTGTCACCCACATTCAGAGGACATAGTTTGATCCTATGCTGGTTTCTCTATGGTCGGGTCAGAGTCAGTGAGTTTCCATTGGCTCAGGTAAGCTGTTCAATGGGAATTCTTTGCTCATATTCTTGTTCTTCCCTCTCTCTGTGTTATATGTGGTGTGTGTCTGTGTGAGGGTGTATTTTATGTGTCTCTTTGTTTCGTATGTTTGTATGTGTGTGTTTTATGTGGTGTGTGTATGTGTGAGGGCGTGTGTTTTATGTGTCTCTATGTGTATGTTGTATGTGGGGAGTACTTACGTGTGAGATAGCGTGTTTTGTGTGTCTGTGTGTGTGTTGTATGTGGTGTGCATGTATGTGTGAGGGTGTATGTTTATTGTGTCTCTGTGTGGTGTGGTGTGTGTGTGTGTGCACTTGCTTTTCTGTGAGAGTGTGGAGGTCAGATATTGACATCTGGTGTCTTTCCTCAATATGCTTGCCACCTTACTATTTGACACAGGGTTTCTCACTGAACCAGTGGCTTACCTTTTACATTCTATATAGGGAATATCTAGAATCAGCTCATCTCTGACCCCATCTTATATGTTACGGTTACTGGTACAAGTCAACATGCCCAGCTAGTACATCAGTGTTGGGAATCTGAATCCAGGTCCTCATGTTTTTAAAGCAAGCACTTTATCTGCTGAGTCATCTCCTCAGGCAGAGAGAGAGGCAATCTGAAGAATTATCAGAGTAAGAAACTCAAGAAATGGAATTGTTTAAACCCCAAAGAAAAGCAATCCACAAAGAAATATTCAAGTTGGCGGTGGTGATGCACACTTCTAATCCCAGCACTTGAGAGGCAGAGGCAGGCAGATCTCTGTGAGTTCAAGGCCAGCCTGGTGTGCAGGAGCTACTTACAGGAGAGGCTCCAAAGCTACACAGAGAAACCCTGTCATGAAAAAAAATTTTACATGGTATAATAATCACTTCTGAGCAAGAGGTAGGAATTTCGAATACAGTGTGCTTATGCTTTGGATAGTTATTGATTGAAGAGTAAAGAGATGATAATGGGAAAAATATGGTGCAATAATTAGGCCGATCCCCCAATTTATGACAAGCAAAAGAATTTAACTAGCTGGTATACATTCTACCAATATAATTTTCTGCCTCTTTCATCAAAGGTCAATATCAGAAAGGTCTTGAACTAGTTTGAAACAGACTGCTGACGCCAGCCATACCCAGCTTACCTGAGAATTCACTTCAAGAGAGAGGAGGAAGATCCTGAATATCCTCCCTCATTTTCACTTAGTATCAGGCCACTAAGAGGAGTGAAGATGCAGGACTTTTCTGACAGCATCACTGAAGGCTTGCTGTACTTGCTTATTCCTTAGAGTGTAAATGAATGGGTTAAGTAAAGGGGCAACTGAGTTATTGAGCACAGCCACACCCTTATTGAAGGCAACTCCTTCTGTTGCTGAAGGCTTTATGTACATGAAGATGCAGCTCCCGTAAGAAAGGGAGATGACAACCATGTGGGAGGAGCATGTGGAAAAGGCCTTCTTTCTCTGCTGTGCAGAAGGGATCTTCAGAATGGTCCTGATGATGTGGGTGTAGGAGAGAATGACCAGCACCAGCGTGACTATCAAGGTCACGACCGCTAAGACAAATTCAATGAGCTTCAGCAACCTTGTGTCTGAACAAGCGATTTCTATGAGGGGCCCATAGTCACAGTAATAATGATTGAGCACATTGGATGCACAGAAATCCAGCTGACTGGTCAAGATGATTAAGAATAAGATGATCAGGAAGCCACTCAGCCAAGAGCAGAGGACCAACAGGGAGCAGACCCTGTTGTTCATGATGGTGGTGTAGTGCAGGGGCTTGCAGATGGCCACATAGCGGTCATACGACATGGCCGTCAGAAGGTAAAACTCAGTGGCTCCAAACAAGATAGCAAAGAAGAACTGCGTGAAGCAGCCAGCAAGGCTGATGGTCTTGATTCCCGTAGAGATGCTGAAGAGTATCCGGGGAGTAAACGTGGATGTGAAGGAGATCTCCAGGAAGGAGAAGTTCCTGAGAAAGAAGTACATGGGTGTCTGGAGGTGGGGATCCAGCAGTGTGAGGAGGATGATGGTCAGATTCCCCACAATGCTGAGGATGTACGTGAGCAGGAGAAACAGGAAAACACAGACCTGAAGCTCGTGGGCATCTGTGAGTCCCAGCAGAATGAATTCAGTCAGAGTTTGATTTTTCATCACCGACTTTTGTGCCTTGTGAAGCTGAAAAAGAGAGAAATGGGCGATGATGGTGAACAGAGCCCAGTGCTGCAGTCAGGAGGCCTCAGAGTTCCCCTGAAAATCTGTCTTTAGGGAATCCATCTGTTCTGCATGATCCAGAAGCAATGGCTGCTGGCTTCAAACTTGCTCTTCACCAAATCTGTGTTAAAATGTACATCCTATGACTTTGCTCCAAATAGTCCCATGACCAACTGGGCTTTCCTGGGTGCAGCTTTTCAATTTTAATTTTTATGCCTTATTCTTACTTCAACTCTCAGAGGATGTAATAGCACCAACTGTCTTTCCCCAGCCTCACGTCTCGATGATCCACTCTATTGTTGTCATCTCAACACATTCACCACCTGCTTTATTCTGTTTCTCCATTTGCTAACACCCACAGTGCAGTGCAAGATTGGTCCTCTCTCTCTCTCTCTCTCTCTCTCTCTCTCTCTCTCTCTCTCTCTCTCTCTCTCTCTCTGTTTTGTGCCTAGGACAGAGCTCAAAACAGCATTCAAATACTGAATTCTGTGTATGTGTGTGTGTATATATATATATATATATATATATATATATATATATATATATATCTGTAATGGGATTGTTATTCCAGAATGTCAATATTTTCAGGAAGGGGTTACTGGGCTCCCAAAGATTCTCTTTCAGTGTTTGCTAACTAAGTCTGTTAGAGGAGACTTTGGAGAGGTTTTCTTGTCTAGCTGGGTTTCTGGCATTCAGCTTCTGGAGATTTCACTGCTTTGTCTTCCAAATTTATGTTCAGATCCAACACAACACAAGCACACATGGATCATGTGCAAATATTTTCATTTCATCATTGCAGTAATAAAATACTGGAAACAATAAAATTACAAGAGTATGCAAAGAACAATATTACAATTATTTCTATTGTGGAATAATATGGGGAATTTCTGTTTTATGACTTCGATAAGACTATAATATATGCTGGTGCCCTGCTTCCCAACAGTGTGATTTTAACTTTGTGTGCACAGACTAGCATTTGAAAGTATTCCAGTGGCCAGGGATTTTTTTCTGTGTAAAGGATGGAATATCTTTCTTTATCCTTCATGTTAAAAATGTTCAATACAAGCCAACGTGTGGTTTTTAATATCAAAATTTGCAGAAAGGTAGTAGACAGCCCTTAGAGAGGTGGACGGACTCACTTTTTGACACAGGGAAGGAGCTGAGAGATTTGCCTCTGGATGTTAGGTGGGGTGAGTCAGATGGAGATGTTGGACAGACTGGAATTTCGGACAGTAACTAACACAAAAGCAGGTTTTAATACTAACCTGTACCCTGATTGGTCACAAAGCGCAGATGCAGGCTTGTGGATTCCTGGTGCTGTGAGTCAGAGTGGAGAGTAGATATGGATGGAACCTGACACAATGGATCATTCCTATCTGGATCCTCCCACAGGCCCCCTTTTCTCACAAAGCACCGGCTTCTGTGGAGGTTGTCTGAACGTTTCTAGTTCTCCTCATCTTTAATCAGTCACTTACTGCCCCTTTCATGGGTCCACATAGACTCAACCTGTAATCCCTGAGGATGCTGCCTTATTTGAAGCAACTGGATATAGGAACAGTCAACTGAAAGCCCTACTGCTTGTATATTGTCTAAAATGTGGTCTTGGTCTTTTTTTCCAATTTTATATAAGATTCAGGAAAACAATTTTGTTTAATTGACTCATCAGAGACCATTGGAGGATAAGTGATTGCCCTGAGACTCAGGTCCAGGAAATGTTAGTTAGTCTCTCTCCAAAAGAGTACTGGGGATTAGATTTAAGAGGTAGCTATGTAAGATGCTCCAAACAGACCCATGAGAAAGCTGCCTCCATGTAGGAGTTGGAGTAATCGCTTTGTGGGAACTTAAGCAATAACCATGGCAGGGGAAAGAAAGTGAAGTGTTTACTCAGGGTATCTAAGGGGACAGAACTGATAATGGTGTGTGTGTGTGTGTGTGTGTGTGTGTGTGTGTGTGTGTGGTTCACATGCATACATACACACATACATAGTGGATTTATTATAATGGCTTAAGGGCTGAGGTTGGACTGGTCCAACAATGACTGTCTCCCAATAGAAAGGTCAAGAATCCAGTAGTTGGGGCTGGAGAGATGGCTCGGAGGTTAAGAGCACTGCCTGCTCTTCCAAAGGTCCTGATTTCAATTCCCAGCAACCACATGGTGGCTCACAACCATCTATAATGGGGTCTGGTGCCCTCTTCTGGTCTGCAGGCATACATATATACAGAATATTGTATACATAATAAATAAATAAATATTAAAAAAAAAAGAATCCAGTAGTTGTTCAGTTCATGATGCTTTATGTCTATTGGAATATGGAAGATGTATGTTATTTTTCACTGTGTTTTTCTTTCATTAAACATATATTCTTTTATCATTTTCTCATACCATAGAATTTTGAATACAGTTTCCCTCTCTCTACTTCTGTCTGTTTCTACCTATCCCCTCTCACATCTGAATTCATTCCCTTTCTATCTCTCATTAGAAAAAAACAGGCTTCTAAGATATAACAACAAAATATAAGGAAAAATAAAACATAATAAGCTAAAAATCCTTATACTGAAGTTGGACAAGACAAGGCAACAGAAAAATAAAGGAACCACAAGAGAAGGCACAAGCATCAGAGACCCACTTGTCCACACATTCAGTATTCCCCCAATAAAGTGTTAAACTGAAAGGTATAATTTAAATGTAGAGGACCTGGTGCAGACCCATGTAGGTCCTCTGATTGCTACTCCAGTCTTTCTGAGTACATATGACCTTTGCTTGGTTGTTTTAGAGGGCTTTGTTCCTCTGGCATCCTCCATCCTCTCTGTCTCCCCACTCCTCCTGGTTCCTCTTCCCTGGGATTCTCTCTAAGGGGAGGGATTTGATGGAAACATCTCATTTAGAGCTGTGTTTTCTAAGGTCTCATTCTCTGTGTAGTGTCTGGCTGTGGGTTCCTGTATTTCTTCCCAATCTGCTGCAGGAGAAAGCTTCTCTGATGATGGCTGATAATAATCTGTGTGTGGAACAGGATATCACTTGTTGGGTGTTGTGTGTTGTGAGGGTCAGTCAAAGACAGAGGGTCACTCCAAGATATAATTTAATCTCTCTGGCAGCTGGGAGGAGTAGTTTCTTCGAACTGAACTCTAAACAGATGTTCAAAGGAGTATTTATTACAAAAGTTTTGTTTATTGTGTAAAACAAATTCCACACCCAAAGCCCCTGATCTAATCTATATGTTTTCTGAAGGAAAAGATCACTTCCCTGGAACTTTATTCCTTACTATGTACTGCTTGTAGTGCCCAATAATGCAAGACACTCCAGGTGTGCCAGGACCATCTTGTGACCAAAGTCATGCAAAGACTGTAAAGTTCCTTCAGGAAAACCACTCTGTAGATAGATAACAGAAAACAACCACTGTTTTCACAATGGTTTCCCTGAGGGTCTAAGTACTTCTAAGCACATTAATTTTTGGCTCATGATTTTTCCTGGTAGGTAGAAGCAACTCCAATGCCTTCTATTTGGCCTTTCTAACCATAATATCCTATTCCACAGACCAGGGAATCAATGTGGGAGTTCTGCCAGTATCTGAGTATATCTATCCCAATTATATATCCTGGAACTAGAGACATAACCCTAGGGTAAATTAGGGGATGTATTGGACTTAATGATTGATGTACTTATGCCAAAACTCCATGAATCACACGGCCTCCATAAGCCCCTACTTTAACTGAGGTCTATAATGCTTCTTGGGGTCTTCTGGAATTAGCATCAATTCAGAATCAGTATCCAATAGACCCTAGAAAGTCTTATTGTTTCCTTTCTCCTGGCATATGGTTGCCTTTGAAAAAGTTCATAGATTCTCTAGGATGAGAAACTAATAACAAAATTGTTAGGTATTTTAGTAAGGTCCTTCCTCAGAGGGACCAGGTCTTCCCTTCACTCAAGGGATTCTGGGTCTGCAGAATGGGTCATGTTTGGAAACTGATTCATAAGCCAAGATTCCCTCTGATCCCCAAAATTCCCATGTTGGATTTCATGATCCAACATAATGCTTCTTTCATTTGTTGAATAATTTTTTTGCTTGTACAGATAGAACAAAATTAGTAGGCTTCAAATCTATTTCACTTCCAGAAATACCAAGACCTATTATTACCACAGTAAATCCTTCAAGGACTTCTGATGTGAGAGCCAAAGTTATGTTTTATGTTTTAATTACTATGCTTAAGGGAACCATGAAACATAAATGCCTCTGATCCACAAGCCATTGTCTAAGGAGATATAGTTCCTGAAATGCTAGATGTTATTGTTTATGGGAGGTAAGAAATCACATGTTTTCACTCCCCTGAACAAGTTTGTTTGACCCAACTACACCAGTCTTGCTTGATCATGTGTGGTCAGGATAACATCAAGATGTACACTTGTCCCTGATTTGGCCTAGAAGAATTGTGGTGAATTATGGGTTTTTCTTCTTAAGCCCCTTGCAAAATGTAACTTGGGGACATTTTCTGGGAACCTGGGTATGGACCTGGCCATAGCCCATCTGTTAGAACCCAGGCTCAACTTGTCTCTGCCCCTTGGGAACCTGGCACCCCTCTGCATATGACAAGTAGCTCCCTGACTGTATGCATGTGTAAAGGTCTCTTTCAGAGACAAACTCTTCTCATTCCGGATCTCTCTCTTCCCACCACAGCAAGCAGCTCTCAGCCTATCTCTCTCCTCTCCTCTTCTTTCTGCCTCTCTCTGTCTCTCTATCTCTCTGTCTCTGTGTGTCTCTCTTCCCTCCCTCCCCTACTTTTCAATACCCTCTTCTATTCACCCAGGAACTTCATTCACTTCCACCGCATCACCCACTAGCAAGTCGACGAACAGGTAGAGAGTTCTTAGGTTCCCATAATTTGCCAGGTTTCCCTCAAATATCCCATGCTTTCAACAAATCTTAAAAGTCACCAGCTAAAGGGTGTTTTGTGAGTTTGGTTCTGGAAAAATTCTCATTTTGTTTCTAGAGTTGAAAGACTTTAAGCCCTTGATGACATTAAACCCACTTTGGTTTGGGCAAAGTCAGTGTCTTTGACCTTTACACAGGAAAGCAGCTTTCTCTCTAAATTCTGTACTAACACATGTGGTAGAAGCTTTATCCTTTGGTCTTCCAAGGGACCTTAGTGATCATCTGGTTTAACAAACAAAAGATCCATGGGATCCATGATTTTAAAAAGTCACTAGTTAACAATATAGTAAGATGAAGTTTAGGAGGAAAAAACTTAAACTTCAACAGCAATGGCTTGGAAAGTGTCCTTGGAGAAAGATGTAACAATGGGGTCAGAGAGGTCACGTGCAAGCCATTGTGTCAGGTGGAAGCACAGATGGAGCGTCTTTTCACTCTTCTTACTGCTTGAGAGATTATTCAATGGCGTTCAAAGAAGCCTCTTAGAGATTCCCTGATTGAGGCTGGACCTGTGAGAAGTCATTCAAAAACAGCCTCCACAGCTGAACGCTTTTCCTCATTTCTGGGCACTCTTCAACTGGAGTCTTATGTTTTGCTTGACTCAATATTTGAGGGAAGTAAGGGCTGTGAACACCCACTCTTCCACTCTTCGCAGTAGACCCCTACCCAATTGATTTGCTTCCTAACTTACAGCTGGGGTGGAGAAGAGCCAGGGTAGTTAGTTTGGGTTGACATGGCAGTTGAAGACTAACTTGTTCATAGTTTGTGAAGAGTTACTGTTAATACTAGCTTTATTAAAAATTTATACCTAGTAAGTCATCAAACCTGATAAATAAATTTATTATAATCAACAAATATATATCTTTTCCATTTTCCAAATGTGTTGATGACATAGATACTAATAGATTTATTAATATTAACCCACCTTTGTATCACTAACACAAATCCAAGGTTTGTTATCATTCTTTTAACAGGAAAAAAAGGATAATTTAACGATTTACTATTTTTTATTTAAAATTCCAGCTCTGCTTTTTCTGAGTTAGATTATTTTTCATCCCCCACCCCTTGTTTTGCTATATATCCTAGACTGGTCTTGAAGTCTTGATTCTCATGCCTCAACCTCCAGAATATTGGTATTAATTTTCCCAATTTCCTGTGTGTGTGAGATGCATGTGTGTTATGTTTGCATATACATGGGCACATATGTATTTGCATATATGTGGTCACATGTGAATATGCACATACATGCATGTGTGTATACCTTTGAAGGTCTGAGGTTCAATCTTCTACTAAATTTTTTACCCTATTCACTGAGGCAACATCTCTCATTTAAAACCAGAGTTTATCTATGGCTAGCGTCTTGCAAGTCAGCTTGTTTTGGGATCCTTTGTCATTGTTGTCCAAGGCTGGGATTCCAAATTTCTCTGGATGCTTAGTTGGCATCTACCTGGGTTTTGAGGATCTGAACTCTGACCTTATGCTTCCACGCTAAGTCATCTCCCCACATGAGGACAAGGGGTCAACTGTAAAGAGAAATGAGAGGTTATGACTCAAGGCTAGAAGATATTGGTTACTGGAGTCTTTGAGTGGAGGTGAGGTCTGTTTCAGAGTTGAAGGAGGGATGATCTTAAGGGCAAGGGTATTTTGTTCAGTATGTCAAAGAAAAACTTTGATTTATTGAACTAAAGGGTGAAAATAGTGCATACACGGGGAAAAGCCTTGAAGATACCACTACCAGCCTCCCTCCCTGCCAACAACAAAAATGAGAAGAAAACTGTGAGATACACAGGGAGGTCAGGAAGGAGTTTTTCTTTATTCCCACTGAGTCATCTGACTGATTGGCAGATTATTTAAGAGACCAATATGGGCAGTGAGCACTAGGCAAGTTTGGTTCGGGTTTCAGAGAGGTACTTTCCATTACTTCATCGACTAGAAAGTCTGAAAAACGTGTAATAGGCCAGTGCTTAGTGGAGTCTCCATATGCATGCTACAGCACATGTGAGCCCGTCCTCACACATATAAATAAACAGATCAGTCAGACAGATAGCTAACTAACCAACTGACTAATAGAATCAGTGGGTGTATGTTAAAAAGAAAGAAGAACAAGTGGAATTTAGAAAACAACTTGGGGTGTCAATTCTCTTTGTGTAGTATGGATCCCTAGGATTGACTGGTTGTCAGGACGGGCAACAATTTACAGTCTGAGTCATCTCTCCAGCTCTGAAGTGACATCTTGTTTTAAACTTTATTTTATTAAATAAAAGTATTGTCTCTTCACAAAATTAAAAAGCAGCAATATTTGTGTATATAATGTGTACATAAAAGCACATATGGTACTTCTAAAGTGTTATTCTGGGCTTACGATGACAAGAATTGGGGAACAAAAATTAATTGTATATCTCTCCTAAAAGATCAGTATATAGCTTTGTTCTTTTTTATGGATAAATCTTCTTGCTAATTCTAGTCAAGGGCATAATTTATTAATGAGCAACCCCCATGAGCCTGATTAACATAACACAGTCAGTAGAATATAGTGGATGCTAGATGTTGACACACATGGTCACAATAAAGTTTATATCACACTGTGACTGTAAAGACAGATAATATTTCTATTACAGCATGTCTATTATTGTGAGAGACATAGTTTCTATGTTTGTTTCGACAGTCACGTCAATCCACTTAATCAATAAATGTTGTGTTGTGACCATACTGTTATTTCCAGACACATTTCTTAGAATAATGCCTGACAACACTGGGTAACATTACTGGATTTCCCTTCTGCATAGGAAATACTTGTGATGTCAGTTATTCATGTGACACTTCAGGGTGTCACCTATGCTGTTGCTAACCTTTCACGCTTGAACATTTCAGTGATGGTCTCATTGCCTTGGGAAAGTTCCTTCTTTTACATTTTCTATGCTATAGAGCAAAATGACAAACAATCTTTCAAATATTCATTAACTTGTGAATGGCATACCAGAGGATTCTTGGGCTCTCTCTGTTCTTGGGGGAGATGGATGAATAGAACAGAGTGTGTATTAGATTTTTGGAGATTTTTAAATATCCACAGTAACGTTTTTCCCTGTCTTCAGAATAGGCACTATGGGATCAATTGTGCTAACAAACAATATGTTCCCTGGAGGTCTTGATACGGGAGATTAATAATAACCTTTTGTTGTGATAGTAAAGAACTAAGGTTAAATAGATGTTTAAAGAAGGCATCCTGGAGAGACAAGTGAGGAGGTTGCAAGGGGAGTGTTAAGCTTAGGTCACCATCAGGCTGGAGAGAAGAACATCAGGGGTGAAGTGATGGGGTTGGATGTCATCCTTGTACTGAGTGGCCTGCAAAAGAGACTGTTTCTTTACTAGCATGTATCAATTATACAAAGTGATGATCTTCATATGACATTTCAAACAAGCTTATATTGTAGTACCAGAGGTATTTTTAAGTTGTCTTCAAGTCATTTGGAAAGCCACAGGTCCTTTTTAGGTAGAGAAAATAGGTATGCAACTTATGAATTGTAGTTCTCTTGAGCAGACCCCTTTAAAAATTTTTCATACATACTATGGTTTTCGTGTTTATATGAGATTTCTGGGTGCAAAGTGTGTGTCTCTGCATCTATATGCATTTCTCGCACTTTTTTCTCTGGCTCTTTTACCTCTATTTGTATCCTATTCCATTTGTTTTTGTTTTATCTTATGCTTTTATTTTTTAAATGCCTTTTTTCTAATGAGAAAGAGAAACAAAGGGTGTGATTTAGATAGGAAGGGAAGTGGAGAGGTTCTGGGAGGAGAAACTCCAATCAGAGTATATTGTATGAAAAGAATCTATTTTCAATAAAAAATTTAAGAAAGCAATTGAGACAACCATACGGTAGAGTCTTATTGCATGCCACGTGCTCAGTGTCTCCTATTGATAACTCCCTACATCATTCTGATGCCTTTTATAACTAATCAATTGGTACTGATAGGTTATTGTTAAACAAATTCCATCATTTATTCAGATTTTTAAAAACATTTACCTAGTTGCCTTCTGTACTTCATGATCTTACCCAGAATGACCGTATTGAATTGCTGTGTATCTTTAGTCTCCTCTTGTCTGTGATGGATTCTCTAACATTCCTTGCTTTCAACGATCTTGCTAACTTTGAGGAGCCATGGTCAGATAGTTTATAAGATGATCCAAAATTGGAATTTGTCCAAGGTTCCAGGGAAGAAGCCCAAAGAGGGACAGTACCATTTTAAATACATTGTGCCAGAAAATCTGAAGATCAACTTCTGATCAATTAGTGAACTTTTCAAATTTGTAAGCTAGAAGGTTCTGTAGAGTTTAAGAAAATAGTATTTAAGGATGATAAACCCCATGCATAAGGGTGAGTAATATTGAGAAAAAATTAGAAGGATATCTTTAGGCAGCTTTGTGCCTAGAATGCTAACTGAGAGATTAAGACTTTAGGTTAGTACTCTAACAACCTTGACAAGAATATGAGACATGGGTGAGACAGTTTTCTCTCTCCGTGGATCTTCCGTCAAGAAAGAACTATTGTTTAAACAATTTTCTTTTTTGTTTATTTTTGAAATTATAATATAATTCCATCATTCTCCCTTTGTTTGCTCCCTCTTTCAAATTCATGGCTTCTTTTCTCATTAATTGCTGCTACATGCACACACATACACACATATATAGAAATATATACATATATATTTCTAAATATAATCTTCCCAGTCTGTACAATGCTACTTGTATGTATGTTTTCAGGGGTGATCAGTTCATATTGATAATCACTTGCTATGTGCGTCTCTGAGGAAGAATGTTCTCCCACTCTCAGAACTCCTTAGTTACCTGTAGCAGGAAAACCTTTTAGTGGAAGAAACTGGTAATTCTGAGGGGGTAGAGATGGAAGAGTTGAGATCAGGGTGGCATAGACACATATCTTTGGAGATACGTATGGAAAAATTAGCTATTTCCATGTGAAATTCTAATCTTTATATAAAAGTTAATGCCACAAAGTGCTGAACATTTTGGTTGATCAAACTTGGTACAGTCTCAGTAGTGACTGGACTTGATGTAAGAGTGACCTTAGTGGTTCATATTCTGTATCTACCCCTCCCCACAGGTGCTCTGGTTAAAGTCAGCAGAGCTTAGCCTGATTTGCATTTCCTCTAGTTGAGTGGGTGACCAAAAGGAGAATGCCCCATTTTCATAGAACACAGGCAGGTAGATGGGTGCCTTTTCTGGACCTAATTAATTTCAAACATTTATCCTATCCAAATATACTTGGTTCTTGAATAGTGAATTCGATAGGTTTTGAAAAAATCTTAAAATTTTTCTTTTTGTGTTTTGAGAGAAGGTTTCTGTGCTCGGGATGGTCTTGAAGTTGTTAACTAGCTCAGCCTTGAACTCTTGACCTTCTTGCTTCTGCTTCCTGAGTGCTGAGATTACAGGTGCCTGGCTATATGATTTTGTGGAAAATTCTTAGCTTTTTTTGTTTTTTTTTAAATATTTATTTATTATTTGTATACAATATTCTGTCTTTGTGTGTGCCTGAAGGCCAGAAGAGGGCACCAGACCTCACTACAGATGGTTGTGAGCCACCGTGAGGTTGCTGGGAATTGAACTCAGGACCTTTGGAAGAACAGGCAATGTTCTTAACCTCTGAGCCATCTCTCCAGTCCGAAAATTCTTAGCTTTCACCATTGTCCAAAGCAAATAAGGAGATTAACTATTATAAATACTGACTGCTGAGGGGTCACATTCACGTGCAACCATTAACACAGATGCTTATTGAATATGCAGATCCTACAGGTGTGTGTTTATCATAAAGGAAGCCTGAGGATGTTAGTTATATTTTTTGATGTTTTAGAAATTTTAAATATGAAAAGAAATTCTTTGGAGAATAATCCTATTTCCTCTGAATACTTTTGTCATCTAAAGAAGGGTTATACCTTTAATATGTCTATGGTCTTACTTGGAATATACCTGAGCAATTAGATGTTTGGTAGGAATAAATAATAGCTCTGTGCACATTATGAAGGCACAAAACTTTATTTCCATTATTAGAAAACACATAAACAATGAGGAAGACTTTATCACTTTAGAGCATTTTAAAAATTTGATCTGAGTTATTTTCATGATGATTACTGGTTCTCGTCTCACCTTCCCAAATCTCTCCATGATTTTCAGTTTCCCCAGGAAAAAAAAAAAAAGAATACCAGTATTCCACCACAGAAAATGCTTACATGAGGCACAAGCTTAAGGAATTAAAGACAAGAACACGCCAAGTTGTTTTCTTCATTGACCACTTTGCATATGATGATGCAGTATTCTGAAAATACCTCTTGCATCCTAAGAGCCTGGAACTTTTGCTGGACCTCACAGCTAGGGTTAATAATAGACCTTGAAGTAGCTTAAGACTTAAGACTGTTATCCTACTGTGTGCACAAACTGTTTGATTAAACTGCCTTTGAGAGAATAATGTAAGGCCAACTGTACTTGTTTTGGATTTTCTATGCAATTGACTTTTACAACCTAAGCTAATGCATAGTTGCAATTTTAAGCCATGTACTCTCTCCTATGCCCCTGACCCAGATAATGCACGTGTATCATTTTCTGAAAACAGCAAACATAGGTTGTAAACAAACTTCCTGAAATCTACCATTAAGGTTGAAAGCAGCCATTTATGGATATTGATTGATAAACAATGATATGTGGGTTAGTTGGGATCAGATGGAGCCAGTGACTTAATCCCTTTAAACCTCAGCTTAAGTTTTCTGAAAAGTATCCCATTCCTTCCCCATGTGATGTTTCTGTGTTGTTCAATAAATTCAGAGTGAAGCCCTCTGTTAAGACAGACAGACAGACATGTAACAGACACACATGGCATATACAGGAACACAGCTCTTCTCTCTCTCTCTCTCTCTCTCTCTCTCTCTCTCTCTCTCTCTCTCTCTCTCACACACACACACACACACACACACACAGAGAACCACACAGACACAGAGACACATACAGAAAGAAACAGACAGGTACAACCACACAGACAGACAGACAGACAGACAGACAGACAGGGACAGACACAGATACTGGTGCAGACACAGATGCATACCAATGCAACTGACAGACAGATGAAGGAAGATACAGGAGTGTGATGTGGAGAGTTCAGATTTGAACTTGTTCTTGTCTAGATGACAAGAGAAAGTGTTTTTATTTCTTCCCTTAATGTGACACCAATGCATTTTTGGTAACTCAGAGTTAATCGCTAATGCACATAATCCTCACACACATCTAAGCAATTACCTTGATCTTTCATCTTTATTCCCACATATTCAACAACACCCATCTTGTCGCCAAGAAAGCTCAACTAAAGGTCCATCTCAAAAGATTGTTCGGGTCCCTGCTTTCTCCTTCCTTATAAATTTTCAGCAAAACTAACTGAATAGTCTCATTTCCTTTTGCTTTTAAATAAGGTGTTTAGATCGAGAACACCACCTTGTACATTGGGGCTCTTCAGAGGAGCACACAGATACACATGAACTTCTCAGATACTGATAGACTGATAGCACCAGATAAAACATCCCTAAAATGCCTGAGTTGGCAGCTGAAAGATGAGCTAAATTTCAGTTCTTTGATTGTGGCCAGTTTGTTATAGATGTGATGAAAGGAGGGAAAGATGTTTGGTCTTTAGGGGAATGGGTAACACAGGTACACTCCAGGCAGTGGTAGATTTGTCAGCATCCCCTTCACGTGTGTTATGATACAAACTAGTGAAATATCAACATCTGAAAGCTGTTACCCCTTAGCATTGGGACTTTGATCATATTGAAACATGGTAGAGGTTTTTAAAGTAGAGTCTTTAATGACTCTTGCTGAGTCAAGGGCAGAGATTAAAGTATTCCCAAGAAGTGAGACATGTGTGTTTAGATCCCACCAGAGACACAAGTCTTATTTGTATGTCTTTTGTATGGCATTGCGAACTTACGTAATCTAATCTTTGAGGAATACCCTAATTGGAGAAACGATTCTAAGTAAAATAAACTTAAAAGAAGGTGAAACAATTTACATGATTTTCATTTTTGGATTATAAGAGAAAACTATCAAAGCAAAATTATCTCGATGAATCTATGTGATGGGAGGAAGACACACACTGTCAAGTCCAGTTACTTGGATGAAATTAAGGTTCACCTAAGGAACTTACTTCTTTGTGAGAAATAATATTCGTTTTACGGTGTCTTTGAAAGCTGCTTTGACTTGCTTGTTTCGAAGTGTATAAATGAACGGGTTAAGCAGAGGGGCCACTGATGTTGTGAGCACAGACACAACCTTATTGATGGCCACCCCTTCCTTTGCCGAAGGTTTGATGTAGATGAAGATGCAGCTGCCATAAGTGATGGAAACCACAATCATGTGGGAAGAGCAAGCGGAAAAGGCTTTCTTCCTCTGCTGGGCAGAAGGGAACTTTAAAATGGTCTTGATGATGTATGTGTAGGACAGAACAACACACACTAGAATAATAATGAGTGTCAGTATGGCCAAAGCCAGGATCATTTTCTCTATAAACACCGTGTCTGAGCAAGTTATCTGCAGAATGGGAGAGGCATCGCAGCCAAAATGATCCATCACATTGGAGTCACAGAACTCCAGCTGGAGACCTATGCCAAGAGGCGGGAGGATGACCAACAGGCCAGCACACCAACAGGAGAGGACGAGAGCTGCGCAAACTCGGTTGTTCATGATGCTGGTGTAGTGCAGGGGCTTGCGGATGGCTGCATAGCGGTCATAGGACATGGCTGCCAGGAGGAAAAACTCCGTCGCTCCAAAGAAGACAATGAAAAACAACTGAGCAGCACAAGCATTGTAACTAATGGTATTGTCCCCAGTAGCCATCGTGTACAGGAATCTGGGGACACATACAGTGGTGAACGAGACCTCTAAGAAAGAAAAGTTTCGGAGAAAAAAGCACATGGGCGTTTTAAGATGGGGACCCAAGAGCGTGAGAGCGATAATGGTGAGGTTCCCAGCCGCGCTCAACATGTAGGTGAGGAACAAAAACAGAAAAAGAACTTGTAGTTTGGGATCGTCTGTCAACCCCAGCAAGATGAATGTTGTTATTGCCGTATGATTTCTCATCCCTGTCTCGTGCCAAGTCATGAGTGTTCGGACCTGAAGAGAGAAGTGTTAGAAGAAACTGGCAGTGGAACCTGAAGACTCCCCAGCCAGGGAACCCGCATGCGCACCCTTTCCCCTGACTTGACAATGTTTGGTAAGACAGCAATACCACTGGTGTCCTGCTTCATGGCCTCTGTGGAAATATTTGTATTGTTCTTATGTATATAATTTTCTGACTTTTCTACATTCTCTACATTTCTAAAGATGCCAAATAGAATCCAAACCAAACATAAATCATGTGCATGTACGACATGCAACTTCTCGGCTTCATTGTCTCAAGATATAGATTTATTCTTCCTAAAAGAAGTCTTGACAATGTGTTCTTTAATCCCCTTTCATCTTTTTAATTTTTTCTCATTCCCACCATTCTGTAATGCTCTAGGTTACAGAATTAATTAGGCTACTTAGGATTTTATGTTGACCCTCTTACATTGTTGTCATTAATTTTAACAGTATCATTTCACTTTGTTGTTTGAATTTCAGATTAACCCTAAATAGGAGATTAAAAGTGTAAAACACAAGGTTGTGCCTCCGCTTTACCATTCCTGTATTTGGCAGTGAGGAGTATTTCTTTAGTAAGTTTTGGGACTTTTTCGGTAGAAAGTTTTTTGAGATCTCTGAAGTAGTGTAAGGAAACAAGTTCTAGAATTTGGACATAAACCTGATGTAGTCCTACTGTAATGCTTTAGGTAAAGGATGGAGCTAGTAGGGTGGTCTGCAGTACTGCCCACAACTGACTACCCTGCCCTCTTAGTTATTGCTCCTTAGATCATTCTTCCCACTACCCAATCAACCATTTCCTAATCTTTTTGCTGTTTTCTGGTTTTTTAAACTAGCATCCATCTATGTATCTATCTTTCTATCTATCTATCTATCTATCTATCTATCACCTATCACCTACTTATAGGATATCATCTACCATCTATCCATCTATCTGTCTATCTATTTATCTATCATTTATCTACCATCTGTCATCTATCATGTACCTATAGGATATCATCTACCATCTATTCATCTGTCTATCTATCATTTATCTATCAACCATCTGTCATCTATCACCTACCTATAGGATATCATCTACCATCTATCCATCTGTCTATCATCTATCTATCAACCATCTGTCATCTATCACCTACCTATAGAATATCATCTACCATCTATCCATCTGTCTATCTATCTATCACCTACCTATACAATATCATCTGCCATCTATTCATCTATCTGTTTGCCTACCTACCTACCCACCTTTCTAATTGAAGCAAACATATAAGAACCTTGAGCTTATTTAAATCAGTCTTTGTAAACAAATTACACAAACACCATACCTTTCTCTTCGGCACTCATCATTGTCCATTTTCTCACTTCCAAGCAGTCCAAGTGTTCCTTTACTCAAACTTATATTTTTCAGGAATGTCAGTATGATATTGGTTCGGCCAAGTCTCCCTTTCTTTATGTCAAAACTTAACATTCATTGAAATTTATTTCCAGCAACTTTTCTCAGTTGTCTACCCTGCAAAAGAAAATATGCCAGGCTTTCTTGGGCTGCCATCCCCCAAACCATGACACAGAGACTTATTACTAATTATGCATGCTCAACCTTAGCTTTAGGCTTGTTTCTAGCTAGCTTTTTTCTTTTTAACTTAAATTAATCCGTTTCTATTAATCTATGTGCTGCCCTGTAGCTCATTTATTTCATCTATCTATCCTGCTTTCTTGCTTCCTCCGTGTCTATCTGGCCCCTGGCTGACTGGCTGGCTGGCTCCCCCTTTCACTCTGCCTGCCAGCCCTATCTATCCCTCCTCTGCTTAGCTATTGGCAACTTTTTGTTATCAGCTTTTATTAGATCACTCACGTGTCTTAGGCAGGCAAGGTGAAACGCAACACATCTTTCCACAGTTAAACAAATACAGCATAAAAAGCAACACACCTTTCCACAGTTAAGCAAATTCAGCATAAAAAGCAACACATCTTTACATAATTATGCAAATGTAGCATAAACAAATGCAATATAACTTTAATAACATAGTTAAGCAACTATTCCACAGCACACAAATCTTTACATTTAATAGAATATTAAACAAATATTCTATTCCACAATAAGAAAACGTGATGAATTATCACAAGAATAACAGTAGTTCATAATAAATAATATGCTCTTTTTAGTTTTCTTTGTGTTATTAGTAGGAAATAATTATTCAGTGAACATTTTTAGGTTAATTCAAGGGCTTGCTGATAACTCCTACAAACTTCTATATTAGAGGAGAAAAATTAATTTCTTATATTTTAAAACATCCACCCCAGTTGTACTAAATGTGTGTCTTCACAGTTGAACATCAAAGATATTGTAGATTTCTTATTTTTATTATTGTTCAAATAAATATCCAACATCTATTCACTCATATAAACACTTAACAAGCACCCATTATTTACAGAACATAACACCGAGAATAGGGGCAAGTTATTCCCAAAAGGATCTTATAGGCTACAACATTTCCTTTTTTTGTGACATAGCAACACAAGATTGCAGCAAAAACCTTTGGATTTAGGGGTAACAATGATCCCATGCTCGTTGCTTGACACTTGTTCTTAATGACCCTGGTAGCTATTCATAATTTATTCCATTCATTCAAACTGATTTTCTACCAAAGTTGGCAGTCAACACTGTCACTAAAATCTGAGTAAGACACAGTGCTCAGTGTTTGGAGGCACGATATTTGAAACAGGGAAACGTGCCCCGCTCCTTAAGGGATTAACAGGAGAGAGAGGATCTTGCTACCTATTTGCTAAAGGGAGACTAACAGACTGAACACAGTGCCATACCAGAGTCTCTTTTTAATTTTCTTTCTTCTCTCCTTTCCTTCTTCATTTCCTGTCTCCAATTGTAGAATGTTTAAAAACTTTATAACAGCCTTTGGCACCCTCATTCCAACCTCATCCCCAACAACATTCCTTTCTTCCTATCAGGACTTCTGTTTTTCTCTTTGCTAGGAGTGGATTATGACCACAAAGGTATTTGATGCCTGTTAGTTTAACATTGAAAGTGTTTGGCATAGTAATGAGTCAGATTTCAGGATTGTGTTTTAACACATGATGCTTGTTAAACTGATACCGCTTCTGACAATGCTGTGAAGAATTGTAGTGGTGGATCCTTTGACCTCACTTTATACACTAGCAAGCACACCCATGGTCTGTGTTAGGCTAGAAAAAAAATTCCTGAGAGATGGAGAGTTATTTATTTTTGCAGTTTGAATAAATATATCTTGAAACAATTTTATTCAATAAATAATATTTGCCTCTCTTCTGTAAATGTCTCAATGAACAGTAACAGATATTTCCCAGTGATTTAACTTATGCAAAACTACATTATCAGTTTGGGAGTTCTAGGAATGTTTAAGACTCAGTCTCTTTCCTTCATAGATTCTGTACTTACTGAGTTTTAAAATATATTGAGGTCTTTAATCCATTTGGACTTGAGTTTTGTGCATGGTGATAGATATGGATCTATTTAAGATATTTTATCTTATCCACAAACATAAGAATAATTGTTTAGGCTCTAGAAGAGTTTGAATGCTGCATCTCCCCACAAAAGTGCTAAAATGATTTTAGTACCTGGGGTGGGAGGTACTAGATTATTTCTCACATGGATATTGTTTGGATTCTTTGACAATACTAGTTTTGGGGGCTGTGGTGAGTGTTTTCCCGTAGTTTTCATGTTCCTGTTAAGTAGTAACTGTCTTATTAACTGGTCCTTACAGTCAGGAGAAGGAAAAAGATGCAGGAAAATTCCAGCTTCGTGTTCCCCCAGACTAACGGTTTATCAGAAATGATTGCCAATTGCTTTTTTCCCCTTTCTGAAGTATCACTTGTAATGAAGTAAGTTCCAAAATTTAAATCTATTATGACAAAGTTTTTATGGGTACAGTAGTCTAGGTTGGTAGCCATGGCCTTTTTAAAACTTATAGTGCATTGCTCCAGGCTCTTCTGGCTTCCAGAGCTTCCACTGATCTTCTGGTAAGTTTTCCTTTTTATGTGACTTGTGCTTTTTCCTCTTGTATACTTCAATACTTTGATTTGTTCTTTGTTATAGTGTTTTGTCTCTGATACTCTCTAGGGAGCTTCTCTTCTGGTTTTGTCTAGTTGAGGTTCTGTTTTATTTTTATCTGTATGGATGTGCCTTTAGTATGGGGACGTTTTCTTTTTCTTTTCTTTCCTTTTCTTCTTCCCCCAAATAAGCCCAGACCATTAACAATTGAAAGTCCAACAAATAAGTCTTCTCCAACAGTTACTCAAAATGTACAGTTATTCAAAGCTGATTCTGCTAGTGGGGCTGGGAACAGAAGTGGGTCTGGTAAGGGTGAAACCATGGAGAGAACTCGGGAGTCGGAGGCCAGGGTCTTGCATGTCAGAGTGGGGCCTGTGTCCTGCACTGTGCTGTCAGGAGGGGGACAAACGCTCACCCACCTTTGGGGGAGAATATCCCTCACCACCTTCCAGTGCCAAGCAGGGTCGGTGAACAAGATAAGACTAGAACAGCTCGTGGAGGTGAGGGGCCCATGAGAGGGAAACCTGCTTATTTCAAACAGGTGGCCTTTCACGCACTTCCCACAATTAGAGGGAGGGGCCCGAGAAGCCTGGGAGTTAGTGGGGAATGAGCAAAGGGCACAGAGACCTGGAGGGCCAGGGTGGGTACTTGCATAGGTTGCTACGTGTGCAAGGGGTACACCTAACACCCCGCCCAGCCCGGCACTGGGCGAGGTGGTGGGGCCACAGGCAGGTCCCTGGTCCACAGACCAGGAGGCAGGGGTGAGGTCTGGGGGAATGGGCTGATAGTGTAGAGAATGCTGTGGTTTTCTATTTTTTCCCCTTGGAGTTTTCTTATATGATTTTGTTGAAGATCTGGTCCATGCCACTGTCATGGGATTCTTCGTCCTCATCTGTGCCTAAACTTCAAAGATTTTGTCTTTTTATGGGGCCTCACATGTCTTATATGGCCCTTTCCTGTGTTCTTAAGAAACCACATTCTTTGCTTATTTGGTATAGATCCTCTGTTTTTCTTCAAGTCCTCACATTTTGTCTTCTGCTTCACTCATTGTATAAGTATAGAGGTGTATAAACGTTCACCCTGACTTCTCTAACTGGGATACCGATTTTGTAATCCATTTTCTTTTCAGCTTGTGTTAACTACAATGTTTCTGTTTCTCTATTGAATTTTGTTTTTAAATACTGAATTATCTTTATCATTCCATTCAGCTGTGCATTTTTATTTTCTTGGACATCAGTATAATTTTTGATTCAATGATCTGATAGTCTGAGTTTTAAAAAAAACACTTCAGTTATACTTACAGTATGTATGTATTTAAATATCACTAGTTTAACTCTGAGTATTTTTTGGTTATTTGATGTAAAACAGTTGCTAAGGCTTCCATATCTTTTGGGGGGGGTGATTTTAGCAGTTTCTTCTTGAGTAAAATCTATATCTTAATTTTCACAAGTAGCCTGTTTTGTTGCTTTTCACTTAAACTTTCATATAAATCTTAACAATGACAGTAATGTATTTTTACATTTTAGCTATACATTTATTCTATGAATTCTTGCTACACAAGAGCGAGGTTTTTATTTTTTGTGTTTTATTTTGATTGTTTAACACGGATGATATAATGAATGTATATTTAATGAGTCAAGAAGTTTGTTATAGATAGTTATGATAGAAAAATAAAAATCATTACTACTTTTTCTTATAAATATAGTAATTTATTTATAGTTACATACTGAATTAAAAATTTTATTTGGTGTATACTTTTTATTAGCAGTATGTATTCATCGTAAAATATAGCCTGTTTCCATGGCTAGAGATGGCTTAGGCCATCAACATCTTATGAAAGCTTGAATCATCAATTTCGGCATTCTAAGGCAAGTTTTTTGATTGAGTCATGGAAGGCCCTTTTGACTTGCTTGTTCCTCAAAGTGTAAATGAAGGGGTTCAGCATGGGAGCAATGGAAGTGGTCAGCACTATCACACCCTTGTTGATAGCCACTGAGTCCTTTGCTGATGGTTTGACGTAGATGAAGATGCAGCTGCCATAAGTGATGGACACCACAATCATGTGGGAGGAGCAGGTAGAAAAGGCCTTTTTCCTCTGCTGGGCAGAAGGGAAGTTGATAATGGTCCTGATTATGTATGCATAGGAAAGAACCACACAAAAAAGGGTTGTGATGAAGGTCAACACGGCACAGCCTATAACCATCTGCTCAATGACCGATGTGTCTGAGCAAGAGATCTTCAGGAAGGGAGACACGTCACAGAGAAAGCTATCAATGACATTAGAATCACAGAATTGCAGATTTTGGCTCAGGCTGAAGGGTGGAAGAATGACAAATAACCCAGTCATCCAACAGCTGAGAAGGAGCCTTCTGCAGGCAGTGCTGTTCATGATGACGGTGTAGTGCAGGGGTTTACAGATGGCCACATAGCGGTCATAGGACATGGTGGCCAGGAGAAAGAACTCAGTCACTCCGAAAAGGTCAGTGAAAAATGCTTGGCTGGCACAGGCGCCATAGGTAATAGTCTTGTCGCCTGTGGAGAGGTTATACAGGTATCTAGGAATACAAGCGGACGTGAACAAGATTTCTAAGAGGGAAAAGTTTTGTAGGAAAAAGTACATTGGGGTTTTAAGGTGAGGGTCCATTAATGTAAGTAAGATAATTGCCAAATTGCCAGTTATATTTAGCAGGTAGGCAGAAAGCAGGAAAATCAAAAGCAGACTTTGAATTTGCGGATCCTCTGTTAGTCCCAGGAGAATGAATGATGTCACCGTATGATTCCTCATAGCTGATTCCCGAGTTTTATCTGGTCTCGTAAAAAAATCAGATATTCTATCAGAATATATGGAGGCCACAGTTCCACAGTTATTAACCACGAGAAGCAAACTCAAACAAATGGTTCACACAAAATGTCTTCTTTGTCTTGGTAGTTAATATTTCCAATATTCTCTCGAGCTTGTAAGTTCCTGTGTTTTTATAATATTTGAAGTGATATTTTATACAGATCATTTTAACAGTTACAACATAATAATTCAAGATGGTCTACATCTCTATTGCATTATTCAAATGTATTTTAAAATTTAATTTCGAACTGGTTCTCATTGGTTAAGAATTAATTGACTTCTCTGCACTTTTTCTGTTTTGAAATTGAAATTAAAGTTCACTGAAAGCTTCCTATCCTGCCTGCGTCTTCATCCCTAACCAAGCACAGCTGTACAGCAGATGACTTCCTATCCTGCCTGTGTCTTCATCCCTAAAAGAACACAGCTGTATAACAGATGACTTGGAGTTCCTATAGAGGCTCTCCAAAATCTACCTCCAATTACAATTTCAAGCCACCCTGTATAAAACTGTACATGGTTATTTTGGGCATACTTAGTGTGGTCTGTGATAACAAGTTTTATGATTTTTAAGTGGATTGAACTTGTGACTTTTTCATTTTTTGCAGTGTTGGGAATAGATCCAGGGTCCTGTGCATGCTGGGCAAGCATTCCATCCCTGGGTTGCATCTCAGCCCTTTCTGATAGAATCTGCATGTCTTAGTCCTTCCATGTGTATCTAGCAGTGATCTTTCTTCAGAAATTCAGATTACATACAGACACATATGCCCCATATTCAACACACATACATTTTATTCCATAGACTCTGTTCTCTTCTTCTAATGTGTTCCCTCAAATAAAGCTAGGCATTGAGCCTATATGCTATGCCAAGTCTCAAGTAATCACTTTAAAGAAAGCACATGTTGGAAGCACTGTCTCCACCAATCTCTTCCCCTTCCTGCTCTATCTTTCTTTAAGAGTGATTGCATCAAACCCAAGAATACCAATATCCCATCGGTATTCAGTCCAAGCATTGCTTATTTCCAGAAATTCTTTTGACTCAAATGACAAAAGGTGGGTATGGTGGGTGGCCCGTACCTGTAATCCCAGAGATGGGGAGGTGGAAGCCCGAGGATCCTGAGGCTCACTGGCCCGCCAGCCTAAGTGAACCAGGGAATTCTGGGTGTTTCAGAAAACATGGTGGAGAATGTCTGGAGAAGATTGCTACCTAACATCACCCTCTGGGGCTTCACACGCAGATGCATGTGTAAGCATGAGCACCCACACTCATACGCACCAACACCACACACGTAAATTAACAGGTGAACTTTGCAATACTGGATTGGGGTCAACAGTTCATTGACAGTGCTTTCCATTCCTTTATTGCAGCTTAGTTATAAATATCCTTAATTTAGACATTTTGGTCAGTTTTTAGGGCTTGTTATTTTTCTTACACACCAGTGAATGAAAGATTTTCATGGAAGATGCTAATGCAACAGAAGCCAAGAGTGGATTTAACACACTGACTGATGAAAATATTCCTCTCTGGGCTGGCTAGATGATTCAACCGGGTAAATGTGCCTAGTGTGAGCCCAATGACCCGAGTTTGCTCCCGGGATCATACGGTGTCAGGAATTGACTACTGCAAGTTGTACTTAGTCACCCACATATACACCACACCACATAAAATAAATACAGCTTACTAAAACATTCATTATTACTAAGATAAGTACAAAGCCAACTCCACTCCCAAGTCAAGTTCTCACACTTATTTCACTGTCTCAGAGAAGTGTCTTCAACCAGGATCTCACTTTCCATGGGAACTGGCAGTGTGAACGACAGTAGAGGCACCTGGGGGGTAATCTCAATAGATCACTTTAAGATACAATGGCAGCCCCTCAGAAATCTGTCTGCCCCTCTGAATCCTTCTCTTGCCATCTCACAGTCACCAAATGCTTCATCAAGGCGCTAAACTCAACCCTGAACAATTTGGGGACATTAGAGTCTAGGAATATACTTACTTTACAATGATTGTAAATGACATCTTTGTATGAGAAAACCATTTTTGTTCTGTGCTGTTAGCTTCAAGTTTTGGCAACACATAAGTGACTCTAAAGTGTGACAGATTTTTCTTTTTAAAAATTCTATTGATTTGAGAATTCTACATTACAGTAAAGGGATCTCAAACAACATGATACCAAACAAATTCCTCCAGTTTGGGAGTGTAAAAACGATGCTATTGCATGGCTGTGAATTGTACGACCTTTTGATGGCCTGTTTAAATAATTGCCATGAATAACTATAAAGGATCCAGTGGTAGTACCCTCACGCTGTTCATAGTTGACTTAATCACAGTTTCTGCTCACTGTGTGACTATAAAAAACTAGCAAAGATATAAAATTGAGCATGAAGGTGCAGTTGAGAAGTGGTTTTGTGGTAAATGCTATCCAGAATCTTCACAGGAAGCCCTAGAAATTCATGGATTTTCATCACTACTATAGAGTGTCTCCTCAGTAGATTCTTCCGTTATTATACATCGGGTTGATATTTCCTTCACTGTGCTCCTGTGTCTTATCATTTTATTTTTCAGAAATGTAACGTTAGGAACAATCTCTTTGGTAAGAAAATGTACTGTTTGTAATTCTCAGAGACGCACTGCCAATGCAACTTTTAAAACCTATAATTAAGAACCAGAAGATCTTTTATAACACAGGTTCAGAAGTGAATGAGGCTGGGGAGATAGAGCAGTTGGTAAAGAACTTGCTTACAAACAGGAGAGCCTGCATTCTGTCCTAAGAACCCATGTTAAAAATATCCCAGGCTTGGTGGTGAATGCTTGCAAACCCAGTGCTGGGGAGGTGGAGGCAGGCAGATTGCTGGACGTACTGGCCAGACAGTCTGGCCTAGTTAGCAAATTATAGACTAGTAAGAGACCCTGTCTTTAAAAAAAAAAATGAGAATGAGCCGGGCGGTGGTGGCGCATGCCTTTAATCCCAGCACTCGGGAGGCAGAGGCAGGCGGATCTCTGTGAGTTCGAGGCCAGCCTAGTCTACAAGAGCTAGTTCCAGGACAGGAACCAAAAAGCTACAGAGAAACCCTGTCTCGAAAAATCAAAAAAAAAAAGTGAATGGCAAGAATGACAGTCGACGTTGTCATCTGGCTTACACACACACGCGCACGCGCGCACATACACACATGAAAATGTTTTTTGCATATTAAAATATTTTAAACCTGACACTCATCGGTCTTCAGAGAAGGAGCATGCTTCAGTGTCTTCTCTTACAGGCTGCTAGAACAAAATTTTAAAGTACAGTCAACTATTTTATGTATTTTAAAGCAACTGGAAAGAATAATACTTCCCATTTATCTTATTATATGGATAACTTATGCAGTTGAAAATTTGGTTTATAGAAAAATATTGTAAAATAAAATAACAAGGTAGCTTATATTCTATATCATGCCTACATTTGCTTTCTAAAATATAACTAGATATTATAAATAACAGAAATATTAGTATTATACCCAGAACTTTTACAATTAACTATGTAACTTATCATATGCTATTTACTTTAAAATATCACTTGAATATTTTTGATGTCTATTTGACAAAGCCTAACTTAACCGTAACATTCCAGCCAAATGATCCCCTAATAATATCATCTTTTCCTCCCTGTTACCATGTTTACTTCTTCAATCATTCTTCCAGTGACAAGTTCATGTTTAAGGACCTCATACTCATTCTTTCAGAATTCAATGACATCCTAATCTGAAATATTTTTAATCCTGAATCAGCATGTACAATGTCTGAGATTTGCTTACATACGTGAGTAGAAAGAACATTCGCTGTAGGTCTCAAGCAGACTATAATGTGAACAGTTTGCATATTATTTTCAGCTAGTGTATAATGCATGTCTTTAATCCCAGTGCTTGGGAGGTAGAGGCAGGTAAACTTCTCTGAGTTTGAGGCCCGCTTGATCTACATAGTAAATTCCAGAACAGCCAAGGCTATATAGAAAGAACCTGTCTCAAAACAAAACAAACAAACAAGACGGAACAAAAAACCCACACCCAAACTAAACAACAACCAAACAAAAATTTAAAAACAGAAAAACAACTTTCAAGTCTTCTTCTTTTAGAACTGGGATCAGGGTAGCTACCCAGCTTCTCTAACATCCAATCAAGCCCATGGCTACAGTCAGCATCATAGGGGAAGGGAGTTCCTGAGATTTCTGGTGGTCCAGGAAGTTCCCAGGGATTGCAGGGAACAGTAGACAGAATCTGAGGTGCTGGAAGATTGTCTCTGCAGCTCACCCAGCCTCCTGCCAAGCCCTCATGCATATTCTTTGGCTTTTAGCTCAGTCTGTAGACCACACTTCTAGTCGCTCAGAACGGAATCCCTTGTTCTAAAATACCTATCTTTGTTGCCAATCCTGGAGACTCTCTTCTTATATGAAAAACAAGAGATAAAAAGCTGAAAAAAATTTATTGGCACTGAGCCATGTTATTTTCCCCATATGTATTTGGAAGATTAAAAAGAAAGTCAATGTAGGGGACATTCAGCATATCACCTTTTAGGTAACCAGCCACAGTCAGAAATGGTTTCCTGTGAACGGATGTTATTTTCACTGTGAAGTGAAAGTGGGTTCAGGTCCGATTACTGAAGTAACAATCTAGGCAATGCTCATTGTTCACTAAGTGACTGACAACTAACCGAATTTACTAAATTTCTGATTTCTACAAAAGGGACAACTCCCACTTAGGCTTCCTTTACAATACTTCATAATATTGCATACACAAATGATACTGATAAATGTATGCCAAATGTGCTTCTGTGAACATTTTCCTAATCTTTCATAAAGAAAGGTGAGCACGACTAGGAAGATATACTCACTCTTTGGAGAGCCAACTGTAGCTTTCGCTGGACACTAACAATAGATTTCTTGCACTGGACGTGGGGTGGATCTTGCTAGTAAGGGCTTGTGTTGAATTTCTGGCTCTTTCCCATCCCCATTCACCTTAGGACTTTGTCTGCTGAGATTCTCATCTCCCACATGGTGCCCTGGGCATGTTTAGGGATTTCATCTATTTTTAAATGCTCCAGAACATAATATGGGGTTCTTTTTTTTTCTTTTTGATATTAGGAGTTTTCTCTGGTTTTGAAAGAGAAGATATTTTGATTCTTGTGAACAGGTGAGAAGGTTTATATGACAGCAGGGTAAATGTTTGTTTTATTTGTCAAAGCTGTGGTAAAATCGCCACAAGGGACAATGGTGACCCAGTTTTGAGATCCACTAATGAATCTTCTGTATAATGAACTTGGCAGAAATCCCAAAATAAATGTAGCGGGGGGGGGGGCGGGAGACAGTGTCCTCAGAGAAAGGGAGATGCCGCAGCTGCAATGAGTGCGAACCGACAAAGCATTGATGATCAGGACACTACTGAGACCCGGGCCTCCATTAAACTTATCGTGGCTGAGTCCAACTCTGGCAGGTGATAAGGGTTGGAAGTAAAGCACCTGTATCCTCTGCAAGAACAGAGCGTTCTTAACTGCTGAGCCACTATTCCACCCTCCTCTGTTGATTTATAGAAAACAAAAGATAGGAAAAGCTAGGTCCAGATTTTATTGAAGCACACACACACACACACAAACATTCATGCACACACACATTCAGACACGAGCATATACACATGGGGACAGGGTGAGGCATGGATGGATGGACAGACAGAAAAACAGACAAAGACAGAGCAAACCCCCCCACACACCAAATGATTTCCCACGTGGGAAAAGGGGACCCAAAAACGGTGGCCAAATCTGCTCGGAGGGTCAGGGTTTTTATGTTTGGGAAGGAGTCATCTTCCCATGTTTTTTTTTTTTTTTTCTCTTGGAATTGGCTAACTTGGACCATAGCAGGAAATTGGATAAATCACACAATCAGACAAAGCCAGAGAAGCTAATACATTCCTACCACAATAGTTCTCTGTTTGAGATTTGAAAATTCTGCCCCCAACAGTTTCCTCCATCAAGGGAAAAAAAATCATGAGGATTTGTCTTAGGAAGGGAGGGGAAGCAGTAGGCTGGTTTTCTTTAGTGCTTGTTAAAGTACATTAACCCACCCAGAGTTTTTTTTTTTTTTTTTTTGGTTTTTTGAGACAGGGTTTCTCTGTGGTTTTTGGAGCCTGTCCTGGAACTAGCTCTTGTAGACCAGGCTGGTCTCGAACTCACAGAGATCCGCCTGCCTCTGCCTCCCGAGTGCAGGGATTAAAGGCGTGCGCCACCACAGCCAGGCAGCATCTTTTTCCTATCTGTTTACCCGAGATTTGTTTGGCTCCTGGTTGCTCATCATCAACACATTCTCCCAGGCCACTTCTGAAAGTTTTGAACTGTACTGCAGACTTTTTAACTTGTATGTGTTCTGTAAATGTCACACACATACAGATATATTTATTGTGTGTTGTTTGCTATGAATCAAAATTAAGTGTTGTTGGAACAAAACATTCTTCATTCAATTTGACCAGAGGAGGGGTAATCATCTGGCAAATTGGTCATGTAAATAATTGCACCTGTGAGTTCACACATATATGCTCACGTATGTTTTCAGCATAGGATACTCATGACACATGTAAAGAATGATACAAGCTTCCTGTACTTCTCACTCTGCACAAAAATCAATTCTAAATGGACCAAAGAACTTATTAACGTAAGACTTCTGAAACATTTAGAAAAGGGGTGAAAATACTGCAGGTGGCAAATGTACATCCATGTGCCTGCACATTCTGCCCAATGAGTTCTTCTGGAGTTTTACTTGGGTTAGCACTTTCTGAACTGAGTGGACTTTCTAGGTAGGCAGTCCCTGCACCGGACTTTCCTGTGATTGGGTCGATAACTCGGCCAACTTTGAAAATGATCTCAGCCAGTTCATGTTTCGCCTGCTTTGACCTCACGACCAGCAGAGCTCTAAGGAGTACGATGTTCCCGACGGAGCTCTGCTGGTGGGCATCGTGAACAAAGCAGGTTTTCTGCTCGTTGAAGTACTTTAGCAAGTAGGGATCCAAAACAAGTCTGGTCGCTTTGACTTTAACAGTTTTTACCATGACTGTGCCAATCACCTTCCCCATGACCCATTTGGCATGGACAGATGTACGGATTACTGACATTATGGGTCTCTGAGCACCTTCTGGAGTCTACTATTCAGACCCAGGTGGGCGAAGCATCAACCTGGATTTTTTTTTTATTCAGTTTGATTTGGTCTGATTGGCTTATTGTGTCGGCAAAGAGGTTTTTGGTCTGGAAAAAAAAAACTTAACAATATACATAAGAATTTATTTGAGCCATAAAGAAAAGCTGAAATGCCATATGCAAGAAAATGGAAGCAACTTGATATAGTCATATTAAGTGAATTAAGTCAGATTAAGAAAGACTGATATAGGGCTGAAGAGATGGCTCAGCAGTTAAGAGCATTGCCTGCTCTTCCAAAGGTCCTGAGTTCAATTCCCAGCAACCACATGGTGGCTCACAACCATCTGTAATGAGGTCTGGTGTCCTCTTCTGGCCTGCACGCATACATGGAAGGAATGTTGTATACATAATAAGTAAATAAATTTAAAAAAAAAAAGAAAAGAAAGACTGATCTATATTTTCTCTGTGTTTCACATATTTCATATGGGAACATAAAATCATATATGTACACATGACATAGAAGTGGGAATGAAATTGTGTAGAAGAACAAAGGGAACTAGTGGGAGAGAAAGGGCAGAGAAAGATGAGACTGGGTATGGCAGATAGGCTCACAGTAGCTATAAATGTCTACAATACGGCCCTTATGGAAACCAGAAGTTTGTTTCATGACAACTGGAAGCAAGTTTATTGAAGTGGGGAAACAGGGCCTGGAGGGATGGCTTAGTGGTTAAAATACTGGTTGTTCTTTTGGGTTCAATTTTCAGCACTTATAAGGAAGCTCACAACCATCTGTAATTCCAGGTCCAGGGGATCTGATGCCCTCTTCTGAACTCCACTGGTGGTATATAGATATACATGCAGGCAAAACACTCACACACAATAATATAATAATAATAACAAATGACAACATACTTATTAGAATCTACAGGGTTTTTTGTTTGTTTTGTTTTTGTTTTTGAAGACAGCATTTCTCTGTAGCTATGGAATCTGTCCTGGAACTAGCTCTTGTAGACCAGACTGGCCTTGAACTCACAGAGAACTGCCTGTCTCTGTCTTCCGGGTGCTGGGATTAAAAGCATGTGCTACCACTGCCCAGCTGAGTCTATGCTTTTAAGCGAACAAGTAATTATGTACAATTAATATATTTGGGTTGCAAAAATACATATAGACAATTTTCTAAAAGTGTGTGTGTGAAGATCCTTGTGTAATAGCGTTAATATTCAATCGTAAGTATCAATTTTTCATCAAATGTGTGGTCTGTGGTCTGCAGATAAAATGGATTTCAACATATCTAAACAACAGATGAGAATACTTAATAGAGACGACTCATATCATTTATAAAAATAGTGAACTTTAGAATTATTGCTGTACGTGACCTGAGGACTCAGCTGCCCAGCATCCTTACACAGTTTTCCTTGGCCTACAGAAGGTGCAATTTTAGAGATATAAGCTTTCAAGATTTCAACACTTTAGTGTAGGAGGAGGGCATGCTTGTTCATGCCGGCTGCCTGGCTAGGTTAACCCCAACATAATCACACAGAAACTGTATTAATTAAATCACGGCTTGGCCCATTAGCTCTAGCTTCTTATTGGCTAACTCCTACATATTAATTTAACCCATCTCCATTAATCTGTGCATCACCACGAGATTGTGGCCTACCAGCAAAGTTTCAGCACATCTATCTCCAGCAGCGTATTCATGACGCCTCCCTGACTCGACACTTCTCCCAACATTCAGTCCAGTTTTCTCCACCTACCTAAGTTCTGCTCTATCAACAGGGCAAGGCGGTTTCTTTCTTCATTAACCAATAAAAGCAACACATAGACAGAAGGACCTCCCACACCTCTTTAGTTTTGTGATGTTTAGGATTTTAGATTTTAGGAAGGTTTGTTTCCTTTGGGATTCAATACTCAGGACTCTGAGCAATTATACCTAAAAGCTTCAACATGTTGCTAATGTGGTTGAACTGATGAGGATCCACTCCCACCTGGCTGCCAAACATTGGTAGTGTTGTCTCTATGGTACTGGTTTAGAGACATTAAGGATGTGGGGAAGGGGTGGCAGAGTTTTTTCCTCCTTGGTCTCTGAGAGCATTGAGGCCGCTCAGTTTTTTCAGAGCTTGAATGTGAAGCAGTGAAAATGAAATCTTGGGTTTCAGTGGAGACCCCAAGATGTCTTGGAGATACCAGGAGCGCTGCATAAAGGGAGTGGAGAGAAATGTTTGTTGAGGGCAGAAAATCTAGAAGGGAGCCTTCTGAGCCCTGACATCAGAGATGACGCTGCAGGATTTGATGTTTGTCATGCTGAGTTTGGGTGTGGCTCTAGTACAGTAGCTTTCTCACTATACACTTATTCCTCTGTTTTGGAATGACAATGTATGCTTTATACCATTGTATGCTGGAAGTACGTAATTTGCTTTTTGGTTTTACAGGGGTCTACAGCTAAGAGTCTTGAAGTCTTGAGTGTTAGAAGAGACTTTGAACTTTTAAACAGTGTTGAGACTGAGAGAGAATGGGAAGTTTTAAGGTTGGACGAATAGAGTTTGTGTAGTGATATGGCCACGAGCCTATGGGGCCAAACAGTGGAATGTGGTGGTTAGAAGAAGAAATGCCTCTTAAAGACTCATGTATTTGGACACTTGGTCCCCAGTTGGTGGTGCCACTTATAGATGTCATGGGGTCTTGCTGGAGGAGATACATCACAGAGGGTTGGCTTTGAGAGTTTTCTAGCCTTACTGCACTTTCAGTTTGTGCTCTCTGCTTTGCATGTGATCAAAGATGTGATCTCTCAGGTCCTGCTTGGACAACCTGCTGCCATGTCCATGCCCCCACCATATAAAGAGTCACTTATGGAACCACAAGGCAAAACAAACTGTTTCTTCCATAAGTTGATTTTGGCCATGGTGATTAATTACAGCAATAGAAAAGGAATAAACATAGTGGAAGACTCTAAATCATGGAGGAGCCTTCACCCCAGGGACATATTACAACCCTGCTGCACTTTCTTTAGAGAAACAACTCCGACAAAGACCCAAATATTGAGTGGAGATGTCCCAGAAAATTCCAGGAACTTCCAGCGAGACCTCATTCCCTTAAAACTTGATTATTTCTTCTTCTTTCATACATTTACATCCCAACCACAGTTTCCCCTCTCTCCACTCTTCCCAGTCCTCCCCACACACCTCTGTCTCTTTTTCTCCAGATCTACTTCCCCTGCATTTCCCTGCAGGCTCCCAGGGATATCAACTGCACACCACAAAACAATTTACAATAGGACTAGGCACAAACTCTCATATCAAAGCTGTATGAGGCAATCCCATAAGAGGAAAAGGGCCCTACAGGCAAAAGAGTCAGAGACAGCCTCGCTCCTACTGTTAGGAGTCCAACAAGAACACCACATTACACAACCATAACATATATGCAGATGTCTGTGACTGTCCCTTCATTTTCTGTGAGATCCCTATGAGCATTGCTTAGTTGATTCTGTAGGCCATGGTCTCGTGGTGTCCTCAAAACCTCTGGCTTCTGAAATACCCCCTCACCTCTATAAAGTTCCCCTGGCTCTGTTTATGTTTGACTATGGGTCTCCTCATCTCCCATCAGTCTCTGACGGCTATTGAATTAGGCACTGGTCTATGAGTTTAGCATGCTAGCAATAATATACTCATTGAATCCCCCTTCCTCCAGTTGTGTTTGGTTCTATTCTAGTGTCCGGACTATATAGCCTCTGGTTCCTGGCCACCCAGCCAGTGTCAGATGTGGGTTCCCTCTTATGCAGTGGGCCACAAGCTGGACCAGTCATTGGTAGGTCACTCCCATAAGTTCTGTGCCACCATTACCACAGCATATCTTAGAGGTAGGACAGATTGTAGGTTGAAAGTTTTGTGGCTGGGTTACTGTCCCCGTCCCACTGCTGGGAGCCTTGCCTGGTGGTAGAAGATGACTTGTTTAGGCTCCATATCCTCTCATTGCTAGGAAGACTAGGATCCTAGTGAACACTAGGATCACTCTCATAGATTCCAGAAAATTTTCACTGCACTAGGTTTCTACATTGGACCCTCAAATGCCCCCCAATTCCAGTCATCTCTCCCAGTATTCCCTCCTAAACTCCTCACTTGATCCTGCCTATTCCCAAGTCCACCCAAAAAAAATTATTCTATTCCCCTTCTCAAGGAGATCCATGCATTCCCTCTCTGGGTCTGTGGATAATCTAATTATTTTAATAGTCAAAGAATCAGAGCAGGAACTATTAATCACTGAAACATATGGGCTGGGTGTATATGAATCATTTGGGTAACAGAGACCTCAGGGATGCTTTTCCCTTGGTTTAGTTACCCAACCTAGTCCCACCTCTAAACAGGAGATTCCTAGAAAAGACAAAAATGTATGAGTAGCACAAATTAAGGCTCAAAGCAAGATTTTTGAGATTGAAACTGGATGTGGAAAAATGTATTCATTGAGGTTGAAACTGGATATGGGAAATCCTGGAATGGATCAAATATTCTGTCAGCATAGTAAATGATTGTTAGTCTTGTTCAGCAGGAAGTCCAGAAGTTAGAGTGACCCATTTCCTCTCAGAGGAGTTTTGAATGTCCTAGAGATGAAATGTATGGTCTTTGTCTTCCAGAATGAGATAGCCCTAACAAAACATTATGAGACAAAGAACTCCAAAATACCATTAAGTTCATTTTGTGTGGACCTCCTGCTGCAGGTATGAGGTTTTCCCTTAAGAGTGCTTTGTATCTTCAATGAGACTTCATTGAAGAAAATGTCCTTCTAATGCCTTCTGTAGAGCTGTACTTGTAGATAGATACTGGTTAAATCTAGTTTTACCATGGGATGTCCCCTCAATCTATTGTTATTCTAAGTTTTACTGGCATAGAGGTTTGGGCTGGTGTCTGTGGCTGAGGAATGTGAGGAACATTCATTCAGGCTTCTGGCTTTTAGAGTCACCATTGAGAAGTCAGGTGTTAGTCACTTGATGATGTTTTCCCTTGCAATTATTATTGTTGTTGTTGTTGTTATTTAAGACAGGGTTTCTCTGTGTAACAGTCTTAGCTATCCTGGAATTAGCTCTTGTAGACCAGGCTGGCCTCAAACTCAAGAAGATCCACCTGCCTCAGCCTCCAGAATGCTGGGATTAAAGGCACCACCACCGCCCAACTCTTGCGGATTATTATATATTCTTTCTTTGTTTTGTACATTCAGTGTCTTGATTATTATATATTGTGGGGAATTTATTTCTGGTCTAGCTTATGTGGTGTCTGTAAGCTCCTTATACCTTGATAGGCATCTCCTTTTTTAGGTTAGGAACATTTTCTTCTATTGTTTGGGCGAAAATATTTTCTGTGCCTTTGACTTGGGTTTATTGTCCTTCCTCTATTCCTATTATTCTTAATAGTGTCTCATATTTCTTGGATGTTTTTACCTGGATTTTCTTAGACTGAACATTTTCTTTGGCTGAGGTATCTGTTTCTTCTATCTTATCTTCAATGTTTGAGATTCTCTCTTCCACCTCTTCTATTCTGCTGGTGTGGTTTGTCTTTGAGATTCCTGTTTCACTTTCCAAATCTTTCATTTACAATTTTACCTCAGTTTGGGTTTGTTTTTTTTTTTAGTTATCCCATTTCCACTTTTGTCTCTTGACCTGTTTTCTTAATTAATCCCACTATTTGTTTTCATAGATTTCATTAACCAATTCATTCATATTCTCTTTAAGATCTTGAACATATTCATAATAGCTATTTTAAAGTCCTTGTCTTATACTTCAGCTCTATTGCAGTTCTCAGGAACAGTGTAGTAGGGTTGTGGGGTTCTGGTGGTGACATATTGTCCTGACTGTTATTGATTGTATTTTTATGCTGGCATATAGGCATTTGGGTTTGGTACGGTTATAATTCTAGGTGTTAATATCATGGATATTATAATTTTGTTTCTGTTTGACTGTCATGATCTAGGCACTCAAAACATTTTAAATTTGATCTATTCATTATTTAGCATCATTTGAGCTAGAAGATATGTTGTGAATTCCAATTTATTTTCTCAGAAGTCCAAGAGATTTAGCATAAGCTATCTGTTTCATTATTGGGATTACATTTGTTTTATTTTCTTGCTTTGTTTTCAACTTTTGATTGCTCAATAAAATCAGAATTGCATTAACTTAAAAAATATGATTTGCTATGATTGAGAATTTATTCTGAAAGATGTTTATTTGCAGGGAGACTAAAAGAGCAAATTAATGTGATAGAGTATGTTTGAGCAGAAAACACTTTCTAAAAAATGATATTTTAATTTATTGACAGGTTTATGTATGTATATAATGTATTTTGGTCATATTCACTTTGAAGTCTCTTTTCTTTTTAGTGTGTGTGTGTGTCTGTGTGTATGTGTGCTCGCGCGCGCACATGCTCCTTTACCTTATTCATTGAGTCTAGGTCTCTCAGTCAAAGTCAGACTCTCGCTGATATGATAATCTCCTGGCAACTTGCCGTGGGGATCCCATGTCTACACCTTGTAAGCTGCAATTACAAATGAGCCTCCATGCCTACTCTGCATTTCTGGGGTTCCGGGGTCTAAACTCTGACACTTATGCTCATACAGCAAGGACTTTACCAATGAGCAACCTTCCAGTTCTCTTCTGCCCTCTTCTCCAATGGATCACTTCTTCTTCCCAACATGTTCCCTTCCTTCTTTCAAGTCTTTCTCCCTTTCTTTTCTTTCCCCCTTTTCTTCTTCCTCCTTCTCCTCCTTCTAATTCTTCATAACTCACTGACTTTAGGTAGGGAATCTTACCTGTGCATTGATGTGGGACCGTTTTCTGGGTAATGGATAATTTACCTGTGGCTTAACCCCTGAGGAAAAATGGATTCCCCTTCCACATTAGCCAGCAAAGTTTAAGAACTCTTCGATAATAAGGGGTGGTTCCTATCCTGAGTGAAGTGAAATAACCCAGACTCAGAAAGACAAACACAGTATGTTCTCACTCATAAGTGGATATTAGATGTAAAGGATAACCAGACTACAATCGACAGCTCCAGAGAAGCTAGGTAACATGGAAGACCCAAGAGGGACACATGGATCACCCTGGGAAGGGGAATTAGATGAGATCTCCTGGGTAAACTGGGGGTGAGGGGGGAAATAAAGAGGACAGAATGGGAGATGAGAACTTGATGGAATGTGATAGCTGAGGGGGGGGAGAGGGACGAAGTGGGAGAGTAATGAAAGAGAGATCTTGACAGACAGAGTCACTGTGGGATTAGGGAGAAACCTGGTGATAGGTAATTTCCCAAGAATACACAAGGATGGCCCCAGCTAAGACTCCTAGCAATACTGAAGAGGGAACCCTAACTAGTCTTCCCTGTAATCAGATTGGTAAGTACCCCAACTGACATCATACAACCTTCATTCAGCAACTGATGGAACCACATGCAGAGATCCACAACCAAGCACCAGGAATCAAATTGAAGAGAGGGAGGAGGGAATATAGGAGCAAGGGAGGTCAAGATCATGAGGGAGAAATCTACATGGACAGAAGAAACAAGCTTGTGGAAATTCAGGAACTCTAGACCAATAGCTGTGGAGCCTTCATGAGACCAAACTAGGCCTTCCATGTGTGGGAAACAGTGGTAAAGCTTAAATTATCTTTGAGGTACTTGGCAATAGAAGCAGAATCTATCCCTGGTTGGTGCTGGAGAATTGTCTGTAATCTGTCAATCAAGTTTTAAATAAATGCTGATTGGCCAGGCAGGAAATATAGGCAGGAAAACCAGGCAGGGAGTAGAAATGTTGCAATGAGGACAGGAGAATTCTGGGAATAGGGAAATTGATTTCTCTCACTCCTGCCTAGATCACTGAAGCACCAGGATGTGATCTGCCCCACTGAAAAAGGTACTGAGCCACATGGCTAACATAGATCAGAATAATGGGTTAATATAAGCTACAAGAGCTAATAAGTAGCCTGACCTAATGGGTCAATCAGCTTTATAACTTATAGAGATCTCTGTGTGATTTTCTTTGGGGCTTGCCAGCTGTGGGGTACTGGGCAGGAGAGAAAACCCAACAAGCCAGGCCCTCACGTTACACTGGTGCATGAGATAGCTTGTTGGAGTCCATTGTGGTGGGATGCCATGCCCAGCCTTAATGCATGGGGGAGGGGCTTGGCCCTGCCCCAACATAAGTTGCCACACTTTGTTGACTTCCCATGGAAACCTTTACCCATTGAGAGGAGTGGATAGGGTGGGCTTGGGGATAGATGGGAGTGGGTAGGAGGAGGTGTAAGGGGAACTGTGGATAAAATGTAAAATGAAATAAAAAAGTAAATTAAAAAGGGGGTGGCTCCTCATATGTTCCTCCTACATCCTTGCTGGAGTACTGATGATGGTCTCTGTTTTGTGCACATCACAGCTGTGTGAGTCCACGAGCGCTGCCATTCTGCCATGTCCCGAAGACCACACTGCACAGCTCTCTTCTGCATTCTAGCCTTGCTTTTGTTCCCTATGATCTCCTTGAGGTTTTCTGAGCCTCATGATGATAACTGTCTTCATTAGAGTCAATCACTCAACTTAGCCTCAACAATTTTACCAGTTATGAGTCTTTGACTCTTCAAAAAGAAGTTTCTCTGACCAGTTTTGAAGATAGGACTATTTATGGAGATAAACACAGATATTTAGAGGTCCATTAGACCTGCTCATTTAGCAAAATGACAGGAGCAGCTTCTCCACCTAGGGTCCATATTCATACCACATTTGTATTACCAAGCATAAATTTTTGCCAGTAGGGAGTGTCTCAAATTCAATTGGAAAGTAATTTTTTACTCCCATAGCCTATGTGACTTTATTGCACTAGTCAGTACATCTTGCATGGATATCAATATTATTTTAGCATGGAAGGCTCACTGGTAGTTAAGAAACTGATATCTTTCCCCCTAGCATCCTGCATGGCATCTTCTGGTACAAGAAAAGCTAGCTAGCAGGGAGGAAGCTTCCAGCACAATTCCAGGCTGATTTATCCTAGGTCGTATAACCAAACCATGTGGTATCTTCAACAATAAGGTTATATCATCCAGTTATGTTTGTCAGCCAAGAGCAGGGCCAATATTCTGTACTGTTTTGGAGGTCTTTGGAGTTTTACTAATAAAAAAAGCATAGAGAGGTACTCCATACTTGGCACTGGAATTTTCATTTCAAATATTGTGTCTTCTGGGAACAGTATAACCTCCCCCCACCAAGTTAGAGTATATGTGTTCAAACGCCTTTAAAATACTTTTAACTAGCTTACTAAGCAGTGGTTTTCATAATGATTTTCACACACCATTAATTCTTTTTATTACTTAAAAATGCACCAATCCAAATTCTTACTCCCTCCCCTCCTCCAAGTCCCCTCCCTTTCCCTCCACAGACTCTTCCACCCCACCCCTTCAACCCTAAGGAAGTGCCTTACGCACCACCCTGTGGAAAGTCCAAGGCCATCCATACTACATGTAGGTTAAGCAAGGTTTACATCTATAGGGAATAGGATCCCAAGAAGCCGGTATATGCAGGAGAGACAAATCCCAGTGCCACTATCAGTGGCCCTCAGTCTGCCCCAGCTGTCAGCCCCCTTCAAAGGGGCTTGTTTGTTCCCATGCTCGTTCACTCCCATTCCAGCTGGAGTTGGTGAGCTCCCATTAGCTCAAGCAAACTGTCTCAGTAGATGAACCCTTCGTGGTCTTGAATTCCATGCTTATACTCTCACTCCTTCCACTCTTCAACTGGATCTTGGGAGCTCAGTCCAGTGCTCCAGTGTGGGTCATTGCCTCTGTTCCCATCTGTTGTTAGATGAAGGTTCTATGGTGATATTTAAGATAATCATCAATCTGACTACAGGGTACCATCCTCTCATGGTCTCCTCTCCCCTAACCCCAGTCCCTATTCTCACTTAAGCGTCCATTATACTACTCATCATCTCTATTTTCTTTTTTGATTCCCATTAGGAATCTTATCTATCTATCTATCTATCTATCTATCTATCTATCTATCTATCCATCTATCTACTATGAATACAGTGTTCTGTCTCCATGTATGCCCGCACGCCAGATGATGGCACCAGATCTCATTACAGATGGCTGTGAGCCACCATGTGGTTGCTGGGAATTGAACACAGGACCTCTGGAAGAGCAGCCAGTGCTCTTAACCACTGAGCCATCTCTCCAGCTTTATCACCTCTATATTTATATCAATTGTGTTCTGCTGTTTCTCAAAAATCATGAGAAAGTTCATACAAATACAGATCCAAACAAGAAGAGACAAACATGTATGAATTTTAACAGTTTATTACTAATTAATATTTTATTTCTATATTTGAGCTTTCTTTTTATTCATTGAGATCATAGCAAATTTTTTGAAGGAATCACTGAAGGCTTGACTCACTTGCTTATTTCTCAGAGTATAAATGAAAGGGTTCAACATGGGAGCAATTGATGTCATTAAAACTGCCACACCTTTATTGATAGCCACAGATTCCTTTGCTGAAGGGTTGATGTAAATGAAAATACAGCTTCCGTAGGTGATTGAAACTACAATCATGTGAGAAGAACAGGTGGAAAAGGCCTTTTTCCTTTGCTGGGCAGAGGGGAATCTCAGAATGGTCTTGATGATGTGTCCGTAGGACAGAACAACACACACGAGGGTCAGAATGAAGGTCAGCACTGCACAGACAATCACCAGCTGCTCTAGGAGCCAAGTGTCTGAGCATGAGATCTTCAAGATAGGAGATGCGTCACAGAAAAAATAATCAATAAATAATCAATAAATCACAGAATCTCAAATTTAGGAACAGGGTCAGTGGTGGGAGTATGATCAGCAGACCAGCCAGCCAGCAGCAGAGAACAAGCTTCTGACACACCTTGCTGCTCATGATGGTTACATAATGCAGGGGTTTGCAGATGGCCACATAGCGATCATAGGACATAATGGCCAGAAGAAAAAATTCAATTACTCCAAAAACATCAGTAAAAAACACTTGAATGATACAAATATTATAAGTAATGGACCTGTCTCCTGTTGCTATGTTGTACAAATATCTAGGAATACAGGCAGAGGTAAATGAAATTTCTAATATGGAGAAATTTTGTAGAAAAAAGTACATGGGTGTTTTAAGGTGGGAATCTAATATAGTGAGGGATATGATTGTCAGATTCCCAGTTACACTCAACATGTAGGCAAAAAATAGAAGCAGAAAAATTGGAACCTGAAGTTGAGGGTCATCTGTTAGCCCCAACAGAATGAAGGTGGTTATCGTGTTGTTTTTCATCACTGACTACTGAATTATTCAGTCTTCATGAAAAATTTAGAGATGTCTTACTTGAAAAGTAGCAAAACCAGAAAGCAGTGAGCAGAGAGTGTTATAGTAAACTTATTCATGTGTACTTTCTTCTGTAAGTAGTAGCTGATACTGTCAATATTCCTGTGTGCTTAGTTATTCAACAATTTACTTTAGTCAATTGGTTTGGCAGTTTGTGATACATTTTTAAAGAAAAATAAATAACTGTTGTGACATTAATATTCTTCATTTTTATGTTTGTAGTCTGTATCTACTGAATCTTCCTATGGTGTTCTATTTGAATCACAATGTGTTCTGATTCAATGAAAGCATTTTCTTCGTATGTCTATTTCTTCTGCATTTGAAAGGTTCACATTCAGAGGCAATCATGCATTTCCTTAAAAAATATTTGATTCTTGATAATATGTAAACATGTAACAACTCATCTGGATTCCACGAACAGGCTGTGTTGCTTAACTGTAACTTGTATTTTATATTTTGCCGTGATGATTAGCATGCATTTGTGATATATGTTTTCTGTTTTAAGTTGAAATTTCTACATTGTTCTATATTGTCTCTGATTATTTTTATATGTCTTCATTAGTGTGGAACTGATACTCATTGTTTACTGGAATACTCAATCGACTATATATAGAAAATGTTTGTTCCAAGCTGAGAAAAAAACATATATCCTTTATGCTTTCAGTGTATTGAGGATGGAAAATACTTTAAAAACTTATCACTACTATCGAGTTCAAAATCAAGTTTAAAATACTACAAGGCTTTCTATGTGCTGACTCTGAATAACTACTGGCTTTTGACGTTTAGTTTGAATGTCGCTTTACTAAGAGCAGCCTAAAGGTCCGTCGTTTGCATTGCTCATTTGTCTCCTGTGTCTACTTCACACTATCTCTGAGAAAGCAAGCATACTAAGATCAGGGATAGTTCTACTTTTTTAAACCAGGATGGCAACCAACTTAGTTCTAGATAGTAATCAAGGTGTAAGAAATAGTTTAGCAGCATATATATTATACCATGGGCTTGCACACTGAAGGGGCATTATCCTCTTTCTGGGTTTCATTGTCAAACTGTGTGGTGACTGACTTAAACTTTTCTTTGTGTGTGTGTGTGTGTGGTATGTGCACATGTGTGTATTTGCAAGTGTTCAGGTATTTATCTGAATGCACATGCATCTGGAAGCCACAGGTCCACGCCAGGTACCTCCTCTATTGCTCTCCTTATTTTCCGAGACAAAGTAATTCACAGAACTGGGGCTTGCTGATTTGGCAAAGATAGTTGGAGAGTGAACTCCAGGGGTCTTCCTAAGGATTGCAGGCACACAGCACAGCACCAGCAATTACGTAGATGCTGGGAATCTGCACTTGGGTTCTCACTGACAGCCCCTGTCATGGAGTGCACTTTTAAAATTTTGTATTTTTCTGTATTTGATTTTGATAGTTTCTTTTTGCATTTCTACCAAGAGAGTTAGTTACTAGTGAATAAAGTCATTGCTACTTTCAATGCTGTTCAAAGTGCTATGTAGCCTCTCCTCCCTAGTAAGCTGTCATTATAACTTTGTTACTGACAAGTTTTTAGTTTTCTTGAGACATCTGCCAATAATATACTCAAATAAGAAGTCAAGGAATTCACATACCTTAATACATATTTTACATGCTATTTACATAGTGATATGGAACAAGTATTTTTACCTCTCCCTAAATGCACTGAAGTCCATTTAACTCACTGCACTAATTTGTGTTAAACGTTAAGAACTCACTCTAGTTTTATAAACTTATCATTTCAAAGTTTCCCCTGTATTTAAAACAAGATGAGTACTTGCTAACCTTTAAAAAAAACTTCCTCTGTGCTGTTAGATAGCTCTTTATTTTCTAAGACTGTTAAAATGTCTGCAAAGGCTATTTACATTTTTGCACAGTTTCCTAATTCTTAGAAATATAACCTTTATAAACAAAAGCTTCATTTCTTTAGAACCTTTGTGTACCAGGATGTTGTCTTTGAGTGAACTTTATATAACTTTTTCTTGACCCTTGAGTGTGCCCTGACACAGAATATTGCTCAAATCACCATAGAACAATATATTTAATACACCATTTTTACAAGATTCATTTTTTTACACAATCTCATTATGTATGCATGATTAGCCTGAAACTCATATGTATTTGTGTGTGTATGTGAGTGTGTGTGCATATATATATACATATATATGTGTGTGTGTATATATGTATATGTGTACATATACATATACATATACATATACATATACATATACATATACATATACATATACATATACATATATATATATATATATGCTGGACTGTCCTCGAATTCACAGAGATCTGCCTGTTTCTGTCTCCCTCATACTGGGATTAATGGTGTATACCACCATGTCTGTTTTGTTTTTTCCTTTAAGTTTTTGGTGGTTTTCTTTGATACACGTTCTGGACTATCAGGTTTCCATTCAGAAAATTACATCGTGGAATATTCAGCCTTTCAGCTTCTATTAAAGGACTTCACTACCATTTTCCACCTCATATTTTTCTGTTTATGTTTCTTTAGTGGCTATTTCAATGACGTATGAAAATAGGAGTTAAGGACTCACTAATTTTTGATTTAAAGTAACAGCTGCGCTGTTGTTTTTCTCAGGTGACTTCTATCAGCAGCGCATTTAACCAAGTGTATTTGGGTGTTTGAGTGACCATCTGCAGTGTTTGAGTTACTCTAGAAAAGAAAGCAATTTTGTTTCCATTTTCCTAATGAAATAGCATGCTATGTGAACAGTTGCTGTTTTCCTTTAAACCAGTCCCTGCATCAAGAAATGAGAGTTACATCTCCTCTTAATTACATGGCAGGTTTACTGTCACCAGCAATGGGACCAAGGGCCAGCAGTGGCTTTTGAAGATCTGTGACATTCCTGGGAACTATAGAGACTGGATGATTTTGGTCAATGGAATGCAATCTTTTCAGCCTCCCTTCAGCTGCCAACCCAGATCCCCTAGTGTCTACTCCTGGAGTTAGTTTGTGGTAACTCGCTGATTCCTCTACTGCTGTGTGAGAGCCCTGGCTACAAAACGACCTTGATTTATTCTATTACAGCCTTAATCCTAGCTTTCAAGATGCAAACTTTAAAAAAAAATAATTGCATTTTCCAAAGATATTTTTTATTAAAAATTTCCAGAGAACCAATTTTGTTCACATCAGGATAAATTATCATGCTGAGTGATTTTTTACCACATACACCATTCCCCTTAAAACAGGAGAGTGAGGTTATGAATCACAGCACTGTCCATCTGTAAATTTACATTATATTTAGGTTTTGATGACAAGCAGCACCCCGAAAATACAACCCAGAAGTATCCGTGCATTTTTAAGTAACAATTTATATAAATAATTACAGTTGATTTTGGTTGATTTGCAATTGATTTATGCCAGGTTGAATATGTTTACCAGAGAAAATCATCACCAAATATGAAGCTGAATGAAGTAGCCACCGTACTTACTCTGTTGAGAGCTAAGAGCAGCTTCAGAGGATTCTTCAACAAGTGTCCTGGAGTCTATTTTGATGCAGAGAACCTACCAGCAAAGGCTCATGTAGAACTTTTCCGTTTCAGTGCACCCATGCCCACTTTCTCTCTTGTACTCTGGAAAGGTCAAGCCCTAGAGTCCCTCAAGATTCTTTCATCTCCAACACATGGATGGATTTTCTAATCAGGAATTTGGCTCCCTTTTATCCTAGGCATACATTCTCAATTTCTTTGGTTGAAAATAAAATGTTGTCCTCTTGTTTTTTTCAAACCACTGACATGATGATTTCTTTGGGAATTCTGTTACAATTTGCATTTGATTTATTTCCTAAACCTGAAACTAAAATAATAAATGTCTGAGTCCTCAGTGACCTGTGTTCAGATATCACTAATTAGTCTCTGTAATGGACTTGAGCTAAAAGTCCTGAAAGAGGCTGCAGTGGGGGCAGTGTCCTTAGAGACCCAAAGATGCAGCCATAGCAACAGGAACAGGCCGACACATGAGAGGAAACATTCAGATGGTCAAGAACCAGCTTGCGTCTCCTGTGTTTTCCACTCACCATGAGCGAAAAGCTAAAGACTAAAGTTATCACAACTTCTATTTTTCCTCAGTATTAAGTTAATAACACAAAAAAATTGACAAACTTGAAGTATGTTTCCTTTTAGTATTTTGATGTAAATGGCTGTGAAAATTTAAAAATGTAGAAATGTGATGTCTATTATTTACAGCTATAATTTCCTTTTTCACTTAATTGCATAAGCTGTTATAAAAAATATTGACCAAGTAGAGGTATCATAATGCACACTTATGCTTTTCAACTTCCATTTATATTTTAAACCACTCTTAGTTTGCCTCATTTTATTAGTACTTTAAGAATTTTATACCATGTACTTTAATCAGATTTATCCCTTACCCTCCCCGTTCCATACCCACCCAACTTTGTGTCTCTTTCTTGAATCTCACAATGTACAATTTGGGCTGTCCATACACTCTTGGATGTGTGGTTTTCACTGGGGGCAGTAAACTCACTAAAGACTGAACCCATAAAGGAAACTAACTTTCCATGCTGGAATTCTATCTGCCTGAGCCTGCATAAGTCTTGTGTAGTGTCGGATGCTGAATTCATACATGTAACTGTCACGATGAATCAGGAAACACCATTTCCTTGTAGTGGTCCACCATCTAAGGCTCTTAGAATCTTTCCATCCCTGTTTCCAAAGTGATGCCCTGGGGCTGCACACTCCATAGCCTCTTATCGTGTACACTTGGGTCAATCGTGGGTCTCTGTGTGAATTTCCATCCATTTGCAATGAGCAGTGACTGATGCACTAATCCATGAACATAACAGCAGGTCATTAAGAGTCAGTACAAGCACGCCTTTAATCCCAGCACTCGGGAGGCAGAGGCAGGCGGATCTCTGTGAGTTCGAGGCCAGCCTGGTCTACAAGAGCTAGTTCCAGTACAGGAACCAAAAGCTACGGAGAGCCGGGCGGTGGTGGCCCAAGCCTTTAATCCCAGCACTCGGGAGGCAGAGGCAGGCGGATCTCTGTGAGTTCGAGGCCAGCCTGGTCTACAAGAGCTAGTTCCAGTACAGGAACCAAAAGCTACGGAGAGCCGGGCGGTGGTGGCGCAAGCCTTTAATCCCAGCACTCGGGAGGCAGAGGCAGGCGGATCTCTGTGAGTTCGAGACCAGCCTGGTCTACAAGGGCTAGTTCCAGGACAGGCTCCAAAACCACAGAGAAACCCTGTCTCGAAAAACCAAAAAAAAAAAAAAAAAAAAAAAAAAAAAAAAAAAAAAGAATTAAGACTCAGTACAATACTGTGTTCTTTTACTTATTTATTTCAACTTTATTTAAAAGAACTTTCAAATAAGAAAGTCATGCATCAAAATTAACCAGACCTAAAGTCTATACATCTCAACGAACATCTATGCAGTCAGATTAGCCATTCTAAAGCTGTAAAGCTTCACACTGGACTTTATACTTCAGTACCAAATATATTTTTCTGTACTTAACTACCACTAGAAAAAATAACACGCCATGATAGATTTACAACTAGAAAAACAATTTAATAGAATAGTAGCATTAGATTGACCTCTATAGCCTATGACCTATCTACCCCCAATTTTTTTTGTCCTAATAACAGTGCCAGCTATTGGTTTGACTTGTGGGCCTTAAATACAATCAGAAAACAGTTGTTTACTACCTTGACATTTTACCACCATTGTACCAGTGGGCTTGTGTTGACAGGGTGGTTTTCGCTGTAGCTTGTTAAGTTCACAGCATGCCAAGACTAGTGACTCCATTTCTCCTCTAGTAGAGTGCACAGCTCATTCCAGTACTATGAAATCTAATCAGCAGAGATGAAGCTTCCACGTGTATTCCAACTTGATTTCTCTATGTTATAAGTAAAATGTGTTGTGTTTTCAGCAACAGGGTCTCCCTATTACATTTTGAAGGTAACCAAGAATATGAGCAATAGCCTATAATATTTTGGGTTCTGTGGAGTCTCACTTGTCAAAAACTCCAAAAGGGCAACACGTTCTTGTCACTACGCTTTTTATTTGTTATCCCATGGTGACTAGTACGGGCATTTTTGTCCCATTGTAGGGTAATTACTCATTACATATATATGCATATATATGTGTATGTGTGTATTTTTAAGAAAGTTCTACAGCAGTATGTTTCCATATGCCTTTCTCTGAATGACTAAGCATTAGTTATCCCTCCCTACTCTCCCTTATCTACCCTCCCCTTACTCCCTTCTCCATTAAACCCATCCTGTACCATTATGACCCTTTAATCTTTTATACCACTTTATTATGTCTCCTCTCTCTTGATATCACCCTTACTAATATTCTGATCTCTAGGGTATTCCAAAGAGAAATGCATATCTGAATATTCAAGGCTAACATCAACAAATGGGAGTAAACATATAGTTCATCTTTCTGGGACTGGGTTGCTCCATGAGATTTTGACGCGAATGTAGTGAAAATGGAACACTTATTCACTGATGGTGGGAATGCAGATTGGCGCTGCCATTATGGAAATCAGCGTGGATGTTCCTCCAAAGCTAGAAATAAATCCACCATATGGCACAGTTATCCGCTCTTCAGCATATATCCCCTAAATACATTCTGTGATAGAGATAGCTGCTCATTCATGTTAATTATTGCTTTATTCATAATATCCAAAAAATTGGAATAGCCATTTAGTAATCCCTTGTGCTATGACACCTTTTGATTAGCTTGTCACTGAATTTTGTATTTATGACTGCTTATTTTTTGAGACAGAGTCTCGTATCTCAGTTTGTGCATCAACTGGATATGCAGCAGAAGAGAACCCTGAACTACTGATCCTACCATCTTAGCTTCCTGAGTGCTGGAATTACAGGTGTATACCACCACACACAGCTTGTCCATTGCTAGTGGGAGTATAAACTTGTACAGTCACTATAAAAATCAACTGGTGATTCCTCAGAAAGCTAGGAATTGGTTTACCTCAAGATCTCCATACCATTCCTGGATATATACCCAAAGGAAGCTCCATCCTACTTGCTCAGCCATGTTCATTATTGTTCTGTTGATAATAGCCAGAAACTGGAAACAACCTACATGTTACCCAACAGAAGAATGGATAAAGAAAATTTTGATATATTTACACAATGGAGTATTACTCAGCTGTTAAGAAATGATAATGTGAAATTTGTAGGCAAATTGATTGAAAAGTAGGAGAGGGAGGGAAGGGAGACGCACAGAGACAGAGAGATAGAGAGACAGAGAGAGGCAGAAAGAAGAGGAGAGAAGAGAGATAGGCTGAGAGCTGCTTGCTGTGGTGGGAAGAGAGAGATCCAGAGTGAGAAGAGTCTCTTAAAAGGACATTTGCACATGCATACAGTCAGAGAACTACTTGTCATATGCAGAGGGGTGCCAGGTTCCCAGGGGCAGAGACAAGGTGTGCGTGGATACAAACAGATGGCCTATGGCCAGGTCCATACTCGGGTTCCCAGAAAATGTCCCCAAGTCACATTCTGCAAGGATCTTTTTTTTTTTTTTTTACTTATTTATTTATTTTTATTCTTTTTTAATTAAAATTTCCACCTGCTCCCCATTTCCCATTTCCCTCCCCTCCTCCCAAATATTGCCCTCCCCCGACTTCCCTCCCCCTATCCCCACTCCTCTTCTCCTCCCCCCACTCCATTCCCCCTCCCTCTCGTTACTGAAGAGCAGTCCAAATTCCCTGCCCTGCGGGAAGACCAAGGTCCTTCTATCTACGTCCAGAAAGGTGAGCGTCCAAACAGGCTAAGCTCCCACAAAGCCAGTTCATGTATTAGGATCGAAACCTAGTGCCATTGTCCTTGGCTTCTCATCAGTCTTCATTGACCGCCATGCTCAGAGAGTCCGGAATCAACCCATGCTTATTCAGTCCCAGACCAGCTGGCCTTGGTGGGCTCCCAATAAATCAGTTCCACTGTCACAGTGGGTGGGTGCATCCCTCGTGGTCCTGATTTTTTGCTCATGTTCTCCCTCCTTCTGCTCCTCATTTGGACCTTAAGAGCTCAGACCGTTGCTCCAAATTGAGACTCTGTCTCTACCTCGATCCATCGCCAGATGAAGGTTCTAAGGTGATATGCAAGATATTCATCAGTATAGGATAGGGTCATTTCAGGTTCCCTCTCCTTAGTTGCCCAAGGTACCAGCTGGGGACATATTCCTGGACACCTGCGAACCCCTCAAGAGTCAAGTCTCTTGCCAACCCTAAGATGGCTCCCTTAGATAGGATATATACTTCGCTGCTCCCGTATCCATCCTTCCTATATCCCAACCATCCCAATCCTCCGAGCTCCTCCCATCCTCCCCTTCTCATATTTCTCATCCCATTTCCCCTTTGCCCCATGCCACCTCACCCGCAAGTTCCCAGTTTTTGCCCTGGAATCTTGTCTACTTCCCCCTCTCCATGCGGATGACTATATGATTTTCTTTGGGTTCACTTTCTTATTTAGCTTCTATAGGATCACACATTATATGCTTAATGTCTTTTATTTTATGGTTAGAAACCGATTATGAGTGAGTACATCCCATGTTCCTCTTTTTGAGTCTGGGATACCTCACTCAGGATAGTGTTTTCTATTTCCATCCATTTGCACGCAAAATTCGAGAAGTCATTGTTTTTTACTGCTGAGTAGTACTCTAATATGTATATATTCCACACTTTCTTCATCCATTCTTCCATTGAAGGGCATCTAGGTTGTTTCCAGGTTTTGGCTATTACAAACAATGCTGCTATGAACATAGTTGAACAGATACTTTTGTCATTTGATGTGGCCTCTCTTGGGTATATTCCCAATAGTGGTATTACTGGATCTTGGGGTAGGTTGATCCCAAATTTCCTGAGAAATCGCCACACTGATTTCCAAAGTGGTTGCCCAAGTTTGCATTCCCACCAGCAATGAATGAGTGTGCCTCTTTCTCCACAACCTCTCCAGCAAAGGCTATCATTGGTGTTCTTGATTTTAGCCATTCTGACAGGTGTAAGAAAAGGATCGTCTGGAGGCATTACCATCCCTGACCTCAAACTCTATTACAGAGCCTCAGTATTGAAAACAGTTTGGTATTGGCATAAAAACAGAGAAGTCGACCAATGGAACCGAGTAGAAGACCCTGATTTTAACCCACAAACTTATGAACACCTAATTTTTGATAAAGGAGCTAAAAGTATTCAATGGAAAAAAGAGAGCATCTTCAACAAATGGTGCTGGCAGAACTGGTTGTCAACGTGTAGAAGAATGAAAATAGATCCATATCTATCTGCAAGGATCTTAAGAAGAAAAACCCATAATTCACCACAATTCCTCTAGGCCAAATCAGGGACAAGTGTGCATCTTGATGTTATCCTGACCACACATAATCAAGCAAGACTGGTGTAGTTGGGTCAAACAAACTTGTTCAGGGGAGTGAAAACATGTGATTTCTTACCTCCCAGAAGCAATAACATCCAGCATTTTAGGAACTATATTTCCTTAGACAATGGCTTGTGAATCAGAGGCATTTATGTTTCATGGTTCCCTTAGGCATAGTAATTAAAACATAAAACATAACTTTGGTTCTCACATCAGAAGTCCTTGAAGGACTTACTGTGGTAATAATAGGTCTTGGTATTTCTGGAAGTGAAATAGATTTGAAGCCTACTAATTTTGTTCTATCTGTACAAGCAAAAAAATTATTCAACAAATGAAAGAAGCATTATGTTGGATCATGAAATCCAACATGGGAATCTTGGGGATCAGAGGGAATTTTGGCTTATGAATCAGTTTCCAAATAGGACCCATTCTGCAGACCCAGAATCCCTTGAGTGAAGGGAAGACCTGGTCCCTCTGAGGAAGGACATTACTCAAATACCTAACAATTTTGTTATTAGTCTCTCATCCTAGAGAATCTATGGACTTTTTCAAAGGCAACCATATGCCAGGAGAAAGGAAACAATCAGACTTTCTAGGGTCTATTGGATACTGATTCTGAATTGATGCTAATTCCAGAAGACCCCAAGAAGCATTATAGCCCTCAGTTAAAGTAGGGGCTTATGGAGGCCATGTGATTCATGGGGTTTTGGCATAAGTACATCTAACAGTAAGTCCAATACATCCCCTAAGTTACCCTAGGGTTATGTCCCTATTTCCAGGATATATAATTGGGATAGATATACTCAGATACTGGCAGAACTCCCACATTGATTCCCTGGTCTGTGGAATAGGATATTATGGTTAGAAAGGCCAAATAGAAGGCAATGGAGTTGCTTCTACCTACCAGGAAAAATCACGAGCCAAAAATTAATGTGCTTAGAAATACATAGACCCTCAGGGAAATCATTCTGAAAACAGTGGTTGTTTTCTGTTATCTATCTACAGAGTGGTTTTCCTGAAGGAACTTGATAGTCTATGCATGACTTTGGTCACAAGATGGTCCTGGAACACCGGGAATGTCTTGCATTATTGGGCACTACAAACAGTACATAATAAGGACTAAAGTTCCAGGGAAGTGATCTTTTCCTTCAGAAAACATATAGATTAGATCAGGGGCTTTGGGTGTGGAATTTGTTTTATACAATAAACAACTTTTGTGTAAAAATCAATAAATACTCCTTTGTACAGCTGTTAAGAGTTCAGTTCAAAGAAACTACTCCTCCCAGCTGCCAGAGAGACTAAATTATATCTTGGAAAGATCTTCTGTCTTTGACTGACCCTCACAACACACAACACCCAACAAATGATATTCTGTTCCACACACAGATTATTATCAGCCATCATCAGAGAGGCTTCCTCCTGCAGCAGATTGGGAAGAAATACAGAGACCCACAGCCAGACACTACACAGAGAGAAAGAGACCTTAGAACACACAGCTCTACACAAGATGTTTCCATCAAATCCCTCCCCTTAGAGAGAATCCCAGGGAAGAGGAACCAGAAGGAGTAGGGAGACCGAGAGGATGGAGGATGCCAGAGGAACAAAGCCCTCTAAAACAACCGAGCAAAGGTCATATGTACTCAGAAAGACTGGAGTAGCAATCAGAGGACCTACATGGGTCTGCACCAGGTCCTCTACATTTAAATTATACCTTTCAGTGTAACACTTTATTGGGGGAATACTGAATGTGTGGACAAGTGGGTCTCTGATGCTTGTGCCTTCTCTTGTGGTTCCTTTATTTTTCTGTTGCCTTGTCTTGTCCAACTTCAATATAAGGATTTTTAGCTTATTATATTTTATTTTTCCTTATATTTTGTTGTTATATCTTAAAAGCCTGTTATTTTCTAATGAGAGAAGAAAGGGAATGAATTCAGATGTGAGAGGGGATAGGTAGAAACAGACAGAAGTGGAGAAAGGGAAACTGTATTCAAAATTCTTTGTTATGAGAAAATGATAAAAGAATATATGTTTAATGAAAGAAAAACACAGTAAAAAATAACATACCATACATATTGAAGATTCCAATAGACATTAAGCATCATGAACTGAACAACCACTGGATTCTTGACCTTTCTATTGGGAGACAGTCATTGTTGGACCAGTCCAACCTCAGCCCTAAGCCATTATAATAAATTCACTATGTATGTGTGTATGTATGCATGTGAACCATACACACACAGACACACAAACAGACACACACACACCATTATCAGTTCTGTCCCCTTAGATACCCTGAGTAAACACTTCACTTGCTTCCCCCTGCCATGGTTATTGCTTCAGTTCCCACAAGGCTATTACTCCAACTCCTACATGGAGGCAGCTTTCTCATGACTCTGTTTGGAGCATCTTACATAGCTACCTCTTAAATCTAATCCCCAGTACTCTTTTGGAGAGAGACTGACTAACATTTCCTGGACCTGAGTCTCAGGGCAATCACTTATCCTCCAATGGTCTCTGAAGAGTCAATTAAACAAAATTGTTTTCCTGAATCTTATATAAAGCTGGAAAAAAAGACCAAGACCTCATTTTAGACCATATACAAGCAGTAAGGCTTTCAGATGACTGTTCCTATATCCAGTTGCTTTGAGTAAGGCAGCATCCTCAGGAATTACAGGTTGAGTCTATACGGACCTATGAAAGGCGCAGTAAGTGACTGATTAAAGATGAGAACTAGAAACGTTCAGAAACCTCCACAGAAGCCTGCGCTTTGTGAGAAAAGGGGGCCTGTGGGAGGATCCAGATAGGAATGATCCATTGTGTCAGGTTCCATCCATATCTACTCTCCACTCTGACTCACAGCACCAGGAATCCACAAGCCTGCATCGGCGCTTTGTGAGCAATCAGGGTACAGGTTAGTATTAAAACCTGTTTTTGTGTTAGTTACTGTCCCAAATTCCAGTCTGTCCAACATCTCCATCTGACTCACCCCACCTAACATCCAGAGGCAAATCTCTCAGCTCCTTCCCTGTGTCAAAAAGTGAGTCCGTCCACCTCTCTAAGGGCTGTCTACTACCCTTTCTGTAATTTTGAATTAAAAACCTCACTTTGGCTTGTTTTGAACAATTTTAATATGAAGGATAAAGAAAGGTCTTCCATCCTTTACACAGAAAAATCATCCCTGGCCACTGGAATACTTTCAAATGCTAGTCTGTGCACACAAAGATAGAATCACACTTTTGGGAAGCAGGGCACCAGCATAGATTACAGACTTATCTAAGTCATAAAATATAAATTCCCCATATTATTCCACAATAGAAATAATTATGATTTGGTTTTTTGCATACTCATGTAATTTTATTGTTTCCAATAATTTATTGCTGCAATGATTAAATGAAAATATTTGCACATGATCCATGTGTGCTTGTATTGTCTTGGATATGAAAATGAATTTGGAAGACAAAGCAGTGAAATCTCCAGAAGCTGAATGCTAATGGGCAGAAAGTGTTCCAGATACCCAGCTAGACAAGAAAACCTCTCCAAAGTCTCCTCTAACAGACTTAGTTAGCAAACACTGAAAGAGAATCTGGGGGAGCCCAAGAACCCTTTCCTGAAAATATTGACATTCTGGAATAACAATCCCATTACAACATATAATCATACAGAATTCAGTATTTGAAGGCTTTTTTGAGCTCTGTCCTAGGCACAAAACCTAAAGAGGAGAGAGAGAGAGAAGAGAGACAGAGAGAGAGAGAGAGAGAGAGAGAGAGAGAGAGAGAGAGAGAGAAGAGAGAGAGAGAGACAGAGACAGAGACAGAGAGACAGAGACAGAGAGAGAGAGAGAGAGAGAGAGAGAGAGAGAGAGAGAGAGAGAGAGAGAGAGAGACGACCAATCTTGCACTGCACTGTGGGTGTTAGCAAATGGGGAAACAGAATAAAGCAGGTGGTGAATGTGTTGAGATGGCGACAATAGAGTGGATCATCGAGACGTGAGGCTGGGGAAAGACGGTAGGTGCTACTACATCCTCTGAGAGTTGAAATAAGAAAAAGGCATAAAAATTAAAATTGAAAAGCTGCACCCAGGAAAGCCCAGTTGGTCACTGGACTACTTGCAACAAAGTCATAGGATGTACATTTTGTGAAGGGCAAGTTTGAAGCCAGCAGCCATTGCGTTTGGATCATGGAAAAGAGATGGATTCCCTAAAAACAGATTTTGCGGGGAACTGTGAGACCTCCTGACTGCAGCACTGGGCTCTGTTCACGGTCATCTCCCGCTTCTCTCTTTTTCAGCTTCACAAGGCACAAAAGTCGGTGATGAAAAATCAAACTCTGACTGAATTCATTCTGCTGGGACTCACTGACGCCCCAGAGCTTCAGGTCTGTGTTTTCCTGTTTCTCCTGCTCACGTACATCCTCAGCATTGTGGGGAATCTGACCATCATCCTCCTCACACTGCTGGATCCCCACCTCCAGACACCCATGTACTTCTTTCTCAGGAACTTCTCCTTCCTGGAAATCTCCTTCACATCCACGTTTACTCCCCGGATACTCTTCAGCATCTCTACGGGAATCAAGACCATCAGCCTTGCTGGCTGCTTCACGCAGTTCTTCTTTGCTATCTTGTTTGGAGCCACTGAGTTTTACCTTCTGACGGCCATGTCCTATGACCGCTATGTGGCCATCTGCAAGCCCCTGCACTACACCAGCATCATGAACAACAGGGTCTGCTCCCTGTTGGTCCTCTGCTCTTGGCTGAGTGGCTTCCTGATCATCTTATTCTTAGTCATCTTGACCAGTCAGCTGGATTTCTGTGCATCCAATGTGCTCAATCATTATTACTGTGACTATGGGCCCCTCATAGAAATCACTTGTTCAGACACAAGGTTGCTGAAGCTCATTGAATTTGTCTTAGCGGTCGTGACCTTGATAGTCACCCTGGTGCTTGTCATTCTCTCCTACACTCACATCATCAGGACCATTCTGAAGATCCCTTCTGCACAGCAGAGAAAGAAGGCCTTTTCCACATGCTCCTCCCACATGGTTGTCATCTCCCTTTCTTACGGGAGCTGCATCTTCATGTACATAAAGCCTTCAGCAACAGAAGGAGTTGCCTTCAATAAGGGTGTGGCTGTGCTCAATAACTCAGTTGCCCCTTTACTTAACCCATTCATTTACACTCTAAGGAATAAGCAAGTACAGCAAGCCTTCAGTGATGCTGTCAGAAAAGTCCTGCATCTTCACTCCTCTTAGTGGCCTGATACTAAGTGAAAATGAGGGAGGATATTCAGGATCTTCCTCCTCTCTCTTGAAGTGAATTCTCAGGTAAGCTGGGTATGGCTGGCGTCAGCAGTCTGTTTCAAACTAGTTCAAGACCTTTCTGATATCGACCTTTGATGAAAGAGGCAGAAAATTATATTGGTAGAATGTATACCAGCTAGTTAAATTCTTTTGCTTGTCATAAATTGGGGGATCAGCCTAATTATTGTACCATATTTTTCCCATTATCATCTCTTTACTCTTCAATCAATAACTATCCAAAGCATAAACACACTGTATTCGAAATTCCTACGTCTTTCTCAGAAGTGATTATTATACCATGTAAAATTTTTTTTCATGACAGGGTTTCTCTGTGTAGCTTTGGAGCCTCTCCTGTAAATAGCTCCTGCACACCAGGCTGGCCTTGAACTCACAGAGATCTGCCTGCCTCTGCCTCTCAAGTGCTGGGATTAGAAGTGTGCATCACCACCGCCAACTTGAATATTTCTTTGTGGATTGCTTTTCTTTGGGCTTTGAACAATTTCATTTCTCGAGTTTCTTAGTCTGATAATTCTTCAGATTGCCTCTCTCTCTGCCTGAGGAGATGACTCAGCAGATAAAGTGCTTGCTTTAAAAACATGAGGACCTGGATTCAGATTCCCAGCACTGATGTACTAGCTGGGCATGTTGACTTGTACCAGTAACCATAACATACAAGACGGGGTCAAAGATGAGCTGATTCTAGATATTCACTCTCTAGAATGTAAAAGGTAAGCCACAGGTTCAGTGAGAAACCCTGTGTCAAATAGTAAGATGGCAAGCAATTGAGAAAAGACTCCAGATGTCAACATCTGACCTCCACACTCTCACAGAAAAGCAAGTGCACACACACACACACAAGCACACACACATACCACAGAGACATATAAAACATCCACCCTCACACATACATGCACACCACATACAACACACACACACACGTAAGTACTCCCCACATGCATCATACACACAGAGACACATAAAACATATACCCTCACACACACATACATAAACAGAAAGACACATAAAACACACGCCCTCACACATACACACACCACATAAAACACACACATACAAACATACGAAACAAAGAGACACATAAAATACACACCCTCACGCAGACACACACCACATATAACACAGAGAGAGGGAGGAGCAAGAGTATGAGCAAAGAATTCCCACTGAACAGCTTACCTGAGCCAATGGGAACTCACTGACTCTGACCCAACAATAGAGAAACCAGCATAGGATCAAACTATGTCCTCTGAATGTCGGTGACAGTTGTCTGGCTGGGACAGACTACAGGGCCGCTGGTAGTGGCACCAGGATTTATCCCTACTGCTTGTGCTGACTTTTGGAACCCATTCTCTTTGGAGAGACACCTTGCTCAACCTAGCTATAGTAAACGGGGCCTTGTTTCTGCCTCAAAGCAATGTGCCAGACTTTGGTGACTACCCATATGAAACCTTATCTTTTCTGAGGAATGGAAGGGGGTGGGAAGGGAAGATGAAGGGAGTGGGAGAAGGGGTGGAAGTGGGAATTGGGAATGGTTAGTAAAACGAGAAAAGATTTTTTAAAAATAAATTAATTTTAAAAAAAGAGTTGCTGTGGTCATGGTGTCTTTTCATAGCAACAAAACTCCAAACCAAGACAGTCCCCAGCATCTATTGTAGTCTCAACAATGTCTGAAAGTCCAAAGATCAAAGTCTTTTCTGAGAGCCTTGTGATCTTTTCACTGTAATCCCCTATAAAATCAAAATCAAAAACAGATGACATACTACCGACATAAAATGGCACAGTATATACATTACCATTCCAACACATAGGGAAGTGAGCATAGTGAGGAAATACTGGACCAGTGAAAATCAACTGGGAAAACTCCAAATTCTTCATCTCCATGTTTGATGTAAAAAATAAAAACCCCTCTGATCTCCAATTTTTTCAGCTTTATTGACTGCAACACACCTCTTTCTCTTGGGCTGTTTCCACTGCCTGTGAGCTACCCTTCTCAGCAGGTATCCCACAGCTCTGGCATCTCCGGCATCTTTGGCTCTCCAAGGCAGTTGAGGGTTCAGCTGCACAACTTCACACAATGGCCATCTCTAAGCTTTCCTCTAATCCCTTTTCACAAGTTGGAAATAAAGCAGTGTGGGAGTCTGTCCTGAGGTGACTCCTTTTATTGCATTTCTTAATCTGCATTTTTTTCTGCATGAAATAAAAGTTTAAAATCACCAAGAAATGTCCACAACCTCTGATGGGAATTCCTAGATATCGTTCACAGGGACCAAAAAAAAAAAAAAACCTAAAATTAAGAAAGTTCTCTACAGCCAGGCGGTGATGGCACACGCCTTTATTCCCAGCACTCGGGAGGCAGAGGCAGGCAGATCTCTGGGAGTTCAAGGCCAGTCTGGTCTACAAGAGCTAGTTCCAGGACAGGAACCAAAAAAAGCTACGGAGAAACCCTGTCTCGAAAAATCAAAAAAAAAAAAAAAAAGAAAGAAAGAAAAGAAAGTTCTCTACAGAAGCATAATCTGCATCTGCCTCCCTCCCTCTCTGCAGATCTAGGTATGTCTCTCTTTCTCACTCTCTTTTCAACATGTTTTCCTTTTCCCTAACCCAGCAACACGATTGGTGAGCTAGGTTAAACAAGGGCTGTTTGTGCCACATTATAGTCTCAGTTTGGACAAGGACAGTGGTGTGGGAGGTCCTTCTCTTTATGTGTTGCTTTAATTTGTCAATGAATAAAGAACTGTCTTGGGCCTGAGCAGGGAAGTGAGGTAGGCAAAGCTGGGCTGAATGCTGGGAGAAAGAAGAGCAGAGAAAAAGAGAAGCCATGGAGCCCCCACCAGAGTGAGACATGCCGAACTTTGCAGGTAGGCCATGACCTCACGGTGATGCACAGATTAATAGAGATGGGTTAAAATAAGACATCGGGACAGCCTGCTTCAGGGCTGAGGGGTTCGGAGAGCCAGCGAGGAGTATTCCTGCTGCTGGGGCTTCTTTGTACCATCCCACCCTGCCCCTCAAGCCTGCCTTTTTGTCTACAAAGTCCTTTAGGACCAACAAGAGGCCCTGCTCCTGTGCTGAGGGGATCTGGAGAGGTGAGTGAGTGGCCACATGGCCGGACAGTCCCAGGGATCTGAGTCCAGGCCCCCTCCAATTCCGTAAGCTTTTCTGATTGTCCATCAGGGTGTGTTCCCGGCTACTGGCTTTACCCTAATCCACCCAGCCCCAAAGCAATCCCTTTCATCTGCAAGGTCCTTAGATCCCCTAGCACAGCCTGCTTCAAGGCAGACGGAATCTGAGAGCCTGCTCTAGTGCTGAGGAGACGTAAGAGAGGACAGAGCAATAAAAACTCCCAAGTACACAGTCAGCCACAGCAAAATATTGCACCAAGATGCCAAGACTCTGCTGGCCTCATTTGAAGGCAGAGATGGACATGCACCAATGCAAGAATTCCTCCAACATCCTGAAAAGTAACATGATAACACCAGAAACCAGCGAACACATAGCAGGAAGACTTGAACATCCTAATCCGGAAGAAGAAGAAATAAACTTTAAACGTAACCTTATGAAAATGATGGAGACCCTTAAACAGGAAGTGAAAAGCTCCCTTAAAGAAATGGAAGAGAAGACAAACAAAAAGTTAGAAGAAATTAATAAATCCCTCAAAGACATCCAAAAAAACAAGAAAAAGCAATCAAACAGGTAAAGGAAACAGTTCAAGACTTGAAGACCAAAATGGAGGTATAAAGAAAACACAAACCGAGGGATTGCTGGATATGGAAAATCTGGGTAAATGAACAGAAACTACAGAGACAAGTATAACCAACAGAATATAAGAGATACAAGAAAGAATCCCAGGTGCTGAAGATATTATAGAGAAAATGGACTCATTGATCAAAGGAGACAGCAAATCCAACAAATTCTTAACAGAAAACATCCAGCAAATATAGGACACCATGAAAAGACCAAACCTAAGAATAACAGTGGTAGAAGAAGGAGAAGAATTCCAGCTTAAAGGCTCAGAAAATATACTCAACAAAATTATAGATGAAAACTTTCCCAACCAAAAGTTTTATAATTTTTTTAAAAATGCTGCAAGATCCCTGGCGGCAGTGGGCAGCAGAAATGCTGTATGTCCCAAATGGTGGTAGCGGGCCATGTGGCAGCAGACAGCGGGCCCTGGGAACTGCCAGTCCCAGGCAGAGACGGCTGCTGGTCCCCGAGCAGTGGCTGGTCCAAGGCAGGGAGACACATGGCAGGCAGTCAGGAGACACGACATGAGAGTGAGGTTGAATATTTATTCAGGAGGCTATGGAGGGGAAAGAAGGAAGGGGACAGAGAGACAGAGAGAGAGAAAGAGAGAGAGTGAGTGAAAGAAAAGGAGGAAGAGACAGAGAAGGGGAAGCGAAGAAGTGGGGAGAAAGGCAGAAGCGAAGCTGCCTCTCCAAGAGAAAGATGGAAAAGAGAGCTAGCTCAGGCCGGTAGCTGAAGATCAGCCTGCCTCAGTGGATGGTGGAGGGAATGGGCATGGCTTGTCTCTTAAAGAGACAGAACAACCATTACAAAGAGAAGAATATTGCTATGAAGGCACAAAACATACAGAATAAAGAAAGAATATTAAGAGCTGCAAAAATGGTCAAGTAACATATAAAGGTAAACATATCAGAATTACACCTGACTTCTCAATGGAAACCATGAAAGCCAGAAGGTCTTGAATAGATGTGTTGCAGACACTAAGAGACCATGGATACAAGCCCAGACTAATATACTCAACAAAGCTTTCTTTCACCATCAATGGAGAAAACAAGATATTCCATAACAAAAACAGATTTAAGCAATATGTATTCACAAACCCAGCCTTACTTCTGTACTTTCTGTAGTACTAGAAGGAAAATCTCAACTCAAGGAAGACAACATTACCAACAATAGCACAGACATCTGACAACCCTCCATCAACACAACTCAAATAAGTGAAACACACAAAACACTATCACCAAAAAAAAATAACTGGAGTTAGCAACCACTGGTCATTAATATTGCTTAATATCAATAGACTCAAATCATCTATAAAAAGGCACAGGTTAGCCGGGCAGCAGTGGCGCACGCCTTTAATCCCAGCACTCGGGAGGCAGAGGCAGGCGGATCTCTGTGAGTTCAAGACCAGCCTGGTCTACAAGAGCTAGTTCCAGGACAGGCTCCAAAACCACAGAGAAACCCTGTCTCGAAAAACAAAAAAAAAAAAAAAAAGGCACAGGTTAAGAGAAGGTTAAGAGAATGGATACAAAAACAGGATCCAACATTCTGTTGTTTACAAGAAACACACCTCAACCTCAAAGACAGGCACTACCTCAGATTAAAGGTTTGGGAAAAGGTTTTCCAAATCAAACAGACCTGAGAAACAACCGGATGTGGCTATACTAATATCTAACAAAATTGATTTCAAACTAAAATCAATTAGAAGAGAAGGAGATGAACACTTTATACTCATAACAGAAACAATTCATCAAGATGAAGTCTCAACCCTGAATATCTATGCCCCTAATATAAAAGCACCCACATATGTAAAAGAAACATTACTAGAACTCAAATCACACATCAATCCCCACACAATAATAGTAGGCGATTTCAACACCCCTCTCTCACCAATGCACATGACAAATAAGAGAACTAACAGATGTAACTAATCAAGTGGACTTAACAGACATCTATACAACATTCCACCCAAATAGGAAAGAACATACCTGCTTCTCAGCACCTCATGGAACCTTCTCTAAAGTTGATCACATACTCGGTAACAAAGCAAACATCCATAAATACAAAAAATTTGGAGTAACCACCTGTGTATTATTGGATCAACATGGAGTAAAGTTAGAATTTAACAACAATTCAACCCGCAGAAAGCCTACAAACTCATGGAAACGGAACAGACAACTACTGAACCACACCTGAATCAAGGAAGAAATAAGAAAGAAATTAAAGTCTTCCTTGAGTTCAACGAAAATAAAGACACAACATACCAAACCTATGGGACAGTATGAAAGCAGTGCTAAGAGGAAAGTTCATAGCACTAAATGCCCACTTAAAGAAAAAGGAGAAAGCACACATTGGAGACTTAACAGCACACCTGTAGCTCTAGAAAAAAAAAAGCAGACTCACCTAGGAGGAGTAGAAGAATAGAAATAATCAAACTGAGGGCTGAAATCAATAAAATAGAAACACAGAAAACAATCCAAAGAATCAATGAAACAAAGAGCTGGTTCTTTGAGAAAATCAACAAGATTGACAAGCCCCTATCCAAACTAACCAAAAGGCCAAGAGAGAACGTGCAAATTAACAAGATAAGAAATGAAAAAGGGGACATAACAACAGACACTAAGGAAATTCAGAGAATCAATAGGTCTTACTACAAAGGCCTATATGCCACAAAATTGGAAAATGTAAAAGAAATGGACTTGTTTTTAGATAAATACCTTTCACCACAATTAAATCAAGACCAGGTGAACAATTTAAATTGACCTATAAGTCATGAGGAAATAGAAGCTGTCATAAAAAAAAAAACCCAGAATGAGAGATGAGAACTTGAGGGAATGTGATGGTCAAGGGGGGTAGAAGGACGAAGTGGGAGAGTAATGAAAGAGAGATCTTGACAGGCAGAGTCACTATGGGATTAAGGAAAAACCTGGTACTAAATAATTTCCCAAGAATACACTAGGATGGCCCCAGCTAAGACTCCTAGCAATAGTGAAGAGGGAACCCTAACTAGTCTTTCCTGTAATCAGATTCTTCATTTATCAACTGATGGAAACAGATCCAGAGATCCACAACCAAGCACCGGGAATCAAATTGAAGAAAGGGAGGAGGGAATGTATGAGCAAGGGAGGTCAAGGTCATGAGGAGAAATCTACGTGGACAGCTGAACCAAGCTCGTGGAAACTCAGGAACTCTAGACCAATAGCTGTGGAGCCTTCATGAGACCAAACTAGGCCTTCCATGTGTGGGAGACAGAAGTGAAGCTTGGATTATCTTTGAGGTATCTGGCAGTAGGAGCAGAATCTATCCCTGGTGCATGAGCTCGCTTGTTGGAGTTCATTATGGTGGGATGCCATGCCCGGCCTTAATGCATGGGGGAGGGCCTCGATCCTGCCTGAACTTAAGATGCCAGACTTTGTTGACTTCCCATGGGACCCTTTACCCATTGAGAAGCGTATAGGATGGGATATGCAGGGGGATAGAGAGGGGTGGGTAGGAGGAGGGATAGGGGGAACTGTGAATGGAATGTAAAGAGAAATAAAAAAGTAAATTAAAAAGGGGGTGGCTCCTCATATGCTCCTCCCACATCCTTGCTGGAGTACTGATGATGGTCTCTGTTCTGTGCACATCACAGCTGTGTGAGTCCACGAGCGCTGCCATTCTGCCATGTCCCAAAGACCACACTGCACAGCTCTCTTCTGCATTCTAGCCTTGCTTTTGTTCTCTATGATCTCCTTGATGTTTTCTGAGCCTCGAGGTAATAACTGTCCTCATTAGGGTCGATCACTCAACTTAGTCTCAACATTTTTACCAGTTATGAGTCTTTGACTCTTCAAAAAGAAGTTGATCTGACCAGTTTTGAAGATAGCACTATTTGTGGTGATAAACACAAATATTTAGAGGTCATTTAGCAAAACGACAGGAGCAGCTTCCCCACCTAGGGTCCATGATCTCTTTATAATCTTACCACATTTACATTACCAGGCATGAATTTCTGTCTGTAGGGAGCGGCTCAAATTCAATTGGAAAGTAATTGGTTACTCCCGTAGCCTATGTGACTTTATTGCAGCAGTCAGCACATCTTGCGTGGATATCAATATTATTTTAGAATGGAAGGCTCACTGGTGGTTAAGAAATTGATATCTTTCCCCCTAGCACCCTGCATGAAATCTTCTGGTACAAGGAAAGCTAGCCAGCAGAGAAGAAGCTTCCAGCGCAGTTCCTGGCTGATTTATCCTATGTCGTATAAACAAACCATGTGGTGTCTTCAACAATAAGGATATAAGTTATGATTGTCATTCAAGAGCAGGGGCAGTATTTTGTACTGTTTTGGAGGTCTTTGGGGTTTTCCTAATAAAAAAGACATAGGAGGTACCCCATATCTGGCACTGGAATTTTCATTTCATATCTTGTAGCTTCTGGGAACAGTATCCCCCCACCCCCGGCCATTTAGACTACATTTGTTCTAACGCCTTTAAAATTATTTTTTAACTAGCTTACTAAATAGTGGTTTCCATAATGCTTTTTACACATCATTGTTATTAACCCTCCTCTCATGATCTCGCCTCCCCGAGCCCCAATCCCTATTCTCACTTAAGCGTCCATCATACTACTCATCACCTCTATTTTCCTTTTTGACTCCCATTATAAATCTTATGTATGTATGTATCTATCTATCTATCTATCTGTCTGTCTGTCTATCTATCTATCTATATATCTATCTATCTATCTATTATGAATACAGTATTCTGTCTGCATGCCAGAAGAAGGCACCAGATCCCATTACAATCTCATGGTTGTGAGCCAACATGTGGTTGCTGGGAATTGAATTCAGGACCTCTGGAAGAGCAGCCAGTGTTCTTAACCTCTGAGCCATCTCTCCAGCTTTATCACTTCTGTTTTTATATCACATGTGTTTTGCTGTTCTCAAATATTCTTGAGAAAGTTCATCCAAATACAGATCCGATCAAGAAGAGACAAACATGTATGAATTTTAACGGTTTATTCTTAATTAATATTTTATTTCTATATTTGAACTTTCTTTTTCTTCAGTGATACCACGGCAATTTTTTTGAAGGAATCACTGAAGGCTTGTCTCACTTGCTTATTTCTCAGACTATAAATGAAAGGGTTCAACATGGGAGCAACTGATGTCATTAAAACTGTCACACTTTTATTGATAGCCACAGATTCCTTTGCTGAAGGGTTGATGTAAATGAAAATACAGCTTCCATAGGAGATTGAAACTACAATCATGTGAGAAGAACAGGTGGAAAAGGCCTTTTTCCTTTGCTGGGCAGAGGGGAATCTCAGAATGGTCTTGATGATGTGTCCATAGGACAGAACAACACACACGAGGGTCAGAATGAAAGTCAGCACTGCACAGACAATCACCAGCTGCTCTAGGAGCCAAGTGTCTGAGCATGAGATCTTCAAGATAGGAGATGCGTCACAGAAAAAATAATCAATAACATTTGAGTCACAGAATCTCAAATTTAGGAACAGGGTCAGTGGTGGGAGTATGATCAGCAGACCAGCCAGCCAGCAGCAGAGAACAAGCTTCTGACACACCTTGCTGCTCATGATGGTTACATAATGCAGGGGTTTGCAGATGGCCACATAGCGATCATAGGACATAATGGCCAGAAGAAAAAATTCAATTACTCCAAAAACATCAGTAAAAAACACTTGAATGATACAAATATTATAAGTGATGGACCTGTCTCCTGTTGCTATGTTGTACAAATATCTAGGGATACAGGCAGAGGTAAATGAAATTTCTAATATGGAGAAATTTTGTAGAAAAAAGTACATGGGTGTTTTAAGGTGGGAATCTAATCTAGTGAGGGATATGATTGTCAGATTCCCAGTTACACTCAACATGTAGGCAAAAAATAGAAGCACAAAAATTGGAACCTGAAGTTGAGGGTCATCTGTTAGTCCCAACAGAATAAAGGTGGTTATCGTGTTGTTTTTCATCACTGACTACTGAATTATTCAGTCTTCATGTAAAATTTAGAGATGTCTTACTTGAAAAGTAGCAAAGCCACAAAGCAGTGAGCAAAGAGTGTTATAGTAAACTTATTCATGTGTACTTTCTTCTGTAAGTAGTAGCTGATACTGTCAATATTCCTGTGTGCTTAGTTATTCAACAATTTACTTTAGTCAATTGGTTTGGCAGTTTGTGATACATTTTTAAAGAAAAACAAATAACTGTTGCAACAATAATATTCTTCATTTTTATGTTTGTAGTCTGTATCTACTGAATCTTCCTATGGTGTTCTATTTGAATCACAATGTGTTCTGATTCAATGAAAGCATTGTCTTCATAGGTCTATTTCTTCTGCATTTGAAAGGTTCACATTCAAAAGCAATCATGCAATTCCTTAAAAATATTTGATCCTTGATCAAATGTAAACATGTAACAACTCATCTGGATTCCACGAACAGGCTGTGTTGCTTAACTGTAACTTGTATTTTATATTTTGCCGTGATGATTAAGCATGCATTTGTGATGTATGTTTTCTGTTTTAAGTTGAAATTTCTACATTGGTCTATATTGTCTCTGATTATTTTTATATTTCTTCATTAGTGTGGAACTGATGCTCATTGTTTACTGGAATACACAATCGACTTTATTTTTTTTTTTTTTTTTTGGTTTTTCGAGACAGGGTTTCTCTGTGGTTTTGGAGCCTGTCCTGGAACTAGCTCTTGTAGACCAGGCTGGTCACAATCGACTTTATATAGAAAATGTTTGTTCCAAGCTGAGAAAAAGACATATATCCTTTATGCATTCAGTGTATTGAGGATGGAAAATACTTTAAAAACTTATCACTACTATCGAGTTCAAAATCAAGTTTAAAATACTACAAGGCTTTCTATGTGCTGACTGTGAATAATTACAGATTTTTGACGTTTAGTTTGAATGTCACTATACTAAAAGCAGCCCAAAGGTCTGTCGTTTGCATTGCTCATTTGTCTCCTGTGTCTACTTCACACTATCTCTGAGAAAGCAAGCATACTGAGATCAGGAATAGTTCTACTCTTTTTAACCAGGATGGCAACCAACACAGTTCTACATAGTAATCAAGGTATAAGAAACAGTTTAGCAGCATATACATTATACCATAGACTTGCACACTGAAAGGGCCTTATACTCTTTCTGGGCTTCATCATCAAACTGGTTGGTAACTGACTTAAACTTTTCTTTGTGTGATTGGTATGTGCACATGTGTGTATTTGCAAGTGTTCAGGTATTTATCTGAATGCACATGCATCTGGAAGCCACAGGTCCACACCAGGTACCTCCTCTATTTCTCTCCATCTTATTTTCCGAGACAAGGTCATTCACAGAACTGGGGCTTGCTGATTTAGCAAAGATAGTTGGAGAGTGAACTCCAGGGGTCTTCCTAAGGATTGCAGGAACACAGCACAGCACCAGCTGCTTATGTAGTTGCTGGGAATCTGCACTTGGGTCCTCACTGACAGCCATTAATTCAGCCCCTGTCATGAATTGGATTGCACTTTTAAAATTTTGTATTTTTCTGTATTTGATTTTGTTATTTTCCTTTTGCATTTGTACCAAGAGACATAGTTACTAGTGAATAAAGTGATTGCTGCTTTCCATGCTGTTCAAAGTGCTACGTAGCCTCTCCTCCCTAGTAAGCTGTCATTATAACTTTGTTACTGACAAGTTTTTAGTTTTCTTGAGACATCTGCCAATAATATACTCAAATAAGAAGTCAAGGAATTCACATACCTTAATACATATTTTACATGCTATTTACATAGTGATATGGAACAAATATTTTTACCTCTCCCTAAATGCACTGAAGTCCATTTAACTCACCGCACTAATTTGTGTTAAACGTTAAAACTCTCTCTAGTTTTATAAACTTATCATTTCAAAGTTTCCCCTGTATTTAAAACAAGATGAGTATTAGCTAACCTTTAAAAAAAACTTCCTCTGTGCTGTTAGATAGCTCTTTATTTTCTAAGACTGTTAAAATGTCTGCAAAGGCTATTTACATTTTTGCACAGTTTCCTAATTCTTAGAAATGTAACCTTTATGAACAAAAGCTTCATTTCTTTAGAACCTTTGTGTACCAGGATGTTGTCTTTGAGTGAACTTTATATAACTTTTTATTGACCCTTGAGTGTGGCCCTGTCACAGAATATTGCTCAAATCACCATAGAACAATATGTTTAATACACCATTTTTACAAGATTCGTTTTTTTTACACAATCTCATTATGTATGCCTGATTAGCCTGAAACTCATATGTGTTTGTGTGTGTGTGCATATATATATATATGCGCTGGGCTGGCCTCAAACTCACAGAGATCTACCTGTTTCTGTCTCCCTTATACTGGGATTATTGGTGTATACTACCATGTCTGTTTGTTTTTTTCTTTAAGTTTTTGGTGGTTTTCTTTGATACACGTTCTGGACTATCAGGTTTCCATTCAGAAAATTACATCGTGGAATATTCAGCCTTTCAGCTTCTATTAAAGGACTTCACTACAATTTTCCACCTCATATTTTTCTGTTTATGTTTCTTTAGTGGATATTTCAATGACGTATGAAAATAGGAGTTAAGGATTCACTAATTTTTGATTTAAAGTAACAGCTGCGCTATTGGTTTTTCTCAGGTGACTTCGTATCAGCAGCACATTTAATGAAGTGTATTTGGATGTTTGAATGACTATCTACAATGTTTGAGTTACTCTTGAAAAGAAAGCAATTTTGTTTCCATTTTCCTAATGAAATTGCATGCTATGTGAACAGTTGCTGTTTTCCTTTAAACCAGTCTCTGCATCAAGAAATGAGGGCTACATCTCCTCTTAATTACATGGCAGGTTTACTGTCACCAGCAATGGGACCAAGGGCCATCAGTGACTTTTGAAGATCCATTACATTCCTGGGAACTATAGAGACTGGATGATTTTGGTCAATGGAATGCAATCTTTTCAGCCTCCCTTCAGCTGCCAACCCAGATCCCCTAGTGTCTACTCCTGGAGTTAGTTTGTGGTAACTCGCTTATTCCTCTGCTGTGTGAGAGCCCTGGCTACAAAACGACCTTGATTTATTCTATTACAGCCGTAATCCTAGCTTTCAAGATGCAAACTTTAAAAAAAATAATTGCATTTTCCAAAGATATTTTTTATTAAAATTTGCAGAGAACCAATTTTGTTCACATCAGGATAACTTATCATGCTGAGTGATTTTTTTAACACATACATCTTTCCCCTTAAAACAGGAGAGTGAGGTTATGAATCACAGCACTGTCCATCTGTAAATTTACATTATATTTAGGTTTTGATGAGAAGCAGCACCCCGAAAACACAACCCAGAACTATCTGTGCATTTTTAAGTAACAATTTATATAAATAATTACAGTTGATTTTGGTTGATTTGCAGTTGATTTATGCCAGGTTGAATATGTTTACCAGAGAAAATCATCACCAAATATGAAACTGAATGAAGTAGCCACTGTACTTACTCTGTTGAGAGCTAAGAGCAGCTTCAGAGGATTCTTCAGCAAGTGTCCTGGAGGCTATTTTGATGCAGAGAACCTACCAGCAAAGGCTCATGTAGAACTTTCCCGTTTCAGTGCACCCATGCCCACTTTCTCTCTTGTACTCTGGGAAGGTCAAGCCCTAGAGTCCCTCAAGATTCTTTCATCTCCAACACACTGGAATTTTATTCCCTTTTATCCTAGGCACACATTCTCGATTTCTTTAGTTGAAAATAAAATGTAGCCACAAATGTTGTCCTCTTCCTTATTTCAAACCACTGACATGATGATTTCTTTGGATATTCTGTTACAATTTGCATTTGATTTATTCTTAAACCTAAAACTAAATAAATAAGTATCTGACTCCTCACTGACCTGTGTTCAGATATCACTAATTAGTCTCTGTAATGGACTTGAGCTAAAAGTCCTGAAAGAGGCTGCAGTGGGGGCAGTGTCCTTAGAGACCCAAAGATGCAGCCATAGCAACAGGAACAGGCCGACACATGAGAGGAAACATTCAGATGGTCAAGAACCAGCTTGTGTCTCCTGTGTTTTCCACTCACCATGAACGAAAAGCGAAAGACTAAAGCTATCACAACTTCTATTTTTCCTTGGGTATTAAGTTGATAACACAAAGACATTGACAAACTTGAAGCAAGTTTCCTTTTAGTATTTTGATGTAAATGGCTGTGAAAATTTTAAAATGTAGAAATGTGATGTCTATTATTTACAGCTATAATTTCCTTTTTCACTTAATTGCATAAGCTGTTATAAAACTATTGACCAAGGAGATGTATCATAATGCACACTGTATGCTTTTCAACTTCCATGTATATTTTAAATCACCTTTAGTTTGTTTCATTTTATTAGTTCTTTAAGAATTTAATACAACGTATTTCAATCAGATTTATCCCTTACCCTCCCCCTTCCATACCCACCCAACTTTGTGTCTCTTTTTTTTCTTAATTTTTATTTTTATTCTTTTTTAATTAAAATTTCCACCTGCTCCCCGTTTCCCATTTCCCTCCCCTCCTCCCAAATATTGCCACCTCCCCCCACTCCCCTCCCCCTATCCCCACTCCTCTTCTCCTCCCCCCACACATTCCCCCTCCCTCTCGATACTGAAGAGCAGTCCAAATTCCCTGCCCTGCGGGAAGACGAAGGTCTTCTATCTACGTCCAGGAAGGTGAGCGTCTAAACAGGCTAAGCTCCCACAAAGCCAGTTCGTGTATTAGGATCGAAACCTAGTGCCATTGTCCTTGGCTTCTCATCAGCCTTCATTGTCCGCCATGCTCAGAGAGTCCAGTTTCAACCCATGCTTATTCAGTCCCAGACCAGCTGGCCTTGGTGGGCTCCCAATAAATCAGTTCCACTGTCACAGTGGGTGGGTGCATGCCTCGTGGTCCTGATTTCCTTGCTCATGTTCTCCCTCCTTCTGCTCCTCATTTGGGCCTTAAGAGCTCAGACCGTTGCTCCAAATTGAGTCTCTGTCTCTACCTCGATCCATCGCCAGATGAAGGTTCTAAGGTGATATGTAAGATATTCATCAGTGTAGGATAGGGTCATTTCAGGTTCCCTCTCCTCAGTTGCCCAAGGTACCAGCTGGGGACATCTCCCTGGACACCTGCGAACCCCTCTAGAGTCAAGTCTTTTGCCAACCCTAAAATGGCTCCCTTAGGATATATACTTCGCTGCTCCCGTATCCACCCTTCCTATATCCCAACCATCCCAATCCCCCAAGCTCCTCCCATCCTCCCCTTCTCAAGTTTCTCATCCCATTTCCCCTTTGCCCCATGCCACCTCACCCGCAAGATTCCAGTTTTTGCCCTGCAATCTTGTCTACTTCCCCTCTCCAGGCAGATGACTATACGATTTTCTTTGGGTTCACTTTCTTATTTAGCTTCTCTAGGATCACAAATTATATGCTCAATGTCCTTTATTTATGGCTAGAAACCGATTATGAGTGAGTACATCCCATGTTCCTCTTTTTGGGTCTGGGATACCTCCCTCAGGATAGTGTTTTCTATTTCCATCCATTTGCACGCAAAATTCGAGAAGTCATTGTTTTTTACCGCTGAGTAGTACTCTAATATGTATATATTCCACACTTTCTTCATCCATTCCTCCATTGAAGGGCATCTAGGTTGTTTCCAGGTTCTGGCTATTACAAACAATGCTGCTATGAACATAGTTGAACAGATACTTTTGTCATATGATAGGGCATCTCTTGGGTATATTCCCAAGAGTGGTATTACTGGATCTTGGGGTAGGTTGATCCCAAATTTCCTGATAAATCGCCACACTGATTTCCAAAGTGGTTGCACAAGTTTGCATTCCCAAATCCCCATTAAAATCCCATCAAAATTCTTCACAGATCTTGAGAGGACAATAATCAACTTTATATGGAGAAACAAAAAAACCCAGGATAGCCAAAACAATCTTATATAATAAAGGATCGTCTGGAGGCATTAACATCCCTGACTTCAAACTCTATTACAGAGCTTCAGTATTGAAAACAGCTTGGTATTGGCATAAATACAGAGAAGTCAATCAATGGAACCGAGTAGAATACCCTGATTTTAACCCACAAACATATGAACACCTAATTTTTGATAAAGGAGCTAAAAGTATTCAATGGAAAAAAGAGAGCATCTTCAACAAATGGTGCTGGCAGAACTGGTTGGCAACCTGTAGAAGAATGAAAATAGATCCATATCTATCGCCATGCACAAAACTCAAGTCCAAATGGATTAAAGACCTCAATATTAGTCTGAACACACTGAACATGATAGAAGAGAAAGTGGGAAGTACTCTACAACATATGGGTACAGGAGAACACTTCCTACGTTTATCCCCAGCAGCACAGACATTAAGGACAACATTGAATAAATGGGACCTCCTAAAACTGAGTGGCTTCTGTAAAGCAAAGGACACGGTCACTAAGACAAAAAGGCAACCCACTGACTGGGAGAAGATCTTCACCAACCCTGCAACAGACAAAGGTCTGATCTCCAAAATATATAAAGAACTCAAGAAACTAGACTTTAAAATGCTAATTAACCCAATAAAAAAAATGGGGCACTGAACTGAACAGAGAATTCTCAACAGAAGAAATTCAAATGGCCAAAAGACACTTAAGGTCATGCTCAACCTCCTTAGCGATAAGGGAAATGCAAATTAAAACAACTTTGAGATACCATCTTACACCTGTCAGAATGGCTAAAATCAAAAACACCAATGATAGCCTTTGCTGGAGAGGTTGTGTCTCTTTTTTGAATCTCACAATGTACAATTTGGGCTGTCCATACACTCTTGGATCTGTGGTTTTCACTGGGGCGCAGTAAACTCACTAAAGACTGAACCCATAAAGGAAACTAACTTTCCATGCTGGAATTCTATCTGCCTGAGTCTGCGTAAGTCTTGTGTAGTGTTGGATGATGAATTCATACATGTAACTGTCACGACGAATCAGGAAACACCATTTCCTTGTAGTGGTCCACCATCTAAGGCTCTTAGAATCTTTCCATCCCTGTTTCCAAAATGATGCCCTGGGGCTGCACACTCCATAGCCTCTTATCGTGTACACTTGGGTCAGTCGTGGGTCTCTGTGTGAATTTCCATCCGTTTGCAGTGAGCAATGACTGATCACTAATCCATGAACATAACAGCAAGTCATAAGAGTCAGTACAATACTGTGTTCTTTTACTTATTTATTTCAACTTTATTAAAAAGACTTTTCAAATAAGAAAGTCATGCATCAAAATTAACCAGACCTAAAGTCTATACATCTCAACAAACATCTATGCAGTCAGATTAGCCTTTCTGAAACTGTAAAGCTTTACAGTGGATTTTATACTTCAGTACCAAATACATTTTTCTGTACTTATCTACCAAAAAAAAAAAAAAACACGCCATGATAGATTTACAACTAGAAAAACAATTTAATAGAATAGTAGCATTAGATTGACCTCTATAGCCTATGACCTATCTACCCCCAATTTTTTTGTCCTAATAACAGTGCCAGCAATTGGTTTGACTTGTGGGCCTTAAACACAATCAGAAAACAGTTGTTTACTACCTTGACATTTTACCACCATTGTACCAGTGGGCTTGTGTTGACAGGGTGTTTTTTTTCTGTAGCTTGTCAAGTTCACAGCATGCCAAGACTAGTGACTCCATTTTTCCTCTAGTAGAGTGCACAGCTCACTCCAGTACTATGAAATCTAACCAGCAGAGATGAAGCTTCCACGTGTATACCAACTTGATTTCTCTATAAGTCAAATGTGTTGTGTTTTCAGAAATAGGGTCTCACTATCACATTTTGAAGGTAACCAAAAAGATGAGAAATAGCCTGTAATATTTGGGGTTCTGTGGAGTCTCATTTGTCAACAACTCCCAAAAGGGCAACACGTTCTTGTCACTATGCTTTTTATTTGTTATCCCGTGGTGTCTAGTAGGGGCATTTTTGTCCCATTGTAGGGTAATTACTCATTACATATATATGTATATGTGTGTGTGTGTATTTTTAAGAAGGTTCTACAGCAGTATGTTTCCATATGCCTTTCTCTGAACGACTAAGCATTAGTTATCCCTCCCTACTCTCCCTTATCTACCCTCCCCTTACTCCCTTCTCCATTAAACCCATCCTGTACCATTAAGACCCTTTAATCTTTTATACCACTTTATTATGTCTCCTATCTCTTGATATCACCCTTACTAATATTCTGATCTCGAGGGTATTCCAAAGAGAGCATGCAGTCTGAAGATTCAAAGCTAACTTCCACATTATATGGAAGAAAATGTATAGTTCATCTTTCTGGGACTGGTTTGCTCCATGAAATTCTGATGTGAATGTGGTGAAAATGGAACACTTATTCACTGATGGTGGGATTGCAGATTGGCGCTCCCATTATGGAAATCAGTGAATGTTCCTCAGGAGCTAGAAATAAATCCATATGACACAGTTATCCCCCTCTTCAGCATATATCCCAATTACAGTCTATGAAAGAAATAGCTGCTCATTCATGTTAATTGTTGCCCTTTTCATAATATCCAGAAAATGGGAACAGCCATTTAGTAATCCCCTGTGCTATGACACCTTTTGATTCTCTTGCCACTTGATTTTGTAGTTATGACTTTATTTTTTGAGACGGTCTCGTATCTCAGTTTGTGCATCAACTGGATATACAGCAAAAGAGAACCCTGAACTTCTGATCCTCCTATCCTAGCTTCCCGAGTGCTGGAATTATAGGTGTATACAACCACACCCAGCTTGTCCATTGCTAGTGGGAGTATAAACTTGTACAGTCACTGTAGAAATCAAATGGTGATTCCTCAGAAAGCGGGAATTGGTTTACCTCAAGATCCCCCAACCATTCCTGGGTATATACCCAAAGGAAGCTCCATCCTACCCCCTTGCTCAGCCATGGTCATTATTGCTCTATTCATAATAGCCAGAAACTGGAAACAACCTAGATGTCCCCCAACAGAAGAATGGATAAAGAAAATTTTGATATATTTACACAATGGAGTATTACTCAGCTGTTACGAAATGATAATGTGAAATTTGTAGGCAAGTGGATGGAACTAGAAAATTCATCCTGAGTGAGGTAGCCCAGACCCAGAAAGACAATATGGTATGTATTTGCTTATATATGGATGTTAGCCATTAGGTTAATGATAACCAAGCTACAGTTCATAGACCCAGTGAGGTTAGATATAAAGAAAGGGTCTGGGTGGTACACATGGATCTTTCTGGGAGGGGGAACCAAAAATTTTATGGGTTTACTGGGGGTGGCTGGAAATGGGAACAGAAGGATCAAGTGGGGAAGGGAGATAGAATTGAGGGAGGGAATTCTGGGAGGGACAGCTGGAATTGAGGAGCATTTGAGGGATAATATGGATACGTAGTACAGGAGAAACTTTCTAAAATATATGAAGGTATCCTAACAAGGCCTCCTAAAAATGGGGATATGGAGTCTCAACTGACCATGTCTTGTTACCAAATGAAGCTTCCAGTAGCAGACCTGGGTTGCACTCAATTGGGTTGTTGGCCAAGGGAGTCCCATGGAAATCCCCAAACCACCCAAGTTGTTCTAAGACAATGGTTGCACTCCATCCACAAACTGACAGTGGGTTGTGTGGAGATGCGGTGGGGAGGGGTAATGCAGAGGACAACACCCACACAACTCAATGAACATGGAGAGGTTGAGCTGGTACCTACATGTAGCTTTTGCCTCTACATTCCAATTTCTTTGGTGTAAGAAGGTACTCTGCAGGCTACCAAAAGAGAAATGCAAACATCAACACAGCCACAAAACCTTTGAGCTACAATCTGTCCTGTCTGCTAAATATGGTAGTGTAATGGTAGCCCAAAGGTGGTGGGAGTGACCCGCCAATGTCTGATTTGACTTAAGACCCTCTTCATGAGATGGATCCCATACCTGGCATTTCTTGGATGACCAAGAACTAGAGACTAGATAGTCCAGAGTCCTAGGGTAAAACCAAATACTACTGGTCTTAAAAACAGGATAAGTAGGGATAAATGCTTTCTAATGACATTCTTTCTCGCTCATTGATCAGTTCCTTATTCAGCCATCATCAGAGAAGCTTCCTTCCGCAGCAGATGGGAACAATACAGAGACCCACAGCCAGATGTTATGCAGAGAGAGAACAAGACCCTCTAAATCAACTGAGAAAAGCTCATATGAACTCAGAGACTGAAGAAACAAACACGGGGCCAATATTGGTCAGAACCAGGTCCTTTGCATGTGTATTATAACTTTTAGCGTAGTATTTTTCTGGGACTCCTGAGTGTGAGAAGGAGGGTCTCTGATTCATTCTTGGGCCTGCTCTTGGGATCTCTTTTACTTCTTTTGGGTTGTCTTGTCCATCTTTGATATGATGGTTTTTGCTTCATTTCTATTATACTTTATTTTGTCATTTTTAGCTGTTATCTCTTAGACGTCTGTTCTTTTCTAATGAAAGACCGAAAGGGAGTAGTTCTGGAGGGGAAGAACTGGGAGAAGCAGAGGGAGGGAAACTATAATCACAAAATAGTGTATGAGAAAAGAATCTTTTCTATAAAGGGAAAATATTTTTTAAAAAGAAGGGAAGAAATAAGGTTTCAGAAAAATATTGATAAATGTTCTGTCCTACCCTCCCCCACCAAACACTATAGTTAATAATATTAATTTTTTGAGATTTTCTGTGCAGCCCTAACCATGCTCTGTAGATCAGGATGGCCTTTGCCTTCTAAGGACTGGAGTTAAAGGTGTGTGCCACCATGCCCAGCTAATTATGGTGATTTTTTTATATATGAGCATTTTTGATAGATTTAATGAGATCAAAGACATCATTTTCATTCATGGCAAACATTTATTTCAGAATAAGCCTTTTTCTTTTTAAAGTTATTACATATTAATTCTTAGACATGTCTTAAAACATAACAAGTGTGCATATTTATGAAGTATCACATGATGTCTTGATACAAGAACACACAGGATACAAATTTAGTTTCTTCAAACATTAATAATTTCTGTATGATAAAAACATTCAGAATCTATTTTCAGGCTTTTGAATGATATTGTATGGTACCATTATCTCTGCAGCAATCGTGTATTCAGTAACTGGAGCATCTGACTTCTACCCATCCGCAATTTAGTTAAAACTCCCCAGCATTCTCTTCCTCCCTGCTCCTGATAAACACCTTCTGGTTCCCCACTTCTCTGAGGCCAGTCCTTCTATAACCCACATATGAGGGAAATACTTACTTGCCTGTCTGTGCCTGATTTACTTCAGCACAATTGTCCTATCCCACCTCTATCACAAATGATAGAATTTCATCCTGTTTTATGATCAAAAGCATTCCCTGCTGTGCATGTACAACATTTTGGTTAGCCACTCATTAGCTTGTTCCCACTCTCTGTTCTATTATTGAGAGTACATATGGGGTGGGGTAGATTTTTTTTTGTTTGGTTTGTGTCTTCTTCTGTTTTCAGGGCCCAAATAGTGCCTGCCTTAAAGAAAGTACATATTGATCTGATACCCATTAAGTGAATTAGTGAATAAACCAATTGAAAGTTTTGGATTAGAAGAAACAATTGTGATTTATTTTTTGCTGAAGATGTAAAACTCTCTTGGCAATTGCTTCTCTATTGTTTTGCATTATTTTGTTATTTTTGGGTATTCTTTTGGGTTTTCAAGTGGAAGAGGGGTAATGATTTCTGAAAGCTTTTAACACACCTGGAAGGACACCTGGAAGGATGTGATCTTAAAAGAGGTTCATGTGGGCTGGAATGGCAGGTGGCCACAATGAGCAAAAGTGTCCAGAAAACATTAACCTGACCCAGAAGTTTGGGAAGTTTACCACCCATGTTTGCTAGGTTTCACCGTCTTATTTCTTGGGAAATATTACAGTTCTTTTTATTGAGTCCTAGAAGGCTTGCTTGACTTGCTTGTTCCTAAGTGTGTAGATGAAAGGGTTCAGCATAGGGGCAATGGAAGTAGTGAGAACTGTCACACCCTTGTTAATGGCCACCTCCTCCTTAGCCGAAGGCTTGACGTAGATGAAGATGCAGCTGTCGTAGGTGATGGAAACCACAATCATGTGGGAAGAGCAGGTAGAGAAGGCTTTTCTCTTTTGTTGGGCAGAAGGGAATCTAAGAATTGTCTTGATAATATAAACGTAGGAGAGAACAACACACAGCAGTGTTATAATGAGAGTCAACTACTGGATTCTTGGCCTTTCTATTGGGAAACAATCACTGTTGGACCAGTCCAACCTCAGCCCTTAAGCCATTATAATAAATCCACTATGTATGAATATATGTATGCATGTGAACCATACACACAAACACACACACACCACTATCAGTTTTGTCCCTTTAGATACCCTGAGTAAACACTTCACTTTCTTCCCCCTGCCATGGTTATCGTTTCAGTTCCCACAAAGCGATTACTCCAACTCCTACATGGAGGCAGCTTTCTCATGGGTCTGTTTGGAGCATCATCCCTAGCTACCTGTTAAATTTAATCCCCAGTACTCTTTTTGAGAGACAATAATTAACATTTCCTGGACCTGAGTCTCAAGGCAATCACTTATCCTCCAATGGTCTCTGAAGAGTCAATTAAACAAAATTGTTTTCCTGAATCTTATATAAAGCTGGAAAAAAAGACCAAGACCACACTTCAGACCATATACAAGCAGTTGGGCTTTCAGCTGACTGTTCCTATATCCAGTTGCTTTGAGTAAGGCAGCATCCTTAGGAATTACAGGTTGAGTCTATGTGGACCCATGAAAGGGGCAGTAAGTGACTGATTAAAGATGAGGAGAACTAGAAACGTTCAGAAAACCTCCACAGAAGCCTGCGCTTTGTGAGAAAAGGGGGACTGTGGGAGGATCCAGATAGGAATGATCCATTGTGTCAGGTTCCATCCATATCTACTCTCTACTCTGACTCACAGCACCAGGAATCCACAAGCCTGCATCAGCGTTTTGTGAGCAATCAGGGTACAGGTTAGTATTAAAACCTGTTTTTGTGTTAGTTACTGTCCCAAATTCCAGTCTGTCCAACATCTCCATCTGACTCACCCCACCTAACATCCAGAGGCAAATCTCTCAGCTCCTTCCCTGTGTCAAAAAGTGAGTCCGTCCACCTCTCTAAGGGCTGTCTACTACCTTTCTGCAAATTTTGATATTAAAAACCACATGTTGGCTTGTTTTGAACATTTTAACATGAAGGATAAAGAAAGGTCTTCCATCCTTTACACAGAAAAAACATCCCTGGCCACTGGAATTCTTTCAAATGCTAGTCTGTACACACAAAGATAGAATCATACTGTTGGGAAGCAGGGCACCAGCATGGATTACAGTCTTATCTAAGTCATAAAATATAAATTCCACATATTATTCCACAATAGAAACAATGATAATTTTGTTCTTTACATATTCATGTAATTTTACTGTTTCCAGTATTTTATTATTACAATGATGAAACAAAAATATTTGCACAATGTATGCTTGTGCTGTGTTGGATATTAACATGAAAATATGGCGGTCAAAGCAGCAAAATTCTCCAGAAGCTGAATGCTAAAGGACAGAAAGTGTTCCAGATACCCAGCTAGACAAGAAAACCTCTCCAAAGTCTCCTCTAACAGATTTAGTTAGCAAACACTAAAATAGAATCTGGGGGAGCCCAGGAACCCCTTCCTGAAAATATTGACATTCTGGAATAACAATCCCATTACAACATATAATCATACAGAATTCAGTATTTGAAGGCTTTTTTGAGCTCTGTCCTAGGCACAAAACCTAAAACAGGTGAGAGAGGGAGAGACAGAGAGAGAGAGAAGAGAGAGAGAGAGAGAGAGAGAGAGAGAGAGAGAGAGAGAGAGAGAGAGAGAGAGAGAGAGAGAGAGAGAGAGAGAGAGAGAGAAGAGAGAGAGAGAAGAGAGAGAGAGAGAGAGAGAGAGAGAGAGAGAGAGAGAGAGAGAGAGAGAGGCCCCATCCTGTGGGTGTTAGCAAATGGGGAAACAGAATAAAGCAGGTGGTGAATGTGTTGAGATGGTGACAATAGAGTGGATCATCGAGACGTGAGGCTGGGGAAAGACGGCAGGTGCTACTACATCCTCTGAGGTTTGAAGTAAGAATAAGGCATAAAAATTAAAATTGAAAAGCTACACCCAGGAAAGCCCAGTTGGTCATGGGACTGCTTGCAGCAAAGTCATAGGATATACATTTTAACACAGATTTGGTGAAGAGCAAGTTTGAAGCCAGCAGCCACTGTGTTTTAATCATGCAGAACAGATGGATTCCCTAAAGACAGATTTTCAGGGAAACTCTGAGACCTCCTGACTGCAGCGCTGGGCTCTGTTCACCATCATCGCCCATTTCTCTCTTTTTCAGCTTCACAAGGCACAAAAGTCGGTGATGAAAAACCAAACTCTGACTGAATTCATTCTGCTGGGACTCACAGACGCCCCAGAGCTTCAGGTCTGTGTTTTCCTGTTTCTCCTGCTCACGTACATCCTCAGCATTGTGGGGAATCTGACCATCATCCTCCTGACACTGCTGGATCCCCACCTCCAGACACCCATGTACTTCTTTCTCAGGAACTTCTCCTTCCTGGAAATCTCCTTCACATCCACGTTTACTCCCCGGATACTCTTCAGCATCTCTACGGGAATTAAGACCATCAGCTTTGCTGGCTGCTTCACGCAGTACTTCTTTGCTATCTTCTTTGGAGCCACTGAGTTTTACCTTCTGACGGCCATGTCGTATGACCGCTATGTGGCCATCTGCAAGCCCCTGCACTACACCACCATCATGAACAACAGGGTCTGCTCCCTGTTGGTCCTCTGCTCTTGGCTGAGTGGCTTCCTGATCATCTTATTCCCAATCATCTTGACCAGTCAGCTGGATTTCTGTGCATCCAATGTGCTCAATCATTATTACTGTGACTATGGGCCCCTCATAGAAATCGCTTGTTCAGACACAAGGTTGCTGGAGCTCTTTGACTTTGTCTTAGCGGTCGTGACCTTGATAGTCACGCTGGTGCTGGTCATTCTCTCCTACACCCACATCATCAGGACCATTCTGAAGATCCCTTCTGCACAGCAGAGAAAGAAGGCCTTTTCCACATGCTCCTCCCACATGGTTGTCATCTCCCTTTCTTACGGAAGCTGCATCTTCATGTACATAAAGCCTTCAGCAACAGAAGGAGTTGCCTTCAATAAGGGTGTGGCTGTGCTCAATAACTCAGTTGCCCCTTTACTTAACCCATTCATTTACACTCTAAGGAATAAGCAAGTACAGCAAGCCTTCAGTGATGCTGTCAGAAAAGTCCTGCATCTTCACTCCTTTTAGTGGCCTGACACTAAATAAAAATGAGGGAGGATATTCAGGATCTTCCTCCTCTCTCTTGAAGTGACTTCTCAGGTAAGCTGGGTATGGCTGGTGTCCGCAGTCTGTTTCAAACTAGTTCAAGACCTTTCTGATATCGACCTTTGATGAAAGAGGCAGAAAATTATATTGGTAGACTGTATACAGAATACAGCAAGTTAAATTCTTTTGCTTGTCATAAATTGGAATATCAGTCTAATGACTGCACCTATATTATTCCCATTATCATCTCTTAACTTTTCAATTGATAATTATCAAAAATGTAAATACACTTTTTCTGTAATTCCTACCTCTTTCTCAGAAGGGATTATTTTATCATGTACAAAATTCTTTTTTTCAAGACAGGGTTTCTCTGGGTAGCTTTGGAGCCTCTCTTTTAAGTAGCTCTTGACCACCATGTTGGCATCAAACTCACAGAGATCCACCTGCCTTGCCTCCTGGGTGCTGGGATTAGAGGTGTGCACCACCACCACCCAACTTGAAGAGTCCTTTCTGGATCACTTTTCTTTGGGCTTTGAACAATTCCATTTCTCGAGTTTCTTATTCTGATAATTCTTCAGATTGCCTCTCTCTCTGCCTGAGGAGATGACTCAGCAGATAAAGTGCTTGCTTTAAAAACATGAGGACCTGGATTCAGATTCCCAGCACTGATGTACTAGCTGGGCATGTTGACTTGTACCAGTAACCATAACATACAAGACAGGGTCAAAGATGAGCTGATTCTAGATATTCACTCTCTAGAATGTAAAAGGTAAGCCACAGCCGGGCGGTGGTGGCGCATGCCTTTAATCCCAGCACTCGGAAGGCAGAGGCAGGCGGATCTCTGGGAGTTCGAGGCCAGCCTGGTCTACAAGAGCTAGTTCCGGGACGGGCACCAAAGCTACAGAGAGACCCTGTCTCGAAAAACCAAAAAAAAAAAAAAAAAAAAAAAAAAAAAAAAAAAAAAGTAAGCCACAGGTTCAGTGAAAAAACCCTGTGTCAAATAGTAAGGTGGCAAGCAATTGAGGAAAGACACCAGATGTCAACATCTGACCTCCACACTCTCACAGAAAAGCAAGTGCGCGCACACACACACACACACACACACACACACCCCACAGAGACACATAAAACACACACCCTCAAGCATACATGCACACTACATATAGCACACACAGAGAGAGACACAGATATCTTAGAAAATCATCTCCTATTATACAAGATTGGGTTCCTTGTGTGCTCCCATGAACATTTCTAACTATTTTCTGAGAACAAAATGAAAATTGTCGTGATGAAATCATCTGGACTCTTTCTAAAGGAAGACTCAGAAAAAAGAGAAATCTTAAGCAATCTTGGCAGTAATAGAAATCTGCTAAGAGACAGAGAGAAGCAAGGGTGTGACTGAGATTTAAAGGGTACATTTAAAGATGATTTCTGGGAGAGTATATAGGATGGTTTGCCGTATTCTATTATCTCCGCATTTTCCAGTACTCAAAGACCCCTGGATGCCGCTCTGACTTTGCCAGTCATTGCACTCACCGCAGCCTGAGACCCTGGACAAGCAGAGCCATCTGGCATCTATACTTCAGGTCCCATTTTCCTCATGACCACTGTTCCTACCGTTATCCTTTGTGAATAAAAGCCACCCAGAACCTTGGAGGTTCTGGCACCTTCTCCGAAGCATCAGCCTTATTTCCTGTGTGGGTGCAGGGCCTCGTAAGGGCCAATAGTTTAGTGTCTGCCCTGCTCTTGTGTAGCCCTCATACACCCTTACGTTACTCGACCTCCCTGTTCATTCCTTTATCATCTTTCATGAAGTTAAGATATTACCATATCACTAAACATTGGACATCACCTTTTCTAAGTTCTAAGAGCAACCTCAGTTCTTACTCAAATGTTAGTCCCATATTTTGAAGAAAAGTCTCAAGTAAATTCTAGCCTAGCTAGTCTTCTATGGCGGACTCCTAATAAAAACCTAATCCCAAGAGCATACCTCTGGCTCCTGCTGGTACAAATCATCCAGCCACTAAAATTCTTTCAGTGTGTAGCTTCATTCCTCCTTGACTTAAGTCTGTATGTCTCAAACTAAACTATCAGGGTTTTGACCCTAATATAGCAATCCTACATATACATTTTTCGTTCATTGATAACTGGTTTTAAGACGATTGCTCTTGAAGTGACAGCATGCTGGAGGAGGTCAGAAAGAAATGAAGGGGACCTCAAATGCAAATTCACATGGGAATACAAACTTTATATTATTCCTGCAGAGCCCACAGAATTGCCTCCCCATTCACTACAAGTCTGAGCCCCTTTCTTGAAAATATATAGGTCATTAAGGGCTTTGAACTCTCTGCTCCCTACAGGTAGGAGTTGTCAGAGACTTGAGCACTGACGGCTCTAGACTGGGGAATCTCTATGGTGCCTCACAGATAGCAAAACATTATACAGGGAAAAGCCTGCATATCAGAGCTGCTCTAAACAGATGACCCAAAACCATAGTTTCTGTGTTATTGGCCAAATACTGTACCACCCCCAGGAATTCCCTCTTGTTCATTCTGAGGAAATAATATATCAAAACCCCTTTTTAACACATTCACTTTATATGTCAATAGACTTCATCATAGAAATATTTTCATATTCATGCTCCCATATTGGCTTAGGGTTTCTATGGCTGTGAAGAGACACTATGACCATGGCATCTCTTATAAAAGAAAACATTTAATCGAGATGGCAGCTTACAGCTTCAGAGATTTATTCTATTATCATCTTAGCAGGGAACATGGCGGCTGCGAGTACAGCAAAATGCATACAGACAAGGTGCTGGAGAGACAGTGAGAGCTCTACCCCTTCCACAGGCAACAGGAAGTGATCTGAGACCCTGGGTGTGGCTTGAGCATATATGAAACCTCAATTCCCGCCTCCACAGTGACGTACTTCCTCCAAAAAGGCTACACCCACTCCAACAAAGCCACACCTCCGAAGAGTGCCATTCCCTTTGGTAGTCATTTTCTTTCTAACCACTACATTCCACTCCCTGGCCCCCAAAGGTTTGAAGTCATATCATAATACAAAAATGTACTCAGTTCATCTTCCAAAAGTCCCTGTGGTAGTATGAAAGGAAATGGCCCCAAAGTGGCACTATTTGAAGGTGTGGCCTTATTAGAGGAAGTGTGTCTCTGTGGGGGTGGGCTTTGAGGTTCCATTTGCTCAAACTTCACTCAGTGACTGTCAGTAGACTTCCTGTTGCCTGTGAGATGTAACACTCTCAACTCCAGCGCCATGTCTGCCTGCACGCCACCATGCTGCCTGTCATGATGACAATGGACTGGACCTCTGAAACTGTAAGTGAGCCCCCTCAATTAAATGTTTTCCTTTATAAGAGTTGCTGTGGTCTGGAGCACTGGGCTGAGCTCCCAGAGTCCACTCAAAGAGAGGGAGGAGCAAGGATATGAGCAAAGAATGCCCACTAAAACAGCTTACCTGAGGCGATAGGAGCTCACCAACTCTGACCTGACAGCAGAGGAACCAGCATAGGATTAAACTAGGCTTTCTGAATATGGGTGACAGCTTTATGGTTGGGACAGAGTACAGGGCCACTGGCAGTGAGACCAGGATTTATCCCTACTGCTTGTACTGGCTTTTTGGAACCCATTCTCTTTGGAGAGATACTTTGCTCAGCCTAAATATAGTATAGAGGGCCTTGTTCCTGCCTCAAAGCAATGTGCCAGACTTTGGTGACTTTCCATGTGAAGCCTTATTTTCTCTGAGGAATAGAAGGGGGTGGGAAGGGAAGGTGAAGGGAGTGGGGGGAGGGTAGAGAGGGGGAACTGGAATTGGTGTGTAAAATGAGAAAAGATATTTTTTAAATAAATTAATTTTTAAAAAAAGAGTTCCTGTGATCATGGTGTCTTTTAACAACAATAAAACCCAAACTAGGACAGTCCCCAGAGTTTATCATAGTCTCAACAATGTCTAAAAGTCCAAAGATCAGAGTCTTTTCTGAGAGTCTTTTAACTGTAATCACCATAAAATCGAAATCAAAACACAGATCGCATACTTCCAACATACAATCACACAGTGTATACATTACTATTCCAAAATATGGGGAAGTGAACATAGTGAGGAAATACTGAAGTAAAATTAGACTGAAAATCAACTGGGCAAACTCCAAACTCTTCATCTCCATGTTTGATGTCAAAAAAAAAAAAAAACAAACCTTCAGATCTCCAATTCTTTTCAGCTTTGTTGACTACAACACACTTCTCTCTCTTGGGCTGTTTCCATTGCCTGTTCACTACTCTTCTCAGCAGGTAACCCACAGCTCTGGCATCTCCAGCATCTTGGGGTCTCCAAGGCAATTGAGGGTTCAGCTGCACACCTTCACACAATGGCCTCTCTGGGCTTCCAGGCAGGGATGTCTGACACATGCCTGGTCTCAGCAGCTTTCCTTGGCTGAGGAGGCAAATTCCATAGCCCTTTTCTTAAAGCCAGAAACACAAGGTCAAAGCTGCCAAGTTCTGCTGATTCCATGGCCCCCTTGTTCAATTACGACTTCACCAACACTCTGTTTTCAATGGCTTCCTTCACTGCCTAAGCTTGGTTGGCCTGAAACTGGATCTGTAGACAGGCTGGCCTCGAACTCACAGATCTTCCGATTATTTCTTCACCAGCTTTCTATTTTTGATAGCTCCCTTCACTTTCTAAGCTTGGCTGTCTTGGAACTTGCTCTGCAGATCAGGCTGGCGTCAAACTCAGAGATCCACCAGCCTCTGCCTCCAGAGTGCTGGGATTAGAGGTGTGTGCCACCACATCCCTCTCTAAGCTTTTCTCTAACACCTTTTCAAAAGTTGAAAATAAAGCAGTGTGGGATCTTGTTCTGAAGTAACTCTCTTTATTCCATTTCTTAATCTCCATTTTTTTCTGTGTGAAATAAAACTTTAAAATCACCCAGAAATGTCTAATGGGAATTCCTGGACATCTTTCATAGGAACAAAAAAAAAAAAAATCCTAAAATGAAGAAGGTCCTCTACAGGAGCACAATCTGCCTCGGTCTCCCTCCCTCTCTGTAGCTCTGCATCTGCCTCTCGTTCTCACTCTCTTTTCAACATGGTTTCCTTTCCCCAAACCCTCAACACGATTGGTGAGCTAGGTTAAACAAGTGCTGTTTGTCCCACAAGGTAGTCTCAGTTTGGACCCAGAGAGCACGAGCAGCTAGCAAATTCGTTCCACCTTCCATTCCAAAACTCTTATAATGAACAGCAATTCCAGTGCAAAGTCCAGATAGGAACTACTAGGAGGGCCAGGGGCTGAAGACTTAAAACACAGTTCTGTAAGAGTCTGCATTCACAAGGCCTGGCTTCAATAATCTAGATACAAGTAAGTGGGTGATTGGCTCCCTCTAGTGGCACACAGTATTCTTGCACGATTACATACACCTTGTTATACAGATTTTTTTTTCTTTTTTCTTTTTATTTTATTCTTTTTTAATTAAAATTTCCGCCTCCTCCCCGTTTCCCATTTCCCTCCCCCTCCTCCCCGTTTCCCATTGCCCCCTCTCCCTATCCCCACTCCTCTTCTCCTCCCCCCAATTCATTCCCCCTCCCTCTAGATACTGAAGAGCAGTCCAGATTTCCAATAATAATTATAAAATATTTTAAATAAGAAAGTAAAACAACTTGAACTTTTCTTGTGATTGAATCATTGCTTGGGGAATGATCTAAACAAGCATTGTCTTCAAATCAGACTTCTATTTTTTAGAAAATGTCAAACACAACCATATATCTTGCCGAGCACAAAAAAAAAATCAGTCTAAAGGAGATCAGATACTTTCATGTACAAACTAAAACTTTGAAACTGCTAGGGAAACATAGGTAAACACTTCAATGGGCATGTACTCTAAAGAGAGCTCTGATAACACAGGAAATAAACGCAAAATTTCACAGATGCAATGGATTAAAGTAATTCCACACAACAAAGGAAATAATCACCATCTTTTAATTGCTAAATATATATCACAGAAAATATTAATATCCAAGATATATAAACAATAATTATGCCATTAAAGTACATTTTAATATCAAAGCTAAAATATAGTATCACCATGTTCACATTTATCAATACCGTGCACAACAGTGTCAAAAGATGCTCCATTGTGTCATCACAGTGCTCCATTGTGACATCACAGTGCTCCACTGTGACATCACAGTGCTCCACTGTGTCATCACAGTGCTCCACTGTGTCATCACGCTCCACTGTGTCATCACAGTGCTCCACTGTGACATCACAGTGCTCCACTGTATCATCACAGTGCTCCACTGTGTCATCACAGTGCTCCACTGTGTCATCACAGTGCTCCACTGTGTCATCACAGTGTTCCACTGTGTCACCACAGTGTTCCACTGTGTCACCACAAAGCTCCACTGTGTCACCACAGTGCTCCACTGTGACATCACAGTGCTCCACTGTGTCATCACAGTGCTCCACTGTGTCATCACAGTGCTCCACTGTGACATCACAGTGCTCCACTGTGTCATCACAGTGCTCCACTGTGTCATCACAGTGCTCCACTGTGACATCACAGTGCTCCACTGTGTCATCACAGTGCTCCACTGTGTCATCACAGTGCTCCATTGTGTCATCACAGTGCTCCATTGTGACATCACAGTGCTCCATTGTGACATCACAGTGCTCCATTGTGTCATCGCAGTGCTCCACTGTGTCATCACAGTGCTCCATTGTCTCATCACAGTGTTCCATTGTGTCATCACAGTGCTCCATTGTCTCATCACAGTAGTTAATTGTGTCATCACAATTCTCCATTGTGTCATCACAGTTCTCCATTGTGTCATCACAATTCTCCATTGTGTTATCACAGTGCTCCATTGTCTCATCACAGTAGTTAATTGTGTCATCACAATTCTCCATTGTGTCATCACAGTGCTCAGAGATGGCTCAGAGGTTAAGAGCATTGCCTGCTCTTCCAAAGGTCCTGAGTTCAATTCCCAGCAACCACATGGTAGCTCACAGCCATCTGTAATGGGGTATGGTGCCCTCTTCTGGCCTTCAGGCATATACACAGACAGAATATTGTATACATAATAAATAAATAAGTATTAAAATTAAAAAAATAATAATATTAGTGAGTAATAGAGTAAATACTTGTGAGCTATTACTTATAGGCAATTTATATTGGTATAGATTCTTGTATATTGATACAAACTTAAATTATATTAAATATGTTCCTTTTTGCATCTACAATAGTTGCACACCTAGGCAAAGTTATTTTGTCTTATTGTATACATGTATGTTTCTACCTCTGCTTAAGATATTTTGTATATTGATACAATTTTAGAATATATTTATCATATTGGGATATACATTTCTAGCTCTGATCAAGGTACTGATACATTGTTTACATTTTGAGGTCATTGTCCTCATTTACTGCACAGTCACTTAAAGATTCTTTAATATGAAGTCTTAGTCTTTAAGTTTTATGGGTATTAAGAATTATAAGTCAGCCGGGCGGTGGTGGCGCACGCCTTTAATCCCAGCACTCGGGAGGCAGAGGCAGGCGGATCTCTGTGAGTTCGAGACCAGCCTGGTCTACAAGAGCTAGTTCCAGGACAGGCTCCAAAACCACAGAGAAACCTTGTCTCGAAAAAAAAAAAAAAAAAAAAAAAAAAAGAATTATAAGTCAATAGTCATCCATGTTTGTCATACTTATAGTTAGACTAATCAGGTTCTTTAGACACATAGAGATTGTATTCTGCATAGATAGGTAATCTTCAACCACTTCAAAAAAACTGTAGAATATGGCATTTAAATAACTTAGGGTCCTGTTGACATGGTCGAGACACGATTGCTCCTTGAAGCACAAATCTATTCCCGAGAGAATGATGAACACCAAAGACACTCCACTTAGAGCTTGTTTTCGTCTTGGCAAGACTGGCCTTTGGGTAAGGAACTGCCCTTGGGTAGACCACTGACAAAATGCACGATGTCCAGACAGGAAAAGCAGGATACAAGAAAAAGAAAACTGGCAAATCTTGCCAAGACAGGGTAAGATGACTTTGAAATTTTTCCTGCCTCTGAAAATGGTCTGTCAGTTACTCTAGGGCTTAGCCAAAATTGGTTGCTCCAACTTTGCAAATGAGACTTTGGGTGATTGTCCAGTAGTCAGTTGTCTCTGTCATTTGTTGCACATTTTGGAAATTGCTTGATTGCACTTCCTGCTTACTCAAGTAATATTATCTCCCTTCTTGGGTCTTTAATGGGGTTGAAGACTAGATAGTTGTAGTTACTTTCCTCTCATGACTTGCCCAACTTTTATAATACAAGACTTAGACTCCTTGGGATAGGATAGTTATTGAAACATTTATCACATGTTTCTTGCTTGATATTGTTTATGCTGGTTATAATTCTAATTTTCATACCTGATATTCGTTCTTATTGTATATAATTTTGTATTAGGCTTAGAACTCTCTTATTTAAACAAAAGGGGAGTGCTGTAGGAATTCCTACAGCAGTAGCCTTTAAATTACCCGCCTTTTGGGTTATGGGTATAGTATAAATGCCAATGTAAAGCATGCAGTCGCTCTCTCTTCTGGTTGTGAGATTCAGTTGCTGTTCCCCTGTTTGAGCAGAGGACAGTGATCTGTGAGTCTATCCCTAAATAAATAACCTTTTATTATACTCAATTCTGAGCTAGTGTGGGATTTCTTTTTAACATCCGTCTTCAGCTGAGTGGGTGGCTGGCTGGCCCCTGATATCCTCCTCTCCTTGTTTTCTCATTGTTTCTCGTTAAAAACCCTTCTCCACCTGGCTCCTCCATACCACTTCCTGTCAGCTAGTTGCTGACTCAGCCTCCTGACCACAGGTGAATTTTATTTAATCAAAACCTTTGCTATACTCCATTCTGGGCTCCTTAACATGCCAACAAAACACAACTTTGCATCATTAAACAAAGGTTCCAGAGCATAAACAAAAGTAACACACCTTAAATTAATATTCTAGAACATTTGCCTTTACAGAACATACCCTCTAGCAGAGGAGACCTGAACTCGATTCCCACTTCAACAAAAGAACAAATGTTATAGTTCTGAAGAAGGTATATGCCATGACATATATAAGGGCGGCCACCATATGGTCCTACTTGAGGGATATTCCAGAAGGTCCTTCTGAAGCAGTCAGTGGAATGTGAACTGAGTCTTGAATAATGTCAAGTTACCTGTGGTTTAAAGTGTGAAGGTGGATAATATGAGCAAAGTACAATGACATGTATATAAAAATTATATCATGAAATCCATTCTCTTTTGTTTGCTAATTTAAAAATAGATAATTTTTTTCAGAAACAATAAAGTTTATCTTAATCCATAAAAAAGGTAACTTGCAGGCAGTGAGCAATAGATGCAAAAACCCTAAACAACTAAGAACAAAAAAGTGGAGTGGATAAGAAAGGCATAACACGGTGTTCTAAATGTAGGTGTCATTATTCAAATGTAAAGGCACTGGATCGGGAGTCGCTTGTCTGAAGACAGTCTGCTACTCGGTGCCCAGGAAGGGACCTCCCACATCAATCACTAATTAAGAAAATGCCACACAGGTCTGCCCAGAGGTCAGCATGATGGGGAGTTTTCTCAATTAAGGTTCTCTCCGCCCCCATGAGTCTAGCCTGTATCAAGTTGCCTTAAAAACCAGCCGTCTAGTGTTTTATGGAAGAAAATGGGCCAGCTGGGGTGAGCGGACTATGTACGCTGCATGTTCGATATTTGATACTTCACATTATTTCCTTGGACTCTGAGGTCCAAGACAATCTGGTACCTGATCTAGGATTATTAAGTTAGCTAAAGATATAGCAAAAGGCACCTCAAAGGTGTAAGAGACAATGTATTTGCAGCCAAATATGAGTGACCATGGCCCAGAAACATGGATTCAGTTTAGCCCATGAAAGTGGTTACATTAGCTTTTATTAGTAACAGAACAAAAAAAAAAGCCGTAAATCACGGTGTTTACCAAATACACTAGTAATGACAACCAGTGGACAACTTAAAGTCAAAAATGGTGCAAGGGGATGACTCTGCCGTGGTTTCAGATGCGGTCTGATGAGACTCAGCTTTCAACTGGTAAAGTCAATGCCCGACCAAATATACATTCCAAAGGTTTAACCTGACAGTCACAAGGGTGTTAGGGCAGATACAGAGGTGGGCATGAATGGTTATTAAAAAAAACAAGGACCCGGCGCACGCCTTTAATCCCAGCACTCAGGAGGCAGAGGCAGGTGGATCTCTGTGAGTTCGAGTCCAGCCTGGTCTACAAGAGCTAGTTCCAGGACAGGAACCAAAAGTTACGGAGAAACCCTGTCTCGAAAATAAAAAAAAAAAAAAAAAACCAAGGACCATGTGACTCTGGGCCTGTAACCACCACACAGTGACAAAGTTTCGATCAATCACCCTTGGAGAATCTTCAACAGAAGTGGAACTTTTTTCTAGGAACTTCAGTTTACAGAAATGTGTTGGAAATTAAATTCCTTTAAGATTCATTTCATTTTTATTTTATGTATATACATTTTATGCATTTTCATGTTCACGTGGGTGCCCATAGAAGCCAGAAGAGGGTCTGCCATACCCCCTAGAACTGGAGATATAGGTGGGTGTGAGATGCCTGATGTGGTACAAGGAACTGAACTTTGGACCTCTGCAAGAACGTCAAGTGCTCTAAACCGCTGAGCCACCCATCCAGGCCCTGAACATTAAACATTTAAGGCAGAATATGTGTTGAGGAAAGAAATGAATCTAATGGGGCTGGAGAGATGGCTTCGTGGTTGAGAGCACTGACTGCTCTGCCAGAGGTCCTGAGTTCAGTTCCCAGAAACCACAAGATGGCTCACAACCATCTGTAATGAGATCTGGCACCCTCTTCTGAGAGCCTGAAGGGATAGATGCAGACAGAGCACGTATATATAATTAATTAATTAATCTTTTGGAAAAAGAAATTAATTTAAATGAGCTACTAAACTTTTGTCTGAATAACTGAATGGTGACTGGCCATTTACTGCCCAGGGAAACCTGGGAGAGGAACAAGAGTCATTAGTCACAATAAGGTGGAAAGTGCGCTACAGAATCTAAAGGGAAATCGTCAAATATACAAGGAAAAGTCAAGGACAAAGTTGTGTGTTTAGAAGTGACAGACACTAAAGAAAGTTTCCAAGCCGGGCGGTGGTGGCGCACGCCTTTAATCCCAGCACTCAGGAGGCAGAGGCAGGCGGATCTCTGTGAGTTCGAGGCCAGCCTGGTCTACAAGAGCTAGTTCCAGGACAGGAACCAAAAGCTATGGAGAAACCCTGTCTCGAAAAAAATCCAAAAAAAAAAAACGTTTCCAGAATGGACAAGGGATCAGATATGTCAGTAATGTTGAGTAAAATGGAGACTGAAATTGAGCATTGTCTTTCACAGCATGGTGATATTAATAACTGTGGAATAATAGGAACAAATGGAGGAAACTGGAGGTAAAGAGTCCATCCCTTTAACTCCAGCACTTGGGAGGCTAAGGCAGGAGGATCAACACCACCCTAGGCCACATAGCCACACAGGAAGACCATCAGGGAAGAGTGGACACAGCAAGCGTCCAATTATACTATGATGCCCAACTACAGGGCATAAAGATTAAGGGGAACGTCTAGGCTACTTCAGATAACACCTCTCTTCCTCATGGGGTCAGGGGCTGGGGCTGCTTACACTTCTAGTATCAGAAAGTAACTAGTAAGGTCTCTGTGCTCTTGGGATTCAAAGCAGAGGGATGGAGGGAGGAAGAACCAAACCAGCAAAAAAACAGAATGTCAGTAATTATAAGGATGTGAAATGTGTGTTGAGAGTTGATGGTGGATGAGTGTAGGGTGTTCCTGGAATGCTCCCTGGGAGAAGCAGCTCGAAGCAGGGCCTCCAGCCTTTCTCATACCATGGGTAACATTTGGATGATGAATTTGGGGAAACATGGAAAATGATCCACATAAAAAACTTCATTGATTTTTTTAACTACAAAATTAACAGGAAAATAAAATATATGCCACAAGAGAGGTGTTTAAATACTGATTTATGTAATAGTTCCCAAACACTGCTTGCATCTGTGAACATAATTTTCAATTAGGTTTTTTGCCTGAGAAATGGCTAACTATCCAGACATATAAGGCACACCTTACTCCTAGCACTTGAGAGGCAGAGGCAGGTGAATCCCTGTGAATTTGTGACCAGCAAGACTTCTCCATAGAAAATCTCAGGCCAGCCAAGGTTACATAGTGAGACCCTGTCTCAAAACAACAACAAAAATTGGTAAAGTTGAAAATTCTTATACTAATGATGAGAACTGTTTCATATCCAATTTTACCTTCTTAGTACCAAGTATTTCAGAATAACAGAGGCTGGGAAGTCTAGAATACACATGCATGGATCTCTGTGTGGTCAGCTTAGATATTTGAATAGGACACGGCAGCAGATAATGGGCAGAAATCTGTCTGTGAACAAGGGAACAGAAGCTGACGGTCACCACCACCTCAGGAAGTCCAGGGCTCACCACCTCCACCGTCTGAAAGCCTCACCTTAAGCTTGTGTCCTTACGTTCAGACCCCGGCTATTTGGAAGTGGTTTCTTTGCTTACATTTGGATGCCTTGGGGTTATGTTTCCAGCCCACAGGTCTCACTCCACCCTTGGTCATCCAAGGAACAAGGACTCTCTTATCTTACTCGTTCCTCCTCAAGAAATTTTCAAAATATCTGCCTATACTTTCTTCACCCTTCCTCTCTCTCTGGGCATCTAACCTCAACCCCTTCCTGACCTTTATATGTCCCTGCCCTGAAATGTATAGGAAAAAGCACTCAATTTGGCTATAAAACGTAATAAAATTTTTTGTGGAGGGCAACTGGGCAAGTATTTCAAAACCATTTTTACTCAGCCATCTTGGTTCAGGGAGTTGTACTAGAGAAAGTGTAGGTAAATATACAGATACATGTGATTACATTTACTGCAATGTTCATAACAAAAGTTAATTGCGAAGACAGGACATTTCTTAAGGTTATCGGACACCCACACTGTACGATAACACAGAGACACTGAAGGCACACTCTGGGAGTCATGGCACAGTGCTCAAATGTCTTCAACCGAGCAGAAACTGTTATAACACAGTTTAGACAATATAATCTTTTTTAATTTTTATGGACTTGCATGTATACAAATGCAGAACCAAAGCAGGCAGTAGTAATTCCCAAAGACATTATTAGCATTTCGTTGATAGATATATTTTCTTCTCTATGCAAATTTCTTACTACTAACAGAGTTGCCTTTTGCAAACTGGGAAAGAAACTTAATGCTGTTTCCAAGCCTTTCTTTCTACTTTGGGTTCGTTTTCCCCAACTCTGCCTCTGCCTTTCCCACCTGTGGCTGACAGCTGAAGAAGGGTTCACCCTTGGGCACGCTTTCCCTGCCTCTGCCTCTCCCACCTGTGACTGGCAGTGGAGGGAGGGTTCATGAACAATCAAGAATGGGCTTTCCAAGAAAAGAGAGATGTGCCAGATTCCTCCAAACAATAACGAAAATGCACACAAGGTGAAAACAGTAAATAGTTTGTTGCAAGAAACAAGTGTCATTTCAAGACTCAAAGGCCACATCAGACTTCAGATGGGGGCAGAGGGGAGGTGTGTGCTCGACCTGAGACCAAAGGAGATGATGAAAAGCATTTCTATCAACACAGGTGGGGAGGAAGTTAAGTAGAGAACACCAACATCTCGGGAGGGTCCAAAGAGACAGGGATCAGTCAGAAGACAAGTAATTGGACAGACCAAGCCCACAACAATACCAAGCAAGACTCAGGAGCTGAACTTACAAACCAAACAGCTACTACCTGCCCCTGTCTGTTCCCAGACATGTGAATGATGTCAGGGAGAAAGGCTTACAATAAGAACTTACTGGGAGAAGCAGGAATGGATGTCTCAAGAGCACAACCCCAGGAAGTCACTCAACCACGACCAGGAATGACATCATCATACAAGCTTCTCTCAGCTGCCTTCCCCTTGACCTCCATTCCAGTCTTCAGCTCTGCTCTTATAATGAAGCCCAGTCAAGGTCTGAAAGCCAGGTCCAGAAAGCAGAGCTCTGAATATATCTGAATATGCACAATATACCATTGTCTTGGATGTTCACCCTGGGTGAGACACACCATGCACAGCAGACTGCACCCTGAGGCCTCAGCTTCTCCTTTTTCTTGAGAATGTCCAGGGGTGAGGCCCTTACCTCCAAGATCTTGGGAGGAAGTGGAGTATGGTCAAGGACCCCAAAGGTATCTCTTCATAAGCCGCCTCATGGCCCCTGTGACCTCCTTATTCCTCAGAGTGTAGACAAAAGGGTTGCACATGGGGGTGACAACTGTGTAGAAGATGGAAAGAATCTGGTCTGTGTCCCCAAGAGAATCTGCCTGAGGCCTCATATAGGCAACAGTCCCAGTCCCAAAAAAGAGTATGACCACAAACAAGTGTGAGGAGCAGGTGGAAAAGATCTTCTGACGCCCCTGGGACGTGGCAACGCCAAGGATAGCGGCAAGAATACAGGCATAAGAGGCCACAATCAACGAGAAGGGCGTGAAGATAAAAGCGACTGTGACAAAGAGATTCCCCACTTCGCCCCAGAAAGTACTCGCAGTAGCCAGTCTCAGCACAGGCAGGATGTCACACAGGAAGTGACGAATGGTGTTGGCGCCGCGGAAAGGCAAAGTGAAGATGAAGACCGAGTGAGTGGTGCCAGTGATGATGCCCGCAAGGTAAGAGACCCCCACCATGCTGGCGCACGTTCCCTGGTTCATCAGGGTGGTATAATGCAGTGGACAGCAGATGGCAGCATATCGGTCATAAGCCATGGCGGTGAGCAAACAGCATTCGGTAATGCCAAAAAGGGCAAAGAAGTACAACTGCGTGAAGCAGCTGCCACGGGGGATGGCGGGGCGGGAAGAGCGCAGGTCAGCCAGCATCCTCGGCACGATGGTAGTGGTGTAGAGGATCTCCACCAGGGAGAAGTGACGCAGGAAGAAGTACATGGGGGAGTGGAGCGCTGAGTCCGCCAGCGTGAGCAGGATGATCAGAGAGTTGCCCAGCAAGGTAACCACATAGATACACAGTACACCCCAAAACAGATGGCCCTGGAGAAAGACAAAACGTGAGAATCCCAATAAAATGAACTCTGTTACTTCCGTACCATTGTCACCTCCCATTTCCCCAAAGCCAGACTAGAAAAAATGGAGCTAGAGAGGTCGCAGTCAGCCAGAAACAAAGACTGCAGCAGTGAGGATGAGTCGTCCATGAGAGCAGCCCAGCTTGCTGAAGAGGATGCTGAGGAGGATGCTGAGGAGGATGCTGAGGAGGATGCTGAGGAGGATGTTGAGGAGGATGCTGAGGAGGATGTTGAAGAGGACGCTGAGGAGGATGTTGAGGAGGACGCTGAGGAGGATGTTGGAAGGGAATGCTGAGGAGGATGCCGAGGAGGATCCTGAGTAGGATGAAGAGAAGGATGTTGAGGAGGAGGCTGAGGAGGATGCTGAAGAGGAGGCTGAGGAGGATGTTGAGGAGGACGTTGAAGAGGATGTTGAGAAGGATGCTGAGAAAGATGTTGAGGAAGATATTAAGGTGAAGGCTAAGGTGAAGGCTTAGAATTTTGGCAGCTGTTGCCTCCCACCCAGAAAAAAAAAAGAAAAAAGAAAAAAAACACCTCGGGAAGTGGAAAGAAAACCAGAGAAGGTGAGGCACCCTGGCAGATTTTCCTGCTCTTGCGAGATTTCTCAGACAGGCTTTGTTCCACTCACCCAAGCAGGAGCTAGGAGCAAAAAACTGGGGACAAAGCAGTTTCCTTCTAGAAGGTGTTGGGGATGTGGACAGAAGAGTGGGTGAGCAAACAAAAGGCAGATAATCTGGCAGAAGAAGAGTGGGCCTGCCCAGACGCAGAAAGTGAGTGGGAAGAGGCAAGAGCAGGAGACAGGAACGCAGAACCGAGGACCACAAAGGCTTTGGAGCTTTTACCTGCAGATGGATCCCCAAGGCCCTCAGAGTGCCCCCCCCCAGAGCACATCACAGCAGTTCAGTCCCCTGGAGAGCTAATTCTCAACAGAGGAGGGAAAGTAGAGGAGATGGAAAACAAGGAGAACTAGGGAGGAAGTGGCTTCTTCCTCTTCATTGGCACCTAACCCTGAGCTCCCTGCTGTCTGGGTCTGGTGGGTCCTCCTCCTCACACCCAGACACAGCCGAGTAACCACATGTGGAGGGGAACGGTGTGTTCAGGGTCCTTGTGCTAAGCACAAAGTGAGCTGGGCTCTCTAACTCTTTGACCAGCTTCTCTAGGTGGGATTGCCGGCCCCGGGCCCAAGGGCTACAGAAGCCCTTCCCACTCGCAGAATTATTCCTTAGCGTTCTGCCCATTCCTGGAAAACACCTTTTCTCCTAGTGCTGGAGATGGAACACGGGGCCTTTGGATGCTGGCTGGCTTCTTCACTGGACTGTACTCCCAACACTCCCAGGCCTGGCAAGCATTTGTAAGCCTTTTCCTAAAATAGTGTTAATCCGCAAAAAAAAAAAAAATAACTACTGAAATAAAAACAGACCGATTCTGGAAGAACTCCCGGCCCAGCCAGGGCTTTGACTCTCCCTCTAGCTGCAGAGGGAGGCAGTACCCTTCTCACAGTGTCAGAAACAGGAAATGATCTTCAGATCTCGGCTGGAAAGACGGCATTCACAAGGGCAGATGACAGAGGCGACCTGAGAGGGTGTCCAGTGAACAAAGACAAGACACAGGTTCTTCCAATTATGCCACTTAAGTAAGAAAGGATGTTTTTCGTGGCTGTGACTTGGAACCCAGTTGGATAATCCAGAAAGTTCTTGCAATTCAAGGCAGCCCATTGTCTGCTTGGCCCTTTCTGGTGTGTGGGTGTTAGAAAGAGTCCACATGGGGGGCTCGGGGGATGGCTGTGCACTGAGAGTGCTTGCTCCTTCTCCAGGGGTGTGGAGTTCAGTTCCCAGCACCCACATGGCAGCTCATGGCCAGTCTGTTCCAGGGTATCCAGCACACCCTCTTCACCTCCTCGGGCACTGCACACATATTATACACAGACAAACATGCAGAAAAATGCACATACACATAAAATAAAAATTTCTTAAAAAGAATTCCAAATGAATCTTCATAAGCACACTATAGATTGCACGTGTGTAAACACACTTGCCCAAATGTGCACGCGCGCACACACACACACACACAATAAATTTAAAATTTAAATTATTAAATATTTTTTTAAAGCGTAGGAACTAGAAAGGTGCGTCAGCAATTAATAGCATACACTGCTCTTCCAAAGGACCCATTAGATTCCTGCCACCCATGTCATGGCTCACAACCACCCTAATGCTAGCTCCAGGGGATCCAGCGCCCTCTTCTGGCTTCTAACTCACGCATGCTGGAGGGACGACTCAGCAGTTAAGAGCAATGACTACTCTTCCAGAGAACCCAAGTCCAATTCCCAATACCTACACACTGACACATAATTAAAAATAAGTCTAAAAATACTTCTTTTACATGATACTATTTAGTCATGCCTTTATAAGCACATTTTGGCATGACACCTGAATTGTGGTATCATAATGCTTACTTGTGTTACCCCAATGATGCACTGTACCATCACAGCGCTACGTCATGACATCACATGTCATCACTATGCTTCATGGTCTGGTCATCGTGTGACCACACAGTGCTCCCTGTGACGTCACAGGGGTCAGCGTATGTTACAATGCTACATTTTGACTTCATAAGTTCCAGGAGAACTAATGCCCATATCTGGCCTCCAAGAGTAGCTGAACCCACATACACATACCCCCACAAAGGCAGACACATAACTAAAAATGAAAAGAAAGAAATTGACTTTGTTAAGCTTTATTATTTTTAGACAGTCTCTCACGATGCTGTTTTAATTGGCCAAGAATTCAATAGGTAGCCTAAATAGGCTTTGAATTCACAGAGATCTGCCTACCTTTACCTTCCAAATGCTTGGATTGGATTAAAGGTGTGTGCTGAAAAGAGCCTTTAGTGTGTTTAAAACTGGAGCAATATTTCAGTAGGTAAGAGCACTTGCTCCTGCAAAGGACCCAAGTTCAGTTGTTCATATGACCCATGCCAGCAGCTCTCAGTCACCTGTTATGTCAGGTCCAGGGGACCTAGTGCCCTCTTCTGGCCTCCACAGACAAGCACACACACATACATGAGAGAGAGAGAGAGAGAGAGAGAGAGAGAGAGAGAGAGAGAGAGAGAGAGAGAGAGGGAGAGAGAAGGAGGGAGGGAGGGAGGGAGGGAGGGAGGGAGGGAGAGAGAGAGAGAGAGAGAGAGAGAGAGAGAGAGAGAGAGAGAGAGACCTGGGGGCTTTTTTATCCAAGAAAGGTACTCACACACTCTCTTGATGGCTTCCTTCTTTATTCTCTGTTATGTTTTCCATTTCTCCCCTCTCATGTTTTTCCACAGCTTTTATGCCCAACAAAATATTTTAGGCAATATAGGAGTCACAAAGTGGTTATATTCCTCTTTCAAGTGAATGATTATAGATGAAAACATGTTTTTTATCTCCCCTACATGATTAAAAACAGAGTCATTCTGACAGCCCACATACCTCTAAGTTTCCTGTCACATATTAATAGATCATGAGCAAGCAAAGAACATTTTTTTCTCAGCCACCTTTTTTGTTGGCAGACCGCAAACTGGTTACAAAGAGAGAATCAATCACTTTATTATCTATCTTGATAGGTAACCTTTTAAGGAATTTTAAAGTAGCCACAAGCCTAAACTTATGTACATAAAAAACTGTCCAAAGAGCCGGGCGGTGGTGGCGCACGCCTTTAATCCCAGCACTCCAGAGGCAGAGGCAGGCGGATCTCTGTGAGTTCAAGGCCAGCCTGGTCTAGAAGAGCTAGTTCCAGGACAGGAACCAAAAAGCTACGGAGAAACCCTGTCTCGAAAATAAAAAAAAAAAAAAAAAAAACAACAGTCCAAAGAAGCAAAAAATATCAAATGGAAAAAAACATATTTAACAAGTGGTGCTGGCATAACTGGATATCAACATGTAGAAAATGAAAATAGACCCATATCTATCACCATGCACAAAACTCAAGTTCAAATTGATCAAAGACATCAACATAAAGTCAGCCACACCTTTAGAAGAGAAGGTGGGAAGTACACTTGAATGCATTGAACAGGAGACCACTTCCTAAATATAACCCCCATAGCACAGACACTGAGAGAAACAATTAATAAATGGGACCTCCTGAAACTGAAAAGCTTCTGTAAAGCAAAGGACACAGTCAACAAGACAAAACGACAGCCTACAGAATGGGAAAAGATCTTCACCAACCCCACATCAGACAGAGGTCTGATCTCCAAAATATACAAAGAACTCAAGAAATTGGACACCAAAAGATCACATAATCCAAGAAAAAAAAATGAAGTATAGACCTAAACAGGGAACTCTCAACAGAGGAATCTAAAATGGCTGAAAGACACTTAAGGAAATGCTCAATATCCTTAGTCATCAGGGAAATGCAAATCAAAACAAATGTGAGATTCCATCTATACTTATAAAAATGGCCAATATGAAAAACACTCATGACATCTTATCCTGAAGAGGATGTGGGGTAAAGGAAACACTCCTCCGTTGCTATCTCAAGACCCAGCAATACCACTTTTGGGTATATACCCAAATGATGCTCAATAATACCACAAGGACATGTGCTCAACTATGTTCATAACAGCATTGTTTGTCATAGTCAGAACCTGGAAACAACCTAAATGCCCTGCAACTGAAGAATGGATAAGGAAAATGTGGTACATTTACACAATGGAGTACTACACAGCAGAAAAAAATAACGACATCTTGAATTTTGCAGGAAAATGGATGGAGCTAGAAAACATTATTCTGAGTGAGGTAACCCAGACACAGAAAGACAATTATCACATGTACTCACTCATAGATGGTTTTTAAACATAAAGCAAAGAAAGCCAGCCCACAAACCACAATCCCAGAGAACTTAGACAACAATGAAGACACTAAGAGAGACTTACATAGTTCTAATCTACATGGGAAGTAGAAAATAGAAAAAGACAAGATCTCCTGAGTAAATTGGAAGCATGGAGACCTTGGGGGAGGGTTGAAGGGGGAAGGGAGGGGAACAGAGAAAAATGTAGAGCTCAATAAATATCAATTATAAAAAAGAAAAGAAAAAGAAAAAATGCCATATTAATTTCAAGTGTTATTAATAAACAAAGGGTTTAGTAAATGGGAATTCTAGATGCTGTTGGTGATTAACTTCTTTTAATTAAAATCTATTCCAAATTGAAATGTTACTCTTTGAAAGGTTTCTGGGGGGCGTAGAGGTGCTGTGAGGAATGATAGGGAGGATTCGGAGGGAATTTTTAAAAGCCCAGCATTTACTTTGCAAGCTGCATTCAGATCAGGAAAGAGAAAAGAAAAAAGACACAGTGGTCCATCCATAATTCCAGCACTGAGGAGGGAGAGATAGGTGAGTTCCGGGAGCCTGCTGGCCAATCAGTAGAGCAAAATCACATGCCCCAGGTTCATTGAGAGAACCTGTTTCAAAAACAAATTAAAGACAACTGAGAAAAACATCCAATGCTGACTTCTGAAATCCAAATGCTTGCGTGAAGACACACACACACACATACACACACACACACACTTTGTTAAGGATTTTTATATTTGAGTTTTTCTCTTTAAGAGAGAACATTTGGGGAGTATTTTGGTTTTTGCTAGAGGTAGCCCAGGCTGGGCTCTAACTCATGATTCTCCTGCCTAAGCATCTGGAATGCTGATATTATAGTCAAGTCACAAGGCTTAAAAGTTTGTTTGCTGACATGAGAAGAAGGTTAGAATACATTGCGAAAAGAAAAAAAAAACATTAAGTTTTCAATACAAAATTTCTTCTGGTAGAGAGATACATACCAGAGTATTAACAGGAATGAGTGGGTGAATTTGAAGAATTACATATGTTTTTGTTGGTCTTTTGTGACTCGGGGATTATGAGCACTGGCTGCTCTCCAAAGGTCCTGGGTTCAAATCCCAGCAAGCTTGTGGTGGCTCACAGCCATCTGTAATGAGATCTGATGCCCTCTTCGGTAGATGTACATGCAGATAGAGCTCTCAGATACATAAAATACATAAACAAATAATTCTTTTATATATATATATATAATGAATTGCGCTTACAGTAGTGAAAACAGTACATAAAATATTAGCACAAAAAGAGGTTTGCACAGCTCTGCAGTCCTGGTCAAGGTGTGATCCCCTCCGTCATTATCGCCCCAGCTCCAGCCTCTCTCAGAAGGTGGCCTATCAAGTGTCAAAGCTGTTCTAAAATTCTGGGAGCCAAACCCCCCCCAACACTGGGCCTCCACTTTTTCCATCTTTCATCTGACGATTCCTGCAAAATGACAGTTTGTGGGGAACGGTTGTTTTAATGATCTGATAGCCTGAAGAAGGAACACAAGTCTCTTCTTCAAATACCTTAGCTCCAGCTAGAACAACGGCACTACAACCAGTTAGGCAGCAGCCGCTGATGTCCCCAAGGCAGAGTCCCTGAGCGTGGAAGAGTGGAGGACAAGGTATGAGGAAGCCCGGGACGAGGCCCGGGGTGCTTGGAAATGCTTGCTCACTCAGAGGATCGGCACTGTCACCTCGAGGGTGATGTTTCCACACACATACCCTGTAGGTGGCTGACGCAGCCTCGGAGATATGCACCTGCAGAGGGGCAGGCAGGAGTCATGGAGAGGGAACTGAAGAGCAACCTGAAACAGAAGGGACCAGCATCTATTAGTCAACACCACAGGAGTTGGAAATGAGCGTGGTGTCATAACAGCTCACTTCTCGGTGCTATGGGGCTGTATGTGATGTCAGGCACAGCTCATCCCTGGGGCCGTGGGGCTGTGTGTGGTGTCAGTAACAGCTCACTTCCCGGTGCCGTGGGGCTGTGTGTGATGTCAGGCACAGCTCAACCCCGTGCAGTGGGGCTGTGTGTGATGTCAGCCACAGCTCATCCCCCCCCATGCAGTGGGGCTGTGTGCGATGTCAGCCACAGCTCATCCCCCCCCATGCAGTGGGGCTGTGTGTGATGTCAGCCACAGTTCATTCCCCGCCCCATGCAGTGGGGCTGTGTGTGATGTCAGCCACAGCTCATCCCCAATGCAGTGGGGCTGTGTGTGATGTCAGCCACAGCTCATCCCCCTCCCCCCATGCAGTGGGGCTGTGTCTAAGATGCTGATGAACATAAGGTTGGTTCCTAAAAACTCCTGGTGCCACTTTGGAGAAAACAGAGGTGTGTAAGTGCACACAGAATCATGGCTTGGGTGTTCCTTATCCTTTCCATAGCAGTAGCAAGGTGGATTTTAAGGCAGCCCCAGTGGCATATCTAGGAACATCTATGAGCATCCTGTGCCTCTGCCTTGTAGCTGAGTTGGTCCCTTGGAGAAGTTCTGTAGAATTCAGACTCATTGTTTATAGAATTCAGTTCCAGTATTTAAAGTTTTCTGTGGGTCAGCCCTAGCCCGAAACTAGCCTTAGTATTAACACCAAAGACCTTCTTTCTTGCCTCATATACTCTACAAAAGTGACCAAGATTTAGTTCAAGGTCAGTTTTGGAACAAATCACCCTACCTAAACTAACTAATTATTGTTTTTATTTTCTGTACATTGGTGTTTTGCCTGCATGTATATCTGTGTGAGGGAGTCAGATCTTGGAGTTATAGGCAGTTGTCAGCTTCCATGTGGGTGCCGGGAAGTGAACCCAGGTCTTCCCGAAGAGCAGTCAGTGCTCTTAACCACTGAGCCATCTCTCCAGGCCCTCAACTAGCTATTTTGCATCTGTCTTAAGACAACTTTATGAGGAAGCTGCTTCAATTTACAAAACTCGTGTAAGATTCCATTCTCTCGTTATTCTAGAGCAGTGGTTCTCAATCTTCCTAGTGCAGTGACCCTTTAATGCAGTTCCTCATGTTGTGGTGACCCCCAACCATAAAATTATTTCGTTGCTACATCGTAACTGTCATTTTTCCACTGTTATAAAACGTAATGCAAATACTTTTGGAGACAGGTTTATGAGAGGGGTCGCTACTCAAAGGCTGAGGAGTGCTGTTCTAGAGGAGTGTATGTATGTATGTATGTATGTATGCATGCATGCATGCATGCATGTATGTAGGTCTATATATTCCTTTACAACACGGTTTATATATTGCCATTGAGGCATTTATAAAATTTAAAGCAGGCTTCATTTTGTTGACATACTAAGGAAAATTGATTTAAAAGTTTCTCACGTCTACAGCTTGCTTTGCAGTTATTTTATATGCATTTGCATTGTCCAATGAGAAACCATTTAGTGATGGGCCGTGACCCTTTGGAAAGAAAGCAGATCTTTAACAGATCAGGGAAGGGTAGGCTGCTAAGGGTCGCAAGGAGCTGCAGAGACTATATACTGATTACGGTGGCATGACTGCGCATCTGTCAAATTTATACTTAACAGCACCACTTTTACGACCCGTAATTTCATACTTCAGTAAACATGATTCAAAAACTGAAACTGTCCTTAAGATGTCCTCAAGAGTCTAACATTGTGCTATTGTGCTGGACTTTTCCCGAGAGATCGTAAAACACACACACCTGGAAAAGCCTTTGGCCTTGGATCCGGTCTGGCGTTGCCTGAACTGAGATTTGTTTGTTTGTTTGTTTGTTTGTTTGTTTGTTTGTTTGTTTTTTAAAAAGTGGTGATTGAGGCTCTCACAGGCAATAAGAGAGAGCTCCTGAGAGAACTACTCAGGCCAAGCACCAGCCTGTCCACCCCCCATGCCACCACAGGTCATAGTTTCTCCTAACAAGCCTCCACCCAGATGCAACTGAATGATTACCAAATACTTTCTCCCTAAAGCTGTTAAGTTTTAATTAATTCCCTGAGGTCACCCTCAGTTTCCTGTCTCCTTCAGGCCCCAGGAACTCCACAGCTGTAATTACCTGCTATAAATGAGGGCTTCTCCACACAGGACAGCAGTAATTACCGCTCCGGTAACTTCATAATTATTTTTGTCCCTCAGGACTTAAGAAAAGGGAAAAACTTGCTGTTCAGCAATGAACATTAGCATTTGAGTAATATCAGGTTTTGTCCTCATGTCGGCCCTGGCGTGTTGGGCCTCGAAGGTGTTTATTGCTGCCTTGCTTCGGTGACAGGAAAGCTAAGAGCCAAATGACTGCAAAGTCACGTGGCCGATATAGGCGAAACTGAGACTTGAAATCTCAGCTCCCAGTCAGCCTCTTCTCTTCCTGACTAGATCTAGGCCCACGTTTGCTGCCTGTCCTCTTGAGCACCTAGATCCTTCCGGCACCGGGAGACGCTGTCCTACACAGTCCTAGACTCTCTCATCCCTGCCTTGCAGCCATCAGTCAGGCTCCCTGAGCTGGAGAGAAGGCAGCCTGTGGAGAGGTTATTGATCCCAGGCGTGGTCCTCAGTGCCCCGTCTCGTCACCCGCCAGACCCCTCCCACCTCCATCCTGCAGCTATGATCCTATGTGCAACACAAGTTGCTTGTCAGACCATATAACACAGAGACAGCACTATAACAAAGATTTAAAGCTGGGGACAAAAGAGAAAGATTACTTCTTAAGAGCGGTGATAAAAAATGGAGTCAGTAGAAAGCTAAATAACGCCCAAAGACCTATGTCCTTTGTATGGGCGGGCCCCCAAAATCGTTTAATAGCCAACTCCAAAAGGGCAGTCAAGTCCATTGCAGAGTTAACCGTTCCAGGCGATAAAGAGAACAGCTGTCCTTGGAACTAAGAACAGACGGAAATTTCTCCCAAGGACAGTCCTAGAAAGATGGCCGGGGTTCAGCCTTGACCGTAAGCTTTCTGGGCCCTCGGCAGAGCAGATGTCACTGCACTGAAGGGCCTCGGTGGCTGTGGGAGGCACCAGATGCACCCTATGCTCTGCCCCTTCCTGAAGGCAGGATTTCTCAACCCTAGCACCATTAACGTTTGGAGACAGGGTTGTTCCGCGCATTTTAGAACGTTTGTCCTCTCTCCACTAGATGTCAGTAGCAACCTTCCCACCAATAGTGATACCAAGCTGGAGATGCTGCCAAGTGCTTCCTGGGGAGACCCAGAATAAAAACTGCTACTCCTCTCTCTCTCTCTCTCTCTCTCTCTCTCTCTCTCTCTCTCTCTCTCTCTCTCTCTCTCTCTCTCTCTCTCTCTCTCTCTCTCTCTCTCTCTCTCTCTCTCTCTCTCTCTGGAGAGAGGTGACAGAACTCTTACTTTTATTTTTATTGTTTTCTTTACTGTTTTATTGAAGCATACGGCCATAAAGTCCACTCCTTTAGCATATTCAACTCGGTGGCTTTTAGATGATTCACAGGGTGATATGACCATCACCACTAACCAATTTGGGTACCTTTTCATGATGCCAAAAGGAAATTGTGTAACCATAGCAGCCCTTCCCCTTTCCTCTCCCTCCCTGTGCCTCGGCTGGCAACCACTAACACTGGTATCTCTCTATAGATTTATATATTCTGGAAATTTTACATAAAAGAATCATTGTGATTTGGGATGTGAGGCTGGAGAGCTGACTTGGCAGGCAAGAGCACTGACCGATCTTCCAAGGGACCTGGGTTCAAGTCCCAGCACCCACATGACCTAACCCCAATTCCAGAGACCCCAGTGCCCTGTTCTGACCTCCACAGCCATCAGTCACGCAAGTGGTGCTGACATACATGCAGGAAAAATATTCATATACATAAAATTTTTACATTTTATTCACTTTCAATGAAAATACAAATATATCACTTTGTCCTTCCCTTTTCTCCCTCCAGCCCCTCCCATGCCCCCCTCTCAAATTGATAGTCTTTCTCTTTATTAGAGTTAAATATATATACACATATATATGTATGTATGCACAATTTTATAACTACAACCTGCTGAGTCCGTTTTTCAAGACGGTAATTCTCCCTCTCAAACAGTCACTAGTTGCCTTCAGTTCTTTGTGTCCGGGTGGCGCCTCATCTGCTTTCTGAGTTAACACGTCCACTGATATCACCACTGCGTACGTCTAGTTCACGTAGCCATTTCTAGGACAGACTTTTCACCATAGACTTCCTGGTATTCTGGCATGATCATCTTTCTGTCCCCCTTCCACAATGTCACCGTGTGTCCTGTACCACAGACGCAGCAACTGTGACGTAGATATATCTTTCGGGCCTGAAGTCGCCACAGTCTGTTGATCTCTGCACGGGGCCCGGTTGTGGGGTTTTGTGGCGGTCTCCGTTTGCTGTAGAGAGGTTTTTTGATGAAGGGTGGTAACTCATCGAAAGGATACATCCTTTTACTATGGGTATAAGAATGAGATTTAGGGTGCAGAAAGGAATTGCGCCCGTCTAGTCAAGCGGCAGTGGTAAATCCTTTTCTCCGTTTCGTGGTCTCACTGGCTAGGTTGCTAGTACCGCGCATGAGGCTAGGTTGCTAGTACCGCGCATGAGGCTAGGTTGCTAGTACCGCGCATGAGGCTAGGTTGCTAGTACCGCGCATGAAGCTAGGTTACTAGTACCGCGCATGAAGCTAGGTTGCTAGTACCGCGCATGATTTCCCTCCTCCAGAGCGGGCCTGAAGCCCACTGAGGAGCAACATATGAGTGCCCCTTACTGCATCTTCGGGAAGATCTTGCTCTGCCAGTCACTGCTGTGGTTCGTAGGTGTTGCAGCTGGGTAGCACCATTAATTGCTTCCCTCCCTTGGCAGATCACGTAGTATTTTCCGGTACCATGGAGTTCGTGAAACCACAGGAAGCAGGCTTTCAGGTCAGATCCTGTACATTATGCGGTTTACTCTTTTTATATGACTTTACTTCTCTATTTAAAGACTTTATTATTTTTAGGCTATGTATTTCTTTCTGTGACTGCTTATACCCATTTTCTTTTCTTAAGCTTACGCCACTGATAAACACACTGGAACCTGTTTAGAGGTTTTTTTTTCCCCCTATCTGGATCTTACTGTGTAACTCTAGTCTTTTTGGACCCTGTGAGCAAACTTTAAACTGCTAAACTACAGCGGGATCCTCCGTGTGGCTCTATCGGCTGATCGGCTGGTTCCTCCCACTTCTCGGGTTGTGAAAGCCAAACCTAAACCACCCCCCTCCCAGGCCTGTCCGAGGTGTTTGACCTGGAACTTCATTCAACCCCCCAGCTTTGGAATGCCAGTGCCCTGCGCTGTGACAGGCGTCTTTACTTAGCTTTTTGTTTCTATTTAGCGTGGAAAGGGCTGTTCAAGCGCTCTGCTGTAAGGCAGAGTTTCTTAGAGGGGCCCTATCCCTTTTTCTTTTTTTTTTTTTTTTTCAGCTTTCTCAGGGGCCCTAGAGATATTCAAGGAGTCCTACACTGAGCTCCAAAATGTAGTTTTTGTTTGTTTGGTTTTTTATTCTTTACTCTTTGATCGGCTACCCAGCTCCCAAATAAACACATAGAGACTGACGCTTTCTTATGAATGCCTGGCCTTAGCTTTGGCTTGTTTCTAGTCAGCTTTTCTTAAATTAAATTATCCTGTCAACCTTTTGCCTTTGGGCTTTTACCTTTCTATATGCCAAATAATATTCCGCTATATGGATACATTATACTTATTTATATGTTCATTGGGTCATGGGTATTTGAACTGATTATGCATGTATTATGAACAATTACTGTGAACTTCCACGTAAAAGTTTTTGTGCGAACCAATGTTTTCAAATTTCTTGGATGCATGCCTAGGAATAAAATTGTTGAGTCATGCAGTAACTCCAGGCTGTGTCTGAAGAAACCGTCAGACCGTTTCCAGAATGGCTGTGGCAGCTTACAGTCCCACTCACCGTGAATTAGCTTCCGGAATCTGCATCCTCATAATAGATGTCATCTCTTTAATCATCTGACGGCCTCTCTTCGCAGTTCTTATCTTCATTCCCAATGTGGATGATGTTGATCGGCTTCTGTGTGCCTAAGGCTATTTTTGCATCTTCCCTGGAGAAACATCCGCACAACCCTCTCCTCAGTTTTGTTTTTTTAACTTATTTTTATTCTTTTTTAATCTGGGTGCATAGAGATGGGGTACATGCAAGTGAATACAAGGAGGCCAGAGGTGACAACCCTGGAGCTGGTGTCACAGGCAGTCGTTGGCAGGGGGCTGGGAACCAGCCTGGGAGTTTACTACAAGAGTGGAGGACATTCCTAACCATGAGCAGCTTTTCCAGTGCCCTTCCCCCGTTTCTTAATTATTCCTCATTGTATTACTAACTTATACCACAACACTGTATTCTGGACACTGATCTCTTCTAAGTTGTAACTTTCAAATACATTCTCCTCCATGGGCTGTCTTTTCACTTTAAGGAGAATGTCATTAGCAATGTGGAAGTTGCCAGGCACTGGTGGTGCCTTTTAATCCCAGCACTCGGGAGGCAGAGGCAGGAGGATCTCTGTGAGTTTGAGACTAGCCTACTCTACAGAGCAAGTTCCAGGACAGCCAGGGCTACACAGAGAAATCCAGTCCCAGAGAGAGAGAGAGAGAGAGAGAGAGAGAGAGAGAGAAGTTTTTAGTTCTGAAAAAGCTGGATACAGAGATGTTTACAAGCATGAACTTTTCCCTGACTCATTGATTATTTAGGAATACACCACTTCCCTTCCACACATTGTGAGGGTCTCAACTAGGGATTGATTCTATCACTTCAGTGAAACACCATGACCAAAAAGCAATTTGGAAGGAAAGGGAGTTTTTGTTTTATTTTGTTTTGTCGTTTGTTTGCTTGTTTTTGTTGGGTTTTGGTGTGGGGGTCTTTTTGCTTATACTTCCATATCACAGTTCATCATCAAAGGAAGTCAGGACAGGAACTCACCCAGGACAGAATCCTGAGCGAAGGATCGGATGCAGAGGCCATGGACGGGTGCTGCTTACTGGCTTACTCCCCATGGCTTGACCAGTCCGCTTTCACATAGAACTCAGGACCACCCAGCCCAGAGACGACACCACCCACCACGGGCTGGACCCTCTCCCATCAATCACTAAGTACTTCCGTCTTAGTCCGTGTTTTCTGATTGTGAAGAGATATCATGGTCATGGCAACTTGTAGCTTGAATTCTAATTGGTCTTAATAATAAAAACCTAGAATCAGATGTTAGGGGTAAAAACTGAAAGACGAGAGAAGCAGAGCAGCCAACTACTAGTTCTTACCCCTACAAAATTCTCAGACCGAATGGGGTATCCTGTCTCTGCAAGTCCTCAGACTGAGTGTCTCTCCATGAAACTTCTCAGACTGAATCCTGAGCCCCTGTCTCCTCCCGCCTTATATTCCTCTCTCTACCCAGCCATATCAGTTCCCGTCTCCACCTCCCTAGTGCTGGGATTAAAGGACTGAGCTGCCAGTGCTTGACTATGTTTCTCTTTCATGCTGATTCAATCTCATGTAGCCCAGGGTGGCCTAGAACTCACAGAGATCCATCTGCCTCTGTCTCCTGAGTGCTGGGATTAAAGGTGTGTGTCATCACCGCTTGACCTTTATGGCTAACTAAAGTGGTTAGGTCTGCACTCTGCTCTTCAGGAAAGCTTTATTTGTTAAAGCACAAACAAAATATCCCACAGCAACTCTTGGGCATATACCCAAAGGATGCACATTCATACCACAAGGACATTTGCTCAACTGTATTCATAGTAGCGTTATTTGTTATAGTCAGAACCTGGAAACAACCTACATCTCCCTCAACTGATGAATGTATAAAGAAAATGTACATTTACACAATGGAGTACTACTCAGCAGTAAAAACCAATGATATCTTGAAATTTGCATGCAAATTGGTGGAACTAGAAAAAAAAAACTTCGGGGCTGGAGAGATGGCTCAGAGGTTAAGAGCATTGCCTGCTCTTCCAAAGGTCCTGAGTTCAATTCCCAACAGCCACATGGTGGCTCACAACCATCATTCTGGCCATCAGGCATACACACAGACTGAATATTGTATACATAATAAATAAATATTTAAAAATAAATATTAAATAAATAAATAAAAACTTCCCGAGTGAGATAACCCAGATTCAGAAAGACAAACATGGTATGTACTCACTCCTAAGAGGATATTATATGTGAAGCAAAGGACAACCAGTCCATGATTCCAGAGAAGCTAGGTAACAAGGAGAATCCTAAGAGAGACATACATGAACCCCCTGGAAAGAGGAAACAGACAAGATCTTTTGAGCAAATTAGGTTGTGGGGGAGGGAGAGAAGGGAGGGTGGAAGGGGATGGAGAGAGGAGTAGGGGAAGGAGGAGGAGACATGGAGTAAGGGGTTGCTCAAGCAGAAGAAAGGACAGAGAGGGAGAGAAAGGAAAGAGATATCTTGATTAAGGGAGCCATTATGGGGCTAGCAAGAAACCTGGCCCTAGGGAAATTCCTTGGACTCCTCAAGGATGACCCCAGCTAAGCCCCGAAGCAACTGGCCTTACCCGGCAATCAGACTGATGACTACCTTAATTGTCATCCCAGAACCTTCATCCAACAACTGATGGAAGCAGATACAGAGATCTACAGAAAAGCACCGGGCTGAGCTACCTGAGACCAGTTCAAGAGAGGGAGGAGTGATAATATGAGCAAAGGGGTCAAGACCAGGATGGGAAAACCCACAGAAACAGCTGACCTGAGCTACTGAGAGCCCACTGACTCTGGACTGATAGTGGGGGATCTGCATAGGACCAAACGAGGACCAGTGAATGTGGGGGACAGTTGTGAGGCTGTGGGGCCACTGGCAGTGGGACCAGGATTTATCCCTGCTGCTTGGACTGTATCTTGGCGCACATTCTCTTTGAAGGGGTACCTTGCTCAGCCTAGATATTGCCGGGAGAGCCTTGGTCTTGCCTAGAAGTGAAGTGTCAGATTTTGTTGACCCCCCCCCATGGGAAGCCTTACCCTTTCTGAGGAGTGGATAGGGTGGAAGGGTGGGGCAGGAGAAGGAGAGGGAGTGGGAATGGGAAAGCTATGTAAAATGAGAAAAGACTGAATTTAAAAATTATTAATAAAAAAGAAGAAAACTTTAAATGATAAGAGGTAGAGGGTTTAGTCTATTCTGAAAAAAAATAAAGATTAAAGCTTAAATAAAGAAAACAATAAAAACAGAAAATCAACAAAACGAAAAGTGCTTCTTGGAAAAGATCAGCAAAAGTAACTAAGTTGTAGCTAAACTGATCAAAACTAAATAAATAAATAAGAACAAGAAAGAGTCGGATTACTAAAATCAGGTAAGATTTACTAACCTTACAACAATGAGAATTTTGAGGTAATAATATCTTCCAAATGGCTCTGCCATCTGGTTTTCTGCAGGGAAGCATACTTTTCCCACGCCTCCTGTAGGATCTATGCTATTCTGCTTCATTGTATCTCTTTAAATTTCTCATTGGAAACTGGGCGTGTTAAACAGTATAACTGTCAGTTCTAGAAACCAGGTTTTGTCGCTGCTCTTTGTTAATCGAAGTCTCTATCCTTAGCCGTATATGACCACGAAAGTTTCTGGCTGGCTTCGCAGTCACATAAGAAACCAGAGACTTCCTTGGCTCTCTCTGCCTTCCTGGGAGGTGCCCCACCCTTCGCTTCCCTACACTAGCAGGCTGGACCTCTAACCTAGAATTCACTTCCTGCTTGAGCAGCGCCTTACCATGAGCCAAGAGGTGAGAGATTCTCAACTGTGCACGGATGCTGCCACGAGATCCCGGGACTGAGTAAGAGCTGCTAAAAAGGCCCCTCTGGACATCCCTAGAATTTCATCATAAAGTCTGGCCAGTCCGTCGTTTGCTTCAGTGAGTAGCACCACCAAGGAAATAGAACTTTAAAATTACCACCGACGGCCCTGTGAATGAGACTGTTCCCGCAGTTTGCAAACAGAGACTTTAGGAGGCGCGAAGCCTGCTGACGGCCTGCAGGAGCTGCTGGTTTTACAGTGCTCCTGAGGTTGTTCAAGGCTGGAAGTGGGAAAGGATGAAGAAGAGACTCCTTCAGGTACTCCTTCCACCACACTGGCTGCTCTCACAAACACTCAGCCATTTCTCTAGGAGCAGGAGAATCACTTGTGATTGATATATCTTAGGCTCACTTCTAGGGTTCTGAGAAACTTTTATTTTGACCATTTTTGCTAATGACTCCTGACTTGACTCCACCATCCAGGAAGTGCTTCCTCCTGTTCTGATATTTTAATCACATTTTTTTTATTACTAGTCAGTCCCCTGGGACTTTGGGAGAAAAATAACCCAACACTAGAACGCATTTTGGAGCAGCCGCTGCAGAAATAGAATGACATCGCCTAAAGAAATTAAAAAGTAAACTGCAAAAGGACCCATCTAACTTCTGGGTAATAACTGCAGGGAAGGAGATGGTTCCACATAAAGACACTTGCACTCCCCTCTTGATAGCGGAATTTTTCATGGAATGAAAACAAATGTCCATTAACCAGCAAACAGATAAAGAAACTACAATACAGATATACAATATTACAATAAGATATTACCCACCCCCGCTGGACACAGCATGGATAAGATCAGAAAACATCATGCAAGTGAAATATGTTACATAAAGATAAAAATACTAGCTAGGCGTGGTGGTGGCACACACCTTTAATCCCAGCACTTGGGAAGTAAAGGTAGGCAGGTCTCTGTGTGTCTGAGACCAGTCTCGTCTACATGGTGAGTTCCAGGACAGACAGAGCTATGTAGAGAGACCCTATCAAAAAAAAAAAAAATGCCGCACAGCCTTACTTCTGTGTGGAACCAAAAACTTTTTCCACAGAGTTAGAGAATGAAATTGTGGCTACAAGGACTGGGGAAATGACTCAGCCAGTAAGCTGCCTACTGCCTCAGCTGAAAGCCTGAACTTGGGTCCCCAGCAACCATGCAAAAGCTGGGTGTGTGCACCTGTAACTCATCACAGGAGAGGGAGAGAACAGGTAAATCCCTGGGATCAATATCCATCCTAACAGTGAGAGACACTGTCACAGAATGACATGGGGAGCGGGTGATAGAGGACAATATCCAGTACCAACTTGTCCTCAGAACAATCATCTGCAGAAACACACACCCGAAAACATTCAGGGTCTTGTTTGTTTGTGTGTTTGTTTGTTTGTTTGTTGAAACAGGGTCTTCAATGTAGCCCTACCCGACCTAGAGCTTGCTATATAAACCAAGTATGGTAGTTTGAATGTAACTGGCCCCCATGATCTTATAGAGAGTGGCACTATTAGGAGGTGTGGCTTGGCTGGAGGAAAAGTGCCACTGTGGGTGCGAGCTTTGAGGTTTCCTGTGCTCGGGATACCACCCAGTATCCTGAAACTCCCAGCTCCAGCACCATGTCTGCCTGCACACAGCCATGCTCCCCCTCGTAATGATACGGACTGAACCTCTGAAACTATAAGCAATTCACCCAAATTAAACGTTTTCTCTTTGAGAGTTGCCATGGTCATAATGTCTCTTCCCCGCCATAAAAACCCTAACTAAGACAGAAGTTGGTACACAGGTCTGGGGTATTGCTGTAATAGGCCTGCCCATGAACTTGTTTGGAGGTATTTGGACTTTGGTACTCTGGGTTATGAAAGCACTGGAATGCTTTACACACTGCTCAATGTGCCATCCTAGTAGAAGCACGGAAGACAGAAGTGATAACAGTTAGCTGAACTGTCAGGGACTCACTCAAGAGGTTTCAGAGCAGAAGAATGTTACTATTCTGCCTAAAGGTCGTTCTTGTGATATCTTGGTGAAGAAAGTGGCTGCCTTTTGCCCTTGCCTAAAGAGTCTACCTGAGGCTAAAATGGAGAGTCTTGGATTAATTCCATTGGCAGAAAAAAAAAATCTCAACCTAGTATAGACTCTGCTGTGCGGATGTTAGTGGTAACTCTAATGACAATGGCTAATGAAAAGGCGCGAGCTGAGCAGGGTAAATTGCAAAGGGTAAATTTGGAGGAGAAAAAGAGCATCAGGAAGTGGAGTGGAGCTAAATCCTGTGTTCAAGGAGATGAATGATTAGGAAATGGAACACAGGGAGTGGTGACCTCGGAGCAAGATTCCACCCAGCTAAGCTCCAACTTGTGAGAAGGAACTAAAAAAAAAAAAAAATCTTAGAGCCAGATGTAGTGGGGCACACCTTTAATCTCAGCACTGGGGAGGCAGAGGCTGGGGGGATCTCTGTGAGTTCAAGGCCAGCCTGGTCTACAGAGCAAGTTTTAGGCACTGAAAGACAGAGCTATGGAATTTCCATGCCTAAGGAAAGCTGCTGAGACCAGGCATGTGTCAGGTGTCCCTGAATGGAGGCCTAGAGAGGCCATTGCATGAGGCCGTGAAAGTGAAGACCAGATTGCCTTGGAGAACCCAGGATGTGGGAGATGCCAGAGTCCTGGGATACCTGCTGAGGAGAGCTGCTAACAGGGAGTGGAACCAGCCCAAGGGGAAGAGGTGTTTTAGTCAACAAAGTAGAACAGAGCTGGAGATGTGGAAAGTGTTTTGACATCAGATATGAAGATGCAGAGTTTAGAATTTGCCCAGTTGGCTTTCAGTATTGCTTTGGTCCAGTATTTCCTCACTATGCTCCCTGCCCAGGGCAGGGAAGGGCTGTCACCCCCATCAGACGCCAAGCTAAGAAGCTTCCGACTGACCCTCTGTCCCCAGAGCCAGGCTGCCCAGGGAAGGGAGTGCAGCTCTCACATCACAAGGCCAGAGTCAGCTGGGGGGGAAGGGGGGGAACTCAGAACCAGAGCCAGGCTAGAATGGAGTTGCTCGATAACAGAGCTAGGTGAAAATAGGCTGAGAACAGAGTGAGGTGAAAATCTCTTCTGCTGTTGGTAAACTGTACCTGAGTTTGTCACTCACTGGTTCCAATGCAGCCCAGACCTATCTTGAAAAGAGGAACACAGTTTTCCATTTCAGGACATACAGAGTCATTAGCCACAGCTGATGTCAAGTCCATCTATAAACTGTGTGTCCCACGCAGGCCAATCAGACACTGGGGAGACAGAGAACTAAATGTCTTCCTTTTTCATACTGTAGATATATTCAAAATGAAGAAATGACAGCAAGGGGTCACTCAGTAATGTACTTTTGATGTTTATTTCCAACCAATCAAAAACAAATATTTTGTTTTAAAAAAAATGTTTTTAAACAGGGTCTCATTATGTAATCCTGACTGCCCTGGTATTAGCTATGTAAACCAGGCTAGCCTCAAACTCACAGAGCTCCACCTGCCTCTTAAATTTTATTTTATGTGTAAATTTCTGTGTGCACGTATGTGTCTCGTGTGTGCACATGCACGGGGATGAATCCCACATGTGTGCAGATGCCCACAGAGGTCAGAAGAAAGTGTTGAATCCCGTGGGGTTACAGATGGCTGTAGGCCGCACTGCGTGCATGCTGGGAACCAAACTGGAGTCCTCTGCTGAGCCATCTCTCCAATTACCCAACCAAAATGTGTTTTGCTTGATTTTTGAGATGAGGTCTCATTCTTTAGCCCTGGCTGGCCTAGAACTCTCTTTGTAGACGAGGATAGCCTCTGCAGCCAAAATTTTTAATACAACCAATAAATACGTGGTGGCTAATCTTCATTATCAACTTTATTGAATTTAAGATCTGTTGAAACGCATCTCTAACTTGTCTATGGGAAATGTCCCAGAAAAGTTTAAAGAAGGAAGATCCATCCTGAATGTGGGTGACATCATCTGTCGGGAGCACCATGTTGAGAAGCCATCTATTGTAGCCATACCTTGGTATGACATCTGTCAGGGTTCAGCCTTGATGGGTTCATACGTTCCAGGGTAGGGGTGTGTGGATTAGAAATGTCAGGCAGAATAAACAGAGATACCAAAGAAATACAGAGACATAGAATAGTACCAGGAGGGCAGTGAATACTGAATCTGCCCGTGTTTATTTCTTATGACCTTTAAACACCCCAATCCACTAGAAGGGAAGAAAGCAAAAGACTTTTTTATCATGTTACAAGGAACAGACAAATGATTACCATCTTAAAACCCAAAACACCAAATAACCACAGCCCAGGTCAAGATGTCCTGTTAGCAGCCACACCTTAAGTTAAATATCCTGCCAATAACCTTAAAAGAGGAAGACTAGGCCTGAACTATTTGACCTTAGTCAAGGTGAAACAGCCACTTCTGGGGGCCCCCACAGTCATCCCATGGGTGGGGTTCCCTGAGTGTGAGTGACATCATCCCATGGGCGGGGCCCCTGAGTGTGGGTGACATCATCCCATGGGCGGGGCACCCTGAGTGTGGGTGACATCATCCCATGGGCGGGGCACCCTGAGTGTGGGTGACATCATCCAGTGGGCGTGGCACCCTGAGTGTGGGTGACATCATCCAGTGGGCGGGGCCCCTGACTGAATAAAAAGGAGAAAGAGGCCGCTGAACACCAGTGTTCATCTCTGCTTCCTGACTGTGGACACCATGTGGCCAGCTGCCTTTCCCCTCATAGACTGAATCCTTTCTTTCTTAGACCATGAGCCAGAGCCAATCCTTCCTTAAGCTGTTTGTGATGGACATTTTGTCACAATGAGAGAAGTAACTATTATGAAATTCCAGGCTAATGTGTCTTTATTAACATTAGCAGAGCTTCCTGAGGCCCTTTGTGAGCACAGGTCCAGTTGTCCTTTCTGTCCCTCATGTTCCTTCCTTGCTGGGGAGTTCTTTGCTCCCCCATAAGGAGGAAACGGAATTCAGGTAAATTAGCCTCATTCTTTCCTGCCAGGATAGTTTTAGACCAACGGTTCAACGCTGGATCCTCCTAGCACACTTGTGGGGAGTGGAGAGGTGTGTCCTTACTCTCCCGCAATCCTGTCTGTGTGGCTCCCCCATTGGAGTCCTGTTTCCAATTCCAGGTCTGGAACAAGTCATACCTTTACACTACTCCTTTTGTGTCTGGCCCAGGGAACGATTACAAAGTACTTTAAAATGAGACCAGGATTTATACTCTTTGGGGCTGAAGAGATGGCTCAGAGGGTCAGAGCACTGGCTTCTCTTCCAGAGGTCCTGAGTTCAAATCCCAACAATCACATGGTGGCTCACAACCATTCGTGATGAGATCTGGTGCCCTCTTCTGGCCTTCATGATGGCCTTCATGCATACATGCATAAATCTTAAAACACACACACACATACACACAGTTGCAGCCTTTCATATATAACTCATTCCCTGCTTCACACCAGCCAAGGAACCCTGGCACATCTGGGTGTTTTTTTTAAATATATATATACAATATTCTTTCTGTGTGTATGCCTGCAGGCCAGAAGAGGGCACCAGACCTCATTACAGATGGTTGTGAGCCACCATGTGGTTGCTGGGAATTGAACTCAGGACCTTTGGAAGAGCAGACAGTGCTCTTACCTCTGAGCCATCTCTCCAGCCCCATCTGGGTGTTTTATAAGAAGGGAGTTTCACATAGACCTTTTCTTTCTCTCAATCCATGTTCAAGTTTCAGATTTCAGCCAAGTCTTACCAGAACTTTCTCTGTCTGGATTTCATCAGATCCTAATAGGGGCAGAGCTACCTCCAGTTCCACATTTGACACAGACAGACATTGTGTGTTGCGGCCAATCCACCTAAGAAGCAAACATACCACATCATAGCATGGATTAATTTTTCACCCAAGTCAATAACACTTAGTTTTATATTAAGAAAACATGGATCATCCCCTTTTTTGTTTTTGTTTCTCAAGACAGAGTTTCTCTGTATAGCCTTGGCTATCCTTGATCTCACTTTGAGATCAGGCTGGCCTCAGAGATCCACCTGCCTCTGCCTCCTGACTCCTGGGATTATAGGCATGAGCCAGCACAGCCCAGTTCTAGAAATCCTGTATCATTCCTACTGTTAGAGAGTCCCTAATCCTTGCAGGACATTAACTCTAATGTCATTTGGTCTCTCAGGGGCTTCCAGGCCATAGCTGCAAACTCCAATCCATTCTCTGTGTGTGTGTATGTCTCTTTCTCTGTCTATCTCTCTCTCTGTCTATCTCTCTCTCTCTCTCAAAAGAAAAAATAGGTTATAGCATATCTTAACACACATGCATCATATCTGGTGACTTCAATTATTTTTATGGGGAATAACAAAACATTCTAAAACACAAAAGATCAGCAGGCAGGAGTCACACAGTGAGCACACATGTATCTAACACAAGAAGCATGCAGAGTGCAAGAGCCATGATCTCTTCCTTCACTCTTCCCCGTGCTCCCTGGGAGGAAACTTACAAGCTAATGCAGGGCAGTTTAGCATCCACCCTTTTGAAATGCGCAAGTATTGCCTTAGATTACAAGAATGATATTTGTTCTAGCTGTTTGCAGACCCTGCCTGACCTTTACCCTGGTCCTAAACCTTGCCCCATTCCTGGTGCTCACTGATCCCTGACCCTCCAAGTTGAGAGCCCAGCCCCAGTCCCTGCCCAAGTCCACATCTGCCTTATGAGATTTCTGACCTGACCTTTGCTCACTGACGGGGCCTCTCCTACCGTTCCGTCTAGGAGGTCCAGCTTCTGCAGATCCTAGCCTGCCTAATCTCGGCTAGATTTAACTTGAACCCCAAAGCTAAAAGAAGAGTGTGAGGCACTGAGGGGCAGTAACAGGAGACATGGGCAGCGGCCATCGCTTGCATGGCTCTATGAGCAGCAGCAAGGAACTCAGGTGTGTGTTAAAGACAGTGGAAGTTCACTAGACAGTGTCTAGAAGAAAGGGTGGAAGCGAAGAATTCAGTCACGAGGCAATGCCAGTCAGGAGAGGGTCATGGTCTGGTGGTGGGGCCCAGGGCAGCCTGACCACACATAATGTCTGGCCACACATGGGGCCCAGGCTGCACAGCTGCCATAGCAGGCAGCACCGGGTTCCAGAAAAAGCCATCAGCTGACACCACGCAGGGACAGCCAGCACTGAAGAGGAGTACCTGACATCCAAACCATTAGATAAGATCACCAGATGTCCCTGAGTCCAGGGCTCACCTAGACACCTTTTGCCAAAACCCCTAGAAAGATGCTAGTCAATCAAAGTCCTGAACCCCAAAAATCCCCTCACCCCAACCTCTACTGTGATATATATATAAAAAAAAACCTCAACTGGGCTTGGCACTTTCTGCTCTCAATTGCTGTGTTGGACAGACAGACAGTCCAAACTCAAGCTTGAATAAAGGCTTTTACATACATGACTCAGTCTCCTAGTTGGTTTTGGGGGGACTCCATGATTTGGTCATAATACTGGTAAGGTCATGCCAGCAGAGATAAAAGAAGTGTGTGACATTACCAAATCAGGAAAGAGAGCGGACAGGGCTTAGGGGCCGCTAACACGTGTGGAACGGAACTGGGGGAAGAAAACATAAGTCCTGTCGCCACTTCCTTAGTATTGGGTCATAATCGTGTGCTATACTATACACAATTTAAGCAGGACTGGGGTTGAAACACAGGGTGTTGCACATGCTAACTTAGCAAACACCACAACTGAGCTACCTCCTCAGACCAATACTGCATGTGAGCTTTATTTAATTTATCTTATTTTATTTAAGAATACAAAGCAGGACACACGCAACCATCCCCCACTGCATCTGTGGCCACTGGATCCTTGGCCCTGACTGGCCCTGGAGAGAGACTTGGCCTTGCCTATACCTGGAGGAGTCAGAGCCCTCTCAGCGTCCACTAGAGGCGTGGACCTGCCTGCACCTGGATGAAGAGTGACCACCTAAGCCACAGGCCCCACCTTCACCCACTGGAAAGAGATGGGCAGACAGCAGTGTAAAAACACATTCAACAACATAAAGAGCAACATGGCAGCACCAGAATCCAGTAGTCCTACAATGGGAGGACCTAAACATCCTAATCCAGAAGCAGCAGAAAGAAAATGACTTTAAATATTACTTTCTGAAGATGATAGAGACCCTTAGAGAGGAAATGAAAATTTTCCTTAAAGAAATGGAGGAAAAGACAAACAAAAAAATTGGAAGAAATCGATAAATCTCTTTTAAAAAGCCAAGAAAAAGCAATCAAACAGATGATAGAAATATTTCAACACTTGAAAACTGAAATAGAGATAATAAAGAAAACACAAACGAAGGGAATTCTGGAAACAGAAAATATGGGAATACGATCAGGTACCACAAATACAAGTAAAAACAGCAGAATATAAGAGATGGAAGAGAGATTCTCAAGCACTGAAGATACAATAGAGGAAATAGACTCACCAGTCAAAAAAAAAAAAAAAACATTAAATCTAACTAAAGCTTAACACAAATATAGGACACCATGAAAAGACCAAACCTGAGAATAATAGGGATAGAAGAAGGAGACATCCAATTCAAAAGCACAGAAAATATATTCAACAAAATCAAGAAGAAAACTTTCCCAACCTTAAAAAAAGATACCCCTATGAAGGTACAAGAAGTTTGCAGAATACCAAATAGACTGGACAAAAAAAAAAAAAAAAAAAAAAAAAAAAAAAAAAAAAAAAAAAAAAAAAACCTTTGCCATATAAAAATCAAAACGCAAAACATACAGAATAAAGAAAGAATGCTAAGAGCTACAAAGGAAAGAAGCCAACTAACATATAAAGGCAAACTTATCAGAATTACATCTGACTTCTCAATGGAAACAATGAAAGCCAGAAGGTCCTGGTCAAGCATTATGCAGACATTAAGAGACCACGGATGCCAGCCCAGAATACTAAACCCAACAAAACTTTCAATCATCATAGAAGGACAAAAAAAGATATTCCATGAGAGAACCAGATTTAGCCAATACCTAGCCACAAACCCAGACCTACACAAAGTACTAGAAGGAAAACTCCAACCCAAGGAAGTTAGCACAAAAACACAGACAATAGATGATTTCACAGCAGCAAATCCCAAAGAAGGGAAAAACACACTGCCAACAATGAAAAATAAAATAACAGGAACTAACAGTCACTGGTCACTAATATCCTTTAATATAAATGAACTCAACTCACTTATAAAAGAGGCAAACAGATTGGAGATGAAAACAGAATCTATCCTTCTACTGCATACAAGAAACACATCTCAACCTCAAAGACAGACATCACCTCAGAGTAAAGAGTTGGGAAAAGATTTTCCAATCAAATGAGCCTAAGAAACAAAATGATATAGGTATCCTAATGTCTAACAAAATAGACTTCAAACTAAAATCAGTCAAAAGAGGGAAACAAAAGGACACTTAATATTAGTCACAGGAAAAATTCATTAAGAGCAAATCTCAATTCTGAACATCTATGCCCCAAATACAAGGGCACCCTCACATGTAAAAGAAACACTACTAAAGCTTAAATCACACATTAAGCCATACACACTAATAGTGAGAGTCTTCAACACTCCACTCTCACCACTGGACAGATCTGCCAGACAGAAACTTAACAGAGAAATAAAGAACTAACAGATGTTATGACTTAAATGTACTTAACAGACCTCTATAGAACATTCCATCCGAACATGAAAGAATATACCTTCTTCTCAGTACCTTATGGAACATTCTCAAAAACTGACCACATACTAGGTAACAAAGCAAACCTCAACAGATACAAACAATGGAATAATCCCATGTATCTTATCGGATCACCATGGCTTAAAATTAGAATTCAACAGCAACACTAATTTCAGAAAGTCTACGAACACATAGAAACCAAACAATGCTCACCTGAATCACCAATGGGTCAAGGAAGAAATAAAGAAAGAAATTAAAGACTTCCTAGAATTCAATGAAAATGTCCACATAACATACCCAAATTTATGGGACACAATAAAAAAGCAGTGTTAAGAGGAAAGTTCATAGCACTAAATCCCACACTAATGAGTTAACAGAACACCTGAACACTCTAGAACAAAAAGAAGCAAACTCACCCAGGAGGACGAGACAGCAGGAAATAATCAAATTGAAAGCTGAAATCAACAAAATAAAAACAAGAAAACAATACAAAGAATCAATGAGGGGCTGGAGAGATGGCTCAGAGGTTAAGAGCATTGCCTGCTCTTTCAAAGGTCCTGAGTTCAATTCCCAGCAACCACATGGTGGCTCACAACCATCTGTAATGGGGTCTGGTGCCCTCTTCTGGCCTTCAGGCATACAGACAGAATATTGTATACATAATAAATAAATAAATATTTAAAAAAAAAGAATCAATGAGACTAAGAATTGGTTCATTGAGGAAATCAACAAAATAGACAAAGCTTTATCCAAACTAACCAAAAGGCAGAGCAAAAATATGCAAATTAACAAAATCAGAAATGAAAAGGGGGACATAACAACAGACATGGAGGAAATCAAGAGAATCATCAGGTCCTAGTTCAAAAGCCTATACTCCAAAAATTGGAAAACTTAAAGGAAATGGATAATTTTCTGTATAAATATCACTTACCAAAATTAAATCAAGACCAGATAAATAAATTAAATAGACCTATAACTGCTAAAGAAATAGAAACAGTCATCAAAAGTCTCCCAACCAAAAAAGCACAGTACCAGATGGTTTCAGCACAGAGTTATACAAGATTTTCAATGAAAAACTAATGCCAATACTCGTCAAATTGTTCCACACAATAGAAACAGAAGGAACATTGCCAAACTCTTTTTATAAGGTTACAATTACCCTGATACCCAAACCACACAAAGACACTACTAAGAAAGAGAATTACAGACCAATCTCACTCATAAACATTGATGCAAAAACGCTCCACATTGACCCCCCCACTCTGCAGAAGGAGCGGCAGGCTGCGTCCTGCCACCAGGCTAGCTTTACACCCAAAATAATTACAAGGAAACTGTATTCTTTTAAACACTGCCTGGCCCATTAGTTCCAGCCTCTTATTGGCTAACTCTCACATCTTGATTAACCCATTTCTAATCATCTGTGTAGCACCACGAGGTGGTGGCTTATGGGGAAGGATCTTAACCTGTGTCCATCTTGGAGAGGAGACCTATAGCATCTGCCTCACTTCTCTTCTTCCCAGCATTCTGTTCTGTCTACTCCACCCACCTATGTTCTGACCTATCAGGCCAAGCAGTTTCTTTATTAATTAACCAATAAAACAACAGATAGATAGATAGATAGATAGATAGATAGATAGATAGATAGATAGATAGATAGAAGACCCACCTACATCAACTAAGGAACTTCTACAACTTATAAACACCTTCATTCAGTAATGTAGCAGGATACAAGATTAACTCAAAAAAAAAATCACTAGTCCTCCTTTACACAGATAATAAATGGGCTGAGAAAGAAATCAGAGAAACATCACCCTTCACAATAGCCCTTCAAATAACATAAAATATCTCAGAGTAACTCTAACCAAACAAGTGGATACCTATGTGACAAGAAATTTAAATCTTTGAAGAAAGAAATTGAAGAAGACACAAGAAAATAGAAAAATCTCCCATGCTCTTGGGTAGGTATAATTTACATAGTAAAAATGGCAATCTTACCCAAAGCAATCTGGAGATTCAATGCAATGCCCATCAAAATTCCAGCAAAATTATTTACAGATCTCAAAAAAAAAATACTCAATTTCATATGGAAAAGCAAAAAAACCAGGATAGCCAAAACAATCCTGTACAATAAAAGAACTTCTGAGGCATCACAATCCCTGACTTCAAACTCTACTACAGAGCTACAGTAATGAAAACATCCTGGTATTGGCATTAAAAAAAGACAGGAGGACCAATGGAACTGAATAGAAGACCCGGATATTAATTCACACACCTATGAACATCTGATTTTTGACAGAGAAGCTAAAATTATACAATGGAATAAAGAAAGCATCTTCAACAAACAGAGTTGGCATAACTGGATGCTGACATGTAGAAGAATGCAAATAGATCCATATCTATCCCCATGCACAAAACTCAAGTCTAAATGGATCAAAGACCTCAGCATAAATCCAGCCACCCTGAACCTCAATGAAGAAAAGGTGGGAAGTAGCTTTGAATGCATGGGCACAGGAGACTGCCTTCTGTCTATAACACCAGTATCCCAGACACTGAGAGCAACAATTAATAAATGGGAGCTTCTGAAACAGAAAGGAAAGAACAAAATCAATAAGACAAAATGGCAGACTACAGAAAGGGAAAAGATCTTCATTAACCCCACACTGGACAGAAAACTGATCTCCAAATACATAAAGAACTCAAGAAACTAGACATCAAAATACCAAGAAAATAATCCAATCAAAAACTGGGTACAGGGCTGGAGAGATGGCTCAGAGGTTAAGAGCATTGCCTGCTCTTCCAAAGGTCCTGAGTTCGATTCCCAACAACCACATGGTGGCTCACAACCATCTGTAATGAGGTCTGGTGCCCTCTTCTGGCCTGCAGGCATACACAGACACAGAATATTGTATACATAATAAATGAATAAATATTAAAAAAATGGGTACAAATCTAAACAGAGAATTTTCAACAGAAGAATTTCAAATGGCCAAAATACATTTAAGGAAATGCTCATCATCCTTAGCCATCAGGGAAATGCAAATCAAAACGAATCTGATATACCATCTTACACCAGTCAGAATGGCTAAGATCAAAACCATCAATGATGTTGGAGAGGATGTGGCGTAGGGGGAACACTCCTCCATTGTTGGTATAAACTTGTACAGCCACTTTGGAAATCAGTTATGGCAGTTTCTCAGAAACTTGGGAATCAATCTTCCTCACGACCCAGCAATACCACTCTTGGGCATATACCCAAAAGATGCACACTCATACCATGTGCTCAACTGTGTTTATAGGAGCATTATTTGTAGTAGCCAGAATCTGGAAACAACCTAGATGCCCCTCAACCAAAGAATGAATAAAGAAAATGTGGTCCATTTACACAATGAACAATGGAGTACTACTCAGAGGGGGGAAAAAAACAAAAAACAAAAAAAAACAATGACATCTTAAAATTTGAAATTTACATGCAAATGGATGGAACTAGAAAAAAAAAAAAACATCATGAGTGAGGTGACCCAGACCCAGAAAGACAAACATAGTAAGTACTGACTCACTCATAAGCAGATATCAGAAAGAAAAAAAAAGGATAACCAGCCTATAGTCCATGACCCCAGAGAAGCTAGGTAACAAAGAAAAACATACATAGATTCCCCTGGGAAGAGGAAATAGACAAGATTTCCTGAGAAAATTGGGAGTGTGGGGAGGGGAGAAGGGAATGCAGAAAAGGAGGGGAGAATGAGAGGGAGGAGAACATGAAGGGATGGGATGGTTGAGGTGGGGGAAGAACAGAGTAGGGAAAGAGATAGCTTGGTTGAGGGAGCCATTATGGGGCTAGCAAGAAACCTAGCACAAAGAAAATTATCAGAAATCCCCAAGAATGACCCCAGCAAAGACCCTAAGAAATAGTGGAGTGGGTGCCTGAACTGGTCTTCTCCTGTAATCAGATTGATGACTACCTTAATTGTCATCATAGAACCTTCATCCAGCAACTGATGGAAGCAGATGCAGAGATCCATAGCTAAGCACTGGGCCGATCTTCCAGAAACCAGTCCAAGTGATGGAGGAGTGATAATATGAGCAAAGGGGTCAAGACCATAATGGGGACACCCACAGAAACAGCTGAGCTGACCTAGTGAGAGCTCACTGACTCTGGACTGACGGCAGGGGAACCTACGTAGGACCAAACTAGGTCCACTGAATTGTGGGTGACAGTTGTGGGGCTTAGACAGACATAGTCAGTGGAACTAGGATTTATCCCTAGTGCTTGAACTGGCGTTTTAGAGCCCTTATTCCTTTTTTTTTTTTTTTTTTTTTTTGGAGGGATACCTTGCTCAGCCTAGATGTAGGGGATAGGGCCTCCGTCCTGCCTCAAAGTGATGTGCCAGACTTTGTTGACTCCCTTGGGAAGCCTTACCCTCTGAGGAGAGGATGGGGGTCTGGGGTGGGGGAAAGGTGAGGGAAGTGGGAGGAGGGGAGGGAGTGGGAACTGGGATAGTTATGTGAAATGAGAAAAGAATGCTTTTTAAAAAATAAATTTAATAATTTAAAAAAACTTTAAAATAGATAGATGAATAGGTACATCAATAGATAGATAGATAGATAGATAGATAGATAGATAGATAGATAGATAGATGGATGGATGGATGGATGGATGGATGGATGGACGGACGGAAGATAGATAGATAGATAGATAGATAGATAGATAGATAGATAGATAGATAGTCACCAAGCTCAAAATCACTAAGGGAGGCTGCAAGAAAAAGGAAAAATAAGTCAGTACTTTAACCCGGGGTTTGTACTAAGATGCCTTGGTCTGAAAGTCCAGCCTCTGAGACTCTGCTGCATTAGTGTCAATCCTGACCCAGTCCTGAAGCCCTGCTGGACTGAGTTGTCCAGGTTTCCAAGGACTCTTAGGGCAGCCTCCTGCTTCTGAGCCTTCCCTCCATAGATCACACAAACACGAGAGTGGAGCAAAGCACTGGCAGGTGTGCCAGGTTCTCCAGCTTCTTCTCTCTCCTTGTTTGATGCATGAGAAGTTGAGAATAAAGAAAAGACCGTTCCCAACAGATCTCAGAACTCACAACCAAACCAGGACTGCACCTCAGGTCTCCAGGCTCTTCTGTGCCTGCCTGCCTGCCTGCCTGCCTGCCTGCCTGCCTGCCTTCCTTCCTTCTTTCCTTCCTTCCTTTCTTCCTTCCTTTTTTCCTTCCTTCCTTCTTTCCTTCCTGCCTGCCTTCCTTCCTTTCTTTCTTCCATTCTTTCTTTCTTCTTTCCTTCCTTCCTTTTTTCCTTTCTTCCTTCCTTGTCTCCTCTTTTTCTTCTATTTGTGGGTCTTGAAGCCTTGAATTTGATAGCTGTAGTCAGTGTAGTCAGTTTAAAAGAGTGTTTTCTTAGGGCCAGTGAAATGGTTAAACTGCTGAAAAGGCCTTCTGGGTATGTCTGAGGACCTAAGTTTGATTCCCAGAGCCCATGTAAAGGTTCAAGGAAAAAAGTCCTCCAGGGAGGGATCTGTCCACTCACTCAAGTACCTCAAGCAGCTTACACAAATGTTTCTTGGCAAAGTCATGCTGCTGATTATAAAATCCCAGGGGGTGTGGGAGAATTTCTGGTTTGCACAACCTGACCAGACCTGAAGAGAGTAAGTTGACTCTGCCCCCAACCTTAGATCTGTGTGAGGCTGTGGTCTGAAACTTGTCCCCCAACCCCTTCCTACTCTCCTCTGAGGTAAGATAGCATACTCAACCACATCTATCTGTTCATAACACAATAACATAGGCACTGCCATGATCCTTCACCCACATAAAATTTTGAAGAGCCTGTGGGGCTGTGTGACCCATGCTACGGAGGAATTTCATAAACAGGCTCCACCCAGTAAAGAGAATTACCATGCAGGAGACACGGAGCAAAGTCCTGTCACAGGAGGAAGGGAGATTTATATCTACCAGACCGGGCAGAGGCAAACACCAGTGTCCCGGGACACACACCACCTAGAGCTGCTATCATGGACGTCCTGGTCCCATTTCTGCAGCTACTGGTGCTGATCCTGACACTTCCCCTGCACCTGCTGGCTCTGCTGGGCTACTGGCAGCCTGTATGCAAAACCTATTTCCCCTACTTGATGGCCAAGTTAACAGAAAATGCCAACAAAAAGATGGAAGGCGAGAAACGGAAACTCTTTAGCCCAATAAAAGATCTGAAGGAGACCAACGGGAAAGTGACCCTGCTGGAGCTAGGCTGTGGCACTGGTGCCAACTTCCAGTTCTACCCACCTGACTGCAAGGTCACCTGTGTGGACCCGAACCCCAACTTTGAGAAGTTCCTGACGAAGAGCATGGCTGAGAACAGGCACCTCCAGTACGAGCGCTTCATCGTGGCCTATGGAGAGGACATGAAACAGCTCGCTGACAGCTCTATGGATGTGGTTGTCTGCACCCTGGTGCTGTGTTCTGTAATGAGCCCAAAAAAAGTCCTCCGGGAAATCCAGAGAGTGCTGAAGCCGGTGAGCAAAGGGAAAAGGGTATGGGCCCAGGGCAGGTGAGCATGGCATTGGCAACTCAAGAGTTCAGGACCCCAGATGAGGAAGTTGATGTAACCTACCCTCTGACAGCAAAAAAAAAAAAAAAAAAAAAAAAAAAACACCATCAGAATGTCATGGTCCATGGTCGATAACACCAGGCATCTTCTTGTGGATAGGAGATCTGTGGGGGTGCAATGGATGCTCCAGAAACACAGGGGCTGCTGTTCAGTACAGTGGTGAGGAGAGCTGGCACAACGCCGAGGGCAGTGAGGTCTAAATTGGTATCTGGAGACTTACGGTGTAGAGGAGGTGGGGAAATCAAAGTGTTCTAGTGGAGGAAGTGGGGGGACAAAGTCTTCAAGTGGAAATGTTAGGGGGCAGCAGAGTCTCTGAGAGTTTGAGCTGGGTGTGAAAGAAAGGAATTTGGGATAATTTCCAAAGTTTCTGGCTTGAACAACTGAAGGGAAAGCGGATGAAATAAATAGTCACTAGCCGGCATGGAAAACTCTGTTCTGGTGTTGGGTCTCGGGATTTGCTGAGACATCCATGCAGAGAAGCCACGCAGGTCATTAGAAGTTCAGGTCTGGAAGTCAGGACAAGATGTGGCCTGGAGAAAGAGCTATGGACAGTAAGAACGTCTAGTGGGAATTCAGTATGGGACTGAGTGGCTCCTCTGGGAAGAGGACACTGTGAGAGAGAGCTTGAAGGAGCCCTGCTGTAGTCAGAGCCCTGGGGTGTCTTGGTTGCGCTAGACACCAGAGTCTCAGGAGAGGCTGGGATCACGTCTCTAGCCAGCAGGTATGTCTAACCCACAGGCCCTGGTTAACTATGAAAGTGGCCCAACCCAAAACTGTAAACTTATGAGCCAGGCGGTGGTGGCACACGCCTTTAATCCCAGCACTCGGGAGGCAGAGGCAGGCGGATCTCTGTGAGTTCAAGGCCAGCCTGGTCTACAAGAGCTAGTTCCAGGTCAGGAACCAAAAGCTACGGAGAAACCCTGTCTCGAAAATCCAAAAACAAAAAAGAAAGAAAGAGAGGGAGAGCGAGAGAAAAAAAAAACTGCAAACTTATTTAAAATACAATGGGACTTTTTTAATTTTTTAAGGTTTATTTATTAATTATGTATACAGCATTCTACCTGCATGTGTCCCTGCAGGCCAGAAGAGGGCACCAGATCTTATTACAGATGGTTGTGAGCCATCATGTGGTTGCTGGGAATTGAACTCAGAACCTCTGGAAGAAGAGTCAGTGCTCTTAACCTCTGAGCCATCTCTCCAGCCCTATAATGAGACTTTTTGGGTGACTTTTTATAACTTAATCACAAAGTTCTTGAGTATGAACACGGTAGACAACAGGTGTCATGTCACAATACCGGAAGGTCACACATATGAAAGAGCCCTCAGTTGCTCTTGCTCCCTGCTGTGCGAGTCACTTTAGTGATTCTATAAAGATCCCTTACCAGTCATGGCTGCCCAGTTACCAGAGGCTCCTTTCATGCCCCATGAGGAGGGTGGGAGCTAGACATACAATGTCAGGAGCTCTTACTCCGGAGAGATGGGTCTGAAGGAAGGAAGGGGACATGAGGACCAACAGTGTGAGATGGACTGGATAAGTGACCTTCACCCCCCCAGGGAGGACTACTCTTCTTCTGGGAGCACGTCGCCGAGCCTCGGGGAAGCTGGGCCTTGCTGTGGCAGCAGGTTTTTGAGCCTACCTGGAAACACATCGGGGACGGCTGCCACCTCACCAGAGAGACCTGGAAGGACCTTGAGCAGGCACGGTTCTCCAATATCGAAATGGAATGGCAGTCCCCTCCCTTCTGGTGGCTACCTGTGGGGCCCCACATTATGGGAAAGGCTGTGAAATAACCCTCCAAAAGGAGTTCCTCTGCTCCCTCTCCGCCTGTAGTCAGAAGCCAACCCAGTCAAAGAACGTGAAAACCTCCTCGGGCGCCACCACCGCTGCTGCCAGGGTGACCCTGAGCCTCAGTCCCGCTTGCAGTGAGGCACTTTCTCCAGAGGCACCAAACTATACAGTGCCAAATTGTCACCTACAAAGCCCTGGATTTTGCCCGGCCACCTCCTAGGACCTCTACCCTCCCTTTCCCTTAGCCGCGTGGTAAAGTTCTCACTGCCGTCCTTCCGACACTACACCCGTGTGCCCCTCGGAACTGGTCACATGTCGATGCGTGTGTTCCCCACCAGGCCACCTCAGCCTCCCCCGCTATCACCCACTTTGTGCCGAGCTTCGGGGGGGGGCGCAGAGGGAAGCCAAACCCTCAAGATAAGAGAAAAGCACTCAATAAAGCAACCAGAGTTTTTGTTTTTTATTGTCAAATTCCTTTTAATAAATAGACAAAAACCACTAGGCTGGTACAGCACACTACGGTCAGAGGACAGGGAGGATTAGGGATGGAAGAGCCCCTGAGACAGCAACAAGAGACAGCGACACGCTCTCCTCCCTGACCCTCTGTCTAAGGCACTTTGGGGAAGACATGCTATCCAGGGTGGATGAGAGAAGGAGATCGGGGACCCCCTACTCCCCATCCTGCATCCCCATCCTTCCAGCCATGCCCACAGCCCATCCCTGATATGCCCCCTCGTCTCACAGCATTCTAAGGGGAAGTCGGAGGGGTGGTTCTCACGGTGGGAGAGGTCTGTGCCTCTGAGGAAGTAGAGTCTGCCGTATCTCGATGTGATGCCAACAACCTACCCCACTATTTCCATCCCAAGAAGCCCATCTTGGGAAAGGGTGGAAGGGATTCAACAGCCAGAATTGGAATAAGGGAGGTTAAGCAGAGGCTGGCACCGGAGTTCCATCAGGAGCCACATTGGCATCCAGGATGGGGCGGGCGTCAGAACCCTCCCACTGGGAGCCACCCCAGTTACTCCTCTGGATGGTGCCGGTCTTCTCCTCCTTGAACTGCTGTCGGTCTTCCCGAAGGATCTTCACTGCGTGGTACTGGGGCACAGTGGCCTCCGGGTGCTTTACGCGCTTGAAGAATCCCAGCTGTGAGGACAGCAAGACAGACCATGAGAAGAAGCCTGCAGGGCTGAGGGCCCTTAGAGCCCCTCACCGTCTCCGAGCCAGAAAGCTGAAACGAAAGTGAGGTAGGCTGGCCAAATTCCAGCACAGTGGCAAGTACCCAGCTTGCTACCATCAGTACCAGGGTCCAAGGTTCTCATTCACAGCCAAAGGAAGACCAGAAGGAAGCCCAAGGTGTAAAATCAAGGAAATACCCTTGGTCCCTGAAAAAGAGGCTTAAAACTGAACACCAGGTCCTCCCACGCTTTCCTCTCCCACCCAAGTTTCTTAAAAAACCTCAGTAATGTCTCCTAGAACTCAAGATCCAAGGGAAAAATTAGCGCCCTAGACCCCCCCAAAAAAAAACCCTGAATGATGACTCATAGCCATACACCTGTGTGCTTGCACACTGAATTGCATCCCCTTAGGCTAGGGCCCTTGCATCCATGAATACAGTAGCTTAACCCCTCACCTACCAAGGTGGTGATGGGCCCCTTGCACACTGAAATTCAGAACAGTCAAGACTCCTGCATGCTCAGACAGCACAGGATATCCTTGTGCAATCATCTCTGCACACTCGTTCCCACAGAAAAGACATGCATGGAACCCCACGTGCCCACATGCTGGCACTCCCAGCCTACTCGCTCCCTGTGCATGCTGGGCTGTGTGCTCACACTGAAAACTTCACGTTTGCATTGCTCCTTACCTCAAATATTCGGACCCTCGTCTCCCTTGTACACACCCCTCTCTTTACTGAGCCCCTCCCAATGCCGGCTCTGTACTTAGACATACACACACACACATAGATACACACACATGTTCATACACACGTGCACACACAGCAGTTACCCCACAGTCCCTGGACCCCCAACTTCCATGGCCGAGGGCTGCACGGCCAGATGGGCTCGGTGATAGCTGGTTGGAAGTGATGAGCTCGGACTGTTGCGATGGAAGAAGCCACACTGGGATGTTGAGGGAGAAGGGGAAAGAGGCAGACGATGGGAAGGCTGAGGAGGGAGGGGGACTTCGTATCTGCCTGTCTCCCTTCTATGGAGAGTAGGCGTCCCGATCAGAAGGCATCAGTCGTCCCTAAGACTGGGCAAGTTCTCAACAGCATTGATGCCACTCCAGAGCTGGCCCGCTGATGACACACCCTTGTCAAATAGCAGCGGACAGGGTAGCTACAGAGCCTAAGGATGTGCTCGGTTCTACACAAGCCTCCTACGTGGCATGTGGCTCGGGGATGGGCCCTGGTGGAGCATGAGAGCCCCTGTACTAACATGTGCGTGTGTGTGCTTTTATGTTGAGCCAGTGTTATGTTACAGCTCTGTCAGAACAAGAATGGTCCCATACGAGGCAGCTCCCATTGAGCTCCAAGCAGTTCCCTGGAGCCAGTGTTCCACGCTGTAGGCCTTGGTCACAGCTTCCTTCTCAACCTTTGCTGCCACACTGTGGCTAAATCAGACCACACTTTTCTACTCCTGAGGCTCTGTCCACCATGGTTCTTCTGGAAGCTTTACATGACACTGCCCCATCTCCCCACATCCCTATCCTGCCCCTTCACCGTCTGAGGCCCAGCTCCAGGGGTCCTCAAAGCCTTCCTTCTTCTGAGTTCCTACCATCTCAACTCGACACTTCTGCCCCCTCCTTAACTACAAGGCTCCCACACTTCCACTCAACTACACAAGCCTTGAGGATAAGGTCTGCACCGGAGCCAACTCCGAAACATCCTGAGCAGACGGAGTTCCTGGGGCGTGCAGGGTAAGTGCTCGCGGTAGGAGCTGCTGGATGAACCTGTGTGAGTGAGCGGCCAGCCACCTTCCTCTAATCCCAGTTCCCACTGGCTCCATCCCTCCCCGGGCCTCACCTTCCACAACAGCAGCACCAACAGGGCCAGCACCAGCAGCCCAGCCAGCACTGCCAAGAGGATAACCCACCAAGGGACTCCTTCTGCGACCACAGCCACAGGGTCCAAGTACACCATCACTGGGATCTGAGAAACAAGGAGTCAACAGGCAAAAGCTAAAGAGAGTGGGAAGCGGGAGAGTCCCCCATCGGCCCGTCCTCCAGCCTGGCAGGCAGCTCACCATTGTGGACGCATCTCTGAGCAACAAGTTCTTGATAGAGGACTTCACTGTGATGTTGGCTCGGACGATGACTTCCAGGGACTTCACGGCTATGTACTCCTAAGGGATAGGGAAGGAAGGAGACTTCTAAATGCCCATATTCTTCCCAATCCTCTCCAGCCACTGACACCACAGTTGAAATGGTGCGGACGCAGAAGGCGGGTGTTTCTGCCTGGCTTGGCTTTAGAGAGTGCTGCATTAGGACGGGGAAGAGACAGAAGTAAACCCCAGGGGGCGGGGTTTGCAGAAGCTGTCCAGCCAGAACCCATGGTGGTGCCCTCACCTCCAGAAAGGTGCTGTTCCAGAGACGGCCCCAGACATGTAGCACAGCCGCGCGATCGAAGCTGTATAGCGGGCAGCTAAACACCACACACTTGGCCGTGCCCTGGGCACAGTCCTGCGGAGGATAGGAAGACCCTGAGCCAACAGGCCCATGGGTAGCCGTCTTTCCCATGTTCCTCAATGGACCTCAAATTCCTCTCCTCCAGGAACTCTGCCTAGGCTAACCCTCTGGCCCAAAATAGCTGCCTACCTCAAACCTGGGCCTTGAAACACATCGGAAAGGGTCTTCCACTCCCAAGCAACAGGCAAAGTGACTTCCTGAGTTAATATCTACTCTGCTTATTGTCTCAATAATTAAGCACCCAGAAACTACCAGGCACTTAGCTCAGTTAAGCTCCAAATCTTCTACAAGGTACTTTCTTTTTGAGACAGAGTCTCACTGTGCAGCCCAAGTTAGCCTAAAGTTTTCCTTCCATCTGGGCCTCTAAGGGCTGAGGCTGCTCTGGTGTGGCACACTGTGCCTGGTGTCAATGTTTTTCAAAAGAAGAAGCTTAGTCTTGAGGAAGGCCACCAGCCTACTTCAGGTCACAGAGCTAGTAAACATTTCCAGTGGTATCAGATATGGTGGCACACACCTTTAAATCCCAGCACTCAGGAGGCAGAGGCAGGCGGATCTCTGTGAGTTCAAGACCAGCCTGGTCTACAGAGTGAGTTCCGGGACAGATGAAAAAATGCCACGTGGTCACCCAAATGTGACCTCTGAAAGAAGGCACGCACGCACATGCGGCTTCCACACCTACATGCTGGCCAAACACGCATGCACATGAAAATTTAAAATAATAAAATCATTTTAAAAAATAAAGCCAGGAAAAAAGTAAATAATAAATAAGTGCAGGCACGGGGGCATACGCCTGTAATTCTAGCATCTGAGAAGAAATAAAAGGATTTCAATTTGGAGGGACGCCCAGGCTGCATAGCACAGCAGCCCTTCCCCTCTCAAAAGAATGAAGAGCTGGGCCACAGTTCAGCAGTAGAGTGTTTGCCTGGCATAGAAAGGCCCTAGTTTGGTCTCCAACCCTGCTGGGAGGGAACACCCTGTATTCTATGGAATGATGCGAGCTTGAATCTGAAATAAAAATTAGCACAATTAATGGATAACTAGACATGGTGGCACATACTTCTAATCCTAGCACTGTGAAGGCTGAGGTAGGATTGCCGTGAGTTCAAGACCGTTTCTAGACTGAGCATGGTGGCACATGCCTTTAACCCCAGCACTTGGGAGGCAGAGGCAGGCAGGTCTCTGTGAGTTCAAGGCCAGCCTGGTCTACACAGCAAGTTCTGGGTCAACCAGAGAGACCATGTCTCCAAATATAAAGAAGAAAAAAAAAACTCTGTTTCTAAATAAAGAAATATTAAATAAAGAAACTATTTCAAGGTTCTTGTTAAACAGGGAGTCTCTTGGAGCTGTCAGTCCTGTGGGGGAGGCGGGACTAGATGTCTTCCACAGCATCAGCGAGTTCCAGATGCAGCACAGCTGCCTGTGTTCTTTAGCCTCGGGTTAGGTATCAAAGGGGCATGGGGAAGCGTCAGCCCAGAAAAAGGACGAGTCGCGACAGAGTTCACCATCCGCTTTCGGCGACTGGCCAAGGACCTCCGTACTTATCATGGTCCACGCCTAGGCTTAGCTCAAGCCCCAGTGTCCCTAACTGACATCTGTACCACACTCTCACTGTCTGCACCAACCTAGGAGGAACACAGAGCACTCAACAAATCCAGCTAAATACCAAAACTATGTGGGAGAGTGGGAAGCCAAGCTGGTCAAAGGGGATAGACAGAAAGCTTAGCCAATCTTGTGTATATACTAGAATCTTAATTATGAGAACATGAAACACTGAGCCTGGAGGCCCATGCCTGTAATCCCGGCCCTTAGAAACTGGAGGCAAGAGGATGAGTCCCCCCCAGCCCCTTACAAAACGCAGTGTTTTCGATAAATGAGCAGGGTCGCTGCTTCGCTACCTAGCTGGCCCTGGAGTGCACACCGGGAGTTGCAGGGTCTGAGGTGTCAGGAGCTGCCTCATGGGTACTGTCTCCCTCCAGCTGTCCCTGGTGTCTGAGCACCACATGTCTTGCCAGGTGACTCCGAGGATGCCCAGCTCCCTGACCCTCACTGTGGCCATGCCGTAGCCGTGTTGCCCTCACCAGGGTGATGTTTCTCTTTCTCTCGGCAGAGGATACTGGCCACCAGGATGTGCTGGGCTCCAGCTTCTCTGGAGGCTCCTCTGGCCTCAGCGGTTCCAGCTCTCGCCGCCTCCTATCCCTGCTGTCCACATCCTGGAAGGCGCAGTGAGAGTTTCTTCAAATACTGCAACCCCGGAGATAGCATCTCCCCTCCAACACCCACACATACCCCCCTCCGTGCGACATCCCTCCCAGGCTCCACCCGGCCTGCCCTGCCTAAGCCTCACCAGGTGGAGGATGTTGGGTCTTGGAGAGCAGATCCCTTTCTTCCCAGGCCCCTGTCCTCCCTCCAGCTCCACCCGCATGGGGTACAGCAGCCACTTCCCGTTGGCAATCTCGTGGGGCCACATGATGTTGAGGAAGGCTGAACCCAGAGTGTTGAGCGACTGTCCTTGATTGGAGACCTGTGGGCCCAAAGCAGTGGGAAGAAATGAAACTCAAGATTCTGACTGGTCCTTACATCACAGGGAGAGAGGCAAGGCTGATGTGGAGGACCTTCGGGAAGCAGAGCAGAGCTGCACAATCTAGACCAGACTGGGCGTTGTTCTCTGCTCATTCTCCAGGAAAAGCTGACCAAGTGTGCGGGGATCTAGGACGAGCCAGGGCAAAGTATTGACGAAAGTTATAGATTCTCCCAAGAACCTATTCCAGCAAAAGCCGTTCCTCTTGAGTTCCCAACACCTCTCAGATCTGCCGGAGAGACGGCCTGTCCAGATGACTCCCTGAAACCCCAGCACCAACGTGTGCTTAGAGCCATGTCTGCCCGGTGCAGAGGCCTGGAACCCCAGGGCCACCATGCTGCCATGTGGGGAAGAGCCCAAAACATTGAGAAATCTCTAAAGCCTCTTCTCTGGGGCCACACGACAGGATGCTTACCGTGACCTCATACTTGACCTTGCTGCCCACATCCCTCTCAGATCGCATGGCGCTCTCTCCCTTCACCTCGCCAGAGAAGAAGAGTTGCTGAGGAGTGGCCACCCTGTTATGGGGAGATGAGAGGAGAAGCTGAGGAGGCCTGGGGTGCAGCAAATGGAGCCAAGAGGGTAAGGTCGGGTAAGGCCAAGCCCAAGCTCTGGGAGCAGCAGAGGGACCCACGCAAGCAGCACCTACCCTGAAATGGACAGCGGCAACTCAATGAAGACTTGAGCTCGAACAAGGGATGGATGCAGTTCCTGCTCACTGATCCTGGCATACGAACATGGGGATGTGTGAGCTGGCACAGGAGCCTCCATGGGGCACTTGAAGACTTTCTAAGTCACCCAACCTGTTCCCAGTCTTACGTGGCCAACAGCAACTCCACCTCCAACTCGGTGGTCTCAATCGTGATTCCAGAGGTGCTGAGGATGAGGTAGAAAGTGACCTGCCAAGTGTGGACCGGCAGGTAAGTCAGACGGGAGCTGGGTCTTAAGAATGGGCCAGACAGAGAAAAGGCTAGACATGCCAACCTGGGCACCTCTCTTCATAGGGTTCCCCAGCTCACACTCGACATGAGAGGCATTCTCATTGGACAAGCAGAGCGGCTTCTCCTGGATCAGGGAGGGAAGGATAGGTCAGTTTGGGTTCTCATCTCTTGTGAATACACAATGGAGCTTTACTCGGTCATAAAGAAGAAGAAAACTATGTCATATGCAGGAAAACAGATGGAACTGAGGTCCCCACATTAAGCAAAACAAGCCAGACTCAGAAAGACAAACATCGCACTTTCTCTCATATAAGAAATTTAGCTGGCCGGGTGGTGGTGGCGCAAGCCTTTAATCCCAGCACTCGGGAGGCAGAGGCAGGCGGATCTCTGTGAGTTCAAGGCCAGCTTGGTTTACAGAACAGGCTGCAAAGCTACACACAGAAATCCTGTCTCGGAAAAAAAAAAGTGAAGGAGAACCATATGGGGAGATGAGGAGAAGAGGGATTCTACAATGAGGATGAGGGAGCACAAAGAAGAGCAGTAGAAAAAAATAATACTGCATATTTTGTGGAATCTAAATACGTGAGTATCTATGGATATATACACACATATATACACATATATACACACATATATATACACATGTATATACATGCACATATATACACATATATGTATACATATATTGCATATATGAACACATATATACATATATGTGTACATGTATACATACACATATATGCGCACACATACACATATGTACACACGTATATACATATACACATATATGTATACATATGCACACATATATATACACACATATATGAAGTCAAGTGTGGTGGCACATGCTTGTAACCCTAGCCCCTAGGAGGGTGAGGCAGGAGGATTGCCTTGGGTTCAAAGACAGCTTAGGCTACAGAGAGAGACATTGTCTCAAACATACATGCAGACCAACCTTGGTACTTGGGAGACAGAGGCAGGCGGAGTTCAGTGAGTTCAAGGTAGTATGGTCTACAGAGGGAATTCCAGGGTAGTCAGAGCTAAACATATATACATACACACAAAACTGATTCAAAAAAAAAAAAGAAAAGAATATACATAAGCATAGGGGACAATTTTGGGCGAGGAGGGAAACCAGAAAGAGAAAGGAAGGTGTGGTGGTTTGCATAATAATGTCCCTCTAGGTTCACAGATTTGAGTTTGTTGCTGGGGAGTGGCACCACTTGACAGGGATTAAGAGCTGTGGCCTTGTTGGAGGAAGTGTGTCCCTGAGGGTGGGCTTTGGGGTTCCAAGTGTTCAAACTAGGCCCAGTGTCTCGCTCTTCCTGCTGCCTGCCAGTCCAGATGTGGAACTCTCGGCTACCTTTCCACCACATCTGCCCGCATGCCGTCGTGACGATAACAGACTAAACCTCTGAGCTGTAAGCCACCCTGATTAAATGTTTCCTTTATAAGAGTTACCGTGGCCATGGTGTCTCTGCACAGCAATGGAAACCCTGACTATGACAGGGAGGGAGAATATTGGGAGTGACTTTGATGAGTTAAGTACAGTGACATGCAGGTTTGAAAATATCATAAGACCTATAACTACTAAAAAAAAAGTCACAAAAGCTGAGTGGTGGTGGTGCACGCCTTTAATCCCATTTTAATTCAGCACTCGGGAGGCAGAGGCAGGCAGATCTCTGTGAGTTCGAGGCCAGCCTGGTCTACAAAGGGAGTTCCAGGACAGGCTCCAAAACTACAGAGAAACCCTGTCTCGAAAAACCAAAAAAAAAAAAAAAAAAAAATCAAAAAAAAAAGTCACAAAAAGAAAATAAAAATTAAAGGAACATGGGGCTGGAGAGATGGCTCAGAGGTTAAAAGCACTGTCTGCTCTTCCAGAGGTCCTGAGTTCAATTCCTAGCAACCACATGGTGGCTCACAACCATCTGTAATGAGATCTGGTGCCCTCTTTTGGAATACAGGCATACATCCAGGCAGAATATTATACATATAATACATAATAAATAAATAAATATTCTTTAAAAATTAAAGGAACACACTAGGCCCTGTCACAGGTTCTTACCACAGAATCCAGGGCTCGAACGCCTGAGTAGCGTAAGGAGGCCGGTAGGGTGATCAGGAGCTGGGCTTCATGGGCGTCATCCCCATCTGCCTGAGGCTGGGCCGGGTCCGAGGGCAGGTTGGTGACCGTGAGTTCCAGGCCTATGAACGGCTGCCCACTCAGCGCAAACAGGGCCGTTGTCCCATCCACAGCCCTGGAGGATGGAACCCAACTCACTGTAGGATCTGAGCCTCCCACCCTGACTACTTCTAGCCCCCAAACAAGTGCTCACTGCCTCTCCTCTCACTCCAAGTCCCCCACACCACACATCAGCCAGCTCTGAGTCAGGGGACCTCCATTCTTATGTTAAGGCCACCACTTTCTGACCCGGTCTAAACAGCAACCCAGAGAGGTTGCTCTCATTCACAACGTGGAGCCAGAGGGGTCACACTGTGATGACGTGTCCATAAAATACACGGCATCACACAGACTAGGAGCATTGTTCTCTGGTCGGGACCCCGCCCCTCGCTCCGTCCTCTGAATCAGAGCCCTGTCTGACCCCTATGAAGAAGCTTCCTCCACTTGCTGAGGCCTAGCCCTCTCCTCCCCGACACGTGTGCTTTCCACCCATCTCACGTGGGCAGAGGTTGGAACTCGGTGTCGCTGATCCGGGAACAGAACCGGGCCTGCACCAGCTGCAGGTTGCTCTGACAGATCTTATCGTCACCACAGCCTTGCTTCAGGAAGTGGATCTGAGGAGAGTGTTCGGGAGAAGATCACGTCTAAGGTTAGCGAAACACGGGATGAGAGGACTCCAGGCTGGTCCACAAACAGACCACAGTTCCCCGCCCAGACTGCACAGACTGCGAAAAGCCGTGATGGGTACCACTGGGCTGCCAAGTGAACCACGTAGTGAGCTGCACGCTGTCCATTCCGGCCCAATGGGAGCAAGGAGATTTAAGAGGCTTGATGTCCATCTCAGAAGACACCAGGCCTGGATTACCCCAGAACCATGAGCAACTACAGGAAGCGAGGGAGCAGGAGCACGAAGGAACACATGCTCATCTGAGCCATTTCCCCTTTGAGGTATTACCGTGCCTACATATAAGGCTTGTACTGGGGCTGCGTGTGCAGAAGAGCTTTTTTTGCAAGCTGCAAGCTGGTGTCACTGTGGAGGCGCGGGGATCATTGTCCCTCCCAGCTCCGTTTCCTGCATGCTCACCTCTGTCCTTTGGGTGCTAGGCTGGTGAGCATTGAGGATGGGAGCCACAGGGGGGAGCCCCTGGTCAGGAGCTTGCCTAGGGCTGTTGAGACTATATTGCAGGGTCACCACAATGGCCCGAAGCTTGTCTTTGACATTTTCCTGAAAGGAAAGTATTGTTACTCACTGGAACCACCCCTAGTCCCAGCCCTGATCAAGGCCCTCACCAGTACACTGAAGACTCTCAAGCTTAGAAAGAACTTGAGGGAGATAGACATACAAGCGGGCAAGCAGTGAGGATGAGAGAGACCACAGCAGGAAAGGCTTTCCCGTCGAGCAAGGAGCAGACACCACCTCTGTGAACTTCCAGACTTCACAAATGTGTGAGTACTAGCTGGGTGTGGTAGCTCATGCCTGCAATCCTAGCACCCAAAAGGCTAAGGAAGTGGGATCTCACAATTAGACCAGCCTGGCCTATATAAAAAGTTCCAGACCAGCCTGGGCTACATACAGACACTCCATCTCATTTAAAAAAAAAAAAAATCGGGCAGAGAGGCAAAAGTGTGTAGAAAGGAGCTCAAACGGGGACTGCTCAGTGCCTAGATCTTTTAAAAATAAAAAAAATAAATAAATATGGAATTTTTCACAAATTTATGTGTCATCTTTAAGTAGAAGCCGTGCTAGCCTTCTCTGTTATTCCAATTTTAGTATATATGCTGCCAAGTACAAAGGCTTTTCTTATTTTTTTAATTGTGTGTGTGTGTGTGTGTGTGTGTGTGTGTGGTGTCTGTATGTGAGTATAAGCACATGGATGCGGGTATCCAAAGAAGCCAGAGAGTGCCAGGTCTCCGGGAGCTGGAGTTGCAGGGCACTACTGGCCACCCAAGGTGGGCACTGGGACCCAAACCTGGGTCACCTATAAGAGCTAGACAATCTCTTGGCTGCTGAGCATCTTTCTAGTCCCTTGGGGCCCAGAGCTCACAACAAAGTGTGACCACAATGGCCCGAAGCTTGTCTTTCTAGAGAAGAGGAGACATGCGACAGTGATGTCACTCGGAGACCAGAAGGCGGTGTCACCTGCAGCTGGAACACAGTGTCCCCACAGACTCGGTCTTGTTGGTGCTTCAACCACACAGTGCCCGAGGACTGGTGCTTCAGGTCATCTGGGCCTCTGCTCAGGAAAGTCACTCGTGGAACCTGGCCCCGGAGCCTCCGGTCCGTGTCCCCATCTAAGGTGTAATCCAGGGCTGTGGCGTGGAGGGAGAAGAGGGAACCCAGTGAGCTGAGGACCCTGTTCCTAGGGTACCATCAGAGAGAGCAGTGGGTGAGGATTCCACTCACCCACAGTAGGGTTGTAGCTGCTGGGCACAGCAACGTAGCTGAAACAGATCCTTATGTCCACGCTGTGGGGCAAAGGGAGGCTCTTGAGCAAACAAGACCCCAAGCCCTACTTCTGCCACAACCCAGACCCAAGCTAGGGAAGAGAGGCAGGGGAAGGGCACAATCCCTTCTGGACGCGCCTCACCAGACTAAGAGTCCATCAGCACAGTTGGGTTGTTCTAGATCGATGGCTCTCGGAGCAATGAAGATCTCTTGGGAGACGTGAAGAACGGGTCTAGCCCTGGGTGTGGAGAGTTCATTGGGTAGGGAAGACCAGAATGTGGGGTTAGGAACAACTCTGCAGGACAAGGCGTGGGACTGGAAAGAGGCCAGGCCCGCAGGGAGGCTCTGAGAGGCTGGAGGCTCACCTGAACAGCGCGGCAGTATCAGCCAGGGAGCCCACGAGCAGGTCCGGGTAGTAATTTTCATCCACATCCAGGCCCCCAGACAGGGAGTAACCAAAGCTCTTGATGCCCACGGCTTCGCCCTCCAGTACCTGGAGAGCAGCGGTCACCCCTTCCTTGAGCCCCACTTTCCCCAGTCCTCCCTACCCTGCCCTCTGCAGTCCTTACTCCACCCGGAACCATTCCTCCACATCAATCCCTTCACCTGTGAGGGCTTTACAACCACCCCCAGGCTGCTCCCATGGTAGATAAAGACTTTCCCATCTCCATCAAAGGGAGCTCCCACGGCAATATCTGGGGGCATAAGAGAAGCATTGTGAGGCTGCGAGGACGGTAGACAAGGTCCATACCCAATTCTAATTCGTTGAGGAGCTCCGCACATCATTCTAAATCCTCCCAGCCATTCCCTCCAGGCACCGCTAGCTCAGCTTGGCTGAGTTATAGAATCCGCCGATTTCGATTCGACTCCCGACTCAGCTCCTCCCCACATTGAGCTTTGCTTTCCCCATCCCAGTCACACCTGGGAAGCCATCTTGGTTGAGGTCCCCCAAGACAGCCACGCTGATTCCAAACATGGAGTCGGGGGAGCCACAGATCCGCAGAGGGGAGACATGTGCCCAGTGGCCACCCTGGTTCAGGTACACATACACGGCACCTCCCAGCTCTTCTTGGCGCTCAAAGAAGTAAGGGGCCCCCACAATCAGGTCCGGCCAGCTGTGGAAGAGGGAGACAGCATGGGGCTCTCTAGACCAAGGGAGTCCGGACAAAGTGTAGAAGCCACTCCTGGACCCCGGGGCACACTCCTCTAGTCCCCTCTCACCCGTCGTTGTTGAGATCAGCCACAGCCAGAGAGTAGCCAAAGCCAGAGGTCAGCTGCTCCCCAGACAGCACGACCTCGGGTATCAGCCGGCTGGCGCTATCCTTGCGCAGAATGACCACAGCCCCCTTGTGGTTGGCGCGGGGAGCCCCTGCCACAAAACTCAGCTCTTCCGCACGCAAGAGACCCTTCCCAGAGTCGACGGAGAAACCTAGGTGAGGAAATCCCTTACTATGAGTGATTCCCCGAGAGTCAGAAGCCAGGGAATTCCCCCGGAGCCACGAGGGAGAGTTGCTCCCCAGTCACTACCACTATGTCTGGGCTATTCCTCCGCCGCCGCCAGGGTCTAGAAACCCTTACAGCCCTCCTGGTCAGAGACACAGGACGTGATACGGAGGTGTCATAGAGCAAAGAGAAAGGCAGTAACAGAGAAGCTTGGTGACTTGGTAAGAGGGGCTGTCACCGCAATGGGAGTTGAACCAGAGCCGCCACCACTCATGCCCAACCTGGGGAACTGGAGAAGAGGATGTCCCTCCCATTCTGCACACCCAGGAAGTCCACTGGCATCCAAGGCACCTTCTTTACCCCCCTCCCCAACCCTGCAGAGGAGGAAGGCTTTACAGATATGGGAGGAAGACAAGGGAACAAAGCAGAGCTTGCTTCACCCAAATGTTTCCTGGACCTCATTCCATCCTGGATGATGATATGCAAAAGAGGCCATAAATAACCCATGAGGCTGGAGCTCCTCCAATCATAAGTCCACATTAACCCCCCAAAGGAAGTTCCCCAGCGGTCAAGATTGTCCTTCCAACCAGGGTAACCCTTGCCCTCTCGCTCCACCTGCGTCTTCCTCCATGAAGACCCTTGCTTGGCTCACAGCCCTCAGGCCTGCCAATGTACCTAATTCTCCTCTGCAGTTTGGGCCCAATATGTATTTCCCTGGGCATATGTTAGGAGAGGGCTAGGAAGGAAAGAATACTCCCTAGGAGGGAAGCAGGAAAGCCAGGGCCAAACCCCAGGACCCAGGATGCAGGAGCTTACAAACCTAAATAGCTATTCAAGGTCAAATCTCCGGCTGGTCCTGTGAGCCGGTCAGCAGGATCCAAAGTTTTATACACCAGCTGGTCAGGGTCTGAGCTATCAATGTTGGTCACAAAAAGCAACCCTGTGGGGGGGCAGGTCGGGAAGAGACACCAGGGAAAGGCCAGCAAGAGAAGGGGACACAGAGTGAGGAGACAGAGACAGGTAGAAAGGCCAGAAGGAGGTGAAAGGGGAAGAAGAGGAGGAAGAAAGTGAGAGAAACCAAGAAGCCAGAGGCAAAACAACAGAAAGACAGAGACAGGAGGATGGGAGTGTGGAGAAAGAGGAAAAGAGAAAGGAGCAGAGGGTTAGAGCGGTTCTGGACCAGGGAGGGGTCCCTACCAAAGTAGCTGTTGGCAGGGACCGGAATGAGGCTGGGGTCTTGCTCCTTCTCGCCCCCTGCCTCGTAGGGCCCGTCGTCCAGGTCTGCCAGGTCGGACGAGCCCTGGGCACAGAGCTCCACCCTGGCGGTGCCTGCAAGGACAGTCCTGTTAGTACTCAAGGCAGGGGAGAGGCTCACCCCTCAGACCAGACACCATTGGATGGGCACACAGGGAAGCCCCGCCCCTCCTCTTCAGCCCCACCTCCACCATCTCCGGAGCCCAAGCTTCTAGGGTTCCCCAGACATGGCATCACACTCACCGAGTGGCAGCTCAGCCAGTGGCAGCGTGCAGAGACAGGAATGGCAGTGATGAGGTGCGGGCTGCTGTGTTGGAGCATGCAGGCCCCGGCCCGCCGTGCATGTGGGAACTCATGCCAACATGTAGATAAGCACATGACCATGCGATGGAGAGTAGGTACCCCATTTATTTATGCGCTAGCAAGATGGGAGTGGAAGGCATGGCAGTGCCCCCCGGTCAATACGCCAATGAACTTGTGGTCATGCTTGGCCGTGTGCTGCCGGCAATCCCATCTCTGAGGTAAGAGGAGGCCTTGGGCCCCTCCTTCACCCTCCCCAATAAATGACTCACCCTTCCAGTTATAGGTTCCTGGAGCCCCAAAGACGAGGTAGTGGCTGTCCGGGGAGAAGGTGGCAGCTGTGCCCTGCTGGCAGAACCCAAACTGTTCATGGCCCTGGGGGCGCCCCTCACAGAACTTCCATTCCCCACCGTCTAGCTCATCACGGATGGCCAGGTCCTGGCTTAGCACAAAGCAGCGGCCAATCACATCCCGAGTCTCCAGGATCTGATCCACTCTTTGTCGAGACTCATAGCGGTGTGCACAGGTCTGTGAGAGAACAGGAGATCAGGTCATTCCCCTGCGTTTACCAGGGACCTACAAGCGGCCCACATACATGTAGACTTTTGGCAGACACACACACATGCCCGTGCACACACAGACAACCCTAGGCCAGCATCACTTGAACACCATCACCTAGCCAGTGTGAGGTCCTTTTTCCGGTACCCCATCTGTAGCCACTTGAAGAAAAATAGCTTTGTCCTGTGTTCTACCTGGGTAGTCACAGACACATGACAGCACATAGAACACGGGCTTCCCTGATCGTGTAACAATCTTGAAACATGCTGTTGTGTGTGTGTGTGTGTGTGTGTGTGTGTGTGTGTGTGTTCGTGCAGATGTGTGCAGGGGAACATACATGCAACGTCAGTACACATGTGTCAGGTGCATGTGAAACTTAGAAGACAACCTTAGGTGTCATTCTTCAAGAGCTATTCTCCTTGTTTTTTGAGGCAGAGTCTCTCCCTGGGATCAGGACCCTTCCAATTGGGCTAGACTGGCTGGCCAGTAAGTCCCAGGGGTCCTCCTGCCTCCACTCCCTAATGCTAGGGTGAAAAGCACAACCTCCAAATGTTGCTTTACTAATGCTGGTTCTCGGAATCCGACTCAGATGTGCGTGCTTACAAAGCAAGCACTCCACTGAGTCATCTGTCCCTAGACCTTCGTAACTGTCATCATCTCCCGAAAGAAGACATCCTAATATCTGTCCTCTGAGTATTCCCTCTTCCCAAAAGCATGGCTCAGCACACCGTGCTGGCAGCAGCCCTTTCTCTCTACTCTTCCTTCGGACTTACAGACTAGAAGCTAGACCACTTAGTGAGCACTGGTGACATTCAGCCTCATGGCGACTTCTGTGTACATCAGTGAGAGACCCAGACGAGAAAAAGAGTTGTCATAACTAAAAGGCAAGATGCCACATGACTTAAATCAGTACTCAGGAGGCAGAGGCAGGAGGATCTCTTTGAGCCCCAGGACAGCCAGGTCTACATAGTGAGATTCTGTCTTAACAAGGCAAGCATTTGCAGAACTATTTGGCAGCGCCGAGGCCTCCACTGTCTTCACGTGTCCTCTCTCAGAGGTTAGCATAATGTCTGAAACTAAGCAATGTTCGCAGTAGGAATCTGACAAGAGCTCGGATGGATAGATGGGTGTTTTAAAACGGATAAGGAAAGGGACTGTCTCTTACAATTTCGTGTATCAACCAATGGTTCTAGGAATCACCCCGGCGTCCAGTTTGTGTTCTGTAGGCGCGCGTGCATGCACACACACACACACACCGTCTGCATTGTCACAGGAAGCAGTACTCACGACAATCTTGCCCCCAGGTCCCTGGCTCCGAACACTGACTCCCAGCCACTGGTTCTCCTTGCTTTCCTTTTGCACATCAGCTGAAGCAAGACACTGGGTTTCAGGGGAAGGAACAAGGGACCACGTCCTGCCCTCCCCTCTTCACACGCTGTTCCCACTCCACCGTGCCAAGGCCACACCTCCTCTGTCGATGTCCACTCTGTAGCAGTTCCTCTCATCTAGGCTCAGGGGACAAGCAAAGAGGCCTCCAGTGCGATTTGCTTGCTGCCCAGGAAAAGCCAGGGCCTGGGGAGCACCCACCAGCAGCCTGTGGGGTTGGGCAAGGGCTAGATTTAGAGGCCAGAGTACTCCAGCCACTCCAGAGCTTCCCTGACTCCAACTCCTCAGTCCCAAGCAGAGTGTCCAGGTACTAAAGAGAAAAAATAAAAGCCATTTTTCTCAAATTCTGGCAAGGGTATGTTAAAGACCTGGGCACACAGTCATGTTACATCTGTGCTTACTCTCTGCATAAAGGACCAACAGAAAGAGTGGATATACACATGTCAACACACATGCCGGCCAGAGCAGCCTGCCAGCATCGCCAGCTTAAGAGAACTGCCCGTCCCTAGCACCTGTTCCCGACAAGCTTCTCCACCCCCTGCTTGGCCCCAGCCTTAGACACCACCCTCCTCCCTAACCCTGGTCCAGTTGAAAGCCTGCCAGAGATAGCAAGAATGCCCGGAGCAAGAGCGGCAGGCACACAGACTGGTACCGCAGTGGCTCAGGGACTTTCAGAAGCCAGGCAAGAGGCTAGAAATGGGCCTGTTTCCCCTGCACCGTGTGCCCAGCAAAGACCCTACCCACTGGGTAGCTCTGCAAGTCCCAAACTCAGTCATGCCCACTAGGAGGAAAATGGGGAAATGTTTCTGGTGGCCGCTAACACCACCCCAATTCCTTCCCACGTCCAGAATCCCCTTCCCTGTCCTACCTTCACCTCCCACATCCACAGGTTTCTCTTTTCCTCTCCCTCCACCCCTACCCTTCTCTCTCACTGCCCCCTCAGACTCTTTCTTAGTTACAACTTTCTCGGCAGAACAATTTTCCATGATTACAGCCAAAGCGTCTTCCCCAGAGGTGGACTGTGCTGGGAACGGAGGCTGCCTGGGTCCCTCAGGACTGGGCCCTGAAGCCAGGAGTGACTGGGAAGTGAGGTGCGGTAACTGATACCCAGATGGCAACCGAGACCGTCTCTTCAGGAAAGGCTCAAGAGTAGTAGGCAGCAGGACAAGTCCCAAGTCCTCTCTCTCACACTCTTCCATGTTCCATCCTGGGGGCAAATCCCACAACTGTCCGACACTATTACAGACAGGCATCTGTGGGGCACTGAGCCAAACCTTGTAGGGTGGGGGGAGAGGTTCCCACAGCTCCTGCTGTCCCTTAACTTAGCAGCTGTCACCTCGTGTCAGAGCCAGTGTCAAGCAGGGTCGGGGAAGCACACAGCTGGACAGATAGCCCAGCCGTCAATATTGCTTGCTATTCCTGCTGAGGGACCTGGGTTCTGTACCCAGTACCCATACCAGGTGGTTCACAGCTGCCTGTAAGTCCCATTCCCAAGGATCCAGTGACCTCTATGGGCACCCATCCTCACATGGTACAAATAAATTTATATGGGCACAGGGAGCACACACAAACACGTAAATAAAAAAAATTAAAAATAAATCTTTGAAGAGGCAGGAAGGGTAGCCTGATGGTCAAGAGCACTTGTTGCTCCTGCAGAGAACCTGGGTTTTGTTCTCAGCACCCACAAGGTAGCGCACAACCATACCTAATCCAGCTCCAGAGGATCTGGCATCCTCTTCCAGCCTTTGGGAACACCAGCCATGCAAGCAGTGCATACACACAGACAAATATAGGGGAAGCAGGAAGAAAGAGGATATATATTCTCAATCATTTCACCACTGTTTACTGACACCCCATTATACACCAACCCCTGGGTCAGGCAGTGATTGGTAAGACAACGTAGCACCTACTATAGGCCAGGCCCCAGGCTGGACAGAGGTTGAAGGAATTAACCTTTACCACTCTCCACTTGGATTCCCAGGAGAAGAGCCACAGGCATCATCCCACTTGATCTCACAGTCCTGTAAGATAAGAATTCTTATCTTACAGGTGAGCAAACGCATTCAAATGCTTGGCGCAGCCTGCCCACCTCTAGATCCTCATCTGTCTAATTGCCCGGTCAGTGCACTCGCTGGCTGGCCTGTTTTCAGAAGGTTGAAACCACTCCAGCAGAGGAAAAGGAGGGGAAATGACACCCTAGGAACTCTAGGTGATGGTGCCCAGGGGAAACAAACTCCAGCTTTTGCAGGCGTCCGCAGCCTGCAAACACAGCGCGTGTCATCTGTTACAGTCTTTGGGCTCGCCCCATAGGAAGTGTAGGGACTCATTACTGGGTGCACAGCTGTGGTGGACGCACAGAGACACCCAGGGCCTCCGCTGCTTAGTGTGCAACTGCACAGTCAAAGAAGTAGAAGTGTGAGTGTTCAGTGTTCACACCTGCCCTGGAGGTTGAGGGCTGGAAGGAGGGAAAATATGGACCAATGCTAAGTGCCCAGTCCCACTCCTGGAAGGAAGAACCCAGCCAGTTCCTCCTAGAATAAGAGCGCCCTGCACCCCGCACCAGTTACACTCTCCTCTCAAACTTCATCCCAGAAGTCCAACCGCCCCAGGCCTTCAGACAGAACAGTAGCCAGGGCTCCAGCTACTGTGAGGGTGGGGGTGGTGCTGGCTGCTGGGTACAGAATGAGCCTGAGGGCCCAATAAGTAGCACACTACTAGAGCATCCTACCAGAGCTTCGGCCCTGGTCCGGCCCTCCCTGGCCCAGCGCAGTCTGAGTGGCCCCCTAAGGAAGCTGTGCAGCCAGGAAGGTTAGTTCAGCCTGGGACCTTTCAGTCAAGCCTCTGGATCCGGGCGGCTGTGATATTGCTGCTCTCAGGCTCTCTGAATCCAGCACAAGAGCTCTAGCACAACAAACACTTCCAAACACTCACCTCGGGTCTTGTGCTAGTCTAAATATTCTGCGTATATTAAGAACTTTTAATCCCCCCCATAACCCCATGGGATAGTGACGCTACTGTCTCCGCTTCTCAGCTGATGGGAATAAATGAGGCCATAAAAACTGAGCAAAGCAAGGTTAGGCCTCAGAGTCTCATCTCTAGGTTAGACTGAAAACAAACAAGGTCTAAAGAGGGACTGAGCAAGGCCGCAGCTTCTCCATGCCCCTAGTCAGAGGAATGCCCCCTGCTGGAGCGAAATGGAGCCAGATGGTCAGGCCCCTCTGGGAATACCCCCAACTTGGCTCTAGAGACAGAATCAGGGGCCACCTTTAGACAAGGGGAAAATGACAAGAGACCGAGCTATTAAAAATAACCGAGAATTTGCCTGGAAATAACTCAGAGAGTTCAGCATGTCCTAAAAAGGCCTCCGGGCCTGGAACTCTAGCAGATGGCAGAAGGAAGGAGGGAGGGAGGGAGGGAGGGAGGGAAGGAAGGAGAGAGGGATGGGTGACTGTAAGGCTTGTTGATGGCTTGAGACATAAGTTGCTTCCTATCTTTCCCAAAGGTTTAAAGAGCACAGCCTTCTCCCAGATGACAGGAATAATGGAAGGAGAAAGATTAAGGCTCCCCCCCCACCTCCAGTGGGTGTGGAGAAATAAAGTGTTGTCCCTGCCTTCTGCCCCCAGACCAATAGTAAGGGGAGAAGACAGTCCCTGGGGACAGCATTGATCCCAGTAATGGACACTTAAATGTGGCTTATACATTGACTATGAGGGCGGGGGAATGCCCCTTGGCAGGAGGGGGTGGAAAGCTTTCTCCTGTTCTTGCTGCTTTTCCTGTGTGGTAAGAACCAAGGGTATGGAAACGCAATCAGCTGCAAATGTATCTGTCTACCAGGATTTCTGAAAAGATGACAACTGTCCTCTTCATTACACTCCTGCTTGTCTTTCCCCACTACTGAGATTTCTGGAGTTGGACATTCCCTGAGGAGGACAAGAAGCAACTTGGCATCTTTACTGGATCTTGCTGCTGCTGCTGCTGCTGCTGCTGCTGCTGCTGCTGCTGCTGCTGCTGTTTCTCGCAGCAGTGGTGACAGCTGCCACCATCCCTTGCTACTATTCAGAGTCTCTGTTTTCCTGCCACTGTTTCTGACCAAACCATCACTGCAGATTGCCAGGCCCCCCTCGGTCTTCCTATAGCCTCCCTGCTGTGTTGAGCCGCATCAGTCCTGGCCTCCCAGGGCCCTGCATCCCTCACTCCATCTCAGGGGGATGCTCTGGCAGTAGCTAGTTGTTCTCTCCTCTCTTCCTCACACAGCACCCTCATCCTCTCTGTCCTGCCCACTCCTTTTGCCCTATGCAGCTTGCCGCTCTGAGGAAGAAGAGGAGCCAGGGATGCAGGACTGGAGCAAGGATGCACCCTAAAGGAAAAGGCAGAGGAAAGGGGGTCTCTGGCAAGACCATTGCTCTCCAACTCATCCCCAAGGCAAGATCCTGGGTCTGGGGATCTGGACAAGACCAGGCACGCTTTCAGGTTAGAGTGTGAGATGCCTGTGGGCAGAGCACGATTGAAAGTCTGAGAGACAGGTAGATAGGGAGTTGGGACTCGGCTGGTATGGTGACTCACCAGCTCCGGGGTTGGGGTTGTAATTGTCGGTGCAGGGCTACCGAGAAGCCGAAGAGGCTGCCAGGTTCGCCTTCCTTGCGCAGGGCGTTCATTACATCCAGATTGAAGGCGACTGTCCGTGGTAAGAGCAGTCCGGCGAACAAGGAACTAAGAAGGTAACAAATCCCAGGGGGCCGGAGGGAATCGCAGCTCGGAATCCTGCCCATGGAACCAACCCTGCAAGCGCTCCCTGATAGTGCGAAGAAATCGTCGCGCGCCTAGAGCCCCCGGTTCTCCCTAGGAGTGTTTCTGGTTTCCGAAATCTATCTGGTCTTTCAGGAGTCTTCCAATCTTCCAATCACCTCGGCACCCCTCTTGAGACCTCCTCTCCGCTGCCCCAGGACCTGCTAACTACGACTACTGCAGTGGGAGCGCCGGCGTGCGCTCCGGCTCCGCCTCCTCTCCAGGATGCCGCCCAGGCCCCGCCCCTGCCCCGCCCCCTGCCTCCGCAGCTGATGGAGAACCCGCGCACCACCCGGGATGCCCAGAACCTCAACTCCGGTGGAAACTGGTCTACCATTCGCCGTACCCCCTCCCTAGCACCCTGCCGCCCCACCCTTGCACAGTGTACTCCTCCCTTTCCTCAACCGTCCCCCCAAAAAGTGGAGGTTGAGGTCAAGCATGCTGAGAGAAGTGCAGCAGGAGAGAAGGCTGAAAAGAAAGAAGGGTAATAGAGAACTGGGAGGAGGTTGAGGGATTGACTACCTGAGAAGACAAATGCGCAGATTAAAAACAAAGGAAGGGAAAGCAGAGGTTCCCTGCGCCTCGATCCCGCATGGTCCTTTACAGATTCCGCCTCCCCAGAGTAGCAAAGCACACCTCTTAGGCTGTAGGAATCAAACAGCTCCCCGTGCCCCAGAGCCCACAAACGTCTGCGTTCTAGGGACCAGAAAGAAGCAGAGGCTCAGAGAGAAAGACACTCAGCAGGTGTGGAGACTGGAACGAATGGAAAGAAAGAAAAAAAGAAAGAAAGAAATGAGCGCAAGAGGAAGGCAAAGAGTAGTTAGCTCAAAGTCTGCAGGGAAGGAAGAAAAAAACGAGTAAAATAAGAAATGCAGATTCAACTGTGAAGAGGAAGAGGGGGTCAAAAGGGGAGAAAGATGAAAGACAAAGGCATAGAAAGGGAGTGTCCTGCTATCAGATCCTCCCAGAGACTGGGCATTTCCCGCGAAAGGAGAAAGGATGGCAGGGTGGGTGGGGCACGTCTTTGAATCCCAGCATTCCGCAGGCAGAGGCAGGCAGATCCCTGTCTCTTCGGGGCCAGCTTGGTCTACATGAAGCGTTCCAGGCAAAGCTATAGAGTGACACCCTGTCTCAAAACAAAGAGGGGAAATGGAAGACAGGCTTTGTGGCCCACACCTGTAACCTCAGCACAGGATAGACCCAAGGAAGCCAGCCTGGTCTGCATAGTCAGAGCTGCAAAGTGAGATGGTGTGTCGATAAATAAATCAAAAGGGGGCACGGGGTTTGGGGCTGGTTCAGGCAGGAGTTGGGCATCAGAAAAGAGATCTCCACAAAAGACCCTGTCTCAAAAGCAAGAGGAGTTCTTCAGAGAGACCCAAAGCCTACCCAGCTTCCTTTCCCTTCCCCCACTCTGGGATAGACACAAAGGGAAGGGACTTTTTTTTCCCATCTCTCTGCTATTTATAACTCTAATCAAGAAACAGTGCCAGGGACTAGATGGGAAATAATTTGGCCAAATGGTAGCCTCACAGCCTTCCACTTCGCCCTCTGGTTTCTCTTTCTTGCCAGGCATTGGTCTTGTGTAAGGCACTCTGACGCTTACTTTGAAGGCCTATTTTTACCACCCCACCCCTTCTTGGGTACGTCACTCTTGAGACCTTTCTCAGGACCATTTCTCGTTGTCACTATTGCCTCTGCCCTTCGAATACCTCATATTCTTGCGAACTCTCTTCTTCCCTTTCCTCTGTCCTCACATCTCTCTCCTGTGTTCAGGTTAGACTTCTTCAGCAGAGAAAAAGGAATTGTGGGCTCTTGCTCTGACCACAGGACAGTGTTTGTTGCCAGGTGAGTTAAATGCAGATGCTACTTTGGGCATTTCCTTTATGCTCTGCAGGGCTGCAGCACCCCTCTAAACAGCTGCTATGAACAGACACATATGAACAGACACACTTCAGTATCCCCCGGCATTCCCTCTCCAGCGCGTTGTGTCTCAGAGCCCCGGTCAGCAGAAAAGAGATGCTATGAACACACAGAGGAGCAAAACTGGGATGGAACCCAGTGTTGATGACTCCTCCCCAGGCCTCTGACTCAGGTCAAAGCCTTGTTAGAGCCCCAGCTGCCTTCCTTTCTGCACCTGCAGCTTCGCCTCGTCTGGTCTGCACTCCCCTGCGCTCCACCAGCTTCCCATAAATCGGAGGCTGAAATCAGATGCCAAGAATCCGCTTCTGACCTCCTCTGCCCAAATATTTGAGAAGTCACCTCACCCGCCACAGGAGGAAGAAGCAGAAAATAAGAGAGATTGGTCACCCAAAATTAGCCTGGCTATAAATAGTGGGGCAAGGGAGGGAAAGAACACACAAGACTACTGGACCAGCTTAGTAATGAAGACAAATATATTTCCCCAGGGATTATCCGGAGCCGAGTGTTGCGGTGCTGAGCTGCACCGTAGGTGAACAGACATAAAGAAACTGGAGAAACCCAGAGAGCGAGGGAAGGTCAACACTAAACATCCTGCCAGAAAACATCTTGTCTTTGAGTCAAGAGTTTAGAAATTGCGGGGCGGTGGTGGCACACGCCTTTAATCCCAGCACTTGGGAGGCAGAGGTGGGAGGATATCTGTGAGTTCGAGACCAGCCTGGTCTACAAGAGCTAGTTCCAGGACAGACTCCAAAAAACTACAGAAAAACCCTGTCTCGAAAAAAAAAAAAAAAAAAAAAAAAAAAAAAGAGTTTAGAAATTAAGCGGGATTTGGTGGTGTGGCGCACTTCTTTAGTCCCAACACTCGGGAGGCAGAGGCAGGAGGATCTCTATGAGTTCGAGGCCAGCCTGGTCTACAAGAGCTAGTTCCAGGACAGGCTCCAAAACCACAGAGAAACCCTGTCTCAAAAAAAAAAAAAGCTTAGAAAATAGTAAAATTAATAAGCAATGCTCAAAGCTGGACACGGTACTGCACTCCTTCAATCCAAGCCCTCATAGGCAAGATCTTTAGTGTGAGGCCAGCCTAAAATGTAGCCGAGCTCAGGGCAGGGGCACAGCTCGGTGGAGGAACCCCTGCCTAGCATACATGATTATGATTCCCAACACTGCGTACACAAAAATACTGCATTGTAACATGGATATAACATTCTCAAAATGACAAGTCTACGCAGATAAAGACCACATGAGTGTCGGGGGGGGGGGGGCGGTGAGTCCAAGTATTTAGGGGCAGCTCAGGGCAACTCCTTCACAGTTGTAGGCTCTGTACTGTGGTGGAGGCGGAATCTATACGGTGGTAAAATTGCACAGTCTTCGAGCACAAATGAATACATACGTACATGATGAGTTTGGGGTTTTTTTTAAGACTTATTTAAGGCCGGGCGGTGGTGGCGCATGCCTTTAATCCCAGCACTCAGGAGGCAGAGACAGGTGGATCTCTGTGAGTTCGAGGCCAGCCTGGTCTACAAGAGCTAGTTCCAGGACAGGAACCAAAAGCTACAGAGAAACTCTGTCTCAAAAAATCAAAAAAAAAAAAAAGACTTATTTAAAAATTAATAAGGCTTGCGGATTTTTTTTTTGGATTTTTTTTTTTTTGGATTTTTTTTTTTTTTTTTCGAGACAGGGTTTCTCTGTGGTTTTGGAGCCTGTCCTGGAACTAGCTCTTCTAGACCAGGCTGGCCTCAAACTCACAGAGATCCGCCTGCCTCTGCCTCCTGAGTGCTGGGATTAAAGGCGTGCGCCACCACCGCCCGGCTAAGGCTTGCGGATTGTTAATGGCATTGTACCCATGTCAGCTTCAGGGTTTTGATGTCACAGTGCAATTGCATGTTCAGGAAACTGAGCAGAAGGTCCTCAGGCCTTTGCACACTGCTTTTGCAATTTTCTGTCAGTCTCAAATTCTTTGCAGAAATATTTTAGTTGAGAAATGTCCATACCCAACAAAGACAGTGGCCTTTTCTCCCGTCCCTTCCTGATTCCCTAAATACCTTCTTCACTTGTATATGGAACCCCTATTTGCCAGCTCCCCGATACATACTTTTCCCAGCTGTTGTCACTTACGTATAAGCAAGCTCTTGTAGAGGATACACTCCACGGTTCACTTCACCCTCCACCCCCTCTGGCAACAAAGGCTTGGAGTGTGTGTCAAGGGTCAGGCTTTCTCTCCCCAAGACACACAGCTTGAGGACTTTCTCGCTCACCCCACCCACCTCTCAAGCACTGGAAGCCTTTGCAGGCCTCTGAATTCTGCCCGTAGCCAAAGCTCACGCTGGGAGTGGCTGGGAAAGAAAGAATCTAAATGTGATTGAGTGAAGTCCGTAGGGAGATGGCTTGACCACTCTGCTTCTTGAGGACCCAAAAGAACTCTTGTATGTTGGGAAGAGGACCAAGGGGTCACTTCCCACAGGGAGCCATTTAGACCATCTTAGGGCCCTTTTCTTTGAGCCCTGGCTTTAGACCAACATTTGGAATTTGGCCACACTGCCAAGAGCCCCCTCTCTTGAAGCCCAGCCAAACTTCCTAGTATGTGAAGCCTTCTCCACTCCCTCCATGTCCACCCTCAGTCCTCGCTCAACCCCTAACAACTCAGCAGTTCCCAGCACTAAGGATTGGCCTGGACGCTCAATTTGGAGTTTGTTCAATAAAGCTAACTCTGAGAGAGACCTCAAAGAAACAAGGGAACAGTGAGAAAACGGGAACGTGAAGCCGCACGCATTCATTCCAAGGGAAAAGAAGCCGGGTGCGAAATCACACACAGAAGTGAGCAGAATGTGATTTCAAATTCTTTATTTTTACTTTGTTTACTTGGGGGATTTGGGGTTTTGTTTGGTTGGTTGTTGTGGGTTTCCATGTGTTTGCTTTGTTTAGCCAGAACTGGTGAACATGGGTTCAGCAAAAGACCCTGCCTCAATAAACTAAGTGAAGAACCATTGAGGAAGGCACTCAGGGTCAGCTTCCAGGCTCCATACGCACACAGGCACGTGTGCCTCACACACACTCAGACCCAAGCAATACAAATAAACATACACAAAAGCATGCTACAGAGAGAGAGAGAGAGAGAGAGAGAGAGAGAGAGAGAGAGAGAGAGAGAGAGAGGAGGGGAGGAGGAGAGGAGGAGGAGGGATGGGGAAAGGGGAAGGGAAGGGAAGGGGAATTTTTAAATAGAGGAACCATCCTCTGGAGACTTGTGTCCCACTTTTGCCAAAGTCAGCTAAAGCTAATGAGCTTCAACTACAGCGGAAACCAGAGTCACACAGTAAATAAGGGAAAACCAGACTAAAGATAACCCTGTAGAGATCAGTTGGAGTTCCCAGATATAGGCACCCCGTGTCCACTTCCCAGCTCTCGGGCAGAGGACAGCCCGTATGTGGGAAAGAAGGGCAGAGACTGGTGTCTGTAGCCCTGGCAGTCTCTAGTGGGAAAAAAAACGTCAGGATGTTGTGCCAAGGTAGGTCAGGGGAATACAAGATGACTCTGAGTCACTCCTGAAATTCCCAGTACCAGCCCCTCTCATTAGCCCACCTTCAGTACCTCTCTTAATTGTGTCTCTCTTTTCTGGTACCCAGCCAACCCTAACCCTTCTCTCTCAAGCCCCAAAGCTTTGGAGTGAAGCAAGCACCAGGCATCTTCCATTCTGCCTCTTTTTTGCTTGCTCACTGCTGTTAGAAGCAGGGACCAAATCGGGAGGGGGAGGAGCCTGGGCCATGCTGCCCTGTGATGCTCTCACCCTTTTCGATCAACGGTATACAGAATAGAGCCTCTTCCCCCAACGCTCCTCCCCTTTCCAGGATTCCCTTTAGTTCACACCCAGCAAGCTCCCCTGAAAAGAGTTTAGGGTCTCCCCTTTCTGAGGTCTTTCCCATGGTTTATGCAATGCAGTCTCGGACTTTAGAATCAGCCTGAATGTGCATCCTAACTCTGCCTATTGGGAGCTCCATGACTTAACTGAGCTCTGCCTCGGACTCCTCATCTGCTTAATAGAGATGACAGCAATATTACACAGCACTGTCCTAGGAATCAAATGAACACACAAAGTGCTTGGCCTATTATGAATGCCAAGGAAGTGTTTATAATAGACACAGATACATAGATATTATCCAACATTTTATTTAGCTCTTGTGTGTAGTGCTAGGGATTAAACTCAGAGTCTTAAACATGCTAGGCAAGCACTCCACCATTGAGCTACATCCAATCCAGTCCCTACTTTAAGAGCTTATTGTGGGTACTTAGAGAGATGGCTTAGCAGTTAAAACCTCTTGCTACTGTCTTAGTCAGGGTGTCTAGTGCTGCGACCAAACACCATCACCAAAGAGCAAGTTGGGGAGGAAAGGGTTTATTTGGCTTACACTTCAACATTGTTGTTCATCACTGAAGGACGTCAGGACAGGAACTCACACAAGGCAGGATCCCAGAAGCTGATGCCGAGGCCATGGAGAGGAACTACTTACTGGCTTGTTTCCCCTGGCTTGCTCAGCCCACCTTCTTATAGAACCCAGGACCAGCAGTCCAGGGATGGCACCATCCACCATGGGCTGGGCCTTCTCCCAGTGACCACTAATTGAGAAAATGCCTTACAGTTGGATCTCAAGGAGGCTCCTTCCTCTGATGACTCTAGCTTGTGTCAAGTTGACGCACAAAACCACCCAGTACACTACTCTTCCAGAGGACCTGAGTTCAGTGCACACCACCCCAACAGGTGACTTATAACCTCCTTGAATTCTAGCTCCAGAGGATCGGGTGCCCTTTTCTGGCACTGTGGGTAATAATAATAATAATAATAATAATAATAATAATAATAGAAAACAAAAGTTCCTAATGTTATTTTGACAGTTAATGAAATTCTGCTTAACTCTATCATTTAACAATTTCATGTTTCTCCCCACTCATTTTTGATGGTTCTACACCTTCCAGAATATAGGATACCATTCTTCAGATTGTTGAATGATGGCCAGCAGGCTCTGAATTTCATCCTTAGGACCCATGTGTTAAAAGAGAGAACTGAGCCAGGCAGTAGTGGTGCACACCTTTAGTGCCAGCACTCGGGAGGCAGAGGCAGACGGATCTCTGAGTTTGAAGACAGCCTGGTCTACCGAGCAAGTCCCAGGACAGCCAGAGCTACACAGAGAAAACCCTGTCTCAAAAAGACAGAAAGAAAAAAAAGAGAGAGAAGAAAGAGAAAGAAGGAAGGAAGGAAAAGGAAGGAAGGAAGGAAGGAAGGAAGGAAGGAAGGAAGGAAGGAAGGAAGGAAGGAAGTTCAAAATATTCTGATTTGCTCTGCACCCATTTGTCCCCCCTCTGCTAGTAAATGCAAGCGATCAACTTCACCTGTGCCATAGGTCAGAAAATGAGTAAATGACAAAGCCGTAAACAGGACATGTTTACGTAAACATGGATTGTTCCCATGTTTCTCAACTTTGGGTGCACCTGAATCGTACACATCTGTGTGGGCGTGGGTGGGTGGGTGTGTATCCTGGAATCTACCCTTCAGAGAAGGGTAATAAATTTTAAAATTTGGGGTCAAGAGTTGGGTTTGGTTTGGGTTTTTGTTTTGTTTTTTTGAAACAGGGTTTCTCTGTGTAGCTCTAGCTCTCCTGAAACTCGCTCTGTAGACCAGGCTGGCCTCCGACCCACAGAGATCCCCCTGCCTCTGCCTCCAGAGTGCTGGGATTAGAGGTGTGTGCCACCATGCACTACTGGGATTTTTTTTGTTTGGTTTGGTTGTGTTTTTTTTTTAATTGGGAGTAGAGAGAAGGGTATTGCTATGCAGCCCAAGCTGATCTAGAACTCTCCGTTCTTCCACCTCAACCTCCTGACAGGTTTACATCCACTAAATATTAATCTAATCATCTTATTTTCGTAACAATAAAACATTATTGAGTGGGTAAGCAAATTGACCAAATTTTTCCCAGCATGTCTCCACTTTTATTTTATTTTTATTTATTTTTTTTGGCAGTTGTTTGGTTTGTTTGCTTGCTTTTCTTTAAGACAGGATCTCTCTTTGTAATCCTAACGGCCCTGGAGTTTGCTATATATGTAAACCAGGCTGTCTTTGAATCTAGAGATCCCCAGCTTCTGCCTCCGGAGTGCTAGGATCAAAGCCTCCTGCCACCTCCATGAGGTATGTCTGTACACTACTTGTTTGGAGTTGGGGGGGGGGGGTTTGTTTTTCGAGACAATATTTCTCTGTAGCTTTGGAGTCTGTCCTGGAACTAGCTCTTGCAGACCAGGCTGGCCTCAAACTCACAGAGATCTGCCTGTCTCTGCCTCCCAAGTGCTGGGATTAAAGGCGTGTGCCACGACCACTCGGCATGTCTGCACACTTGTAATGCACCCCACAGCCCCAGTTGCTTGCAGGTCTGAATCAGAAGGTTCCTGAATTCCGGGCCATCCTGAAAAGCACAGGGAGACAACACAGACAGAAAGACAGACAGGTAGGCAGGCAAGCAGAGAGGCAGAGCAAGGGACAGAGACAGACTGTAACAACAGCAATAAATTGATGATGTTTATAATTTTTCTTGCTGGAATTAATCCTGGAAGCATTCCTCCTTCGTCAGAGAGGCACTGTATAATTTACCTTGCACTTTGGCTGCAGCACTTAAGACTTCTGCCACAGCTAAAATGGGTTCGCATTCCCTGACCACAAAAGGACAGGGATGGACTTGCACGCTCACCACTCACAGCCCACAGCCTTAGCAAAGCTCCATAGAAGGCCGCTAGAGGTGCCTTAAAATGCTTCACAACCGTGATCACCCAGAGCTGAGGGAACCTTGGTGGAGTGGCGAGATGACGAGAGGGCTGGGAAGGAAGAGAACGCGTCCTCTTCCAGGGAGAGGACCTGGGAACGCACTGAGAACCGGCCTGCGCTGCCAGGAAGGAAGGTGAGGGAAGGAAAAGAATTTCAATGAGTTTGGAGAGCTTCTGCTACCCCAATAACAGAACTGGGACGGACAGCATGAGGCCTCCAATCCTCTCGGGGCCTGACGGCCAGGGCACGTGAAAACTGACGCTTCAGACTGACCAAACGGGAGCGCTTCCAACTCTGAAAAATGAGCCCCATTAACGATCAGCTCACCCACCAGCCAACCCTCCACTTCCCTCCTTTAGAGACGCACTACCAATTACCCAACGCCAAACGCGGAGGGCGGCTCCGGCGTCACGTGACGCCGCGGCCACGTGACCCCGCCCTGGCGAGCCGAGGCGCGACCCAGCTCCCGCAGCCCGAGGGGAGGGGCCCGTTGTGCCCAAACCCAGCCAGATTCGACCATGCTGTCCCGCCTGCTCAAAGAACATCAAGCCAAGCAGAACGAACGCAAGGAGCTGCAGGGTGAGCGCAGTCCCTTCGGCCCTCCCGGCCGCGGCCTGGCGTCTGCCGGAAGCCTGGGGCCCGGGCAACCTCCCAGATCAAGGGGAGGGCGCCGGCTAGCGGGCGACCCGAGTGCAGGGCAGGGAACTGGGGCACTTCTGCAAATTCCGTTCCCTTGCCAACCCGCTCGGGTCCCTTCGGCAACTCCCCCATCCCGCCGAGGCGACGTCTGAGCCCCGCCCCTGGCTCTTGATACGCGGTGCCCAGAGGCCCAGGCAGCCTCTCACCGGAAGTGGGAGGGAGTTGGGGCCGCCCAGTGGCTGGGTTCCAGCGGGTCTGCCACCACAGCTAAGGCTGTGAAGCGCGCGGATCCTAAGGCCCAGACTGGGAATCCTGTAGTTGCCAATCCATTGCTCAAAGTAATGGAGAAAGGGTGTCTGGGAAGAGGCCTGGGCGTGCTTGAGGGGGTCCCTTCCCCTTGCAGGATGCCAATTTCCTCACCTCTAAAATAAAGGGGTTTGGTTTTATGTTTGTGAGGTTCTTTTTTAAGGTCTGTCGTTAGTTGACCAGAATAGAAAGTTTCCAGGTTAGTAAGAAGTACGTAGGGAACCCCTTGGCACCACCTCTTAAATACGAAGTCGGCTCCAACCACTTTCTCCTTCCCCAGAGAAGAGGAGGCGAGAGGCCATCAGTGCAGCGACCTGCCTGACCGAAGCTTTGGTGGATCACCTCAATGTGGGGTATGAACCTCGTTCCTCAGCTCGTTTCCTCCATCCACCCTGGTTAGACAAAGTCTGGGCCATCCTCCTAAAGGATCCAGGTGCCCCAGTTAGTCCCCTGACCTCCGTCCCCCAAATGTAACTTCACGGAGACCTGAGTCAGCTTTGACCCCTAAGCAGCTGCAGTGGTCAGGAAAGTTGCCAGAATCCCCCCCCCATACCAACCTCCCTGGCACAGCTTGATGCCACCTGGCGAACTCGATTCACCCTTTCAGATCCAGCTGTCACTTGGGTGGGAGGGAAGGACAACCTGTCTCACCACATCCCGCTCTCCTTCCTTCCCTCCTACTCTCTGGCAAGCCTGGGAAACAACTGGCAGGAACAAGAGAGCCCAGCTGGTAGAACTGAGGAAGAGCCTGTGCCAAGAGCTATGACAAAACCAGGCTGTCTCTTCCCTTCCTTCTGGGTCTCCAGGGACTCTACCCCCAGCCTCTACCCCGAGTGAGGAGGCCGGTGATAGCCAAAGACTTGAAAAGGCTTCCTGGAGCTGTGTGACTCAGAGAAGCGCAGAGATGGTGCCTTGATAGTCTGCCTACGGGAAGAAAGGAGGCTCACGCTATGCCTTCCACTCAGGGCAAGCAGAACGGCTCGGTTGTAAATCCAGAGACTGAGTCACCCAAGGGAGATGTGCAGGGCTTGGGGTCATCTCCATTACTCATCTGAGAGATTAGGTGGAAAATGGCCGTGGTTTGGGGCCTCTGGTCTCCTTGGTCTCCAGACAGCTGTCCTCTCTCCATGCTCCCCCATTGGCACCTTTGCTACCATTTGTGAGGCTGTTAGATGCCACCCCGCATTCAAACTTCCAGGGCAGCTAAGCCAAATCCAGATTAGAAAGGGTTTTGTGTTGCTACCCACAGCTCCTGTTCTCCAGAAAACGAAACAAAGGCTTGTCTGTCTCAGCCCTTGTCAGGTGCCCTGACCGCTTTCCCGGACCCCCACACACGCATTCCAGTGGGTGGCGGCACCGGATGTGGAGTCTCCTTTCTGACCTAGAGCAATGGGATCGGGAACGAAAGGTCCTCTGCTAGTAAGAGAGAAAACGGCAGTTACATTAAAAAAGAAGCAAAAAAATCAGAGCACCAACCCCTTGGTAGTCATGGCAACCACAGCCAGAACCTTGATTGACCAGAAAAGAAGTGTTGCCCAGGGTGTAAGGACAGGAGTGTGTCGTGTGTGTGTTCACTCGTCTTTGTGGGTGAAAGGAGTGTGGGAGGGAGAGTTAGGTGTGGCAGCAAGTGCCCGTACACCTGTAATCCCAGCAGGAGGATTGGGTCGAGGCCAGCTTCATCCCCATAGCAAATCTGAGGTCCTCCTGGGCCACATAAGACCCTGTCTCGCCGGGCGGTGGTGGCGCACGCCTTTAATCCCAGCACTTGGGAGGCAGAGGCAGGCGGATCTCTGTGAGTTCGAGACCAGCCTGATCTACAAGAGCTAGTTCCAGAGCAGGCTCCAAAACCACAGAGAAACCCTGTCTCGAAAAAAAAAAAAAAAAGACCCTGTCTCAAAGGGAATGGGTGTGAGAAGGCCAAGAAAATCTCTTGAGATAGGCTTATTTGACCCAGGGTTCCTAAGGAGGGGGCTTACTCTCCCATCTCATCCCAGATTCAGGGAGGGGCCTGGTTTCTTTCCCAGCTTCTCGCTGAGAACACGGGCCTTCAAATCACTGCCAGATGTGTCCCTGCTGCTGAGTTTTCCCACACTCCCTTTTCCCTTCCAGCTTCTTCCTCGGGGATATCCCCCAGGTTAACCCTCCCTGCCCCATCTCAGCTACAGAAACTCCTTGAGAGAATAAGGAACGGTATGTTTCTACCAGCTCCCAGATTGGCTTTCTTGGGAACCCTAGAGTTGTAAGGAGCCTGCTTTGTTAGGGTCATACCCAGAAAAGGCCAGAATCCCAAGGCTTTCCCAGCCCTACCTCCTGGCTGATCCTCCCAGCACGGTCATAGGCCCTGAGGACCACCCCCTGTGAACTGGATGAGCTGACATCCTCCTCCTCCTCCAATCCCTAGTGTGGCCCAGGCCTACATGAACCAGAGGAAGCTGGACCATGAGGTGAAGACCCTACAGGTCCAGGCTGCCCAGTTTGCCAAGCAGACAGGCCAGTGGATTGGAATGGTGGAGAACTTCAACCAGGCACTTAAGGTGGGCCACACTCAACACATAGTTGTCTTTATTTGAGCCCCCACTGGCTAGCTTCAGTCTCATAACTGTCTCAGACATAGGGTTAATGAGGAAGTGGGGTGGGCCCAGATATTCCTTCTGGTGTCAGATCAGAAAAGGCAGAAAGGAAGGGAAGGAAGGAAGGAAGGAAGGAAGGAAGGAAGGAAGGAAGGAAGGAAGGAAGGAAGGAAGGAAGGAAGGGAAAGAAAGAGAGAGAGAGAGAGAGAGAGAGAGAGAGAGAGAGAGAAAGCAAGCAAGAAAGCAGGATTTGGGGATGTGACTCAGTGACATGTTGTTTAGGGCCCTGGGCTCTACAGAAAACCCTCAGTATGGTACATAGTCCAGTCGTACCAGGTACCCTGGAGCCTGAGGCAGGAGGATAGCTTGAGCCAAGAGTGGAAGCCAACCTGAGTAATGTTGCAGTAATCCACCTCAAAGAAAGGCAGACAGACAGACAGACAGAAAAGCAGCTGGTGTATCTGAGTGAGCGACCTCAGCCTGGGACGCGTAATCTAACCACCCTGATTCCTAGCCTCCAGTCTCCTCTCCCCTTCCCAGGAAATTGGGGATGTGGAGAACTGGGCTCGGAGCATCGAGCTGGACATGCGCACCATTGCCACAGCACTGGAATATGTCTACAAAGGGCAGCTGCAGTCTGCACCGTCATCCTAGCCTCTCTCCTCTCCCCAAACCCTCTTCTTACCCTCCTGCATGGGAGGGAAACTGGTAGGCCACAAATAAAACACAAGGTTCCATTCTGTGTGGTGTGTTTGACAGAGTCACTAGCTCCTGCATGGTAGTGGGGTTTCCAGGTTGTTTCCCTGTGGACCAGTGCCTTTGGTGGAGGGTGACAATATTCCTCTTACTGCACCTTCTCTTCCTTGAGCCTGGTGCAGGTGCCTTTTGGCTGGGCCGGAAGTTTCCTCATCCCTGCCCAGAGGCCTCTGCTCGAAACTTTCTACTTCCAGACTGGAGTGTCCTGCAGGGAATTAAGGCCGGGAGCAGACCTAGTCCTTGGCTCTGGCTCTCTGCCCCACCACATGCTCACATGCTCTCTCAGGCTGCGCTAAGCGGTGTCATGAGTCTGGGCCAGGTGGGAGATTAATTCCTGGGGACGCTTCAGAGCTGAGAAGGAAATAAAAAAAAATAAATAACAGGTCTAGGGCCACCCACAGAGAGGGGCAGCTGCCATCCTTGGTAGTTCCTACCTCCTAGGAGACAGTGACATAGCCGGTCAAGAGGCCAGGCTGAGAAAGACAGCCTAAGGGGGGCCTGGGCAGAGCTGCCCTCTGCCAAAACCTAGCTTCAGCCAAGCAGGCTTCAGCCTCTTAGCTCCTCCTCCTCATCGCTGCTGCCCTCACCGCCCCCCAAACAAGGAGACACTTAACACCCCTGCTCCGCAGCAGGAGTCCACCCCTCCAGACTTTGGCCTTAGCTGTAGCGAGTGTGGGAGCAAAGTCTGGATGAAAAAGCTTCACACGTTGTGTGCCTGCCTGCCTGCTTTGCCCAGAGGTGAGTGGAGCGGTGGGAACGGGCCGGGTGCTCGGAAAAGACTTGCTAGGGACGGCATGTGTTGGTCGTTCAGGCTTCCAGCTTCACGCGCTGTCCTCGCACAGCAGCCCTTTGATCTCCCACAGTGCTGAGATGGCCCTGGTGGGTATCACAGCGCAGTCTGCTAAATGAGAAAACAGGTTCCAAGACAGTGCAGGTGTGCAGCTTCACTTTGAGGCCACCAGGGCTGAAATGCAGGGCTCTCGACTCCAGAAGTAAGGCAAGGATGGATGCAGAGCGTCTTGGTGTTCCTGGATTAGTAGAAGGTACAGTGGTACCCCAGGTCCCTCTGCTCCCACACAACACGTTTGTCCAAAGATCCAGCTCAGGTTGATTTCATTAGCTACAAACGTTAGCTTGTTTGCTAGTGTGTGCCCGCATCTGTTTGGCACAATAAGCCATAACCTGCCAATCATCTGCCAAGCAGATGGTTTCTTGGTTTGTCTGCTCAGACCAGACATTTCCAGCGTAGTAGTCGGTAGGGGCCAGGGCTGAAGGGGCAGAGGGAATGACAAGCTTTCCCGCCCAGTCTAGGCTGCCATCTGCAGGGCACCGCATCTAACCATGTGGCTGCCTCTGCTCCTGGGTGCCTTGCTGGGGGCAGTGCTGTGGTTGCTCAGAGACCGGCAGAGACTGCCTGCCAGCGATGCTTTCATCTTCATCACTGGCTGTGACTCGGGCTTTGGGCGCCTTCTGGCACTGCAACTTGACCAGAAAGGCTTCCAAGTCCTGGCCAGCTGCCTGACCCCCTCTGGGGCAGAAGACCTACAGCAGATGGCCTCCTCCCGCCTCCACACAACACTGCTGGATGTCACCGATCCCCAGAACGTCCAGCAGGTTGCCAAGTGGGTAAAGACACACGTTGGAGAAACTGGTGAGTAGTGGAGGTTCCCCGGGAACCTGGTCTCTACATTAATCCCAGGAGTCACTGGGGCTGTGGGGAGGAATGGGGTTTAAATCCTCCCAGGAAGGAAACCTTCCCAGAACCCCAGCCGGTGTCTGTCATTTCCCCACAGGGCTTTTTGGTCTGGTGAATAACGCTGGCGTGGCTGGTGTCATCGGGCCTACACCATGGCTGACAAGGGATGACTTCCAGCGCGTGCTGAATGTGAACACACTGGGTCCCGTCGGGGTCACCCTCGCCCTGCTGCCTCTGCTACAGCAGGCCCGGGGCCGGGTGGTCAACATCACCAGCGTCCTAGGTCGTCTAGCAGCCAATGGCGGGGGCTACTGTGTTTCCAAGTTTGGCCTGGAGGCCTTCTCGGACAGCCTGAGGTGAGGGTGCACAGCTCCAGCCCAGCCTGGAGAGGGACGGGGATCTTACTAGCAGGTACACTGGATGCTGGCACAGGCCAGAACAGGAAGAGGAGACAGGGTGATAGAGAGCTGAAACCCCAGGCTTTATCACCTACAAGCTATGTCCTTAAATAGCTTGCACTTGTGTGTGTTATTTGAGACAAATCTCACTGTGCCATCCTGACTGAGCTGGGACTCATAGAAATCAGCCTGCCTCTGCCCCTCTGCCTCCTAGTGCTGAGCTTAAAGGTGTGTGAGCACCCCACACCAAGCAGGGACTTTTGGTTTCTTTTTTTTTCCTGCAGTTTTTCGAGACAGGGTTTGTCTGTACAGCCCTGGTTGTCCTGGAACTCACTTTGTAGACCAGGCTGGCCCCAAACTCACCAAGATCTGCCAGCCTTTGCCTCCCAAGTGCTGGAATTAAAGGTGTGCACCACCACTGCCCGACCTACTTGTTTTTTTGAGTCAGGGTTGCACTCTGTAGTCCAGGCTGGCCCCAAATTCTTAGCAATCCTCCTACTCAGCCTCCTGAGCACTGCCATTACAGATGTGAGCCACCACACACCTAACTAGGTTATTTCTTTATATTTATTTTTTTTCTTCCAAATCTGTTAAGTCAGAGTGAGGGTTGCCTCATGGGGGTTCAGAGCAAAGTGGGGTATGTACAAGAACCCATCAGTGCCTTAGATGTTGGGGAAACCTTTTGTCATTTATTTTTAAATGGCATTTGCTTACACACACACACACACACATATATAAAACAGACACACATACATATTTATTGTGTGTGCGCAAGCATGAATGTATGGGTGCCATGGCATGCATGTCGAAGTAAAGCCATGGGAGTCTGTTCTCTCTGAGGTGGCGAGGCAGGAGCCCTTCCTCCCTGATGAGTCATCCCACCAGCCCTCACATCACTATTTTTGTTGTTTGTTTTTTGTTTTTCGAGACAGGGTTTCTCTGTGTACCTCTGGAGCCTGTCCTGAACTCGCTCTGCAGTTCCAGGCTCCAGGCTGGCCTCAAACTCACAGATATCCTCCTGCCTCTGCCTCCCGGGTGCTAGGATTAAAGGTGCCACCGTCACCTGGCTCTTCATATCACTGTTAACAGAAAACCTAGGATTTTTTCTTTCCACCCTCTCACCCATTCTGTATGAATAGCTATTACTGTGGGTAGGAGTGTTGAGACACACCCCTAGGCCAGGTCTGCCCTTCAGTTTTGAGAAGGGTCTACTATAGACCAGGAGGTTTTTTTTTTTTTTTTTTTTTTAATGTGTTTTAGTGTTTGACCTGCATGTATGTCTTATATGAAGGTGTCAGATCCCCTGGAACTGGAGTCACAGACAGTGGTGAGCTGCCATGTGGGTGCTGGGACTTGAACCTGGGTCCTCTGGAAGAGCAGCTAATGCTCTTAACCGCTGAGCCAGTTCTGTCCTTTTTCCTTTTATTCTTGAGATAGGGTATCACTTTGTAGCCTAGACTGGCCTCACTATGCAAGCGCTGGGCTCACAGACACAGCCTTCACTTCGGGCCTCCCATAACATCTGAACAACAATGTTCAAAGTCGGTGGGACCGTAAGGAGCTAAGACAACCATGGGAGCAGGAGAGTCTGAATTTGAGACAGAAGCCCAGCGAGTCAGGAAGGCCGCCTTCCTCACCGTTCCCAACAGATAATCTCATTGCCTCTGTCCGCTTGCCTGTTCTTGCAGTCAGCATCACGGAACACAGATACACTTGGGTCTCAGGCCAGAACAGAGCGGCAGGATGCACCCCCACCTGAACTATCAAGTCACCCGCCAGCTAATACCAGTCTAGAGTCCTCACACCCAGTACTCAGGACTCAATCTTACAAGGCTCTAGACCAAGAACTGACAGCCTGCAGTTATCAACCACATGGGCTCAGCTGCCTTCAGGCTAACAATGGTTTTATATTTTTAAATAGTTACATTGTAAATGGTCATACATTAATTTTGCCAGATATTGTGGCATACACCTTTTAATCCCAGCACTCAAGGCAGAGGCAATAGTATCCCTGAGTTTGAGACCAACCTGGTCTACATAGTAAGTTCCAGTCCAGCCAGGGCTACATGGTAAAACCCTGCAGCAAAATAAATAAAAACACTAATTTTGTCTGGCCTGTAGTATGTCAAAATTTAGTATCAAGAAAAAGTAGGGGATGGGGGGATGGGGTGGGGAGAGGCTCCCCAGTTATGATCGCTGGATCATGAGGATCCATACCCACGTAACATGATGCCCTCTCCTGAACTTCATGCGTATGTGCACATACACTCACACATGTGCACACACACACACGTGCACACACGCACACATTTACGTGAATCTTTTTGAAGACAGGAACAGAAGGATCCTGAATTCAGAGTTAATCTGGACTACATTAGCAGCATGAGGCTTTAGGCTTGATCCCAAGCACCTACCACCACGAAAGTAAAGGAAATACAGCTGCTAAGCATTAATCTAGTTAACAGGAGAAAATACATAGTAGAGGTGTGCTTCGTGAGACCCACCCATAATTCCAAGACTAGGGAAGCTGAGGCAAGGGACTGAGGCCAGCCTGGGCCACAAAACAATCCCCCCGCCCCCGCAGAGTGATATAGGTCTGTAATCCTAGCATTTTTCCAGGCCAACTTCTACTACGTAGCAAACTCAAGCTACATGAAAACCAATCTCAAAAAATTTTTTTTTCTTTCAAGCCAGCAAAATGGCTGAGCGCTTCCTTACAAGCCGGACATCCTGAGTGTAGTGGACATCCATGGTGGAAGAAACCAGGCTGTCCTGTGACATCCAGACATGGACAGTGGCATACACACATACACAAGATTAGCCCAGACTACACAGTGAGACCCTGTCTCATAAAATAAATTTTAAAAAATGAGAGAGAGATATCCAGTTAACATAACGGCTCACACCTGTAATCCCAATCCATGGAAGGCAGAGACAGAAGTTACCAGTTCAGTGCTAGCCTGGGCTATGTGAGACTCTGTCTCAAAACACAAAAACAAGGAGTCAGGGAGATGACTCGGAGGATAAGAGTGATTAAAATCTGCTCTTGCAGAGGACCAGACTGGTCCCCAGCACCCACATGGTGGGTGGTTCACAGCAGCCTGTAACTCCCCCAGCACCCACAAGGTGGCTCACGACAGCCTGTAACTCCAGCTGCAAGGGACCTGACACCTTCTGACCAGTGAAGGCTCCTGCATACCCATGAACTCATGCAACGCACATAAATATTCAATAGGCTTTAAAAAGAGACTATAAGGAAAACAAACTGGAAGATACCAGCCCTGGGCTGGATGGTGAGGAGCAGTTTCTGGTCCACCATACACAGGCCCGAGGTTTATCCTCAGTGCCAGGAAGAAAAACAAGAAGCTCCCCATGCTTCCCATCCCAGGCCCACCAGCAATAGCCTTTCCGGTCAGGATGCGCGTCCCCTCACTCATGGGACCCCTCTGCCCACCCTCCAGGCGGGACGTGGCTCCATTTGGAGTAAAAGTCTCCATCGTGGAGCCTGGCTTCTTCAGAACCCCTGTGACCAGCCTGGAGAGTCTGGAAAACACACTGAAGTCTTGCTGGGCCCGGCTACCACCGGCGACACGGGCCCATTACGGGGAAACCTTCCTCACTTCTTGTGAGTAGCTGGGCCCATATTGAGTGCACGGTGGGAAAAAGAGGGCCAGGAAGGTCAGGCCTCGTAGGGAGGAAAATGAAAGGTGGTGTCGCTTCCCAAACTGGGCAGCCAGCCCAGGTGATGTATAAGACAGCCTAAGAGGGATGGCGGGGAGGGAGGGAGCGCGCGCACACTAACTACGGGCATCTTCCAAGATACAGATCTCCAAGTGCAGCGCCGGGTCATGAACCTGATCTGTGACCCAGACCTGGCGAAGGTGACCAGCTGCCTGGAGCATGCCCTGACTGCTCGTCACCCCCGAACCCGCTACAGCCCGGGCTGGGATGCCAAGCTGCTCTGGCTGCCTGCCTCCTACCTTCCGGCCGGCCTGGTGGACGCTGTGCTCACCCGGGTCCTTCCCCGGCCTGCACAGTCAATCTCCTGATTCCAACTTTCCAGCAAAGGGCTGATTGTGAAGGGCAAACCATGTATTTCTGTCTCCACTCTGGCGCTGCCTGGTTCCTGGCTCAAAGCTGGCTCTCAATAAATATGTATTGTTTTAAAAGAAAAAAGTAGGTGGACAGAAGTGAAGGTACTCGTGGGAGCCTGGCAAGATTTAGTGTCTAAAATCCCTAAGCTGCCTAGAGCGGGTACTCTTTACTGCCTGCAAAACTTCTGTTGTCCACTGGGGGGTGTAAGGAACTACCTTCCACTTAGAGAGGCTTTTTGGAGCTGCACTTGGAGAGATGGCCACAAGAGGGCACTTTTGTCCGATTTTTCTGCGTGGAGTAGTGAGCATTCATTTGCACCTGGCAGGACATTATCTAACGTTTGTCGGACAGAAGGGCAGGTGATGAAAATGCTCAGAGCCGGATTGGGTGGCTTCCATGGAAGAAGGAAATACTTAAATTCTATTATCTAATGCAAGAATCAAAACACTGGCCGCATAGGTCTCAAGCAACTTAACCATTCGAAAAAGGAGCCAGACCTCCTCAAGAACTGAGAGGGAGGAGTCTGCTGGCCCTCAAAGCATCAGAAGGCCAAGAGTTGTCCAAAATAGACATGGGCCAGGCTTTACCATGTAGGCCCTTTGTGGAAAAATCCGTTGGTCTTATGCAGGATATGGCCTCGCAAATGCTCTAGGAACACTGAAGACCCAGCAAACAACACAAAACAGGGCTCAGAGAGAGGACACTGACACCTCCTCCTCTGGTCCCCACTTCTCCCACAGCCAAACCAGCCAACACTAACAAAAGACTCCTTTCCCAAATCCCCCTAAATATGCCTGCCTATTCCCTGGGCAGGGGCTGGGAGAAGGAAAAGGAAGCGGGCCATCCTTCATTCTAAGATAAACTGAGAACATCTCCTTTTCAGGTCTGAAAAAATAATCCGTTTAATTGAAAAACCTGGAGAATCCACTCCCTTAGATGAAAAGACAGAAGAGATCAGACCCCGCCCCCTACATTACTTCATAGCCACTTCGGATACTTTTCACCAGACAGCAGGAGAAGATGATTCCCAGGACCTGAAAGGAGAGATGGAGATGAGGGTGCGGAGGAGGCAAGACCAGCTTCCCCAAACCCATCCAAGGGCCACTCTGCCCAGGCTCCCCAGATGCCCTGCACGTGTTCCTCACCTCCACAAAAGCAATACCCAGGGCTACCGCAGCCACCAGCAATATATTCTTCCTCAGCTCGGCCCCCATGCTCTGGACGCAGCCCTGAGGGAAAAGCAAGCATGAATACCAACAGAAAGAGACGTCCTACCTCCCTCCTATTCCATGTCCTAGCCCTCTCCTCCCTGGAGCTCAGCCCCAGCCCTGATCCCGTTAGCCTCTCTCCTGCCTCCTGAAACATTTCCCAAGTTTTCCCGGTCTAATGTCTTCTCCCTACCTGAGTATGGATCGTGGGTAACTTGAAGTCAGTCCCACAGCCCACAGTGACGTTGAGGCAGCAGGAATCGGGGACTCGGTCCTTGGCCATCCCAGGGACAGTCCCCCAGTCTGTGTAGTTATTAGCCCCACAGCAGTTAAACTAGGAGAACGAGGAAGGGAGGGAGGAAAGCTGCTCAATCAAGCCAGAGATAAGAACCTTCCATCCCCACTGTCCCTCTCCGCGGCCTTCCCACTCACTCGCTCCTGCCACCTGTCCAGAACCGAGGCTGTTCTGTTGTCTTTCAGGTAATTCTGCATCTGCTTCTGGAAGCTCTTACTGAACTCTGACTCCACCTACGAGTAGGAAAGCATGTCGGAGAGAGAAAATTCAGGCCCTAGAGTCCCAGGGTGACCCGAGCCAGGGCTCCCCTGTTCCCTGCTTACCTTGTCTCTGAACACGTAGCCAGCAATGGCCACAGCCACCTCCACAAGCACGATGAGAGACAGGAAGACAGCAAACTGCAGAAGCACAGGACAGGCATCAGGTTTGACGTCTGGATCTAAGAGGCTTGTTCTGACCCAGTCAATTCCTGGTGCTCCCCACCCACCCACCTCACCACAAAAATGCCCTCCGGCCGTCACAGGAGTCACGCTGTCCCCCGTCACTCACTGTAATCATAAGACAGGAGTTCTCCTTGCAGGCCCCACAGCAGCCCACAAAGGCCACCAGGAAGAGGAAGGCGCCCACTGCAATGATGACCACAGGCAACAGGGAGGCTGGCGTGGTCTCCTGGCTGATGGTCTGATTCAAGAAAACCTGAGCTGCTACACCAACTGCAATCAATCCCACGGCACAGGCCTGGGGGGAAAAGATGGGTTTGGTCAGATCCTCACCCTCACACCTTATCTCCACCCAGAAAACAGGTTTTTGTTTGTTTTTGTTTTTGTTTTGTTTTGTTTTTAGAAACAGGGTTTCTTTGTGTAACAGCTCTGTTACACAAAGAAACCCTCTCTGTAGACCAGGTTGGCCTCAAAATCACAGAGATCCACCTGCCTCTGCGTCCCCAGTGCTGGGATTAAAGGCGTGCGCCACCACCGCCTGTCCCAGAAAGCAGACTGTTAACACCTCCGGGGAGCCCTGACTGTAAAGAAGGCAGTCTGCCCATCTGTGTCCCACAGGGAAGACTGGGAAGTCGTTCAAGACACTCGGGGAGGGGGGATCAGGTGTCACACCTTCCTGTAAATGGCTTTTCACACGGAGAACTCTCGGGTAGACTCTCCAGAACTGCCCCCTCACTCCAGTGACTAAGGTCCTAGGGCCAGCTAGGCCAGGGAGAAAGAGGGGGGTAAGAGTGGCCCCACTCTGAACAAACACTAGCTTCTCAAGGCAGGAGCAAAAGAAAGTGGGCTGGGCCTTTACTTCCCCCCACCTCCATGAGAGGGTAGAGAAGAGAGATGAATACATAGGGTGGGGATTGGGGTAGCCCCGTGGCGATACCATCAGACCGTTGGCAGGTTGCCCCACTACCCCATATCACAAATGGTTGGGTCACCAGACAGGAAGGGCCAGGAGGGGGTTGAGCGGGGATGCTGCCCATCTAGGGTGGCCATTCTCTGTCCAAACTCTCCTCCGAGGACCCGGAAAGCCAGCGGGAAAGGGGTGCGTTCTGCCCTGGGCCGCTTCTTCCGGCCTTCCTTCCACATCTGGCCTCCAGCTGCCTCCATTCCTGGGTCCCTCACCCCTCATGGCTCTCGCTCCAAGACTCCCCGCACCCCGTCCCTCTGCCCCCACTACTCACGCAGAAGGCCAGCAGAAGAACGTAGAGCAAGAACTTGACACACTTCATTCCTCCTTCCACCGCCATGGCTGCTGGGCCTGGGTCCGCGGAAAGCACAGGGATCGGATCAGACCGAGGGGGCACCGGCTCGGCAGCTCCCCGCCGGCCCTCGCAGCCTTCCCTGCGCGGCCCCCACCGCGGCCCTTCCCACCCGGAAACCCGCGCTCAGATCCACGTCTCCCTGTCCCCCTCCGCGCTGCGGCCGCACAGGGGTGGGGGGCGCGCAGCGAGCGGGACCTCGGGATCCCAGGACGCACGGAGGGCGCGGCCGGGCACCGTGCAGACCTCGACCCCGGCGGCCGGGCGACGCACCGCAGCCGGTCCTTCCTGCGCCGGATCCGGACTGCGACCACCGCCGGCCGCCGCCCAGCGCCGAAGCCTGCGCTCGGCAGACCGCGACCCCGGAGCCGCCAGGGCCTCCCCACCCCCACCCCCCGGGGCGGCGCGCCAGACGCCCCGCGGGCGTCGCCAACTTCGAGGCAAAGTTGCTCGAGGGCCCGGGCGAGCAGCCGGCTGCTCCCGGGCGGCTGGGCGCGCGTCCCCCCGGGGCGCCCCCGGGGACCCTCGGCACGCGCGGCCACGGCCTCACCTGCGCTCCCCGACGTCGCACGATGCTCTCCGGCCGCGGGTCAGCCGCCGTCTCCCCGCCTGTGCCCCCCGCTCGCGCCCCGCCTGCCGCGCGGCCCCGCCCCGGCTCCAGCCAGCCCCCTCCCCCGCGGGGTGGCCGCCAGCCTCCCTCGTGACGCGGGAACAGCTGCGGCCTGAGTCACCGGGGCTGGCGGGCGAGGGGGAGGCGAGCCCCCCGCCCGGGCAGGGCCACGTGGCCCCTACCGGGAAAGCCCGAGCCGGGCGCCGGACCCCGGCTCCGTCCGGTTCCCGCGGCCCGCAGAGGACGGAGAGGCCGCCCAGAGTTGCCCAGAGGCAGAGACGAGGCCAAGTGTCAAAATGGCCTTCGGCCGACTGCAACCCCCACCGAGAGTCACGAGAGCCACGCACCTCCCGCTCCGTCCCGGTTCGAGCCCCCGCCCCCATCCCCGAGCCCGCGGAGAGCGGTGCATTGGGTGGGGCGAGAGTAAACACTTCCAGAAAGCCCCTGGCTTCACGTCCCAGCAGTCTCCCAGCATTCTAGACTAGGGTGTTCGGGTCCCAACTTCTCCATTTTCTGGGACTCCTGGGCTGTGGAAACTGGAGGAAGATCTTGTCTTGAGCCGATCCACAAGTCAATTACAACACGTCAGAGCCTGGGCCCTCCTTCTGGGAAAAGATTAACAAAGTCTGCGCTCCATAACTCCTGAGTCAGCCAGTGGTTGAAGGAGATGTGAGAAAGGGCACCAAGGCTAGCAAGGAGTTTGTCGAATAAACTTCACCCTCTTGTTCCTCTTCTCATCAGAAAACGGGAAAGCTTTAATCACGCCCTTATCCCAGCACTCAGGAGGCAGAGGCAGGCGGATCTCTGAGAGTTCGAGGCCAGCCTGGTCTACAAGAGCTAGTTCCAGGACAGCTAGTGTGTAACACAGGGAAACCCTGTCTCGGAAAAAAAACAAAACAAAGACAGGGAGAGAGGGAGAGAGGAAGAGAGAGGGAGAGGAGAGAGAGAGAGAGAGAGAGAGAGAGAGAGAGCGAGAGAGAGAGAGAGATCAAAGCCGGTGAAGGCAGGAGCTCCCTTGTGCCGCCACGCCACCGCCACCGATGGTTCCCGAAAGAGCTGTCATGAATAGCCGAAAGGGAAGCAACCTTCACACTCCTAGCCTGAGCTCAGTTATTTCCACAACAGCTCCTTCTGTGAGTTGCTCACTGAGTCTGAAGAGGAGAAAGTGTGCACTAAGAAACAATTAGAGCCGGGCAGTGGTGGCGCACCCCTTTAATCCCAGCACGCAGGGAGACAGAGGCAGGCGGATCTCTGTGAGTTTGAGGCCAGCCTGGTCTACAGAGCGAGTTCCAGGACAGGCTCCAAAGCTACTGAGAAACCTTATCTTGAAAAACAAAGAAGGGAGGGAGGGAGAAGGAAAGGAAAGGAGGGGGAAGGGAAAGAAGGTTAAGGAAGGGAGAAAGAAAGAATTAGAACTTAAGGCTTTCTCAGGCCCCACGTTGGGCACCAGAATGTAGTTTTTTGGTTTTTGGTTTTTTTAATTCTTTATATTTTGCACTTTGGAGACCCACAACTCAACTCCCAAATAAATAAACAACAACTTATTATTCTTTCTTATCAATGCCTGGCCTTAGCTTGACTTGTTTCTAGTGTGTGGTGTGTGTGTGTGTGTATGTGTGTGTGTGTGTATCTCACTAAATTGTTCAGGATGACTTTGAATTTCTTAAATTATTCCATCTATCCTTTATTTTTGGACTTTATCTTTATCCTGTATACCTTTCTCTTCTTCTTACTCCAAGGCTTGCTGCGTAGCTGGGTGGCTGGCCCCTGGAGTCCTCCCTGCTCCCTGTTCCCGCTCCTCAATCTTCCATCTTCCCCGATTCCCCCTGTTCATTCTCTTTCCTTGCCAGCTCCACCTAACTTTTCCCTGCCTTGCTACTGGCCATTCAGCTCTTTATTAAATCAATCAGGTGTTTTAGGCAGGCAAAGTAACACAATTTCACAGAGTCAAACAAATACAGTTGTAAAAGAGTACAGCACATCTTTCCATAGCATAAACAAATGTAACACACCTTAAAATAAGGCGTCCCTTCCTGACCTCACATGGCACCATACATAGACGTACACTGCGCATACAGAGAAAGGTAACATGCATGAAAACAGACAGACCTGGAGGTCTCGCAAAGACAGGCATCGCGTGTTTTCTCTTAGGTGGAGTCTATATTTTTAAGAGGAGATGGTAGTAAATGCAGGATTATTGTTAGGGATGTGGAAGGGAAAAGAAAACAGAGGATGACTAAGAGGGAATAACGGGGCCAGAGAGATGGTTTGGTGTCTAAGAGCACGGACTGTGCTTCCAGAGGACCCGGGTTCAATTCCCAGCACCCACATGACAGCTCACAACTGTCTGTAACTCCAGGATCCAGCACCCTCACACAGACATATATATATACAGGCAAAAACATCAATTAAGCCGGGCGGTGGTGGCGCACGCCTTTAATCCCAGCACTTGGGAGGCAGAGGTAGGCGGATCTCTGTGAGTTCGAGACCAGCCTGGTCTACAAGAGCTAGTTCCAGGACAGGCTCCAAAGCCACAGAGAAACCCTGTCTCGAAAAACCAAAAAAAAAAAAAAAAACATCAATTAAATTAAGAATAAAAGAGAGGAAATAGCAGGGGTAAATAGTCACGTATGGGAATGTCATAAAGCCAGGCAGGGGTAATGGACCCGCACTTGGCAGGCAGAGATAGACAGATCTCTGAGAGTTTGACGCCAGCCTTGCCTACAGCGTGAGTTCCAAGACAGCCAGAACTACACAGAGAAACCCGGTCTCAAAAAAAACCGAAAAAGAGAAAGAAGTGTCAAAATGAAGCCCCTGACAATGCTGCCTCATCCAGCACAGAGCGAGCCCTGGAGAGCTGACTGGGCTAGTGGAGGGGTGAAGACGTACAGGCACATGGACAGAGAAGCCGGCACCCGGTGGAGCACGTGTGTTTTCTGAAGAAGCACTCCACACATTTACTGTGTTTACTGAACAGTGACATGAGAAGGGTGGGAGCCTTCTGTAGGGAGAGGCCTCGGGCTGTAAACAACAGGTGGGAGGAAGCTGCTGTCTGATGCTTTCTGTGAACTCAGTCAGCATCCACACAGGAACCCGAGGAGGGCTTCGCGGATTCCCGGAGAAGACCGGGAGAAGCTTTGCTGATTCCTCTGGGTGTGTGGCACTGGAGTCTTTAATACAGCCGTGCTCACATTCCTCGGGACTTCACCTGCCCTGGCACATTGACTCAGGGCTCACTTCACTTCCCACACAACGTAAATCCACTGGAAAGGAAAATGCAAAGATAAGGCTGGGCTGGGCTGGGCTGGCTGGGCTGAGATGCAGTGGCCAGAATTATGTCCTCCTAGAAGAATACACCAAGCACATTAGAGACCTGGCTCTCCCTGATCACTGCAGGATATGGAGGAGAAGTCAATGCCTTAGAAAAGAGTATTCATGGGTTTTCCTATTGTGCTTCTACCAGAAGCCAGGCCTGTACTGGGCACAGGGCAGCAAGGACAGAAAGAGAGTTGGTCTGTCCTCTGCCATGTTCTATGCACACTGCAGGACGGCAGAAACTCCTGGTAAGCCACAAGAGCTCTGGGGGAGAGTGGACTCCAAGTTGAGTGGATTCTCCAAGGTAACCTTGCTATTAAAAGGGAGATTCTCAGCTTCGGGGATGGGGAGTGAGAATTAGCCATCAGCAGTTCATCGGGCTTGGGGGGGAGGGGGCTCTCAGTGGTGGCCACGTGTTTATCATGTTCAGGACCCTGGGTTCCATCTCTATCAATGCAAAAAAATTAAAATAAAATTTTATAGCTTTGATAGTGATATGATAACGCAGGAAAATTGGTCTAACTCTTTGAAGGTGCATGCTAAAATATGGAAGGAAGGGTGCCACATCACGCCTGAACTGTGCTTGGAATGCTGGGAGACAATAAACGAAGCAGAAAGATGAAGAGTAACAGGATGGTGAGTTCTATTACTAGTTATTACTAGTTCCCTCACCCAAGGCCATCTTGGGTATGCCCCAAAGGCAAACACAGTGGGACGGAGGGTAATGGGAAGCCCTTGAGAAGGTAGCATGAGCCTAGAGATTGGGCTCACGACACTGGGGTGACAGCCGCCATCCACGGGACAGCAGTCAGGAAAGGAGACGTCACCTAACTTAAGAAGCTCCAGACTGGTATCTGGGTGGCCACATCCTACCAGAGGTTGGATGTGAAGCTCAGGAGACAAGGGACAGTCTAGAGACAAAAGCCAATGCGTCTGAGCCACTCCAGAATGTCCTGAGTGCAGCAGCTCGGAGACAGCCTGGATAACATATCAAGAACCGTTTCTTATGGATTAGTTAGTTCATCTACAAATGGGTGGGCAAGAAGGAAGAAAGAGAGCCTCTGGAGGCTTTACGCTTAAAAAACACATGGGTGTGGACCAGGGAGATAGCTTACTCAATAAAGTGCTTGCTGATCCTCCCTACACCTCCACACCCATGCACACACCTCCACACCCGTGCACACACCTTCACACCTGTGCACACACCTCCACACCTGTGTACACACCTCCCACCCATTCAACACCTCCACACCCGTATATGCACCTCCACATCCATGCACACACCTCCACACCCGTGCAACACCTCCACACCCGTGCATGCACCTCCACACCCGTACATGCACCTCCACACCCATGCACACACACAGAGGAAACAGAAACAGATTGAAGTAGCCAGTAAAAGGACTAAAAGGGAGCGGTTGGGCCTCTTCACTAAGCCAGACTTTGTGCCAAGAACCTTCCTCAGCTCACTAAGAATTAATCATCACAACAGCCCTTTAGGTCAATATTGTCTTTCCTGTCTTACAGTTATTTATAGTGTGTGTGTGTGGAGGTCAGAAGATGACTTCCAGGAGTCATTTCTCTCTTGCCACGGCGTGGTCTTCCGGCTCTTTTCTGTCTTAGAGATAAGGAAACTAGTGTGACCACATGGACTAACATTCCCAGAGTCAGCCAGGACAGTCTTCGAATTTTTCGTTTGCTTTTTTGTTTCATTTATTTATTTATTTATTTATTCCTTTCTTTTTTTCTTTTCCTTTCCTTTTCTTTCTTTCTTTCTTTCTTTCTTTCTTCCTCGTTTCTTTCTTTTTTAAAGACAGGGTCTGCAGCTATCCTGGAACTCAGTATGTAGACCATACTGGCCTCAAATTCACAGAGATCCACCCTGCCTCTTGAGTGCAGGAACTAAAGGTGATTGCCACACACCCCACCTGTCTTGGAATTTGAACCCAGATCACGAAAGAGAGAATGGGAGCATCACCCAGGAAAGGAGACCGGGCACCCAGGCAGAACGCTCCAGCCTGAACCGCCGTAGATGCACCCCACAGAGGTGAGAGCTGAGAAACTCTAAAGCCTGTGCTTTTCCCCTCTCACGGGAGACTTTTAAAAGACAACAAGAGCCGGGCGATGGTGGTGCACGCCTTTAATCCCAGCACTCGGGAGGCAGAGACAGGCGGATCTCTGTGAGTTCGAGACCAGCCTGGTCTACAGAGCAAGTTCCAGGACAGGCTCCAAAGCCACAGAGAAACCCTGTCTCGAAAAACCAAAAAAAAAAAAAAAAAAAAAAAAGACAACAAGAGAGGAGAGAGAGCAGGAGGAAGCTCACAGAACCGCGGGAGCCACGAGTGCCAAACAGTGCAGGGGGAGAGGTCAACTTCGGTGAGCAGCAAGAGGTGGCCATTAGGCAGTGCGGTGTCCTGAACTGCCTCAAGGACACTTCTGGGACCCGGGAGCAAGAGGAAGAACAGGGCACAGACGGATGAGCAGGGGAGATCTGGCATGAAGATGAAGAGAATCACCTACCACCACCCAGGGGAATGCCGCAGGAAGGGCTACGGCAAACTGCAGCAAATGCACAGTTGGAGAAACAGGAGAAAGCTAGGAAGACCCAGAGATGACCCTGTATGGAACTGGGTGGGAGGACCCAGTAGTCATTTAGCAACTTCGGCGTCAATATGATAGCACTGTGGGGTGCTGGGTACGAGAGAAGAGGAAGTGTGTTTACGGATGTTCAGTGAAGGAAGATGAAAACTCTGGAGAGATGGCTCGGCGGTTAAGCTCACTGGCTGCCCTTACAGTGAGCCCACGTTTGCTTCCCAGCACCTAGAGAGAAGCTCACAATCATCTATAACCCCAGTCCCAGAGGATCTGATACCTCTTCTGAACTCCCTGGGCTCTATACACACAGTACAAACACACACACTCAGCCACACATCTATATACATAAATATACTTTTGAATTATGGGGATCAGTGGCAGTAATGGTTATAAGTACAAATTACTTAAAGCCATTTAACTCCACCTTAAAATATACGTATAATAAGTCAACTAGATGGTTCAACATGCCCAGTTCCTACGCAATTCTATGTTGGGGCTTTGAATCTTAAGGCCCCAGCCTTGAGTAATAAAGAAAACTCTCCCGGACGGCAGGCTTAGATCAAAGCAATGCTGAGGCCAGAGCTGTGCGCACAGGTCTCCAGTACGCACAGTACAAACACACACACTCAGGCACACAGAATCACAGGCCATTCCAGGCACAGCTCTCCAGTCTGACACAAAACCGCCCTTGTGTCAGTGCTGAAAGCATCCCTGAGGGGAGCATACCCCACAGAGGGACCGTTGCTCTGCTCTGTGGGTTGGTTGAGTCTGGGGACATGGAGGGGGCTATGGTGGCCAACTGTGCCCGTTCCCACTGTTTCACAGGCTATAGATGGCTGTGTTACCCAAGAGGACACATTGCCCAATCCCCTGTGTCCTCACTGTGAACTAGTCGCTCAGAATCAACCTGCTGGTAAAAGTAGGGGTGTCGTGCCTGTCCCCAGCAGGATGCTCCCAGAGGTAGATGCCCCTGACACCCTGTTCTGTCAACTCCATTCTAGCGGAAGGAGAGCAACTCACCCTCTCGGGAAGGAATGCAGAGGGTTGACTTTCTTCTGTAAGACAGTGAGGCTAGGGCTCCAGTTCAGTCCAGCAGGAAAGAAAGTGCTTATCTTGCATGCTTGAGGCCCAAGGTTCAATCTCCAGCACTAATGAGAAGAAGCTAAGAGGCAGGGATGTGGCTTGACTGGTAGAGTGCTTGCCAGTCATGCATGAGGGCCTAAGTTCAACCCACAGCCCTGCACAAACTAGACACGGTGGCACAAGGCTGTAATCCTGGAATTCAGGAGATGGAGGCAAGGGGACCAGAATTTAGAGGCCCTCCTCACCTACAAGGAGACTCTGTGACCAGTCTGGGCAACTTGAGACTCTGCCTCAAAAACAAAATAAAGGCTTTGTATTATTATTATTATTATTATTATTATTATTATTATTATTATTATTATTATTATTATTGGGTTTTGTTTGTTCGTCTGTTTGTTTTGAGACAGGGTCTCACTCTGTAGCTCAGGCTGTCCTGAAACTCAATATGTAGACCAGGCTGGCCTCCAACTCATAGAAGTCTGACTGCCTCTGCCTTCCAAGTGCTAGGATTTAAAGATGTGTACCACTATGCCTAGCATATTATCTTTGGACTTATGGGAATTAAAATAACTTTGCCTACCTGCCAGGTGGTGGTGCCCAGTACTCCAGGAGGCTAAGGCAGGCAGATCTCTGTGAGTTTGAGGTCAGTCTGGTCTACAAAGGTAGTTCCAGGGCAGTCAAGGCTACACAGAGAAACCCTGTCTCAAAAAACCAAAGTAAGGCCGGGCGATGGTGGCGCACGCCTTTAATCCCAGCACTCGGGAGGCAGAGGCAGGCGGATCTCTGTGAGTTCGAGACCAGCCTGGTCTACAGAGCTAGTTCCAGGACAGGCTCCAAAGCCACAGAGAAACCCTGTCTCGAAAAACCAAAAAAAAAAAAAAAAAAAACCAAAGTAATGATGATAATAATAACAATAATAATATAAAGAAGATAACTTTGCTTTGATGGATAGAGAGGTGACTCAGTGGTCAAGAGACCTTATTGCTCTCCCAGAGGAACTGTGTTCAGCCCCCAGCACCCACATCGGGGATCTGACACCTTTTTCTGACTTCTGTGGGCATCTTCATGTTTCTCCTGAGACAGGGCAGAGGTGAGCATGAAATACTGAGACAAAAGCAAAGTTAGGGGTTTGCTGGTTACCTCGTGAGTCGAATCCTTGGGACCGAAAGCCAAAGACCCTAGGCAGGGGCCGAGGAAAAACTCATTCATTCACTCATTCCAAGTATTAAAAACTAAGTTATAGCTGGGCGGTGGTGGCGCACGCCTTTAATCCCAGCACTCGGAAGGCAGAGGCTGGCAGGTCTCTGTGAGTTCGAGGCCACCCAGGCCTACAGAAAAAGTTCCAGGACAGCAAGGGCTGTTATACAGAGAAACCCTGTCTTGAAAAAACAAAAACAAAACTAGATGACTCTAGTCCTAGAACTGTATGGAAATGAGTAGGACCGGGTCCTACATTGAAGACACTACAGGCAGAACTGAGGAGATAGCTTGACTGTTAAGAGCACTGGTTGCTCTTCTAAAGGACCAGAGTTCAGTTCCTAGCACCCACATGGTAGCTTAGGACTGTAACTCTAGCTCTAAGGGATCTGGCGCCCTCATCTGGCCTCCCTGGCACAAGGCACACATGCAGCGCACATACATACATTCAGGAAAGATACTTATACACACAAAATGCAAACAAATCTTTAAAAAAAAAAAAAAAAAAAGGAGGGGGGCCTGGAGAGAAGACTCAGAGGTTAAGAGCACTGGCTGCTCTTCCAGAGGTCCTGAGTTCAGTTTCCAGCAACCACAACCATCTGTAATGGGGTCTGGTGCCCTCTTCTGGTAGCCAGGAATACATGCAGACAGAACATTGTATACATAATAAAGAAATAATTTTTAAAAATCTTTAAAAAAAAAAAAGAAAGAAAAACTAAAGATGGTTACAGCCTGCTGACACAGATGAAATTACAGTGTGGTGGTGTCTATAATGCCAAGAGGCCCCGGATCCTGGGAGCTGCCCAGCACAGCGCGGTGGGTGCAGGAGAGTAGCAAGGTACCTAAGATGGGCTAGGGGTGATGGCACATACCAGGGGACAGAGGTAAAGAGACCTCTGTGTGCGTGGCCAGCCTTATCTACTTAGAGAGTTCCAGGACAGCCAGGGCTACCTAATGAGATCCTGTTTCAAAAGAAAACCAGCCTAAGGTGTTTGCCAAAAAAACCGAGGGCTTGGTAAAGGGTCCATTGGATGCTGGTCTCAACCCAGTCACGCCTCTTACATGGGGGCAGTACTGCAATAAGCCGACCAACAACGAAGAGAAGTATCCGGATTAGAATGGGTAAAGAATGCTAGCAATGCCCAGGCCGATTCTCTGATCCTCCTCACACCCTCAACACACACACACACACACACACACACACACACACACACACCATCCTCTTCTGGGCAACCACTTTAATCTTTGCACCCACGGACTCTCTTGACTTCCCTCTGAGATAGGATTTCCTTGGAATTCTCCTCCTGCCACCCTCTCGCCAGCTTCTGTCATCTGACAGCTCAGGTCGCGCTTTGTCGGTGCCTGGTGCCTGTCTCAGCCATCTGCCAGCTTTTCCACGTCCCTGGAAGGGTAAACATTGAGCGCAGAACCCCTCCTTTTCTTAGACCGGGAACATGGCGCCCCCTGCTGGAAGGTCCCTTCTGGCCCCGAAGTTAGGATTTCAAGGCCCTGAAGACGCAACCACCACGAAAGAAAGACACAGAAAATAAAGGTGGGGAGGCCTGGAAAAACCAAGAGTGAAAAGCAAAGGGCAGAATTGGAGGGCTGAGCCGGGCAGTGGTGGCGCACGCCTTTAATCCCAGCACTCGGGAGGCAGAGGCAGGCGGATCTCTGTGAGTTCGAGACCAGCCTGGTCTACAAGAGCTAGCTCCAGGACAGGCTCCAAAACCACAGAGAAACCCTGTCTCGAAAAAAAAAAAAAAAAAAAAAAAGAATTGGAGGGCTGACATTCCCTAAGGTTAGAGAAAATTGGTTGGAATTCGGAGACGGTTCTTCTCCGAGGGGCTGGAGGCAAAGGAAACCATGACCCCTAGTGATTCTTACACTCTCCAAAGTGTGCTATGCCTATATGTGCTATACCGGCCACCGCTACAGCCCCTAGCACAAACTCTTTGGATCCCTTCTCCCAGCCCCCAGCTTCTCTTAGAGAAACTAAAGTTAGCGGGGCTGCCAAGAGACGCAGGCAAGATAAGTACAGGGTTTGGGGAACATGATATGGGAAGGGGCAATAATTACACAGTAAGGTCCTCTTGGGGACTGCAGGGTTTGTGGCCAGCGGCTTTGGAAGGGTCCACTCTTACAGCAAACTACCCCAACCGCAAAGAGCCTCCCTGCATCCCCAGAGGCACGTACTAGAAGGGAAAGAGAGTCGACAGTTAGGGACGCCCTCTCCGCTGAACTACAATTCAATCATCCCATCCTTCCTCACCCACCCAAAAAAGCCAAGGAATAAAGTCGTTAACCCCGAAGATGAGGCCTTGGGACCAAAAAGTGAGAGGAGATTGGAGTAGGGAACCCCGTCTACCACCGTGACCTGACCCTGCCTAACCTCAGAAGCTAAACAGGGTAGGACCTTGGGGAAATTCTCTGCGAGGTGGGCCCCCGGCGAGGGGGCTGCATGGCTGGGAAACAGAACAGTCCCCATCTTCGTGGCAGCACCTCGGAGCACAGCCTCGGCCTCGAACACTGGCCGCTGGCGACAGAATCCCAGTAACAGATGTTCTTGTTTTTAAGGTTGTTAGCAGACCGCATACCCTAGAAAGCACTTCGGTCCCTCTGCCAGGTCCTGCCCCTTGGTACAGCGAAGCTGCGGTCCCTTCTTCTCACCACCAGCTCACAGTCTTCAAACTTCAACACGAGCCTCAAGCCCCTACCCACGTTTGCTATGAACTAGTCAGGACCTTGAAGGAGGCAAACCTGAAGGTTGCCAGGGTAGGGCTAGGAGAGTGGGCTCCCTGTAGTAGGAGGGCAACTGGACAGTGGGCTGGGACCCGAGCCAGGGTTGGCACTTACCGGGATAAGCAAAGGGTGGTTGGTTGGTTGGTTGGTTGGTTGGTTGGTTGGTTGGTTGCTTGCTTGCTTGCTTGCTTGCTTGCTTGCTTGGTGAAAAGGTCTCTCTAGGTAGACTGGGCTGACCTTGACTTGTAGCGAGCGTCCTGCCTCAGTCTCTAGACTGTTCTAGACAGGCATGCGCTTTTACGCCAGCAAGCCAAAGTCTTAATGTTCGGCTCTCTTCTAACTCCTTTCCTATACAGCAACCAGCGCCCCTCCTTGTGACTGGGTCTGGGGGCAGCTGGAGTGCTGAAGCTCTGAAAAGAAACCTTAGAAGAATCATCCTAAGGGATCAGGCCTGAGAGAAGTCAAGGAAAGAGGAGAATCTAGGGAGGCGTTGGAGAACGGACAAGGCTTACGCTATTTCAAAACTTCGACTGACGGTGCTGTTCACCGGTCCAGCAGTTGCTTACCTTGGTTTGGGGTTGGGGAACGTACTTTGGGACTTCAAATCCAAAGGGCAAAATATCACAAAATAAACAAACAAAAAACAAAAAAAAACAACAACAAAAAAACCCCACACTGGATTGACATTTCATATTATTCCACCAGAGGGCAGCATTGTCCACTTAATGAATGACCTGCAGTCTAGCGACGGAGTGGAAATCTGCCTGGTTTCTGCCTCCCGGGTTATTTGGCCACAACAACCCCTTGTGGACACAAATGCACAGTTTTCTTCACACACCAGCTCTCACCAGGTTCCCTCACTAAGGTTCATTCAACCTTTTAGTCAAAGCAGCTAAGGAGTACATTAGTAAAAAGGGCCCTGCTCCGTTGGGTGTCACCGTGCGAGGGTCACAAGCAGAGGAAGGAATGATGACCAACTCTATTGGAATGGTGTGTCAGACCTTCAATCCTCATAGTGTTTCAAAACAGCTGTGGTAGTGTTATTCCCATCTTACAAAGAACTCTAAGATTGAAAACAAATTAAAAAAAAAAAAGAAGAAGAAGAAGAACTCTAAGGTGTAAAGGGGTTTGATAACTTGGGCTGGCAAGATGGCTCAGCAGGTAAAGGAGTTTGTCACCAAGCCTGAAGAACTGACTTAGATCTCAGGGACCCACATGGTGAAGAGAACTCACTCCAGAAAGTTATCGTGACTCTTTTTGCTCCTGTATGCGCTTGAGTCACACACACACACACACACACATGCACACAGACACATATATTCAAGTTCACAGAGCCAGAAAGGGAGGTTGCGTAGACACAGGCAACCTTCTAGTAGAAGCTGTTTAAAGGAAAGACCTGCTGACCGATTTCTCAAAATTCTCGTCCGTACTGAGACCTAAGAAAAGAGTAAATCTGGCCAAGAGATTTGGAGAGTGAAGCTGTGTGCTAGGGACCAAGCCTTGACAGGCTAAGTGCTCACACACCATGCTGAGCTCCTGAGTTCGAGGAGCTCCAGCTGAGAAGTTGTTCTGTGGAGACAGCTCAGATGATAGGACTGGAATGCTACAGTACCCGGTCATGCAGCCGAGGTGTCTCAGGTTCTCTGGACTGGAGCGATAGCTGATATCGTGTACCTAATGTCTGCTGCTTGGAGAAAGGGGCTGAATCTTAGCATCTCACTTGTCTTTGCATCTTCCATTAGATGCGCGTTTGATGGGGAAGTGAGAGGTGTGTTCACTAAAGAAACAGAAAGAGGTGACACCATTTCTGCTGTCAAGGTGTTTGCGGGGTGTTTGTTTTTTTTTTAGACGCGGGGTCTCACTATGTCACCTTGGCTGTCCTGGAATTCACTCTGTAGACCAGGCTGACCTCAAACTCACAGAGATCTGCCTGTCTCTGCCTCCCAAGTGCTAGGATTAAAGGCATGAGAGTCACCATGCCTAGTTTATGATATCTTATTGGGTTTTGATTCTGGAAAGGAAACCAAAAGCCTTCTTCTTGGCCCAAGAATCCCAAGAGTGAAATTTATACTTTTTATATTTGTTCATTTAAGTTTTTTGAGATGGGCCTTCCTACTAGAGTTTATACATTTTTATTAGTGAACGATATGTGACATGGCAGAGGACCAAGCCCCAAGCCCCAAACACTTTCAGTTTGCCAAGGGATCTCCACAGACACAAGGCAAGGCGTGTCCAAGCAAAGAGCTCTCTGAGGGTTGAGGCAGGAGGATAGCTGAGTTTGAGGCCAGCCTGGGATACATTTGAGACACTGTCTCAAAGAAGAAAGCAAGGATAGGGAAACGGAGTGAGAGGAGTTTAGGGGAGAGGGAGAGAAAGAGAAACTGAGGTCTGGGAAAAGGTAACCAGCATTAGTGACCACCTTGAAGCCCCTTTATCATTTGGCATTCTTCCTTCCTCTGTCTTGCTGTCTGGCTATGCTTGGGATCACACCTGAAGACTAAGGCTGGTCCGTTGCAGCTCGCTGGTTCCACTAACCATCTGCAGATAGACCTCTCTCCCACCCTGATGCCTTAAACTTCAAGCTCTTTTTCATACATGTAAAACAAAGGCCTGACTGGGAACGCAGGGGTCCAGATTCCAAGCACCACTTTCAAGTCCTGTCTCATCTCTTTCCCCCATGGCTCTCACCCGTTCCAGCCCGGTCACTCCCTTTGTTCCATTAAACCCCACTTTCAAGCTCACAGCTCTCCCCATTAGTTTCCTTCCTATCTCAGTACTTGCCATCACCTCCCCAACTTCTCCGTTTGTCCCTAATTTTCCTCTCCTAATTTCCTCGACCGGGATCGCTGTGATAAGTCAGCCTGATGTTTCACTTTATGGCTCCCCCTAACCATCCTGGGCTACCTCAAGTAGCTGAGGCTGTTCCCATCTCCACCTCCTCTCCTCCCCTTGGTGTCTCTCTCTTCGCTCCCACCACGACGGACTTGTCTCTCTTCCTCTTTCTCTCTGCACCTGCCTCAGCGAGGGCTCCTCTCAAGCTATCTCCAGGTCTCTACTTCTCCCTCACGGTAATGAATCTCTGTCAGCCCCCTTGCCCACCTCTCCTGCCCTGTCCTGCTTGAGTTTGTAGAATTCGGTTAGGCAACCGCCCCTCTTTGCGGTCCACCTTTGTCTCGGACTCTCTTTAACTGTCCCACTAGTTCCCCTGACCGTTTTCCGTCTTTGCTCTGGCTTTCTGGCTAAGTCTCTCCCCTCTGTGACTTCTTTTCTCTTTTGTCTCTCCCTCTTCCCTTCCTATCTGGGTCTCTTTGGATCTGCCTCTTCCCCCACCCCCAACCCCTACTCATCGCTCCGTCTGTCCCCGGTCTCTCTGACTCGGTCCCTCCCGGCCTCCCCCCTCCCCCTCATCTCTCGCTCGGTCTCTTCATCTTTCTTTGCTCCCGTGCGCGCGCTCTCTCTCTCTCTCTCTCTCTCTCTCTCTCTCTCTCTCTCTCTCTCTCTCTCTCTCTCTCTCTCTCTCTCTCTCTCTCTCTCTCTCTCTCTCTCTCTCTCTCTCTCTCTCTCTCTCTCTTCCTTGGCTCTCTCCGGCTCCCTCTCTCGCCTCGGATGACAGCGCTACCTCTTTTGTTGGCTCCGCAGCCAATCGCGGCCGCTGACGACACGGGGGCCGGGGCTATAAAGGGCCCGGCCCGGGCTTGGGCCCCCCCAGCCGCCCGCCCCGGCCGCCCGCCCGCCCCGCCCGTGCGCCCGCCGCCCCCGGCCCCCGGCCCCCCCTCGGCCGGGCAGCCCCCAATCCCGCGCCGCCCGGACCCCCTCCTCCTCCCTCTTCCCTCCGCCCCCTCCCCGCGGGACTCCGGCGTCCCCGCCCCCCAGTCCTCCTCCCCTCCCCTGCAGCATGGTGCTCGCGGCCCCGCTGCTGCTGGGCTTCCTGCTCCTCGCCCTGGAGCTGCGGCCCCGGGGGGAGGCGGCCGAGGGCCCCGCGGCGGCGGTGGCGGCAGCGGCGGCGGCGGCGGCCGGGGTCGGGGGGGAGCGCTCGAGCCGGCCGGCCCCGTCCGCTGCGCCGGAGCCGGACGGCTGCCCCGTCTGCGTGTGGCGGCAGCACAGCCGCGAGCTGCGCCTGGAGAGCATCAAGTCGCAGATCCTGAGCAAACTGCGGCTCAAGGAGGCGCCCAACATCAGCCGGGAGGTGGTGAAGCAGCTGCTGCCTAAGGCGCCGCCGCTGCAGCAGATCCTGGATCTGCACGACTTCCAAGGCGACGCGCTGCAACCCGAGGACTTCTTGGAAGAGGACGAGTACCACGCTACCACGGAGACGGTCATAAGCATGGCCCAGGAGAGTAAGTGGGCTACGGGGTGCGCGCGGTGTGGTCCATTCTCGGGAAGGACCTTTCTGCAAAAACTTGACGGATTGGGGAGCCGGGCCACTCCACACAACTTTTTCGAACAGTGAAGATGGGCAGCGGAGTTGAGTGCACGCCCCGTTGTGGGTGGGGGGTGGGGGGTTGGCCAAACCGGGCAGGTTGTGAGATATTGCTTCCCACCCTTGTGCGGAAAAAAGAGTCAAGTTGAAGTTGTCCCAGAAACTGGCACCCAACAGTGATTCTCCTTGAAGCGCTAGGTGGGTAGATTCCGTGACCAGTGCAGTCCCAGCTGGGCCGCAGTGCCATCTTCCTATTGCTCTGGCACCGGCACCAGCTCCCTGCCTGGTGCTCTGTAAGGCGCCCACCAGGCTGCGGAGAACTGAGGTTCCTCTAACCCCCACAGGCATAGGACCCAAACCTGGTGTCCCTCTGACTGACACCTTCTCTTTCTGCACCTGATCTCGCGCTGGGTAGCCCCTAGGAGCTTGAAGAGCTGTTCCTTCCTGGTACAGAGAGTTCGAACAACTCCACTCCACTGCGCTTGCGACTTAATGAGTATCGTTTGATTACTCTCACCTTAGTATTCTGTCCCTTATTCCCCGTCCTACCCACAACTGGAGCCAGAGAAGACCCAGGGAGAAAGAACTAGATGAGGGGGATGGGAGAACCCAGGCATCCGAGTCTCTGGCCAAACGGAGGATGAACACTCTAATAGACATGAGCTGCTTTGAAATTTTATGGCCTGGAAAATCCAGGCCAATACTACCGCCCCCACTGCCTGCTCTCCCTAGGGTCAGGTGACTCCCTGCTCCCCTCCCCCACCGATTGTCGTGCCCCCCCCCCCCAACTTCAGGGAACCAGGCTTTCTCTGTTCCCTAGTGGTTTGGCAAGCCCCCCTCCTTTGGTTTTATGGCTCTGAACAGAAGGGGTGGGGGAGACTGGTTTATTGGCAGATGGGTCATAAAAAGCTGGGGGCTGCGAGAAATCCTAGTGGTCCACCCCCATGGCAGAGGTGCCCGGGTGCACACCTGGGAGGTTGAGTGCCTGACATTGCCACCCAGTTCCTGCAGAATTCAACTCCAACTTGGTCAGGCTTGTAAAGAAAACTCAAAGAACCAGGAAATTTTGTGTGTGTGTGTGTGTGTGTGTGTCTGTGTGTGGAGAGAGAGAGAGAGAGAGAGAGAGAGAGAGAGAGAGAGAGAGGAGGGCATGGAGATCTGATCTTGGGTTCTCAGTCTCCCATGTTCTTAATGCTTCTACTTTTGGAAACCAGGGTCAGTCTGAGATTGAATAGGGCAGGGATGGGGAAAGGATTCTATCTAGAAAACAGTTGTAGAGAAATTATGAATGACCTAAAATTTCCTTATTCTGGTCTGTGTGATGTAAAGTGTGTGTATCCAGGGTGAATGGCCTAGCTGTGGGCTTCCTGTTGCCCTTCACTCTTCCTAGCACCCCTTAACCAAAAGGCTTGAGCCCAGAATTAACTCTGGTAGTGGGAAGCAGCAGCAAGTGAACTGGGCAGTAGAGGTTAACCTGGAGGCGGGAGTGCACCAGCAGGTGAGGCTGGGGTCTCACCCTAACTTCCATTTTAATGCCACTCCAGGACTTTAGGTAATCCAGGAACTAGGTTTCAAACCAGGTATTGTACTTCCCCTTTAAGAGTGTAGCTGCGACCTTAAGAGAGGGAGGGGGAGTAGAGGGGAGGGGAGGGAGGGAGAGAGAGGGGAAAAGGAAAAAGAGACTTTTATAGTCTAATCCCCAGGGACCCGCTTTAATAAGAGACTTGTGCTCTGCTAATCGGGGGAGGTGTTTGTCAGCAGAGATGGCCTCTGCTCCCCTCCCCCTCCTCCCCTCCCCCAGCCAACCCCGGACCCCAGCCCCCACCTTTCCGAGGCGGTTCTGCCTGCCCTAGTTCCCTCTACCCTCTCACTCTCCCACCCCAGTCTTCATCCCCGGGAACCCAGCCCCCTGCTCTTCTGGGAGCCAAGCCCAGCCCCTCAGTTTGTCTCTCCTGTGCTCGCTCAGAGGCCCCTGCCCTCTCGCCCAACCTCCTGCCCCTGGGCCATCCAGCCTGAGTTGGGAGAGAGTGAGTGGTGGGGTGGAGGCTGTAAGCAGAGAGGGGGCTGGGCTTTTGCTGAAAATAGTGCAATGACCTCTCTCCCCCATCAGCACCGCCCACTAAACCTGACCTGCTGCCCGCCACCAACCAAATCAATCCAACACAGATGTGGCCCCTCCCTCCCCACCAGAGCTGGGCCTAAATGGGTGTTGGGGACTCTCAAGTCCTTTCCCTCTGTAGCTTTCTTTACCTGCCTGCTTCTTTGTTCCTTCTGCACCTTATCATCTCTACCCCTTGAGGTTTGACTCTCTCCTACCTTTGCCCTCTTAACCCCTGCCACTCCAGTCGAGCCCACCCAGTATTCTCCATCTCCCAAACATTTCCTCTCCTTACTGCAGCCCTCTAGCCTGCCTTCAATCTCTTCATTCTTACCTTACTATCTCCAACCTCTCCCTTCCCTACATCTTGTCCCTTAGAAACATTGACTATCTGCATGTGCACAGAGATATAATATGTGGAGAGCTAGAGGAACCCTTGTCCAAAGGAACCAGACTTGAGAGGGATATCGCATCACCCTGTCCCAGCTTTAAGTGGGCTGCTTAGTTTATGAAGTGAACATCTATGGAGAAGCTATCATTATTTGTCACATTCTTTATTTAATGCACAGAATTATCTGTCTCACACTGGGGAGTATGGTGGGTAAGGTTAGATACGGGGCAGCAAGCCAGGCAATGGTTAAGCTGAGTTTGGTTGCTGCCAGGGAAGAGTCTAGGAAGAACCGGACATTCTGCATATGGCATGATGGCAGGTGCAGGATCTACACTGACGGTAAAACAGTATAGACCCTCAGAGGAATAAGTCTCTGATGGCAAGAAACAGATAATTCTACCTGGACCTGGTGGTGCCTGCATGGAATCCCAGCTACTCAGGAGATTGAGTCAGGAATTTCTGAAGTTCAAAGCCCAAGTATAGAGCTCAAAGCCAGCCTGGGCAACTCTGTCTCAAAATAGAGACAGGGAATGTACCTTAGTGGTGGAGTGCTTGCCTGGCAGGTGTGAGGCCCTAGGTTTGTTCCCCAGTAACACAAACACATGCACACACAAATCTCCATACTGCAATTAGATGGGATATGCATTTGGATGCTTGTCACTCTGACTGCCCTCCTAACCTCTGAACGTCCACTCCTCATCCCTACTCTACCTGATGGGAGCAGATACTGGAAGAACAAAGGGAAAAGACGCTGCAGAAGGACATGGTGTGTCGTGTTCTGAGTATATAGTCATTAAGTACTTTCTCCCTCACCACATTTGGAGAATCTTCTTCCTGGGGTGATGGGGACAAAAGATGTTACGTTCTCCATGACTGTACAGGTAGTAATAATTGGGTGTGACAGGTAAGGGCCTAGACAGCACCAAACTTACATGGCCCTGGAAAACCCTCACTGCATTCTTCCTATCTACAGTGAGAATGGATATACATAGCTTAGGGCATCTCTAACACACTTAGGTGGTTAGGGAGAGCTGGGTATCATGGTACATACTGTAATCGCCAACACACTTAGGTGGTTAGGGAGAGCTCGGCATCACGGTACATACTGTAATCTCAGCACTTGGGAAGATGAGAAGCTGTGAGCTGAGGCTAGTGAGTTCCAGAACAGCCATGGATACATGACAAAACTGCCTCAAAACAACAAAGACTGAACGAGTTTAAGGAAAACAGAGGAGGGAGCTGGAACAGAAGCCAAGGGATGAATTGAGAACCATCCGTGAGAAATAAAGTTGGGACAAGGAGCCTTTGTAAAGACTTAGAGGCACTGGACTGAGTAACCAAAGGGAGCTCAAGGGTAGAAAGATGACTGCTTATGGTTGCCTTGGTGTGTTAAGTGTTATTTCTGTGCTCTGGACGAGCAGGACACGCTGCAGTTTCCCTTCAGCAGCTGAGATGAGGGAGCAGCAGTGCAGAGAGGAATGCCTGGTAGTTCCATTCTGTATGGTGTGCTACTGCAAATAGGGAGCCTAGATCTGAATTCTGGTTTACTTTATAAATTTAGCCCACACTCCATCTCTCTGAACGCTGGGTTATTTCCTCTGATGCCTCTTTTTGCTTTTTTGGGAGATGGAGGGGGGGCTGCCAGGTTCCACCTGCTGACAAGACAAACCAGGACAAGGTAACTTGTAGACAGCGGTAGCTTCTATCAAGAACAGTAAAGACTCAGAAAGAGCTAGAGACTAACTGAGAAGCACAGAGGCCAAGAAGCCTTCAGATGGAGGGAGACTCAGTAAGCACCTTAGCGGGTCATTTGGTAGATGGATCCTCTGTGTTAGGAGAAATGGTAGAGAGAATGGGTATAAATCGGTAGGGCCTAACAAGTTTATTATCCTATAGATGAGACAATTTTAGGCACCAGAGACATACTAGCTAACAAGATAGGAACAGGAGAAGGGTAAAGAAGAATGGAAGACAGGCTGAGAAGAATCTGCTAAAGCCACCACAGCTGCTAAACCCCTCCACAAACACCCTTTGCTGATGCTGTACCCCCTTCTCTCTTATCAGCGGACCCTGCAGTGCAGACAGATGGCAGCCCTCTCTGTTGCCATTTCCACTTCAGCCCCAAGGTGATGTTCACAAAGGTACTGAAGGCCCAGCTGTGGGTGTACCTTCGGCCTGTGCCCCGCCCAGCCACAGTCTACCTGCAGATCTTGCGACTGAAACCCCTAACTGGGGAAGGGACCGCAGGGGGAGGGGGTGGAGGCCGGCGTCACATCCGTATCCGTTCACTAAAGATTGAGCTACATTCACGGTCCGGCCACTGGCAGAGCATCGACTTCAAGCAAGTGCTACACAGCTGGTTTCGCCAGCCACAGAGCAACTGGGGCATCGAGATCAACGCCTTTGATCCCAGTGGCACAGACCTGGCTGTCACTTCCCTTGGGCCAGGAGCTGAGGGGCTGGTGAGCAGGGGGCCTGAAGTGGTGGTGGATATGTGTAACCTGTCCCCAGGAGATGGGGGTTAGAAAAAGTAGATCAGGAATGTGGGGGTTGGGGCCAGGAACTAATTCCAGAGGAGGTGGAGGTGGGGTGGCAAACTATCACTTTTCAGGGATTTAAGCCAGGTAACAGCTGAAAACTGAAACTGGATTTGGGGTGAGGGTGTCAGTTAGTGGGAGACCCGTGGGAACACAAAACTGACCCTTGTCTGGGCGTGGTGTTGTCTAATCCTGTCACTGGGGAGGCCAGACAGGAGGATCAGGAGTTCTAGACCATTTTCTGCTACATAGAAAATTTGAGGCCAGCCTGCGCTATGTAAGATTCCACCTCGAATCAAAACTAAAGAACCTGGCCATTGATGATGAGGATCTGATGAGGTCACACTGCCAGGAAAGGAAGAATTAAGGAACATGAGCAGAAGAGATAGCTAGATGGCAAGAGAAGTGGGTAGGTCTGTCGGTGGGAACAAGGAACAAGCCAAGATGTCCATGGTTTTTGGTCTGATGCTCCTGTTGAGATGCAGGTAGGAAAATAAGAGAAACTGTTCAGGGCTATGTCACATCTCTTTCCCCTCTCCCTGACCCTCAGCATCCTTTCATGGAGCTTCGAGTCCTAGAGAACACAAAAAGGTCCCGGCGGAACCTAGGCCTGGACTGTGATGAACACTCGAGTGAGTCCCGCTGCTGCCGATACCCTCTCACGGTGGACTTTGAGGCTTTTGGCTGGGACTGGATCATCGCACCTAAACGCTACAAGGCCAACTACTGCTCCGGCCAGTGCGAGTACATGTTCATGCAAAAGTATCCACACACCCACTTGGTGCAACAGGCCAATCCAAGAGGCTCCGCTGGGCCCTGCTGCACCCCTACCAAGATGTCCCCAATCAACATGCTCTACTTCAATGACAAGCAGCAGATTATCTACGGCAAGATCCCTGGCATGGTGGTGGATCGCTGTGGCTGCTCCTAAGGTGTGGGCTACAGTGGATGCCTCCCTCATAGACCCTCCCCCAAGACCCCAGCCCTGGTCCCCATTCCCCCAAGCCCTAGAGTGCCCTCCACCTCTTCCCATGAACATCACACCTTGTTCCCTGACCAAGCAGTGTGCAATACAACAGAGGGAGGCAGGTGGGGATGGAGGGTGAGGGCTGGGAGAAAGGAAGGGCAGTCAGGGTGGAATGTACCTGAGATTTGCAGGTGAGAAGGCTTGGCAAGAAGACAAGAGATGTAGAGACAGAGGAAGAAGATGGAAGGATAGAGACAGAGGAGCAAACAGAGCAACACTGAGAAGGCAAAGGAATAGAGGCTAAAGACAGACAAGGAGAAAGAGACTGAAATGGGAGTAAAATGAAAGCCCTTCCCCAAGCCTCCTTTCTTCTACCAGCAAGGTGAGGCTTGATATAGATTGGGGAGTTCCCCTGACAACTCAGTAGGAGTAAATCAGAAGTCCATTTTTAGCTTCTTCCCTCTCTCCTTCCAACAGTAGCCAGAAGTGGAGTAAGGATGGGGCAAAGGAAGGACCTGGGAATTTTTTTATTTATTTATTTATTGTGACTTTTTTTTTTTTTTTGGTATTTGGCTTTACTGGAATAGGAGGGACCCTGCCCACTGTGCCCCATTGGTCCCTTACTCCCCAAACCCTGCTCTCCCCAACACCAACCTCCTTAAGCACTTGTATTAAGCCTCCAGGGTTGGGAATGGGAGTAAAGGGCAAGAGGGTGGACACATGGAAGCTTCGAACCCATAATCACCCTAACCAACCTTCTTGAGCCAAACGGGTTGAGCTGAGTGGTCATGGAAACAGAAAAAAGTTCAGACTTAAGAGCTGGGGGGAGGGGAACCTCAACATCCAGATCTATGAGAACTACTAAACTACCCCTCAGGCCTACCTTGGTTGTGGTACTATTAGCCAGAGGGCACGGCCTGCTTATCCCCAATCCCTCTCAGCCAAGAGACCAAAGAGCCTGTGGAATGCCCCTGCTCTCAGCCTCCATCTTCAGGTCAATAAAAATTAGAGATCCCAGAGTCCCCCCAGGTCTGGGAAGGGTTAAGGGTCAAAAGAATAGTAACGAGGCTGAAGGCTATAGGGCATCTGAATCCAAATCACTGCTCTAGGCTAGGGAGTACAGCCAGCAGACCAAGTGGATGGGATTCTGAAGGGGACATTTTAGTCCCCAACCCCAAAGCTCAGGGTGGAAGAAGGGAGAACAAGGGAGAAGAGTGTCTATAATTTTATCTTTTATTTTTGGAATATAGCAGTACCTGACAGCAGGGATGGGACAGTACAGGCATGTGACAAGGCCAGTTACAGCAGAGGATGGGAGGATGGAGAATCCTTGGTTGGGAAGGCTTAGGAAACAGGCAAGCAATTAGCTGCCACTTCAAGTCACTACCTGGGCCCATTCATTCCTCCCACAATCCGACCCACCCTCCTCTGGACTCACTGTGCCTCAGTTTCTTCCCCTTGATGGAATGAGAAACAGCAGCACCCGCCACAGCCACGAGATGAATTCTGAGCACTTACCACGGGCACTTTATGGACATAAAATACCTCTCGCTGTGGGACTAGATAACCAGGGCACCACAATGGTGGTGAAGAGATGTGAGGCTCAAAGGAGTCAGGCTTCAGAGCACAAGTACCCTCTGCCTCTCAGCTGGACAATGCCTGAATTGAAGGAGTTGAAATCTCCACACCCTAACCATACCTCACCTGTGGCCTCTTGGCTCCAGACAAGATCTTGAGAGGATGGGGGAAGAGAGGGAGATTACAGCAATATGATCATGAATAGAGCCAGACATGACATAGAAAAGTACTGAACCAAGGTCTGTGCTTCCTGAGATCATGCTTCTCTCACTTGGGCCAGCCCATAGGAAGGACAAAGGTGTGTGACTATCCTTGGTACCTAACTCCTATCTCACAGAGAAAAGGAGGTGTCTCCTACAAGGAATGGACAAGGCTGTCAAGCCTTTCAACTCACTTCCCATGTAGTAGCTGTTAGTCCCAAGCCTCTCTCTGGCCCTGTTCTTCATCTCTTTTTCTACCCCATCTTAAAGAACAAGACACATTTGACCATCACCACCAACCACACTTCTTGGTGGAGGAGAGCAATAGAAAGCAGCGAGAAGATGCTTTCCTCCTAGGTCAAATGTCTATTGATCTTGGAAAAGGTAAGGGTCGGATAATTAGGTTATCAGGTCAACTTCTCTACTATAGTTTAGAGAGCTGGGGCATTAAACTTCAAATACTGCCTCTTTATCACCACCAAGTAAATACCTTTCCAGGGGGAAAGGTTCTCTTATGAATACAAACCTGAGTTAAGCCTCAGTTTCCTGGTCTTTTCTATCCCCTAAGAGGCTTGAGGACATGGCCTAGCAATTCAGCAGGAGCGGGCACTTCCCACACCTTACCTGTGTGGACTAGCCAGTGCTCCTCTGAAAGTGTCATTCATTATTAGTGTAATTCTTTGTGTATCTGTTACACCATGTGTGTGATTGCCTTTGTTTGTTAAGGGTGTTTGAGGAGTATTGGGCTGACAGGGGCACTGGGATGCCAGGAAAGGACTTCTTCACTGACATCAAGGTTTAGGAAGGAACCATTGCAAAAGGCCATCGGGCAGTTTTCAAGTTATGTGACAGAGGGCAAAGATGGCCATAGGGTGCTCTGAGTTTTGGAACGGTCACATGACACAATCCAGCACTTGAACCTGAAAAAAGAAAAATAAAAGCAAAGAGTTTAGAATTCAGTGGTGAGCTCTTCTCCCTGAGTGTCACGTTTGTACCCGCGAGACTAGAACTAGAGAGGCTTTGAGAGAACAACAAACCATCTCAGATGAGTTCACTGAGGGCACTGGGGGTGATGACAAGATGGACAGACACTGGGAAAGGGAGATGACTTAAGAGTTCTTCAGAGGGCTGGACATAAAACAGTCCCAAAGATCACAAAACACCTACTTGCACAGAATGAAAAGTCTAGGCTCTGAAATAATCTGACAGAGTCCTCCAATCCTGGCTGCCTTAAGAGTATTCCCAAAATCAAGCTGGCAGCTCCCCACCGTAGTTCTGTGTTCCAAACATTGAATCCACTATAAAAGCTCCCACATGCCCACAGCATAATTCCTAAGACATTAATCTTGCTTGAGTCACAGGATTCAATGTGCCACCTGGCTTTCTCTGTCCCATTAGTTCCATTAAGGCTTTCCTGCAAATGAGCTAGACTAAGGGGGTCTCTTGGTCTCACATATATGTGCCCCCTAAAGGAGCCAGACTGCATTTATATACACGAAGGCCCAGATTACGCCACTCACCACCCAACCCCCATTCTTTAGCTGGAACCTGCTTGTCCAGGTGTGTGTGGATCTCAATTGGATCCTAGATCTCAATTTTACTTTGGTAGACTTCAGGGCTAACACTATGTAAACTCCATCAGGAATGTGTGCTGAGCACACGATAACATCACTGGATTCTCACTGCAGCCCTCACAATAGTTTGGAAACAGTCACAGAGCAATTAAGTAACTTGCCAAATCAGGATCCAGTAGTAAGGTAGAACAAGGAATCAAAGCCGGGTAGTTAACATGCAATAACATGTTTTAATCTATTTAATCTGTTGTTAAATTATGAGAGGTGGAAAACTGAATTCAGGGACAACAGAAGTGAGAAAGCTGAGAAACACCTTGGGTCCAAAGGGTTGGCTGAGTGGAACCTTTTCCAGTGTCTTTCAGCTTATGGATGGGAGTGTGCATAGCTGACAGTGTGTGCCTAGTGTGCATGGAGTTCCTGCCCAGCACTACACAAAACCAGGCATGCTGGCACAAGCCTGTAATCCAGGTCCTTGGGAGGGAGAAGCAGAAAGATCCTGAAATTCAAGGCCACCCTCTGCTTGCTTCATAGCTCATTTGAAGTCACCCTGGGCTGTAAGACATAAGAGACTTTGCCTCAAGAAGGGAGGTTAGATTTTGGAGGGATTAATAAATAGAAAATAAGTACCCCTGTCGGAGGCCTTGTACAAGAGAGCAGTTAAGAAAAACTTATTGAGTTTGGAAGTCTAGGACAGCAAAGACTACACAAAGAAACCCTGTCTAACCCTGCCCCCTTCCAGAAAGGAAGGAAGGAAGGAAGGAAGGAAGGAAGGAAGGAAGGAAGGAAGGAAGGAAGGAAGGAAGGAAGGAAGGAAGGAAAGAAGGAAAGAAGGAAAGAAGGAAAGAAGGAAAGAAGGAAAGAAGGAAAGAAGGAAGGAAAAGAAAAACTCATCCTAGCTGGAATGGTTCTAGCACTCAGGAGGTAGAGGCAGGTAGACCTCTGAGTTCCTGGCCAGTCTGGTCTACAGAGTGAGTTTCAGGACAGGACAGTCAAGGCTACACAAACCCTGTCTCAAAAAAAAAAAAAAAAAAAAAAAGCCATCCTATCTCAACTATCTGAATTTCCTCCGTTTCTCATGTCAACTAACAAGCCTCAAAGACTAATAAATTCTGCTTTCATACCTTCCTTCTTCTTAAAGTCTTCACCCCAAAACTTCCAGCCTTTTTGCTTTCAGCCATTCTCAGGTCGGACAGAACCATAAAAAGATACAGCGTCACAGCTAAGGGCTCCAGTCCTCACTGTGGCCATAGCACTGACCAAATCCCTTAAGAACTCCAGGGAAATGTTGATGCTGCATCAACTGGGGGATGAAGAGCAGTGCTTGGGTCCCAAACCTAGAGGACTGTCTAGTCAAACAAAACAGACTTAGGCTCTAATTAGTAAAAACATAGGCATTGTGATCTATTCATGCTCACTGTGCAAAATGACTAAAAGACCACAGAACAGGATGCTCAGGCTTAGAAGTTAAGAGAATCTTCTGACCAATATATGAACAGCTGGAGAAATGGAAGAAAAAGGGTTAATTAAAAGGAAAAAAAAAAACACATTTGGGAAGCACCATAAAAGATTTGGGAAAAGCCAAGAGCGGTGGTGCACACCTTTAATTGAGGCGGATGGACCTCTGTGAGTTTGAGGCAGGTCAGGGGTACAAAATCAGACTCTGGGTTTTAGTTTAAGATTTGGGTAAAGCAAACTAAGTAAAGACAATGATTATACCTTAAAAGAAGAGGACCTGGTATAAGTAAGTAAATGCCTGCTGCTCAAGTATAAAGATCCTGAGTTTGGACTCCTAGTTCCCACATTAAAAAAAAAAACAAAACAAAACAAAACAAAACAGGTCTAGTAGTATTGTCTGTAACTCCAGAACTGGAGGTTAGAGACAGGTGGATCATTGGAAATTATTGGCCAGCCAGTGTAGCTAAATCAATGAGCTACAGATTCAGTAAGGGATCCTGTCTCAATAAATTAATGGTGATCAATCGAGGAAGAAGCCTGATTGGACTACCAGCTTCAATAGGCACACATACCTACCCATATGAACACATATATACGTCACATGCACATAAAAGTAAAACCAAAAAAGAATCTTAGCCAGGCATGGTAGAAATCCCACCACTACGAATAATCCTAGCACTCAGGAGGCTTAAGCTGAAGAATGCTGTGAATTTAGAACCAGCCTGGGCTACAAAGTGAGATACCACCTCAAAAATGAGGGGTAGGAGAGATAAGAGAGAATCTGAGGTTAAATTGAGTGTGTCTCTACAAGGTTATGGAGGATAAACAGATTAGATCAGAGGGGGGCTGTGGTGGTGCACGCCTTTGATCCCAGAGCAGAGAGGGTAGCAAATCTGAGTTCAAGGCCGGCCTGGTCTACAGAGCAAGTTCCAGGGCAGTCAGGTCAACACAGAGAAACCCTATATCAAAAAAAAAAAAATAAAAATAAAAATAAAAAATAAAAAAAAACCAAGCAAGCAAACAAAAACAACAGCAAAAACACAGATACCAGGAGTGACTTTAATAGCAACATTGAGGATACAGGGGCAGGTATATTTCTGTGAATTAGAGGCCAGCCTCGTCCATATAGGGACTTACAGGACAGCCAGAGTTACCTCACAGAGACAACCTGTCCCAAAAATAAATAAATAAAGCTGGGTGGTGGTGGCGCACACCTTTAATACCAGCACTCAGGAGGCAGAGGCAGGCGAGTCTCTGTGAGTTCGAGACCAGCCTGGTCTACAAGAGCTAGTTCCAGGACAGGCTCCAAAACCACAGAGAAACCCTGTCTCGAAAACAAAAAAACAAGCAAAAACAAAATAAAAAACAATAACCAACCCCCCCAAATTAAAAGACCTATATTGCTACATTATATTATCTACATCAACTTTATTTCTTCAATATTTATTTATTTATAATCATTTTGAGATATAAATCCTAATGAACCTATACTCTTAATACAAAACAGCAATTTTCTGGTTTTCAGATGAAGAACTGTAGAGAGGAAAAAATTAACTGGAGGTTACAGTCTTGTGTAAAAAAGGGGGTGGGGCCGGCAGAAGAGAATGATGGGAAGAGAACCTCATCCAATTACATCATTTGGCTGAGGAGGTGACAAATTATACAATAAAAGGGTAAACTTGGCTCCGTTCACCATGGCACCACTGAAGTTTTCCTCAAGTGTCTAAACTTAGGTTCCCGCCCTTCTTAGGAGGCAGACTGATGCAGGAGGCAGCTGGCCTTCAATCTGCAGTGCTCCAGGGCACAAGACTGTAATGTTAGCAGGGTGAACTCTCGATTAATCACAAAACCAGCCGGGTTTTGGTAGAAATGAGGACGAGGATTTACATCACAGCAATACAAGGTTTAATTATGTCAGCAAAGTTTTCAAGTAATGTAACTTTCATGATCTTCCCAAAGAAATCTCCAAAACCAAGCATTTATTGATCTGGAAATATAGAGACTGAAATGAGAAACCCATGCAGGTGTGGTGGTGCCTGATTGTAATCACAGTTCTAAGAAGGTTGACTCAAGGCCTCCTGGTCGATACAGCACGTTTCAGGCCAGTAGGTAAAAAAAAAAGGATGTAGGGAGGGGAGTTCTATTAACTTATCAAAAAGGCTAAGTAGCAGGTTTCAGATCTACATATAACTTAGAGAAACAAGCAGTCTGCTTAGACAACCAAACGATTCCTCCTTAGGTGACTCAGAAAGGAAAGTAAATTTTAGTGATATCTAAGGCATCGCTGCTGTGGCTGCAATAGCATTCCGCAACAGAAGAGGACAAACTAACCCAGAAGCCCCACTTAGAAAGTGCAGGCATGGCTGGGACCACTGTGTAAAGTGCTTTCCCAGCAGGTACAAGGCCAAGTTTGATCCCCAGTACTGGGATAGGGGAGCAAACGAAAACCAGGCATCTTGTTCTACATATGGCCCAATGACCTAGGTAACAATACTTAGTACCTATGACACACAGCCATGCTTTGGATTTCTATTCTACTACCTGGCCAATCCACTTGCCTTCTTGAGCTATAACCACCAAGCTCCCATACACTGACTTCTGCTCTAATCAGAGAGTACCATGTCAGACCATTTGGATCCTATGTTATCCAGCCAAGCTTAACTTAAAGCAGAAGACTATCAGTCACTCTTTACATTCCCTAAAATCTCCCGCACTTCCTCCATATTATCTCAAGGGGTTATGTCAACCTCTATTTATTTATTTATTTATTTATTTATTTATTTATTTATTTATTTATTTATTTGCTTTTTCAAGGCAGAGTTTCTCTATGTAGCCCTCTAGATAGCTCTATGTTCTGGAACTCACTTTGTAGACTAGGCTGGCCTTGAATTCTGAGATCCACGTGCTTATGCCTTCTGAGTGCTAGGATTAGAAGCAGGTGCCACCAACACCTGGCTATTTCAAGCTTTGGATGACTTGGCCTCATCATGAAAAATAAATAAAAGCATATCTCTGAGTATAAAGAAGAGAAGAAAGAAGCTTAAAAGGTAGGCTCAATCTTCTTATCTTCTTTCCTATGGGGATAAAGGCATTGCAGTTAATTCCCCCTAATATTTGCCACTGACATTTCCTGTGTGATCTAAGCTGGCTCTAGGAATTTAAAGGAGCACCTAATAAAACACATGTTCTCTTTTCTTTCTCTTTTTATTAATAAGCAAAATAATTAAAAACAAAAATATAACAACCTTAATGCAGAGTAGCAGTTAAATCAAACTGCTGCTGGAATTTAAGGATGTACCTATCTAAGGCACACACTTCCTCACTGTGAGGCACATGACTGTGTGTAGGGTGTGTGTATAAAAACCAACAAGAGTTTGAGAAATGGAAACCACTATGGGGCAGAAAGCATGAACTTTTCATTATGCAATCCCAAAACGCTCTGCTCTTTTCCTTTTCTTGGCCTGTAATGAAAAAGCAAGAAAAAAATTAGATTGCAAGACAATAGCAAGATTAAGTTTCTGTCAGCTTTAACCCAAACCCACATTAACTGTCAAAAGGTTCAAGAAGAGATAACCACTGACTTCAAACCAGAGACTTTATTCCTGAATCCCTCCAGCTAGCCAATGAGAAATAGGGAGGTTTCGTGAAAAAGGTGAGAAATGAAGACAAAACACACCCATACACATAACATAAAAACAAAAGCTGAACAAACAAACTATAACATAAAAATAAAGGTTAAGCCGGGCGGTGGTGGCGCACGCCTTTAATCCCAGCACTCAGGATCTCTGTGAGTTCGAGGTCAGCCTGGTCTACAAGAGCTAGTTCCAGGACAGGAACCAAAAAGCTACGGAGAAACCCTGTCTCAAAAATCAAAAAAAATAAAGGTTAAATAAATAGGGTGTGAGGTGGGAAAACAACCAAAGGAAAATGGGAGAAGGAAAGAATGGCAGAAAATGCAAGATTTCAGTGGACAATGGTGAGCAATACTATCCACAGAGCAGCTACAATGAGGCAGTAGCTATGTCTTAGGCCTCTAGCTCACAGAGAGGTTGACTCTTCAATGCAGAAAGAGTAAGTTGGAGAAGGAAGGGTGAAAGGGTGTTTGTAAGAAAGTCCTTATTATGGATCTTCCCCCACCCCCAATTTGGTTTTTCAAGAACTAGCTTTGTAGACAGCTGGTCTTTTTTTTTTTTTTTTTGGTTTTTCGAGACAGGGTTTCTCTGTGGTTTTGGAGCCTGTCCTGGAACTAGCTCTTGTAGACCAGGCTGGTCTCGAACTCACAGAGATCCGCCTGCCTCTGCCTCCCAAGTGCTGGGATTAAAGGCGTGCGCCACCACCGCCCGGCTAGACAGCTGGTCTTGAACTCAAGAGATCCTCCTGCCTCTGCCTTCTTAGTGCTAGGATTAAAGATGTGCACCACCACTACCAGTAGCCTCAAACACGTATTCCTCCTGCCTCTGGGTTTGGAGCCTGTCCTGGAACTAGCTCTTGTAGACCAGGCTGGTCTCGAACTCACAGAGGTCCGCCTGCCTCTGCCTCCCAAGTGCTGGGATTAAAGGCGTGCACCACCAACGCCCAGCCGGTTTGCTTTTTTTTAATGGAGCCTTTCCCCTCATGTCTGAATATTCTTCAGCAGATTTCATCTTGCACAGTGGTACTGTGATGCCTCTAAGCATAACCTAACACAACATAACTGGTAGCCTAGTTACTTTCAGATATCTACCAGTGTCATATGGGGAGTACAATGGGGCTCAGAAGTTATGTACATTATGCAACTCCTAAAGAAGGCAGTACAGGGAAGAGGGCACAAAATGAGCCATGAGTGACATAGAAAAAGTTCTGTGTTCTTTATGTTCATTTCAACTATGCCCCAGAACACAGGGAAGTTTTCTGTAGTTAACTCACACTGCAGGTTTGATACAGTTTTTTTAAAAGCAGAATACAGTACAAGCCCATTTCACTTGAACTAATGACATAATTCCTTTAAATGAGACAAAACTCCTCTGGCCCATGTAAACTGCAAGTGCCTCAGAACTACTACTCCCTTACAGACAATGACTTCCAACCACAGCCACTGTTCCTACCACCCTCTTTAACCTGGAGAAGCCAATGTACCCACTTAGTGAAAGACCTGGCTTATTGACAGCTTCACGTAAGAAATAATTCTAAGCAGAACTGAAGCAAGCTCATCTCATTAAATCAATAAACTTAATATAAAGTGTTTTATTTCAGTAGAGCAAAGTCTACAGATTCCTTCAGTTTTTTCCCTAGTAAAGAGCAAAAATTGATTTGACTATAATTTTTTTAGATTTCTTTTACGTGCATGACTGTTTTGCCTACATACATTTATGTGCACCAAGTACAAGCTGGGGATCACATAGGTCCTCTGCAAGAGCAACAAGTGGTCTTAATTGCTAAGCCATCTCTCCAGCTCTTGATTTATAATTTTCATGGCATATATACTTATTTATAAAGAAACTTTAGGGAATAGCAAGACTGTCCAGTTGGTAAAATGCTAATTGTACAAATAACCATGAGGACTGTGCCTGTAAAGCTATCATTGGATAGGGAAGATAGGCAGATTCCTGGAGCTCACTGACCAGGCAGCCTAACCCATTAGTGACATCCAGGTTTAGTGTGAGAGTCCGTCTCAAAAAACAGAGAGGAGACAGGCGGTGGTGGCGCACGCCTTTAATCCCAGCACTCTGGAGGCAGAGACAGGTGGATCTCTGTGAGTTTGAGGTCAGCCTGGTCTACAAATAGTCCCAAAACAGGCGCCAAAGCTACAGAGAAACCCTGTCTCCAAAAATGAAAACAAACAAACAACAAAAAAAAACACATAAAGGAAAGGTGGGTGTTAGTGGTGCACACCTTTAATCCCAAGGAGGCAGAGACAGGCAGATCTCTGTGATTCTGAGGCCAGTCTGGTCTAGAAAGAAAGTTCCAGGACAGCCAGGGTGACACAGAGACCCCCCCCCCCCGCACACACACAAGTCCTAGAAGGACAAGGAAACAGTGGAAGTGTCAGTCAAGCAAGCCTGACAACTGACAAGTCTCCAGAATGCCCACATGCCAGCCCACCTGAATGAGCTCACAATTACAGAAACGAAGCTCCCAGAGTTGTCCTCTGACCCCCACACAGAAAGCCTTGACATGGGAGGGCGTGTGCGCGTGCACACACAATTTTGGTGGGTTGTCTGACTGTATTACTAGCTCCATGAAGCATTCTAGATTTAGTTCACCTCTGTGTCCTCTGTGGTTCCAGTTCCAGCTGAACTTGTCACAATCCCAAATCTCTCCTTCCTTTTTTTCAGCTTCTCATCATCCTCAGACTGTCAAAGGATAAAGGCAACAGTTGAAATAAGTTATTCTCTATTTACAAAGTTTATAGGAATAAAACTAATTTATTGGTTACAACATGCAAGCCAACCTTATATATCAAGAGCCAAGGATCACACAAATACAAAAGACAGAGAAGAAAATAAACAGCCTCCTACTGTGATTTAGCTGCACTTTGGCCCCAAGGATTCACGTAAGTTTGGGGAATACCTAGTGTGACAACAGGGGGAAGTGAGAAGACCTTTTCTAGGCCGTGCACAGTATTTGTTCAAAAAGGATTAAGACAGTTCTTGTGGAAGCCTGAATGGATTCTTGTGAAAACAAATCAGTCTAACAAACCTGGTCTACAGAGTGAGCTTCAGGACAGCCAGGGCTACACAGAGAAACCCTGTCCCGAATGAAAATAAATAAGTAAAATAAATGAATAAAAAAATTTCAGTTCTACACTAAGAGAGTACCCAAACAAGCGCAACACAAACAATATACTACAGTTGAAACAGTCATCACTAGAAGCACGAACAAACCTGAAGGCCATTTACCTTACAAATCCTACTACAAAATGCATGTTTATCTGGAATATGGTGAGCCAGCATTTTTTGTGTATTCTAATTATTATATTATTGTTATGTGTATATGATGGAGGGCACCTGAGGTCAGAGGTTACCCCTGTAAAATCATTTCTCTTCCATTTATTTATTTATTTATTTATTTATTTATTTATTTATTTATTTATTATGTATACAATATTCTGTCTGTATGCCTGATGAGGTCAGAGGTTACCCCTGCAAAATCATTTCTCTTCCATTCATTCATTTATTCATTTATTTATTTATTTATTTATTATGTATACAATATTCTGTCTGTATGCCTGAAGGCCAGAAGAGGGCACCAGACCTCCTCACAGATGGTTGTGAGCCACCATGTGGTTGCCGGGAATTGAACTCAGGACCTTTGGAAGAGCAGGCAATGCTCTTAACCACTGAGCCATCTCTCCAGCCCCCTTCTCTTCCATTTTTTAATTAATATTTATTGAGCTCTACATTTTTCTCTGCTCCCCTTCCCCCTTCAGCCCTCCCCCAAGGTCTCCATGCTCCCAATTTACTCAGGAGATCTTGTCTTTTTCTACTTTCTACTTCCCATGTAGATTAGATCTATATAAGTCTTAGTGTCTTCATTGTTGTCTAAGTTCTCTGGGATTGTGGCTTGTAGAATGGCTTTCTTTGCTTTATGTTTAAAAACCACCTATGAGTGAGTACATGTGATAATTGTCTTTCTGTGTCTGGGCTACCTCACTCAAAATAATGTTTTCTAGCTCCATCCAATTCAAGATGTCATTATTTTTTTCTGCTGTGTAGTACTCCATTGTGTAAATGTACCACATTTTCCTTATCCATTCTTTGGTCAAGGGGCATTTGGGTTGTTTCCAGGTTCTAGCTATGACAAACAAAGCTGCAATGAACATAGTTGAGCTCATGTCCTTGTGGCACGATTGGGCATCCTTTGGATATATACCCCAAAATGGTATTACTGGGTCTTGAGGAAGGTGGTTGTTGTGGGAGCTGCGGGCTGCGTTCCTACCACCCAGCTCCCACCTGCCTTTCTAGCTTATGCCCCAAAATGACAATACACAAACTGTATTCTTTTAAACACTGCTTGGCCCATTAGCTCTAGCCCTTACTGGCTAATTCTCATATCCCGATCAACCCATCTCTAATAATCTGTGTAGCATCAATCTTACCGGGAAAGATTCAGCATGTCTGACCTGGCGGCTTGCTTCATCGCATCTGCCCTGGAGAGCAGGGCATGGCATCTGAGCTCTCTTCCTCTTCCTCCCAGCATTCTGTTCTGTTTACTCCACCCACCTATGTTCTAACCTATGAGGGCCAAGCAGTTTATTTTTTAACCAATGACCTTCCTCCATCAGGTTGTTTCCTAATTTTCTGAGAAATCGTCACACTGACATCCAGAGGGGCTGTACCAGCTTGCATTCCCACCAGCAATGCAGAAGTGTTCCCTTTCCCCACAACCTTTCTCTTCCATTTTTTTCATGGGTTCTGGGAGTGGAACTTAGATCATGAGGTTTGCACAGCAAGTGCCTTTACCCACTGAACCCTCTCTCCAGTTCCATGGGATTTTTGAGAAGGTCTTATGTAGCCTAAGCTGGCCTTAAACTCCCTAAATTCCTCAGGATGACCTCCTCCCATGTGCTTCTATTAGAGGTATGTGCCACCCTGCCTTAACTGTGTGTGGAGGGGTCAGGGGGCAGTCTATTTCCTCGTTTTAATTCTGATGGAGAGTCTGAATTCACCTTTTGAGCTGAGAGGTGAGGGAAGAATGAGCCAAGTAAAGGTCCTGATTAATTACCACTGACTCCAGACGAGCTTCTCTTTTATTCAGACCAGACCAGGGGACTTAGAGGTTTAGGTAAAGCCTCTGTTCCAAATATATCTTCCTCAGGCCAACAAACACCTTGCCAGCCTTTCCCTCCCCAACCCAGTACCCTCAGCTCCTTTCTAGACGTTCTTCCTGTTGGGAAATATTTTTTTTTAAGGTGTGTTGTTTTTGTTTATGCTATATTTGTTTAACTCTGTGAAGCTGTGATTTTTTTTGGCTGTCTAAAACACCTGATGGTCTAATAAAGCACTGAACAGCCAACAGCAAGCCAGGAGCAAGGACAGGCGGAGCTGGCAGGCAGAGAGTATAAACAGAAGGAGAAAAGAGAGGAGAGGAGGACGTTAGGGTTCAACTAGTCACGGAGTTAAGACTGAAAGTAAGATATACAGAAATAAAGATAAAAATCCAGAGACAAAAGATAGACTGGATAATTTAAGAAAAGCTGGCAAGAAACAAGCCAAGCTAAGGCCGGACATTCATAAAACTAAGCCACCATGCATGATTTATTTGGGAGCTGCATGGTGAGCACCTCAAAAAGACAACAGAGTAAAACATCACACACTTCCTCCTTGCCCTTCAGGGAAAAGCAATGAACAGTGCCAGTTAATCAACACAGTTCTTTTTTTTTTTTTTTTGGTTTTTCGAGACAGGGTTTCTCTGTGGCTTTGGAGCCTGTCCTGGAACTAGCTCTTGTAGACCAGGCTGGTCTCAAACTCACAGAGGTCCGCCTGCCTCTGCCTCCCAAGTGCTGGGATTAAAGGCGTGCGCCACCACCGCCCGGCCATCAACACAGTTCTTATGATCCCTAACCTGACCCCACAGCACTGACACTATCTCATAGAAACAAACATACGATAAATGTCACACCATCCTGACTGACAGATTTTGATTCGTTGGTTAGGAAGACCCATCGGAGGGAAATTACCACAATCAAAAGACATCTCTCTCTCTCTGTATTTACCAGGCCAATATTCCCCAAGGCCATGCTCAAGTACAGAAATGGGCTCATGCGCCCAAGGAGCAGAGACCTAGTGTAGTTTGTCCTTGTCAACCTTTCCCTTCACCATGATTACCTCAATCTTTCAACACCAAACACACTTTTTCTCTTCATGAATACTCCTGTTCAAGAAAAGAAATGCTTCTATCTGAAATGCTTTACTTCCCTCCAGCAAATGTAAATTCAAAACATATAACTTATATCTCGGACTAAATGTTAGAGACTTTGTCCCAAATACAAGCAAAACAAACAAACAAAAATCTCATTTATAAAGTAAGAATTGACACCCATATAAGAACAAAAAAGAACAGGAAGTGGCAAGATAACTCAGCAGGTAAAGACCCTTACTTGTCAAGCCTGATGCACCAAGTTTATCTCTGGTGCCCACTTAGTAGAGAGAAAATAATAACATACACAAGAAAAATGAACATTGCCTGGTGGTGCTGACACACGTCTTTAATCCCAGCACTCTCCCAGCACTTAAGTTCAAAATTAGCCTGGTCTACAAAAGGAGTTCCAGAACAGCCAGGGCTACACTGAAAAACTGTCTCAAAAAACCAAAGAGAAAAAAAAATGAAAAAGAAAAATTAACAGAATAGGCTGGATGTGGTAGCTCATGCCTATAACCCAAGCACTCAGTGCAATGAGGTCATTACAAGTTTAAGATCAGCCTGAGATCCAGAAAGAGATCCACTCCCCACCTAAAAAAATGACAAGGAGAAAAAGAAAAGAAAAAAGAAAAAGAGGAAGCGTGTAGGACAGAAAGCATAATCTACGTTTAATAAGCTTTCATTTAACATTTATTTATTACTTTTGGTTTTTGAAACAGGGTTTCTCTGTGTAGCTCTGGCTGTCCTGGAACTAGCTTGGTAGACAGGGTGGCCTCAAACTCAGAGACCCACCTGCCTCTGCCTCCGGAGTGCTGTGATTAAGGGTGTGTGCCACCACCGCCAGCCTGCTAAACATTTATTTTTATTTAAAGGTTTACTTTTATTTTTAAATGTGAGTATGTGTACATGCCTGAGAAGGCCAGAAGAGGGCGTCAAATTCCCTGGAGCTGCCCACATGGGTTTGGAAACCAACTCAGGTGCTCTACCACAGTAGCTATGTGCTCTGCAGACCCATCAGTGCTTCCCGCTATAAAGGCAGTGCAAACTGGGCCCTTCAGTTTTTTTTCCCCCCAAACTGGCTTCTCTCCTTGTTCTTTTATATATATGCCAAGTCCTCAAGGAATATTAAGAAAAAGACGCAATGAAAGAACTACTAAGACATTCAAGAATGCTCCAAGAGGGGCTGGAGAGATGGCTCAGAGGTTAAGAGCACTGATTGCTCTTCCAAAGGTCCTGAGTTCAATTCCCAGCAACCACATGGTGGCTCACAACCATCTGTAATGGGGTCTGGTGCCCTCTTCTGGCCTGCAGGCATACACACAGACAGAATATTATATACATAATAAATAAATTTTTTTTTTTTTAAAGAATGCTCTTAATAAAAGTCACACAAGCCGGGCGGTGGTGGCGCACGCCTTTAATCCCAGCACTTGGGAGGCAGAGGCAGGTGAATCTCTGTGAGTTTGAGACCAGCCTGGTCTACAAGAGCTACTTCCAGGACAGGCTCCAAAGCCACAGAGAAACCCTGTCTTGAAAAACCAAAAATAAATAAATAAATAAATAAATAAATAAATAAATAAATAAATAGATAGATAGATAGATAGATAGATAAATAGATAAATAGATAAATAGATAAATAGATAAAAGTCACACAAACAAAAAAAGTGTTTACCATATAGGAACTATCATATAAGGTAAATAAATATTAGGTGGTATTATAATGATTATTGTTATTGCTGTTTTGTTTTAATCAGGTAACCCAGGTTGCCCTTGAACCCTTGAATTGTCTCACCTCAGCTTCCCATGGTCTGGGATTACAAGCATATACCATACAGAATTCAGGTGTGTAGGGGGGGTATGTGAGCTTGTATGTGTGCAGGTACATGTGTGTGTGTGTAGACCCAAGGTTAATGTGGGTGTCACTAATCATTCTTCACCTAATATATTTAAGCAGGGTCTCTGATAATTGTCAAACTCAGATCATGTTTGGGATAACTGGCTTGCTTGGGGAATTTGCTGCCTCTGCAGCAAATATGCTGATATTACAGGATGGCTACCACTGCTTTTAAATGGGTTCTAGGCATCTGAACTCTGGACCTCAAACTTGAACAGCAAGTGCTTTCTTTATTCAGTGAGTCATATCCCTACCCTCAGGTATTTTTATTAGCACATTCCTTCTGGTTCCTTGAAGTCTGAGACGACCAACAATTTTTGAAGTTCACTATGCTAGTCATTCTTCACAAGGCAGGATCACAACAGAGGGAACGAATCAGTTACCAAGGAAACTCCAGATAGTTGAACAGGTGATCAGATGTAGAGTTAAAATTTTATGGGTGAGCCAAGCATGGTGGCACATGCCTTTAATCCCAGCACTCAGGAGGCAGAGGCAGATGGATCTCTGTGAGTTCGAGGCCAGCCTGGTCTACAGAGTGAGTTCCAGGATAGCCAAGGCTGCTACATGGAGAAATCCTGTCTGGAAAAACCACACAAACGAGGTGTGGCAGAATACTTAGGACAGTGTATAGTCTTGTCCACTGAGCACCATTAAGTTACCATTCTTACTAGGTCTCTGAAAATCTGGTTACCATACACTGGACTATCTTTAATCAACTATAATGACTAACAACTGGAACAACAAATACATACAGGAGCGAAGATTCGTACTGAGCAGAGATTCTAATTCTAGACCCTGAAGAAATGCTTTCATGAACTTATGTGAAATTACTTTGCTATTGACAGTATCTTTCTATGTAGCACAGGACAGCCATGAACAGAGTGAGTTCCAGGACAGCCAGGGCTACCCACTGAGACTCTGCCTCAACAACAACAACAAAAAGAATTTACTCCACCCTATGTAACAGGAATGCTTAAAATATCACAACTATTCTAAGGGAGCAAAAAGGAGGTCCTAGGTTATAACTACATATTTTGACTCAAGAGCTTGTGTGGCAACCATTTTCACTGTAGCCAGGAATTAAGAACACAGCTGAAAATTACCTACAGCAATTGGCAACTAAAAACAGTTTTAAAAAAGTGATTTCTTTTTTTCCCAGCAGAATGCCAACATTAATATCTCCAAAAATGAGTTCAAACTTTTGTTGGTTTCCAAACTCAACTTTTATCTTCAAGATTCAAATTGAAAAGAACATTTTACAAAACTTACTAATTTTATCTTGAACACACAAGTACTGCTCACAGACTTTGCCAAAAACACAGTGAGTGTCCTGTGAGCAGTAACTTTAAGCACTCAAAACAGTCACCACCTTCAATCTGAGCCAGCACCACTCTCGCTCCTACAAAGAGACCACAAGAAAGAGGACCTGAAGTGTAGTCAGGCATATTTAAAAGTTTTGAATTCAGAAATTCCCAAGAAGACAGAAGTAGTCACTGGACTCAAGTAAGAAAAATCCTCATTTTTATCTTAAGAGACCAAAGCCGGGTACCCTTTTACTGGTGAGTGCAACAAAATTATTCATCCATCAGTCCTCCTATGCCATGGGTGAGGACAAATTCCAATCTGGAGACCTAGTCAAGACACCTCTACAAGGAGAAACCTAAGGCACTACAACTAATTTTCCCTCAGAAAATCTTTCCTCTGGAGTGATTAAAGAAGTCTGACATGAGCTAAGACAGTTGTCTTCTTGGTCCTCTACACACACACAGTATAAGTTGAATATGTTAATGTGCTACTACTGAGCTCTAACCCCAGGCCCAAACCAGTTATACTTTGCAAAAATAACAAGTAGCTGGTGATTTCTGTAAATGAATTATAATATGCATTAAGATGTCAGCAGTTCTCAGGCTAATATGATTTTCTAAGTGAATTTAAGGTTGTAAAGCAAAAGGGCCTTTGGATCACTTTCATGAATCTACCACATTGTAAATGACAAGAAGATGAAGAGCAGAGCCTAGGGGACGATGGGAAATTAATGTCGACGTGGCCTTGAATTCCCAGAAGTAAGTAAACCTCATGAAACATCCCATGGAAAGTGAGCTTCCAATTTCATACTTGCAGGGTGAATACAACACTGATGGTTTCTCTCAGAAACACTTCAATGCTTGAATACACAGCTGTCACCTCCCTGCTTCAGTTCCTAAAACCCATCTGATCTTGTTTTTTTCTGAGCCTTTACACAGTCAGAGCAGAGAACAAAAAGAGGTTCCCAAAACTAATGTGCACACCTAGGCAAATTGATGGTGAAACACAGTGCACTAGCAGAAAGCATGCCACCCTAGCACACCCATGGCAAAGAGATCTAGTAACATTCCTTAAACACATACACAATCAAGTTACCATTCCTGCACTCTGCAGTCTCTGTGACATCAGAATCTTTTCTAGGGCCAACAGAATGTGAGAACTGTAAAGCCAAATAGAATCAGAGAGCACCAAGGACCCATGTTTTCTATCTCTAGGATTTTTAAGTGAAAGTCATCATCGCTCATCACCAAATAAATACTCTTCTCACAAGCCCTATCACTTTTTCTGGAATCCCCACCCCCCACCATAAACACACTCTCTGGAGGAGGTCGTCTCAGCCTTGCTCTAGCTGATTATAGGACAAAGAGAAGCAGGTGGAGGAAATGAAGGCTTCACACTTGAGACCCCAGGAAACCAATTTCTATTAAAAGTTCCCACCTCCTTCCCTTAGAAGCCAGGAAGCGATTGCTTTTAAGGATAAGCGATGCAGAACTTGGTCGAAATGTCAAGAAGTCAATAAAGGAAAGTGAAACTTTTAAGAGAGAGTGAATGTTTGCATAGCCAAATTATTCAGAGAATAACTGCAAAAATGGATATACCCAAGCACTCAGAAGTGTTGAAAGAAGGTCTTTTTACTTGGACTACTTAAAAAAACACATATTCTTGCTGTCATATCAACATAATCTAAAAAGAACAGGTTTAGAGAGCTGTATTGTTATTATTTACTAATGTTGTATATATGCACACATACGTGTGTGATGTGCTTATATTGTTATTTATTAATACTGTATGTATGCACACATGTGTGAATGTGAGGTGCCTGTATTGTTATTATTTCTAACATTGTATATATGCACACACGTGTGTGTGATGTGCATGTAGGAGGTATTCTTTGCTATTATTTACTACTATTGTATATATGTACACACGTGTGTGTGAGGTACCTGTATTGTTATTATGTACTAATAGTGTATGTATACACACACGTGTGTAGTGCCTATGTTGTTATTATTTACTAATACTATATATACGCACATACACACTTTTGTGTGTGATGTGCCTAGAACAGTTCATGGCATGCACTTAAAGGCCAGAGAACAATTTTTGAGAATCAGTTTTCTCTTTCAACTACAGACTTGGGACTGAATTCAGGCTGCCACGCTTGCATAGCCGGCACTCTCATCTACTGAACCATCTTGCTGAACTAGGAGCTATATTCACCTTTGTTTCTTGAGACAGGGACTTACCGTGTAAACCTGGCTCTCTGGAACTTGCTTTGTAGAGTAGGCTAGCCTTAAACTCAAGGCTATTCACCAGCTTCTCCCTGGGTTGAAAAGCATGAACTACCATGTCTTGTCAGGAATTGTTTCTTTTCTTTTTTTTTTTTTTTTAAAGATTTATTTATTTCTTATGTATACAAGATTCTGCCTCCATGTATGCCCGAATGTCAGAAGAGGGCGCCAGACCTCATTACAGATGGTTGTGAGCCACCATGTGGTTGCTGGGAATTGAACTCAGAACCTCTGGAAGAGCAGCCAGTGCTCTTAACCACTGAGCCATCTCTCCAGCCCCCAGGAATTGTTTCTTAAAACGATCCTGGTGTTTACTTAGGCACAGCCATACTTAGAAATAACATCAATTATATCTAACAAAGTACTGATAAAATTTCAAAAACATCTCATTAAATCCAAATAAGGCTGTCACTTGACTCTAAAGATCTCAGCTTCAGAGAGTTTTGTAAAAGTCAAGAGAAAGAGCTGAGAGGCTAGAGAGCCTGGATGCTCCTCCAGATGACCCAGGTTCAACTGCCAGCACCACATGATACAACCATTTCTAACTCCAGTTCTAGGGAATCTAATACCCTCTTTGGTCTGCAAGGGCACTAGAGACACACAAAGACATACATGCAGGCAAAATACTCATACACATACAATAACAACAAATTTTTAAAAAAGAAAAAAAGAAAATCTAGGAAAGAATCATAGATACCTATTACATTCCTAGAATTCAAACAGAGAAGCAGTGGGAATCCTTCACAAGCATAACTCAACAACTCAACAAACAAAAACATATCAAAGGAATGAATATGGAAACAGAGCATCCTGAGCAAAATAGCAAACTATAGCTCTAAAAATTAATTAATGAACTATTTTTTAAAAGGCAACAAGATCAGGACACACTTGTGCAGGGCCAAGAGTAGGATAATTAGATTCAACCATGAAAAGGTTCTTTTAAACTAACAGAGAAACGGAGTGTCAATAAAGTAGGAGAAATGGATTTCTCTGAAGACACACACTATTCTAGAACACTAATGAGGGCAATCCTCTTAGGCCTCTCAAAACACTGTTTATTTTCAACTGCTCTTCTACACAATCCCTTCCACACAATGGCACAACAGTGAGAATTCCATAACTGCTTTTGTTATATCCTAGCTAATTCTGGACCAAAACAGTCTCTAAAGTCCACACTAAGCATTTCAAACAATTTCAATAAGTTTCTGTGAAATAAATATAAGAAACTAAAAATAAATAGGTATAAATAAAAGACAATCTCCACTGCTAGGGATTTGAAAATTCAAGATTTTATAAACCCCAAACGCTGAACACTGCAAAGATATTTCTATTTCTGTCCTAAGAATCTGCTCTGGAAAGGTTAAGACCTGAATAAAATACCAATTAGAAATGAACAAAATAAAACACCACACAAAAAAAACAGGAAAACTAGCATCTGGATGGGGCAGCAGGCAGAAACAGCAGATCAGCCTGGAGGTTGACCTCAAGTAATGGCAAGTTCGAAGACAGCCTGAGCTATAAGAAATCTTGCTTCAAAAAACACAACACAACACAAAAAAGTCACAGAATATGGAGGTGAGGAAGGAAATTAGCATGTTCTAATTTTGACAGAACACCTCAGACTATATTTATAACTCTAACTGCCAGAGTCTCGATATGGCACTGCTCAGAGACATTTTCATCTTCCACTCATCAACTTGTTTGTCTGGGTTTTGGGGTTTTGTTTTGTTTGTTTGTTTTTTTTTTTGTCTTTGTTTTTTTTTTGTTTTGTTTTGTTTTTTTGAGACAGGGTCTCACTGTAGTCCTGACTGACCTAGAGCTTATAAGTTTCGTCTCCCTCTAGAGAAGGTCTGTCTGTCTGTCTCTCTCTCTCTCAAAAAGAACACACCAATGCTTCTCAAACTACTCCGTAAAACAGAAAAAGTACATTACCAAATTCTTTTTCCTAATGAACGTTCTCATCAAGAGACTTGTAAACAGAATTTTAAAACTAATGGAAAGATTATTGACTACGATCAAGTTGCCTTTATTTCAGAGATTCAGAGGTGGTTCAATATACTTAAATCAGTAAATGTTTTATCTTACATAAATGGGCTAGGCATGGTGACCCAGGCCTTTATTATTTTATTTATTTATTTATTTATTTATTTATTTATTTATTTATTTATTTGGTTTTTCGAGACAGGGTTTCTCTGTGGCTTTGGAGCCTGTCCTGGAACTAGCTCTTGTAGACCAGGCTGGTCTTGAACTCACAGAGATTCACCTGCCTCTGCTTCCCGAGTGCTGGGATTAAAGGCGTGCGCCACCACCGCCAGGCTGACCCAGGCCTTTAATCCCAGCACTTGAGGCAGAAGCTGGAGGATCTGTGTGAGTTCAAGGGCAGTCTTGAACTACATAGCAAGTTCCAGACCAGTAAATGAGACCCACCCCACCCCCCAAAAAAAAGAGACTCAAGGATAGAAATCCTATGGTCATCTTGATAGACATGGAAAGACTCTTGACAAAATCCAATACCCCTTCATGTTTAACATCTGCAAAATTTGTCTAGAGATGGCTCAGTCGCTGAAGAGCAACCGTGACTCTTGCAGAAGGTCTTGGTTCACAACAGTCTGGATCTCCAGTTCTGGGATCCGACATTCTCTTTTATCCTCAGTGGGCACTGCATACATGTAGTACACATATATACATGCAGGAAAAACATTCACAGAGATAAAATAAGCAAATATTTAATAATATAAAGTTTGAGGAATCTAGGAACAGAAGAGAAGAACTGTATCTCAACATAATAAAGGCTACAGCTGACAAACCTACATTCAACTAAGGAATGCTGAGAAAGAGAAATAGTCTTCCCAGAACAGAGCACCCCAATTGATTATCTAATACCAAATAGTCAGCCCTAAAAAAAATACACACATGTGACATTATACACACTGAACATGTTGCATTTATATACTCAGAAACATCATGCAAGTTTAAAAGCTAAAAAGACCATGAATTTAAGAAAGAACAAAGGGGCCGGGCGATGGTGGCGCACGCCTTTAATCCCAGCACTCAGGAGGCAGAGGCAGGCGGATCTCTGTGAGTTCGAGACCAGCCTGGACTACAGAGCTAGTTCCAGGACAGGCTCCAAAGCCACAGAGAAACCCTGTCTCGAAAAACCAAAAAAAAAAACCAAAAAAAAAAAAAACAAAAAAACAACGGGAAGACACATGGGTGGGGTAGAAAAGGAATTATAATCTCAAAAAATTATAATAAAAAATTCAGTAGCCTTCCTATAAAATAATGACATACAAAAAAAAAAAAGAAAAGAAAGCACAAAAACAATGAAAACTTTAGGCCATCCTACCAAAAGCAATCTATATAGTCAAGTAATTACAGCAAACATTCCTGTAACACTCTTCACAGAAACAACAAAAAAAGTTAAAATTCATAGGAAGCAAAAAGGACTCCAGATAGGCAACGCAACCCTGGACAAACATACACTACCACAGGTATTCCCATGCTGACTTCAAATTACATCACACTCACAGTAATGACAAAAACATGGTACTAGCCCAAAACCAGACTCACACATCAATGACTGGAAAAGAGGATCAAGATACAAGGCCAGGCAACTACAGCCACTTCCCTTTTTCCCTTTTGACAAAGGTACTCAAAACACACACTAAAGACAGCATCTTTAGCAAATGACATTGGAACAAAAATCAACTTCAAATGGATCCACAGGTGTCAATGAAAGAAACAGGACACTGCTTGAGGAAAAAGAAGAGCACTCTTCACGATATAAACACAGAGAAGGACTTTCTGAGCAGGACTTCACTCACTCGGGAATAATTAACAAATGGGATCTCTTGAAATTAAAAAGCTTCTTAGCAGCAAAGGAAGCTGCCAATTAAATGAAGAACGTGCCTACAGATGGGAAATTTTTGCCAGCAACTAATCCAACAAAACATCAGTATCTAGAATATACAAAGAACTAAAAAGCTAAACATAAAGGAAATAAACCAATCAAAAAATAGGCTAGTAGTGATGGGCTGAGCAGTAAAGAGCACATACTACTTCAGAGGATCAGGTACACTTCCCAGCACCCACATCATGTGGCTCAAACTGCCTGTAACTCTAGTTCCAGGGATACCTGAGGCTCTGGCTTCCACCAACCCCTATACTCACACGTGCACACACATACACAGAATTAGAACAGTTACTGCTCTTGCAGAGGACCCAGGTTCAGTTCCCAGCACCCCCACTAGGCTTCTCTTTACTTACTATAACTCTAACTCCAGAGGATCTAATGCTCTTTTCTGGCTTTTGTGGGCACCACAGCGCCTTTTGAGGGGTAGGGAGCAAGGTAGTACTCTATGTATTCCAGCTGTCCTGAAACTTTCTATGTAGACAGGCTGGCCTTGAACCTACAGAGAACCATCAGTCTCATGAATCCCAAGTGCTGGGATTAAAGACATGTGCCACCAGGTCTGGCTGCAAATGATATCTACAAATGAAAAATTAATATTTTAAAAACTTTAAAAAGTGTTCAAAATCATTAGCTATCAGGAAAATACAAATTAAACCTGCTTTGAGAGTCCATCTCATCCCAATCAGAATGACCATCATCAAGAAAACAAAACGTAGTATTACAGTTCTTTTAGAATTTGTCCAGCAGTTTTTCTGACTTTTGTCAGAAATCCCACTGGTCACCCACCCCATTCCCCACCACCACCAAAAAAAAACAAAAGAGCTAGGACTGGTGTAGTGGCACACACTTTTAATCCCAGCAATTAGGGAGGCAGAGGCAAGTATATCTCTGTGAGCTAGATGCCAGCCTGGTCTACAACAGTAAGTTCCAGGACAGTCAAAGAACACAGTGAGACCCTATCTTGAAAACAACAAACAAAAGTCAAGAGGCAACAAACGTTGTGGAAGATCTGGAGAAAAGAAAAACCCTTGCTGGGCGGTGGTGGCGCACGCCTTTAATCCCAGCACTCGGGAGGCAGAGGCAGGCGGATCTCTGGGAGTTCGAGACCAGCCTGGTCTACAAGAGCTAGTTCAGGACAGGCTCCAAAACCACAGAGAAACCCTGTCTCGAAAAACCAAAAAAAAAAAAAGAAAGAAAAGAAAAACCCTTATCTCCTGCAAATTGGGATAGCTATTAGAGAAGTCAGTGAGGAAGCTAAACTACCCCTGGGCATATCCCTAAAGTGGTCCATCGCCTGCTACAAAGATGCTTTTCCATCCATGTTCAGGGTCGCACTGCTGACAATGACTAGAAGTGGAGTCACCATAGATGTCCACCAAAGGAAGAACGGATAATGAAAATGTGGTTCACACAATAGAATTTTATTCAGCTATAAAGAAATTAAAATGTACAAAACTACTCCTAGTTTTCACAGTACCACTATGTAGAGCACAGGGGGATGGGACGTAAAATTCAACAACACATTTAGCTAGCAGTGAACCCTGCATGCTTGAATACCAACGAGACATGCCTACCAATGAAATGATGTATGACCATTGTGATGGGTGACCAACTATCTTCTGATCGATTTGCAGATCTGCTCCTACATGTGGGAATTCATACCTTATATTTTAACCCTGGCCAAAAAGCACATGGCAAGGGAGAACACAATCCCTAGGTAGGAAATCTGCTGCGGGACAATGATCTTTTATCCTGTCACTTGTATTATTTTTAATAAAATGCTGATTGGCCAGTAGTCAGGCAGAAAACAGAAGCGGGGGTGACCAGGCAGGAAGTAGAGGCAGGGCAACAAGAATTCCGGGAAGAGGAAAGTTTCAGTCTGCCGCTGTCACCCAGAGAAGAGAGAAGAAGCCAGACACAGAGCAAGCAAGATGTGACTGCTTCACCGAAAAAGGCACCAAGCCATGTGGCTAACACAGACAAGTATTATGGGCTAATATAAGTTATAAGAGTTAATAAAGGGGCTGGAGAGATGGCTCAGCGGTTAAGAGCATTGCCTGCTCTTCCAAAGGTACTGAGTTCAATTCCCAGCAACCACACGGTGGCTCACAACCATCTGTAATGAGGTCTGGTGCTCTCTTCTGGCCTGCAGGCATACACACAGAACATTGTATATGTAATAAATAAATAAATAAATAAATATTAAAAAAAGAGTTAATAAAAAGCCTGAGCTAATAGGCCAATCAGTTTATAATTAATGTAGACCTCTGTGTATTTCTTACGATTGTGGGGCTGGATAGGACAGAAAGTACAGTCAACAGAAACCTATAATTTGTCGATTTGCAAAATAGACACATTGTCAAATTAGCTTCTAAATATTTATATTTATACCCATAGCTTACTGTTACTCTCAACCTTAGTAAGAAAAGCTTCTTTTTTTGCAGTATTTAGTAGTTATGCATAGACTCATAACTGGTTAATGTGCTGAGAATGCTCAGTCCTAAATGGGACATGCATATCAACCTCTCATGTAAGGCTCAAATAATATCAAAGAAATATGACTCAAAAATTAAGAGCACCTGTTGCTTTTGCAGAGTGTTGGAAGCAGAGCATGAAGGTCCTTGTGCCCACAAATCTCCAGAGAAACCAAGAACATGAAGCAACACCGGATGTCTCTCCAGTGGGAAAGACGTAAGACACATGTTCTTCCAATGAGAAAGACAGGAACTGGAAGTGATTAATAACTTGGTGATCTGCATTATCTATTGACCTAGGCCGTATCAAGCTCCCACAGTCAGGACCTAATACCTAATACCTAATAGTCTAAATGGCCCTAACATCATCTGTATAGCCAGAGGCTCCCACAACCAGGACCTGAGGTGGTTAACAGCCCAAACGACCTCTACACTACCTGCTTGACCAAGACCAGGTCAGATCCTTCCTTAGGTCCTTCAGCTAGTATAGGCTGCCTATCTCTAGACCCCATCTTCACTGAAGAAATTACATGTACTCTGAGTTGAGTTTTGATGTAATTACGCTTCCGTTTCCCACTGCAAACTTTACAGCAGGAAACTTTTTTTCCAAATTATGCTGTGTTTAAATTTGTTGGGAACAACTCACCTGGGATCAGACTCCAAGTCTTGATCCAGGTAGACGAAGTCAATCTCAACAGTTTTCATTCTCCTCTTGCCGTTTACTTCCCTGCCTGTTGTGACTACCTACAGGGTCCTCAGCAGAGGACCCAAGTTTGACTCCCAACACTTATATGGTCATTGAAAATCACCCATAATTCCCATTCTGGAAATCTGACACCATCTCCTTTAAGTTCAAAGCCAGCCAGGTCTACGTATCAAGCTCTCGGCCAATGAGGTCTACATAATGAAACTCTGCTTTAAAAAAAAAAAAAAAAAAAAAAAGCAGCAGGGGGTGGGGGACAAAAAAACTATTAGGTAAACAACTTTTATTTTAATGGTGCCCATGTATGTAAACTCCTCCTTATCAATGCTTCCAGATAATATTACTTGGATTAGCTTATTGAGTGTTAGTTAGTATCTTAAACTTTCCTAAGCTTCTACAATCCATAGATCAGAAAAATTTCGTACCAAAAAACCCCTAACAGAGTTGTAGCTGTAGTTCCACAGTAGAGTGCTTGTTGCTTGAGTCTCTACATTCAATGCCAATACTGCCCACTCATCCCATAAAATTAAACCACACAAACACACACACACACAAAACAAACAAAACCCCAGTTAACACAAACTATATATAGCCCGAACCTCAAATCAAGCACCCCCCCAATTTCCTCTTATACAATTTTTTTTTGATTTTTCGAGATAGGGTTTATACAAATTTTTAAATAACTTTTACATTGGTGTGTGTGTGTGTGTGTGTGTGTGTGTGTAATACTTTAACTAATATCCCCCTCAAACATGGCTAAGTTAAAAGTGTGTGTCTATCCAGGACAGTCAGCTGCTGCTACATAGAGAAACTCCGTCTCGAAAAACAAAAACAAAACAAAAAACTATCTATCTATAAGCCAGATAGTAGTGGTGCATACCTTTAATCCTAGCACTTGGGAGGCTGAGGCAGGTGGATCTCTTGAGTTCAAAGCCAACCTGGTCTATAGAATAAGTTCCTGGACAGCCAGGGCTACACAGAGAAAACCTATGTCAAAACACAAAAACAACAACATTAAACAAGAAAAACAAAAAAACGAAACAAAAAGAGTAAAGAAAAGAAAGAGGTGTGTAGTGTCTAAGGTTAAGGCAGAGTAGGAACAGGAGAACCACTGAAGCAAAGAAACCACTTAGTTAAAATTAAGATTATCTTTTCAAGAACCATGGGCAGAAAACAATCCAGTCTGCACTGGAAGCACAACAGGAAGAAGAAAAGGCTGGAAAGAGAGAGGGAGGAGGTAAAGTCTGAAGACAGAGGTCAGAGCCCCTCCACTAAGCACGCTTTAAGCAGCACCTTGCTCTCCCTCAGAGTTTTTTCCACTGGGCCAGTGGAGAGAATACGTTGTTTTATTTTTTTACCTTAAATGGGTAGAAGAGATTGGGAAAAATGGATATAGGACTCTACACTGCCTCTCTGATTTTGGAGACAGCAAATTACGTAGCACAGGCTGGTGACCATGAACTCCTTATCCTCCTGCCTCATATCTTCAGAAGTGCTGGGGTCACAGGATGTGACAACATAAACTCAGTGGAAATGACTCTTTAGAATCTCAACATATTTCAGAGACAATCTCAAAACTAACAGTCGATTATATTTCTCATTTTAAAGGAACCCACCACTAACCAATAAGCATATATATATATATATACATATATATATAAACAAATCATATACATACACATATAAAACCCATAAAAATAATCGATGAAAATACACAGGAATATCCAAGCCTAGAGTACAGTTGTAGAGTCCAGCTGTAGAGTGCTTGACAAGCATGCACAAGGCCCTGGATCTGATCACTACTAGCCCCACTACCATCCACCAATGAGAATAAAAACTAACCAGACTGTGGTAGTGCACACCCATAATCTCAGCACTCGGGAGGCAGAGGCAGGCAGATCTCTGTGAGTTCAAGGCCAGCCTGGTCAACAGAGCTAGTTTCAGGACAGGCTCCAAAGCTAAAGAAACCCTGTCTCAAAAAACAAAAACAAACAAACAAAACAAAACAAAAAAACCCAAGAGATTAAAAACTTGAGAGCAGGAAACTTAGTAGGATAGTTAACCATGTGTAGAGCTCCAAGTGTGGGGAAATCTGGCAATAGTCCAGAAGGAAAAAGAAAAACAAACTACAATTAGTAAGGCACCTGCAACCCCAGTACTCTTGGGGCATGGAGACAGGAAGATTACCAAGCATTCCTGGCTGCCAACATGAAAAATATGAGCTCCAGGTTCAGGAGATTCAGAGACAGGTGTAAGTACCTGCACATATAACATGCACATATCCAGGGAGTCAGAAGAGAGCATTAAATCCTCTGGTGCTAGAGCACAGATGGTTCTGAGACAGTGATGTGGACGCAAGGAATAATGCGCTCTTAACAGCAGAGCTAGCTTTCCAGCCCTAAAAGTTGTTTGTTTTTGTTTAATTCATTTTTTTTTCTGGGTTGAGCTAGCCTGCTACCATTTAAACTAAGGAAAGTGTTCCCAGTCTCACAAAACTAAAATTAAAAGAACAAGTATAGTAAGGAAAAAGGAGAATCTTTATCATTTTTTTGAACCTACCTATAAAAATTCCAAAGACAAGTATACCTTGGAGAAGTGGTCACCCCAAAATGGTATCAACTTAAAAAAGCGTATCAGTTAGCAGATGAGCAGGAAAAAAAAAAAAGAAATACCTTACTTTTGCTCTATATTAATCCCACATTTTATTCTAGGTACCTGTTTTCTCTTTAATTCTCATTACACCCATCAGAATAGTTAAAGCACATTTTAACATTACTTATAGACCACAGGCTGTCTTTTAGTAGTCTGGATATAAGCTATGAAACAATCTACAGGACAAAATTATTTTGTCAACAGTTCATATGATATAATCTATAGTGAGACAGTGATACTCAAGGGACTTATAGAAATGAAGTGCTAAAGAGGCAGCTTCACAAAGTAACTTTATGAAAGTCATTTCCAATATGTACAGCTTCCCAGGCTGTTCTAATGTTTTAAAAACAGCAGTTACAGGAACATATATTACCTTTCTAGAGATGGACGAGACATTCAAACCAAATCTCTGTGCTCTTTCCTTTAGTTTATCCAGGTTAACCTACAAAAATAGAGATACATTAAAAAAAAAAAAAAAAAAAAAAAAAAAGAAGGCAGAAACTATGGTCCAAAACTGAGTTCAAATAGGCCTACTGACATCAAACTATGTGCCAAACCCAGGAACCACGTGACACCTACTCATCCCAGTGATGACTAAAAAGCCCTCCTGAAGGAGGTGAAAGTGAAGGATTCCATTCTAATACTTTATTCATCAGTGGTGGCAAGGACATAAGAGGGCTCAAGACCAAAGTAGGTCAAACACTGCTTGAAAAAAACTACCATATAGCCAGGCAGTGGTGGCGCACGCCTTTAGTCCCAGCACTCAGGAGGCAGAGGGGCGGATCTCTGTGAGTTCAAGGCCAGCCTGGTCTACAAGAGCTAGTTCCGGGACAGGCTCTAAAACTACAGCAAAGCCCTGTCTCGGGGGAACAAACAAAAAACAAAAGACAAAAAAACTATCATATATGTAAAGTATCCAAAAACAAGACCACCACTCACAATCCAAATTCATGAATTCCTACAACACAAACCCCCAAAATAATTTAATTGGTTTTTAGTTTTGTGAGAAAGGCTCTCTCACTATGAACCCCAAGAAAGCCTTTAACTCACTATATAGCCCAGCATGACTTTAAACTTGCAACAGTCCTCCTGCCTCAGCTTTCTGAATGCTGAGATTATAAGCATGTACTATCACATGCTAAGTTGATTCCTAATTGAATCTTCAAACAAAGGCACGCTGTGGGAGCTCCGTTAGCCAATAGCTCAGCAGTCCCCAGCTTGCAACCCATAAACTGCAGCTTGGCATGTTACACAGGCCCAAATGCTTCAGCCTGCAATCCCCAAGCGCAACTGAAGAAAGACTTTGGGTTTTCTCTTTATCCTGGGCCACAACTCTCAAAATCATTTGATTACCTTAATAATTGCTCTTAATTTGTTAAACGAAGCATATTTTTCAATACCTAAGTAAGCACAGTGCTGCTAGCATCTCTCAACCATGCGGTTGCAACTGCGACACCTGATGGCCGGCAACAATTACACCTCCTCCAACTCATTACAATTGCCTTAGGACAGGTAAGATTTTAAAAAACTACAATAATGACTGATAACATAACTATCCAGAACTTCAATAATTATTTTGCTTATACTACATATGGTATTCTACAAGGCTTATGTGATCTTCTTTCTACATCCATTTATTTGATTCTAGAAATTAGTTTTGTTTTTCATATTATCTCATTAAAAATGGTTTGGTAATAGAGCCAAAAATGAGGCATGAAGCACTTTTAAAAATAACACAGTCTTTATAGACTAATAATGGACACGTAGACGAGAAGATCAATACTACGGAGAGGAATAGCAATAATTTGACAAAATCATCAATAACAATTTGTGCTGTTAAATTTAAGAATCAAAATCTGTTAAAAAGTTATGATAGAGAGGCTGGAGAGATGGCTCAATGGTTAAGAGCACTGGCTGCTCTTTCAGAGGTTCTGAGTTCAATTCCCAGCAACCATATGGTGGCTCACAGCCATCCATGAGATCTGGTGTCCTCTTCTGACATGCAGGCAAAATACTGTATACATAATAAATAAATAAATCTTTAAAAAAATTATGATTGATTAATGGATAAGGTATCTCTCCAGGAAGGTAATATGCACACTATCAAAACTATGTCTAAGGATAAGACATTTTCTTTACTGGACAAGTTTCATACCTTAAAATCCTAAATGAGGACATTAGAACATAACACTGGACTAGAAAACAACATCCCCTCTCCCAACAAAATTTGTCCTCACAGTTAGGGATACCATTTAGGGGTTGATTATTACTCATATAGGGTTGGGGTAGAAATTATGTAGGCCCAGAGATCTCAAAAACAAGAAAAAGAAAAAACTGAATGGGATAATAGGTAGATTAGTGTCAACTTACACTATAATAATAATAATTAATAATAATAATAGTAAGTAATAGAGTAAATACTTGTGAGCTATTCTTTATGGACAATTTACATTGGTATAGATTTTTGTATATTGATATGAGTTCAAATTATATTTGTTATATTGAATATGCTCCTATTTCTGTTTATAATATTTGTACACCTATATAAAGTTATTTTGTCAGATTGCATGCATGCATGTTTGTTTAAGACATTTTGCATATCGATACAATTTTAAGATATATTTATCATATTGTATTATATATCTCTACCTCTGATCAAGATATTTATATATTAATTACATTTTGAGGTCATTGTCCTCCTTTACTGCACAGTTGTTTAAAGATTGCTTAATATTATGATATGAAATCTTAATATTTTAGTTATATAGGTATTAGGTATTATAGGTCAATAATCAGTCATGTTTGTTATACTTTTAGACTAATTAGGTTCTTTACATAAATAGAAACTATTCTGCATAAGACAGGTAACCTTCAACCACTTCAAAGATCTGTAGAACATGACATTTAAATAATTTAGGATTCTGTTGAAGTGAGATACAATTGCTCCTGGCAAAAACCATCTATCCCTGAGAGAGTGTTGAGCATCAAAGACACTCTACTTAGCGTTTGTTTTCTTCTTGGCACAACTGGCCTTTAGGCAAGGAACTGCCCATGCCTCGACCACTAACAAAGTGCACAATGTCCAGACTAGACAAGTAGGATACAAGAAAAAAGACTGCTAAACCTTGCCAAGACAGGATAAGACAGTCCTAAAATTATTCCTGCCTCTAAAAATGGTCTGTCAGTTACTCTAGGCCTTAGCCAAAGTTGGTTGCTTCAACACTGCAAATGAGACTTGAGTGAGTGCTCAGCCAGACAGCTGTCTTGTCATCTACTGTACATTTTGGAAACTTCTTGACTGAACTTCCTACTCGAGTAATATCATCTCCCTTCTCAGGCCTTCGATGGGGTTAAAGATTAGATAGTCGTAGTTACCTTCCTCTTATGATTTAGCCAAGCTATTTCCAATACAAGACTTAGACTCCTTAGGATAAAATGTTTATTAAAAGATTAAGATATGTTCCTTGCTTAATATTGTTTATGCTGGTTGTAATTCTAACTTTATACTTGATATCTGTTCCTAGTGTACATAGTTTTATATTGGGTTTAGAACTCTCTTATTTAAACAAAAGGAGAAGGTGCTGTGGGAGCTCCTTCAGCCAATAGCCTTTAAGATACCAGCTCACGTGGGCATGGTCTCTTATACTATAAATGGAGCTGTAAAACCTGTGCTCACTCTCTCACTTCTGGCTGCTATATTAGATTCCTGTTCTCCGTTAGCACAAAGGACTGTGATCTAGGACTGTGATCTGTTGAGTCTATCCCTAAATAAATAACTCTTTATTATATGTAATTCTAAACTAGTGTGGGACTATTTTGTAACTTCCATCATCAAAGACAAATTTCTCAACTGTAGAAGACAAATGATGCAACTCAACTCCCTTTATTTTCTTGGAAGCCTTGTTATGATAATTTAGAACACGTTCACTAATAATAACAGTAATAAATTATTTCAATTCAGTTATAATACTAAATGGAGCAAGATTTCAAAGTTGAATATATTTTACTGCAACATGTTTCTATTTTTAAAACATGCTAACTAGTCACAATGGTCCAGAAAATAACACTCTAATTCTCCACTTTTACTCTCATATATGTATAATAAATATATATACATTTTCCATTTTTTTACTCTCATACATATGTATTATATATACATATATATCTATATACACACAAATACATCTGTGTGTTTATTGGATTAAAGGCATATACCACCACGCCTGGCTTCTTTTAAACTTATAGGCAATATTATGAGACAAAAGGCTGGGGCTAAATGTAGCTCAGTTGGTGGAGTGTCGGCTTAGCATGCATCCTGGGTGTGACCCCTAGTACTAAATGGAGTGGGGCAGACAAGAGTGAGGAATGCATGCAATCCCAGCAATCTGGAGAGGCAAGAGAATCAGAAATTCAAGGCTATCCTTAGCTGAAAATAAGACCCAGGTTAGCCCAGGAATCAGGAGACCCTGCTTCAAAAAATTAGATTAATTGATTTATTTTAAAAAGAACAATATCTATAGATAGAATTTATTAAGTTGCTTCCACAGATTCTTTGTAATTACTAAGAATCATCAGGTGCGGATGAGATGGCACAGCAGGTGAAGGGTGTTTGCTACACAAACCTGTAGTCTGTCCCCAGAGCCTGAGTGAAGGCAGGAGAGAACCGGCTCCACGAGGCTGTCCTCTGATTACCACACACGCACTGTGGCACGACACTCTCCAAAAACAAATCTTTAAAAAAAAAAGGTTTCTTTTAAAAGCCAGGCATGATGAAGCACACCTTTAATCCCAACACTTGGGAGGCAGAGCCAGTAGATTTCTGAGTTTCAAGTCCAGTTTGGTCTACAGAGTGAGTCCCAGGACAGTCAGGGCTACACAAAGAAACCCTGCCTCAAAAAAACATAAACAAATTAATTAATTAATGTTTTTAGAAAAATTATATTACCATAAGTTGTAAGGCCTAAAACTTCGGGGCCATAAAACAAGGTGATGGTTGGTAGGAAAAAAGGTTATCTGTAGGTACTTGAAGATGTGGCGACTTTTCTATCTTCCTCAGACTTACAAACACTTAAAATTCAAGGCATACTATACTGAAAAATGTTAACAAACTCATGACAGTCTTCTCTAATTTGACAAAGAACTTCTATCCTTAAAACTACACAGAATTAAAACTGGCTTGTAAGAAATTTAAAAAGATTTCATACCATAGGTTTGGTGTCAGATGACAGACCTAAGGGAAAAAATTTAAACAAAATTAATTATTTAATATTGCTAAAACTCATACAATTAAATCCTCAAGTCAAATTAAGAGCATAAACAATACACAGGATAAATACTTTAGACATATATAAGACCTTGTCTCAAAAAGTTAATTGATTCAAAAAAGAACAATACCTACAAACATAATTTATAAGTTACTTTGACAAATTCTATTGTGTTTTTGAGAATTTGACATGGGGGTTGGTGAAATGGCTCAACAGGTAAAGGTGCTTGCTCCACAAGCCTGGCTGTTTATCCCCAGAGTCCAAGTAAAGGTGGAAGTAGAGAACTAACTCCATGTAGGTTATTTTCTAGACAGAGGTTCAAAAAACTGAAAAGCATACATCCACACACACAAAAAAAAAACCCCAAATATTCAGAGCATCATTAATTATATCAAGCAATAAGCAACTATCAACTTAAAACTGATTAAATAAAATGGGGCATGTCCATATAGTGGAATATATTATAAGCAATTAAAAGAACAGAATATACTTTAAAATCAATCTTGGAAACTATTTATACACACACAAATAGATAAGATATTCATGCCCCAGAGTGGTGGCTCACACCTTTAATCCCAGCATTTGGGAGGTAGTAGTGGCGGGCGGATCTCTGGGTTTGAGGCCACTTTAGTCTATAGAGACAGTTCAGGACAGCCGGGGATACACAGAGAAATCCTATCTTGAAAACTTTTCAAAAAGAAAAGCAAAAATCAGATATACAGAGTTGGCCCAGGGGTACAGATCTATAATTTTAGCATTTGGAAGGCTAAAGGAGAAAGATCATAATTCTGAGACCAGCCTAAGTAAGTTACACAGTAACCCCGAGGCCACCCTAGGGCACAAAGTGAAATTGTCTAAAAACAATAAAAAAGCCAGACTGTGGTGGTGAACGCCTTTAATCCTAGCACTCAGGAGGCAGAAACAAGTGGATCTTTGTGAGTTTGAGGCCAGCCTGGTGTACAGAGTGAGTTCCAGGACAGCCAGGGCTGTCACACAAAGAAACTGTCTCGAAAAACCAAAAAACAGGACAAAACAAAAAAGTATTAGACTAAGCGAAAAAGTTAATTACAAAGATCACATATCATACATGCTTCTACTTGTGTGAAGGTAAATTTATAAATGAAGATAAACATCAGCAGTTGATTACGCACTGAGGTAGAAGAAGGAAGAAGAATAACTGATAATCTTTCAAATCTCCTTTTGTGGGCAGTAAATGTCAGACTCACTGTGATGCTGCACAGACCTCTGAGTGAACTGAAAACTCCAATGAGTTACATCCTGGATGGATGGTGATTTAAACAGGAAAAGTTATCCAAAAACTTGGCATTTGAACAACTGGTCCCCAGATGGTAGTGGTGTTTAATGAGTTCAGAAGTGTGGCCTTACTGAAAAGTATCCCTGGGGTGGGTTTTGAGGGGGAAAAAAAAGCCTAGCCTATTTGTAGTTCACTCTCTGTGCCTGCTGTCACGCCTCTGCTCCACCATCATGGACTCCTATCCTCTGGAACCATAAGCCAAAATAAATTCTATTCTTCAAGCTGCCTTTCATCATGATATTTTACTGCATCAACAGGAAAGGAATTAATATGGTATTTATGAAGCAGAGGATGACTTTAAACCCCAAATTCTCATTCGTCCACTTTTCCACCCTCAAGAACTGGTATTACAGGTAGGTACCACTATACCCAGAGAAAATTATTTGTTACAAACTATATCAGGGCCCTAGACCTTAGCACAACTGATTCTATGATGGAAGTACCATTCAGGCTATAAAACTCATCACACAGACCACATCACCCACCAAAACTAAAACAAAGGTCTAATCCATCAAATTCCATAGTCTCTAAATGTACTAATCTTACTTTTTGGCTTCCGTAGTTCTACTCATGGCTAACTGTTCTTATTAACTAAGTATGTCAAACAAGGACACGGTTTCTATGCATAAAAGCTCACCCTGGGAAAGGCTTGAGGCTACACCAGGATCCTGAATAACAAGTGTAGTTGCTGGCCAGCTAATAAAGACTTTTTCTTTCTTTTTTAATTCATTTTTTTAAAATTTTATGTGCACTGGTGTTTTGCTTGATGTCTGTATGAGGGTATATGGTCCCCTGGAACCTGTCATGGTGCTAGGAATTGAACCTGAATTCTCTAGAAGGGCAGTCAGTGCTATTAACCACTAAGCCATCTCTCCAGCCCAATAAGGACTTTCGGTTGGCTTAACCCCATGTCTGAGATGTCTTTTATGCAGGCTACCCCACAATAAAACTTTTCAAAATTTATTTTAACTAACCTTTATCTCATAAGAGGTTCTCTAATTCCCACTGCAGACATTCAGATATATATATGAACTATTAAATGTCTTATTCAAAAAATAGTATTTCCTTTTACATTTTCTAAGTTCTTCTAAGAGTTATTCTGTAGTTTGTTTGTTTTTCGAGACAGGGTTTCTCTGTGTATCCCTGGCTGTCATGGAACTTGTTCTGTAGACCAGGCTGGCCTAAATTTACAGAGATTTGCCTGCCTCTCCCTCTCCAGTACTGGGATTAGAGGTGTCCACCACCACTGTCTGGCTTATTTTGTAGTTCTATTATGTCAGAATGTAAAAATAACACTGCAAATGTTACTTATATATTACTTTATTGACCAGGTTTCCTTTTCAAATTAATTTTACCATTCTTGGAGAAAAGTTGTTTTTCACATTGCTTTGTTTTCATGGTATTTTGAGACAGGGTCTCTCTACAAGTGCTGGCTATCCTGGAACTCAGAGATTCGTTTGCCTCTGCCTCCCAAATCCTGGGATTAAAGTGTTCTACTGCACCCAGCTTAAGACAGTTTTTTACTACATAGCTAAGGCTGGATTTCAACTAGCATTCTCTTGCATCAGTCCCAGCGCTAGGATTGGAGGACTACACTGCTACACCCTATCTTAAAATGTTATATTTTGTATATATGTGGGAGGTCAGAGGACAGTCTCTGGCATGGGTCTTCAGGCTCTGTTCACTTTGTTTTATTGAGACAGGTCTCTCAATTAGGCAGGTTGGATGACCAGAAGGTCCCAGGTGTCCCCCGGCCTCTGCCTGTTCAACCCTAGGATTATAAGTACACACCACCATATCCTGTTTTTAAGATCTGAGTTCTAGGGTTCAAACTCTCCTCAAGCACTTTACCCCCTAAGCTACCTCCTCAGCCCTTAAAATACCATTTTAACATTCTACATAATCTACTATTTTTTCCAATTATTAATCAATATATATGATGCCAATATTAGCCTCACAGCTAAGTCTATCAAAGATTACTTCTTTCTTAAGTTCTTCAAAGTAAAACTGTGACGTTAAATATAGTCTTCTTCACTTTAGTACTTAGGTTAGCTCAGAGTTCTGAAAAAGTACACAATAATTTTAGGCTAATAAGACACAAAAGTAAACAAAGTACCAGAAATTCCTCAGATCTTCTAAGAAAGGAAAACAAATAGTAAGATCTCCTCGCTCACAATTTCAGAGCCTTCTCTTATATTCCTGAGCTCTTAAGGGTGTAAATGCTGTAACTCTTAAGGGCTTCTAGACCTAACAAATTTAATTTGGAGGAAAGAAATCTACTGTCAGAAAAGAAAGTAAACTTTCTCAGAAGAACCTCTGCATTCTCACCTTTTGTTGGAACAGAAGAAATTCCAAACCTGTAGGAAGAGAAGACAAGCTAAGTTTTAGGAAGCTGTTCACACTCTTAGCAGTCTATGTCCGTGTCAAGGGTACGTGACACTTCTTCCCTGTGATCTCAAACTTTGCAATCATTAGCTAATTCTAACAGCCCCGTGAAAGAGGGTCAGTTTACTCTCCTTCTCACCAACAGTCCAAGAGTACACTAAAAGAAGTCCTCAGACTCAGAAGCAGCTGTCAGTTCCTGACTTTTACCTATTATAAAAACCCTAACCAATGATGACAAAACCTAATGCACAGCTCCTATATTCAAATCAGCAGAAATGTTCTGACTATGGCCCAAACTGTGTTCAGTAATTTTAATGAGAACACTGTTCCACTTAAACCAACAATTATATCTAGAAACAAAGATCTGGCCTTTACAACATCTGATCTGATGTTTATAACATCTCTACCTTGTGTCCAAAGGGCTAGAAACACTCACCTAGCTGCCCGCGCAGCCTTCTTACTCTCCAAGCTTACAGGTACATTGAATCGTTCAGCCCTCTTCTGCATTCTCTATGTGATAATAAATGAAAATTTTCAGAAAGCAAACACACACACATATACACAAACTACTATTACATTCACATTCTCAAAAACAAAAAGAAGAACAATTCCACACAAACCCCAAAACACAAAAGTTATATTTGGTTGCCCTGTGAAAAAGATCAAAAGAACATCTAGGTCCCAGTACAGATTAAAAACCACTACTTCACTGAATTATAAAATAAATGAATAAATTTCTACTTTGTGTAGGGCAGTGATGATGCATGTCTTTAATCCCAGCACTTGGGAGGCAGAGGCAACTGGATCTTTCAGTTCAAAGCCAGCCTGGTCTACAGGGTAAGTTCCAGGTCAGCTAGGGCTACAAAGAGAAACATTGTCTCAAAAAACCAAAACAAACAAAAAACCTCTACTTTGGAAATACAAAGCTGAACACAAGATTTCAAATGAAACCTGTTCTTATACATCTTGAAATAACAATCCAAAGAAATTTCACTCTCACCAGCTACCAGCTACCACTGCTACTTTTCCTCTCAAACTAAATCCTATGCCTGTAACGTTCCTATGAAGACCACACTGGTATGTGTAACAGATGACAGTTTTAACTGTTCACTATGCCAGCCCAAACATCTTCCCAAGTAGGTAGAGAAAAAAATATTAGTCAATTTTTTTACATATATTTATTTTTAATTTTGCATGCATGCATGGACATATGCATCTATGCTACAACATACAGAGCTCAGCTCCTCTTCTAATGTGTGGTTCCAGGGGATCAAACTCCAGGTTGTCAAGCTTTAGCCCTAAGCACCTTTATTTACAGAGTCAACTTAACAGCCCTAAAAGAAAACTATTAAATGATGCAGACAGAAGAAAGGATACCTAGAAACCCAGCATCTGGGAGGCTGAATGATCTGGGATTCCCCTCTGTATGTTGTGAATACCACTGATTAATAAAGAAACTGCCTTGGCCTGTCGATAGGGCAGAACTTAGGTAGGCGGATAAAACTAAACTGAATGCTGAGAGGAAGGAGGCAGAGTCAGGGAGAAACCATGGAGCCGCCTTCAGAGACAGACACGCTGAAACTTTGCTGGTAGGTCACAAACTCGTGGTGATGCAAAGATTAATGGAGATGGGTTAAATTAAGATGCAATAGTTAGCATATAAGAAGCTAGAGCTAATGGGCCAAGCAGTGATTTAAATAATATGCTTTCTGGGTGATTATTTCAGGGCTGAGCAGCTGGGAACTAGCAACCTATTACAATAGCTGAAGTAGAAGGATTATGTTGGGGGCCAGCCTAGGTTACACAGTAAGATGTTTCAAAAACACAAAAAGAATCGAAATGGGGACTCAGTAGATAAAAAAGCATGATGTGTAAGTCTAATAACCTGAGTTAGAATGCCCCAGAATCACAGAGCCATGGACAAAGCCAAATGTACTAGTACACATCTGTAACCAAGCATTCCTGTTGCAAGATGGTGGAGATCTACTGGAAGCTCATGGGTCAGTTAGCCCTGGAAGATAGTTCAGTGGGTAAAGTTGTTTGCTGCCAAGCTGGATGACAAAGTTCGGTCTCTGTAACCCACAATGCTAGAAGAAGAGAACCAATTCCCCCAACTTATTCTCTGACCTACACATGCACATACACACACACACACCACAGACAGATAAATAAAAGGCAATTTTTAAAAATGTTTTAAGAGACATGGAGAGACTCCTACTGCAACAAAGTAGAAGGCAAGAACTGACTCTGGAGAATTGTCTTCTGACCTCCCCGTGGGTACCATGGCATTCGTGCATCCACATCCCTACCAGCACCCCAATAAATATTTTAAAAAAGAATGAGACAGGGACCACTCCTAAGAATACTTACTTCAGTCTGAGGTATTCCAGATGTAATTTTTACCACCTTCTTTTCTGAGGCCCTGCAAAAGATTTTTACAAAACTGAAAATTGCTATTTTAAACCAAAACCTTAGAACTGGGTAAGAATTCACCTGAGTCATGTCCTCTGCCCCATATGTGTCTACCACCCCTTAATATAAAGAAACATCAAATTCATAAAAACTCTGGTTCCTTGAACTCTCATCTACTGAGAGGAAAAAATTAAAATAAAACTAAGCTACTTAACTAAAGTGTAAGAATGTAATCAAGCAAAGAAGTCAGGGATCATTCCATTTGCTTTTAGGAGCTTTACAGCTACTTCTGAACTAAGAATTCTCTCTCCAACCTTCAATTAAATAGACTCTCAACTTTCACCAGAATATTTAACCAGTGATGTACAAACCTTGATTTCCTTCTTTTGTAAGTCCCTACTACTCCTGTGGGATTTTAGCCCTAGCTAAAACACTCAAAGCAGAACAAATAAAAATGCCACAGGAAGTGGGAAGAAAAAAGGCTAAGGAGATGGGGTGTTGAGTTAGGAAAACATGGTGAGTTACTGGTCAAAAGGTTTAAGAGAAAACAAAAGAAGGGGACCACAGGGGCAGGAGACAAAGTTCGGAAGTCCTCAGGATAAATGGAAGGGCATTAACTCTCCAACAAACAACTCCCATAAAACCGTGGGTCATAACCAGTCTCATTAAAGTCCCTTATTTAGAGACATGGGCAGCTTTTGTTCCAATATCCCAAACACTTTTCCCATTTGATGTCCTGAAAGGTAGTAATGGTTTAACGACATTTTCAGAGGAAGCAATTCTGGAACAGGAGCTGACTATGCCCTCCATCCTTTTGTTGGAGGTCCTCAGACCAACAGGCAAGCGACAGATGCCCCCTACTGACCATAACTAAGTCCTACAGTATTTAGCTACCTTGACTGGAGTTGGGGGCGGGCTTAAAACTAGAATTAAAACTGTAGTCACATAAAACTTCAGACCAAAGATGATGTAAAGAGGTTTCCTTTTGGATATACAAGGGATTCAAATCAGCCCAGAAATATTCAGACTGTTTAAGAAATTTCGCCAACCAACCATTTTCTCGTTGCTGTTGTCTGAGACGTGGCTTCTCCCATGAGACCAAAGCTATCTTCAACCTAATCCCCTTCTTCCACCTCTCATTACATATGTACACCACATACTCCCCTACTTTTCTCCTAAGACAGAGTCTCATCTTGTAACCCTGGCTGGCCAGTAATTTCCTGTAGAGACCTGGCTGGCCTTGATCTGCTCCCCTCTGCTTCATGAGTGCTGGAATTAAAAGCATGGCCACAGCCAGATAAGGTGGCATTTGTAGACAAGTCTACATTTGAGAGGCAGAGGCAAGAGAATCTCTGTGAGTTCAAGGCCAGATTGGTTTATATATCAAATTCCAGGGCAATCAGGTCTACATAGAGAGACCCTGTCTCAAAAAACAAACAAAAAAAGGCATGGGCAACTAGACCCAACAGAATTGTTCTTTTAATGACATGCAAGTTAAAACAAATTTCTGTGAAATTTTTCCTGATTAAGACAAGGAGCAAAAGCCAAGTATGGTGGCAGACACTTTTTAAATCCCAAGGCTTGGGAGGCAGGAGAAGACAGGTCAACCTCAGGAAAATGACTGCCACATTCTCATCTAGTTTGTTCTTTATTGTTTTTGAAACCGCATCTCAAGTAACCAAGGATGACACAGGCCTCCATTTCTCTCATTTTGGGATTATAAACACCCAACATTGCATCTAGTTTTACAAAGGGCTGGGGACTGAACCCAGGACTCTGTACATACTAGACAAACACTCTAACATCTAATTCACAATCTCAGCCTCCATGAACACATCTTGAAAAACAATCATTAGAGTAGACCTAAAAGGAGAAAGGGAACCCTCATATTACATACCAATTCCTTTGGTCACAACTAAACTCAGGCAATAAATACACATCATATTCTCAGAGGATTCATGGGATATTTCCATTCTTCACTGACTTATTTCTCTATCTAGTAACATACAAAAAGCATTCCCCTCAGGAGTTGGTCAGGGTTCTCGAGAGTTTCAAAACTTAAGGGATAAAAATTTCTCTCTCTCTCTCATACAAATATATGTATATATTTTATAATATTAATAACATTATCATTATACACACATACAAGGAATTTATTGGAATGACTTACAGGCTGTAGTCCAACTAATTCAACAGTGGCTAGCTATGAACACAAAGTCCAAGAATCTAGTAGTTGCTCAGCCCCACTAGGCTGGGTGTCTCAGCTTATCTTCTATATATGCTGGAATTCTGAAGTAGGCTCCAATGCCAGTAAAATGGATGTGCTGTCAAGGCGAGGACAAGCAGGCAAGAACAAATGAACCCTTCTTCCAGGGTTCCAGGAGGTGTGGCCAAGATTAAAGGTGTGCCTTCCCACCTCAAGATCTGTATTAAAAGGTGTGTCTCTTCCAACCTCAAGATCTAGATCACAAAGTGTGCCTTGCATTTCTGGATTATAGTTCATTCCAGATATAGTCAAGTTGACAACCAAGAATAGCTATCACAATCCATCCCTTGTCAACTTGACACACAATTGTTCTCCTTAAGTCATGGTCATGATTAATTTCCCAAATGAAAACAACCAGGTCAAAATAACACCTAAACTTATCTATCCCATGTACAATCACAAATGCATTATAAATTTAGGATAGGTGGCAATGTCCCTTGAGAGACATTCTTTTAGTATCTCAAATTTAAAAGCACAAGTATCTGTACAAATGCATTCTTACCCACTGCAAGTACTTCAGCAGGTCTTGGCTCTTCTCCTGTAGGAGTGACCCAAACCTTCATTCTTGATAGGTCTGTGCCCTTTGTCATTCTGCCCAGATTAGGCTGTTTTGTAACTTCCCTTTAACTTTAATCAAGGGGCATGGTAGCACCAAAAGATGCCCTAAAGTACCTCCTATACTCCAAACATAATTCTTACCTCCTCCATCATGGAGAGGAAATCCAATTTCCCCATAATAATCTAACACTGTTATTCCTTTCTTAGCCTGTTGATTTAAGAGCGTTAGAACCCAAAGTGACCAGGAGGAAGTCTGAGCTTCCAGTTCAAAGGAATGTTTGTTGTGTCTCCATGTGGAAACCAAAACTTATGGACCAGCAGAATTTAGGGAACAGAAAGTAAAAGCATTCCTAGTGGGTCACTAGGGGTATAGTGAGTGGCAACATTCCCTTTTCCATCCCTTGATTCCTTGACCCATGGTTCTTGGCTACAGGAGAAACCATACCATATGTTGAACATTGTTTCAAAGCATATACTGCCTTCTGAAGAACCCTGCCCCAGCCCTCCATGCTGCTGCTACCTAACTGGTGCTGTAACTGCATCTTCAAAAGGTATTCCATCTTTCTGTCAGGCCAGCTGCTTCAGGATGGTGGGGAACATGGAAAGACCATGGGCCCACTGTGGCACTTCTTTGGTATGAACTGAGTTCCCTGGTCAGAAGCAATGCTGCATTGGATACCATGTCAGTGGATAAAGCATTCTTTATGTCCATAGATGGTGGTTTTGGCTTCATTATGTGCAAGAAAAGCAAATCCATAAGCAGAATAATTATCTACTGCAGTAAGGACAAAGTGTTGTCCCTTCTACAGAGGGAGTCAACCTGCAACGAGGTCACTGGCTGGCCTCTCCAGGAAATGGTGCTGTATCTGAGGCTCAGTGTTGGTCTCTGCTGCTGGCAGATCTAGCAATCAGCAGCAGCTGCAGTCAGGACAGTCTTGGTGAATGGAAATCCATGTTGTTGAGCCCATGCATAGATTCCATCTCTGCCACCATGAACACTTTGTTCACGGGCCCATTGGGCAATAAAGGAATGGTTGAGGAGAGAGGCTGACTGTCCAAAGAATGGGTCATCCTATCTGTGTGATTACTGACTCTTCCTCAGCTGAAGTCACCTTTTAATGAGCATTCACACGGGACACAAGTATCTTCACATCCTTTGCCCATTTGAAGAGATCTAGCCATACTTCTTCCCCAGATGTTTTCCTCACCAATTTCCAAATCATGCTCTTTCCAAGTCCCTGACCATTCAGCCAGTCCATTGGCTACAGTGAACAATCACACATCTGGCCATTTCTCCTTCCAAACTCTAATACCATGTGTATTGCCCAAAGTTCTGTCCAATGTAAACATTTCCTTTTGCCAGTATCTTTCAGGGTTGTCCCACAAAGGAGTTGTAATGCTGCAGCTGTCCACTTCTGGGTGGGGTCTGCATAATGTACAGAACCATCAGTAAACCCAGCCCTAGTCTTCTCTTCCTCAGTCAACTGATCATAGGCTACATACACCCCATGAGGGTACAGGTGCATGCTTGGCAGAAAGTCTGCCTTTATGCTGCCATGCTTCCTGCCATGATGATAACGAACTAAACCTCTGAACATAAGCAAGCCACAATTAAATGTTTTCTTTTATAAGAGTTACTGTGGTCATGGTGTCTCTTCACAGTAATAGAACACTGACTAAGATAGTAATTAATAGCTTTACAAATAGTTGACAAAAATCTATCAAAATAATAAGTATACATTCTGTGTAACACAGTAAATCTTCCAGTACAAATTTATCTTCTGGATGTGACTTACATAATTATAAAAATAGTTAGATAGGCCGGGCGGTGGTGGCGCACGCCTTTAATCCCAGCACTCGGGAGGCAGAGGCAGGTGGATCTCTGTGAGTTCGAGACCAGCCTGGTCTACAAGAGCTAGTTCCAGGACAGGCTCCAAAACCACAGAGAAACCCTGTCTCGAAAAACCAAAAAAAAAAAAAGAATAGTTAGATAGGACATATTGCTTTTATGAATAATGAAATGTTTATCAACAGGCAAGTGACAAAATAAAGTACTATTCCTCCAATGAACAGAATAAAGATAACATACCAATTGTAGTCACATGTGGTTGCTCACATAGATAATCCTAGCATTTAGGACTTAATGTTCAAAGTAATTCTTGACTAAATAGCCAAGTTCCACACCAGCCTGAGCTATTACATCAGACCCAGAGGAGAAGGGTATAATTACTAGAAAGGATAAAGTTTCAAAGTTAATAGTCATTACATCTGGATGATAATGATAATGAGAGTCCATTATATTATTCTCTTAACTTCTAAATTATTTACTTGTACTTTCCTATAATAAGCTTTAAAAAAAAAAACAACTTACCACTTGCTAGAACAATCAACAACATACGGTTGATTAAAATATATTACAATTATGTCCAACATATAAAATTTAAATTATCAATGTAATATAAAACAATCTCCAGATAGAAAAGAAAAATCAAGAAACTATGTGCACAGCACCTAAACATGCATCCACACACTTATACAAACACGCACAACTCCATGTTAAACACATGAGCAAAGCACGTAAGCATGCATCCACACACTCACATACAGACACCCACATACTCCATGTTAAACAACTCACCAAAAAAACTACTAAAAACCTTTGTAAAGTATCATGGAATGTGTTCAATTTCCTTTTTCTTAAATAAGATTCATTGTATGTGTTTGAGTGTTTTGCCTGCATGTGTATATACATGTACATAGTGCCTGCAAAGAGCAGAAGAGGGCGCTGCATCCCCTGGAACTGGACTCACCCAGGCTGTAAGCTGCTATGTGGGAGCCGAGAACCACACCCAAGTCTTCTGGAAGAGTAGCACAAACTCTTACCACTGACCATCTCGTCGATGCAGACGCTGACTATTTTAGTTTTTCTTTGGTTTGTGTGTGTGTGTGCTAAGGAATCAAATCCAAGGCGCTTCACCACTAAGCCACATACCCAGCCCCTTCGTTTGCAATTTTATACTCTTCTATGATCTATTTAACACCCTCCTTTCCTCCCTGCCCCTCTCTCTGGGTATATTTTGCATATTAAAGGTTTTGGTTACCGGGCGGTGGTGGCACACGCCTTTAATCCCAGCACTCGGGAGGCAGAGGCAGGCGGATCTCTGGGAGTTCAAGGCCAGCATGGTCTACAAAGGGAGTTCCAGGACAGGCTCCAAAACTACAGAGAAACCCTGTCTCGAAAAACCAAAAAAAAGGAAAAAAAAAGAAGAAGCAAAAAAAAAGAAAAGGTTTTGGACACAAGGTCTTACACTGTCAAGTGCCCTGCACCATTGACCTATATTCCCAGGTTCATACACTGCCTTTATAACACAATGCGCCTAACAAAACTATAGGTACACACCTGTAACACCAACACTCAGGGGGCAGGGCATGATAACTGAGCTCTACAGCCTGCTGAGCTACACAGAAGTCCAGTCTCGCCAGGCGGTGGTGGCGCATGCCTTTAATCCCAGCACCTGGGAGGCAGAGGCAGGCGGATCTCTGTGAGTTCGAGACCAGCCTGGTCTACAAGAACTAGTTCCAGGACAGGCTCCAAAACCACAGAGAAACCCTGTCTTGAAAAACCAAAAAAAAAAAAAGAAGTCCAGTCTCAAAACTGATGATGACACCACTTTGAAGAACAGAAATGGTAGGAGGGCTCCACATGTCTAATGTCCCAAAGTGCAAAATGGCTAAAAATTTGTAAAAGGAGCCCCAATAAATGTTTATGACTAGCCTTGTAGGATAAGTTAAACAAATCAAAACCTACTTTCTAGGGGGCTGGAGAGATGGCTCAGAGGTTAAGAGCAATGCCTGCTCTTCCAAAGGTCCTGAGTTCAATTCCCAGCAACCACATGGTGGCTCACAAAGATCTGTAAAGAGGTCTGGTGGCCTCTTCTGGCCAGCAGGCATACACACAGACAGAATACTGTATACATAATGAATAAATAAATATTTAAAAAAAAAAAAAACCCTACTTTCTACTCCAGTATTTTGTCTTCTATTCCTCTACTGTAAATCATAAATCAGAGGTAAACTTACATGAGCTACAGCTTCTGCCAATTTCTCCCTCTTACAAAAGTCCTTATACACAGTTTCATACTTTTCTACAGAAGTAAAAAGTTTTCTGTAAAAGTATAAAATTCTATAAATAAGGGTTTGCAGGACTGTCCATGGAAGAGCATGCCTTTAATCCCAGCACTCTGGAGGCAGAGGCTGGTGGTAAAAGGTTTTATAAAAATTTATACTGCACAGGGAATCACTGATTCTAATCAAATAATCTATTATGGTGCCTCACAAAAGAACAAAGGCTAAGAGAACTGAACGGTGCCTGCACTGAAGTTAACCCAGTTCTAATTACCTAATACATAGCATAGAGAAAAACTCATTTTCTTCACTGGAAATATACCTAAAGCAGGCAAACCTTTCTAAAAATGCCTGACCTTATCAGAAACGAAAAGGTCAGGGGGAATATGTAACAAGGAAACAGAGTGAAACTTTAAACCAGTATTTTTTAAAGCAGTATCTGGAAGGTTAGGTGTTTAGTTGGTAAATGCTTGCCATACAAGCTGGAAGGACTAAGTTCAAGTTACAGTCTCCCTGTGAAAAAGACAGGTGTTGAGCTGGTGCCTAAGAGCTCAGCACTAGAAGGTGGAGACAAGAGACCCTTGGGACTTACTAACAAATCGCTCTGCTCAAATGGGTGTATTCCATGCCAGTAAGAGACCAGATCTCAAAAACTAGGTGGAGTTGGGCACACACCTTTAATCCCTGAAACTCAGGAGGCAGAGGAAGGAAGATCTCTGAGTTCAAAGGTCAGCCTAGCCTACATAATGAGCTCCAGGATAGCCAGGGCTACACAGTGAGACCCTACGTGGGGTGGGGGGTGGGGGGAGAGACGGGGGACGACGGACACACGGACGGGACACGACACTAAGATGGAGAGTAATTAAGGAAGACACCTGGTCTACGGCCATACCACCCTGAACGCGCCCGATCTCATCTGATCTCGGAAGCTAAGCAGGGTCGGGCCTGGTTAGTACTTGGATGGGAAGACACCTGACATCATCTTCCATTTATATAGTATACACTAGCACACCAAAAATAGAACTATCCACTCTTATTTAGATTATTAAAAGGGGTTGGCTAGCTGTGGTGGCACTTGGATCTCTGTGAGTTCCAGGACAGCCAAAGGTACACAGAGAAACCCTATCTCTTGGGAAAAGAAAGAAAAGAAAAAAAGATAGATAGATAGATAGATAGATAGATAGATAGATAGATAGATAGATAGATAGATAGATAGATAGATTAAAAAGGAATAATTACACATCAACAGTTTTTTCTGGAGGTTCTTCCTCTTTAACAGGCAGTTCTATGGGCTTTGGTTCTTCTTCCTAAAACCAAATGAAACAACATGGTTAAAATAAATCAATATCCACTAAGAGTGAGGGGGTGATGGTGCACACTTTTGATCCCAGCACTTGGGAGGCAGAGGCAGCCAGATCTCTGAGTTTGAAGCCAGCCTGGTCTACACAGAAAACCCCAGGGCTACTGGAGGGGGCGGGGATGGGGGGAGATCCATAAGGAGAGATGACTAAGTGTTTTAAGAGAGAATATTAGGTCTGTGGTGGTGGCAGCTCACGCCTTTAATCCCAACACTTGGGAGGCAGAGGCAGGTGGATCTCTGTGAGTTTGAGGCCAGCCTGGTCTACAAAAAGACTTCCAGGACAGTCGAGGCTTTTAAACAGAGAAACCCTGCCTCAAAAAAAAAAAAAAAAAAAAAGAAGTATATTGCTCTTCCAAAGGACCCGAATTTGATTCCCAGCACCTATTTCAGGAAGCTCATAACTGCCTTTGATTCCAGCTCCAGAGGAGCTGAGGCCTCTGCATCCATGTGCACATCACATACCCACACAATAAAAATAAAATCTTCAAAAAAAGTTTTAGCTCTGAGACCCGTGACTTGGCCCTGCTGATAGCAAGATGTCTTCAGGAAATGCAAAAATTGGCCATCCTGCCCCCAACTTCAAAGCCATGGCTGTTATGCCAGATGGCCAATTCAAAGATATCAGCCTAAGTGATTACAAAGGAAAATATGTCGTATTCTTCTTTTACCCTCTGGATTTTACTTTTGTGTGCCCCACTGAGATCATTGCTTTCAGTGATAGGGCAGAAGAATTTAAGAAACTGAACTGCCAAGTGATTGGAGCTTCTGTGGATTCTCACTTCTGTCGTCTGGCATGGGTTAATACACCCAAGAAACAAGGAGGATTGGGACCTATGAACATTCCTTTGGTATCAGATCCCAAGCGCAGTATTGCTCAGGATTATGGAGTTTTAAAGGCTGATGAAGGTATCTCTTTCAGGGGCCTCTTTATTATTGATGATAAAGGTATCCTTCGACAGATCACTGTAAATGATCTTCCTGTTGGCCGCTCTGTGGATGAGACTCTGAGACTAGTTCAGGCCTTCCAGTTCACTGACAAACATGGTGAAGTGTGCCCAGCCGGCTGGAAACCTGGCAGTGATACCATCAAGCCTGATGTCCAAAAGAGCAAAGAATATTTCTCTAAGCAGAAGTGAGCACTGGACCATTTTTCTGCCAGGCTCCATCGGGCAGCCAGAAGAAAATCTCTTGTACTCTATTCATGCTTAAAAACAACACTTGGTGTCATCCAAGACATGCCTTTCCTACAGTGCTGGGGTGGGGTGGCCTTTCTTCCACAGTTGGGAATGGCCTGAGCTGTGTTGTGGGGAGACCATATGATACACTTGTTGCAGAAATCAGCCTGCTCTTTTTGTAGTATCTATTAAACTTGAGGACTTGGGGAGCTTCAAAAAAAAAAAAAAAAAAAGTTTTAAACAGAGTCCCCATTAGGGCCAGCAAGATGGCTGGGCAGCAGGTGAGACTCTGGTAGTACCAGCTCGAAATCCTGAGTTCAATCCTTCCTCAATCCAGGAATCAATTCTGCAGCAAGATGGATGGCTGAAACAAGAGAAGTATCTGGGAGCTTAAGGGTTAGCTAACTTACACACCTCGGTAAAGGCAGTAAGAGAAAATCCTGCCTCAAACAAGATGGAAGAGAGAACTAATTCCAGAAAAGTTGTCCTTTCTACATGCTTACACACATAATTTGTTTTTTAATTAAAAACAAGAACAGTTGGACATAGAGGTGCACACCTTTATCCCAGCACTTGGGAGGCAGAGGCAGGCAGATCTCTATGAGTTCAAGGCCAGCCTGGTCTACAGTAGTGAGTTACAGGACAGCCAGGGCAACATAGTTAGACCCTGTCTCAAAGAAACAACAAAATAGTAATAATAATAATTAACTTTAAGTCAGGCAATGGTAACATACACCTTTAATCCCAGCACTCAAGAGGCAGAGCTCTGTGAGTTCAAGGTCAGTCTGGTATACAAAGCTAGTTCCAGGACAGCCAAGGCTATACAGAGAAACCCTGTCTCAAAATGCAAAAAAGCAAACAAACAAACAAAAAACCCCAACAACAACAACAAAAAAAAAATATCCACTTTTAAAAGATAAACTGGGGCTGGAGAGATGGCTCAGAGGTTAAGAGCATTGCCTGCTCTTCCAAAGGTCCTGAGTTCAATTCCCAGCAACCACATGGTGGCTCACAACCATCTGTAATGAGGTCTGGTGCCCTCTTCTGGCCTGCAGGCATACACAGAGCTAGAATATTGTATACATAATAAATAAATATTTTTAAAAAAAGATAAACTGAGCATGGTAGTGCTCAAGAAACAGGCATAGAAAGAACAAAAATTAAAGATGCAGAGATCCATAGCCAAGCACTGGGCTGAGCTCCGGGAGTCCAGTTGAAAAGAGGGAGAAAAAGTTGAAAAGCAAGGTAGTCAAGGGAACCCACAGTGACAGCTGACCTGAGCTAGTGGGAGTTCACGGACTCAGGAAGCCTACATGGGACCAACCTAGGCCCTCTACATGTGGGTGACAGTTGCGTAGCTCGGTCTGGTTGTGGGGCCCCTAGCAGTGGGATCACGACCTGTCTCTGGTGCATGAGCTGGCTTTTTGTAACCTATTCCCCATGCTGGGATGCCTTGTCCAGTCTTGATGCAGGGGAAGGAGTTTAGTCCTGCCTCAACGTGATGTGCCATGCTTTGTTGACTCCCACAGGACACCTGCCCCTTTCTGAAGGGAGGAGGAAGGTGGGCAGAGGGAACAGGAAGAAAGGAGGGAACAGAAACTGTGGCTGGTATATAAAAGAAGGGAAGGAAGGGAAGGGGAGAGGAGGGGAGGGGAGAAGAGGGGAGGAAAGAAGGAATGAAAGGGAGGAAAGGAGAGGGGAGGGAAGGAAAAAGAAAAGCAGAGAGAGAAGCAAAAAGAAATGTAAAAAAAGGAAGAACAGAAGCTCAGGTTATCCTTGGCTACATAGTGAATCTGAGGCCAGCCTGGGCTGAGACCCTAGCTCAAAAACATTAATTAATTATTAGAAAAAATAAAGGAATATCCATCAAAAGACAACATAAGAATTCCAAAATAAACTAGTCTTTGATTCCTCTTAGGCACCTAAGAGCTCAAAGGACTGATAATACACATTTAACCAAAGCAGCGTCACATTATCAACTCACCTCAGTCTCATCTCCCAGTACATCTTCTTCATTTGCCTCCTCTTCAGCTAAAGAACATTAAAGTTAAAACATTCAGGTCAAGTTTGCTATAAAACCATCTTGATCACTGTGATAAGAGTAAAATTACAACCTCTTTGCTTTCCCAAAATTATATTCAACAATGATGGCAAAACCAATCCTTATAAGTCACATTTAGAGAAGATAAAACCAGATCTCTATCTAAAGTTAGTATAAAATTGCATTCCATCTGAACTGAATAACTAAAAGCAATTGGGTTGTAATTAAGTCACACTATAATATTAATTTTAAAACTAATTGGACAGAGTACGGTGGTACATGCCCTCTAATCCCAGCATTTGGGAGATAGAGGCAAATAATCAGTAAATTCAAAGTCATTCTCAGTAACAGAGGCCAACTTAGGTTATATAACACCCTGTCTCAAATAAGCAACAAAAAAGGTGTGTGTATGTGTGTGTATGCATGGTGTAAAGATAACTCAGTCCAAGTCCCAGAACCCACTTAAAAATGTCAAGCATGTGGTGGTAGATCCTTGTAATGCCAGACCTTGGTAGCCAGGCAGAGCCAGAGGCTGACTAAAATGACAAGGAGGATGGCTCCTAACAGCAATTCTCACGGCTGACCTCTAGTGAGTTAGTGAGAGGGAGAGCGAGGGACAGGCACATAAATGAAGAATGTGTTACAGAATAATACAGAAAAGTATCTCTGACAGTGATAGAAGGTTGAAAGATGCCTTGGTCATTAGTTGCTCACAATCAAAACACCAGGGACTTAGTGGGGAAGGAGTTCTTTAAAATTTAAGCAAGCAAACACAGTGAGTGATACTGAGAGGTGACTCAGAAGTTCAGAGTACTTATTGCTAATTAGATCACAGCACCTCAATCAGGCAACTCACACTACCTGCAATCTCAGCACCAAGGAATCTGACACCTTTTACTGGATTCCTTGAACACACGCGTGCGTGTTCATGCACACACAACCAAAATAGGTGAAAAAATTATTTTCAAATTACACACTACTAAAGAACACCAAAGGGAAAAAACAAAACATCAATGACAAAGATATTTGTTTAAAACCAACAAGGTAGCCCCATGCCTGTAATTTGAGCACTTGTGTGTGGGGGGGGCACCAGAATCAGGAGTGAAGACAGTCTAAACAGAGACATTTAAACTTTTTCATGGAAAAAAGTATATTAAGACCAACAAATTAGCCAGGGGGTGGTGGCACACACCTTTAATCCCAGCACTTAGGAGGCAGAGATAGGCAATTCCAACAAGACCCTGTTCCCTTAAGTTTCAGAGGACACTGTGGTTAAGTGCCCTGTCTCCAATTTCAGGAGAATCCATGCTGGACTGGGAACCCCACATGCTTTCCTTCACGACTCCCCCCTCCCCAGGCTGCTCTGCCTTCTGTTTACACTAATTAGTTTGCTTCATCAATTCCCTTTCTATATATTCCCAATAACATATCAAAACCTCTAACCAAATCAATGAGCTAGTTGCTGCAGGACTACCAGTTGTTTGTTGGCCACAGAGCTGGAGGCGCCAGACTACCTACCAAACATGTTCGGATGGTGAGAACCAGCAGCACCTCAGAGGTACCACGACTGCCTTCGGTAATCAACCACTTGTGTCTCCTGAGTGTTAAGGTGATGCCATGATGAAGGGAAGGGAACAGGTGCTTTAAGGTTTACTTATGTAAAGATAAGCTTAACTGATAAGGAGAAAGTGCTTTGAGACATTTAAAAAATGAAGCAATTGCCAGATGTCTCTCGCTGTGTTACTGTTATTTTAAGATTCCAAAAGTCATAGACTTAACCCATTAACTGATGGAATTCTGATAAGCTTAATCTAGCTCTGGCAAAATACTTAACATCATATTATCACTCACTATATGATCATAACTACAAGATCGGGGTTTTAAATTCCCTTTGGTGTTGTCTAACACTATAGACTTAAAATGTGCTTTTTATTGTGCTAAAAACATGTCACAGTTTTCTGTATAGAAGGAAGAGTGGGGGCTGGAGAGATGGCTCAGAGAGTAAGAGCATTGCCTGCTCTTCGAAAGGTCCTGAGTTCAATTCCCGGCAACCACATGGTGGCTCACAACCATCTGTAATGAGGTCTGGTGCCCTCTTCTGGCCTGCAGACACACATGTAGACAGAATATTGTATACATAATAAATAAATATTAGAAAAAAAAAAAAAAAAAGGGAAGAGTGTCAATGCTTCCAACCCAAATCATTTCAGGTGTGTGTACACTGCCATTTCTAATGTGCTTAAAACTTACCTTTTCAAGCCGGGCGGTGGTGGCACACGCCTTTAATCCCAGCACTCGGGAAGTAGAGGCAGGTGGATCTCTGTGAATTCAAGATCAGCCTGGTCTACAGAGCTAGTTCCAGGACAGGCTCCACAGAGAAACCCTGTCTCGAAAAAACAAAAACAAAAACTTACCTTTTCACAAATCCAAAGAATTCTTGTATGTTCCAGGAAGTTGACTTGGATTTACCTCAAACAGGTCAGATGTGTACCCCTCAATTACCAGAACCTAAGAAAATTGTTTTCCCTACACTTAACCTTGTCCTCTCTTCTGTCAGCACTTCACCAAGTCTAAAAGGCACTGGACAGTTCCATGGAGCCTGGACAGTGGTGAGACGGTCCCCTCTCGCCAAGATTTCGATCACAAATAGCAGGAAGCAGTCTCAAGAACTCAGAGCTCTCATTTCCCTAACCTACCATGCCTAACTTCTCATCTTTTGTTTTTGGGTTTTTTTGTTTTGTTTCGTTTGTGGGTCCCTCCTCCTCCCAGACAGGGTTTCTCTGTGTAGCTTTGGTGCCTGTCCTGGAACTCACTCTATAGACCAGGCTGGCCTCGAACTCACAGGGATCCCTGACTCTGTCTCCCAAGTGCTGGGATTAAAGGTGTGCACCGCCACCACTCAGTCCCACCTTTTTTTAATAAATAAAAAGGGAGGAATGTTAACATCCAGGTACATCTGGCCCTGCACTTTGGGGAACCTGGCAGAGTGCGTCACCCCTGCACACATGACAGGCAGTTACTCCATCCTTTTAAAAGGTGAAACTCTGCCTACTTCTCTCTATTCTCTATTCTCCCTCTCTCCCACCTGCCCCCTTGCCTCGCCTCTCTCTTCTCTTCTGCAGCTCCTGCACCCAGAGTCTCCCCCTTCTTCCCCCTTTCTCCATTCCCTTTCCCTCCAGGTGAGCTCTGTCACACTGCATCTTTCTCTCACGTGTCACTTTTTAAACTACAACACAACTCCCACTTGGGTACCAGGAAACCAAACTCGGGTCCACATGCTTACGCAGCAAGAGCCCTTACCCACTACATCATCTACCCAGATCCTCCATACATACAACCCTCAAAAAAATAAAATTAGAGAAAAAGTGAGACATAAAGGTTATGAGCTCATTACCAATGATAGAAATTAAAATATTATATTAAGCAACCTATTTTGTATGCTGATTCTGTGTGTTTGTATGAGCATATATGTGATGCATGTGTACAAGAGCAGATATGGAGGCCCCATAAGGTGTTCTGCTCGACTACTTTCTACCTTATTCCTTTGAGATGGGATAGCTCATTGAACCTGGAGCTAGTCTGGTGGCAGCAGCCTAACGAATCCTCCTGTCTTCACCACCCACAGCACCCATAGGCTTGTTAAGACTAAATCCAGCTTTTTACATGGGTGTTGGGATTCAAATCCAGAGCCTCATGCTGGCACAGCAAATGCTCTTATCTACTGAGCCATCTTTCCAGCCCCTAAATGTATCTTGAATATATCAAATACATAAGAATGGGTGTCTAAAAGTATTGAAAGGAAACGAAATGAGGACTGGAAATAAAAGAGAATAAATAAAAATCATAAAAGAAGTGTACAAAATGGGATGATGATATGCACCTTACGCGAGGTGGGGTTATTTATTTTCAAGGTAGAATTGGGGGACATGAGGTCTAGGAGGAACCAGGGATTACCTAGTTTAAGGATTTCAAGGGACCAGACGCTTGTCTTTGATACTGCAAAAGATAAACACTTGGCTATGTAAACAGTAACTGTGCAAACATATTTAGTGAACTTTTGCACAAGATAAATTAAAGCCTTCAAACTCTTAACTAATAATAGCATTTTGAGTGTGTGTGTGCTTTCTTAAGGTATGGTCTCACCAAGTTCTTTAATTGTGCCTCAAACTTTGATTCTCTTGCCTTAGCCTCTCAAGCAGCTTAGCTTACAGGACTGGCTAATTTTTAAAATATTACTTATTTTATGAGTATTTTGCCTGCATGTTATGAATATACATCATATGCACCAGATTCTCCTGGAACTGGAGTTACTAATGGTTGCAGGCCACCATATGGGTGCTTGGAATTGAACCCAAGTCCTCTGCAAGAGCAAGGAACACTAAATCACTGAGCCACCTTTCCATTCCCTTTCACAGGCTGATTTTTAAATAACATGCTAAAATAATCACAGCCAAATAGGTAACATGACAAGTTCTTATCACTTTAGTATAAAACAAAAATACTTTAATTCACACACACAGTTTCGTTTTGTTGAGACAGGGCTTCGCTATGTAGCTCTGGATGACCTAGGCTGGCCTCAAACTCCTGATTTTCAGGCCTCAGTCTAGTGGGTACTGAATTACATGTACTACCACATCCAAATCAGCCCAATAGTATTTTTTGTTGTTGATTTTTTTTTTTTGAGATAGACTTTTACTTTGTAAATCAGATTAGCCTTGAATTTGAGGCAATCTTCCTGCCTCTGCCTCCCAAGTGCAAGGATTAGAGGCATGAGCCACCATGGCCATCTCTAAAAGTTTTCTTGATGTTGTTAATTTAGACCTAAGAAAGGAAGAAATTTTTTCAGTGTCAGAACTTGACACTTACTGCTTTACCCACATCATGTTCCCTCCACAAAGTGCTCACCATGTTCTTCAAGATACGCCTGCAGCCGATTGATAAGATCTTGTTTTATTCCCTTGGTCTCTAAACCACGAGCAAGACATTCTTGCTTTAGTTCAGCAAGCTGGGAAAAAAACAAACAACTTGTTTAACTCCTATGAATGAAAAGAGATGGTTCTCACAAAGAGAAGAAGATGATGATGAAGGTCAGCTCCCAATTGCAAGCACTATCCCTAACCAAGATTCTAAATCCACAAAGGTAGCTTACTTTCCCTTCAACAACACTGGGAAAACACACACACACATACTAAAATAAAATTGTCATCTATTTGAACAATTGTTTTCTTAATAATTAAGGGGAGAGAGTTCTAAAAGATTACTCTATCAGCAACATGGAGGGAGGGGAAATTTATCTTCAATCAGAAAATCCAGTGTCCTAATGGCAGATTCTCCCTACCATCCAGCTATGGTTTTACAGTATGGTAGTAGCAGGTCTTCCCACACAGTTTCTGTGTCAGAAGCTTGGTCCTGAGTGTAGTTGTGCTGGGACTATTAAAAAGTAGAACATGAGCTAAAAAGATGGTTCAGCAGTTAAGAGCATTGGCAGCTCTTCCAGAGGTCATGAGCTCAGTTCCCAGCAACCACATAGTAGCTCATAGTCATTTATAATGGGATTTGATACCTTCTTCTGACATGCACGGTGCTGCAGATGGATCACCATTATACATAAAATAAATATAAAAAAATTAAACTGAAAAGACATTTTTGCCAGGCAGTAGTAGTGCACATCTTTAATCCCAGCACTTGGGAGGCAGAGGCAGGAGGATCTCTGTGAGTTTGAGACCAGCCTGGTCTACAGAGCTAGTTCCAGGTGGATCCAAAACCACAGAGAAACCCTGTTTCGAAAAACCAAACAACAAACAAAAAAAGGTAGAGCAGCTTGATCAAGTGGCACACCATAGTAATCCTACCAACTGTGAGGTGGGAGCAGGACCAAGATTTTAAGGCCACAAAAACATCCACCCTACCCCCCCCCCAAATGTGGAGCTTACTGGGAACTTCATCCTAGGAAGAAATTAATACAGTTCTTTAGGCTAATTCCACACAATGAGTTCATGTAAAAGAGTAAGAGTGGCCTGGTATGGGCCTGTAATCAGGATGTGGAGGCAGAGAGACCAGGAGCTCAACACCAACCCAGGTCAGCTTGGATTCATTACATGGGACCCTGCCCTAAACTCTCACCTCTGGCTTTCAGTTCCTCAAAATTGCTGTGACCACTATGTCATCTACTACAAGGCTGTTACCAGAGCAACATTATGCTGCTGGGGCTTTCAGTTTCCAAGATTGGGAAATAAGGAAAGTACAACCTCGGGTATTTTGCCATAATGGTAGAAAATTGACTAATAAACACCTATTATCCCAAAAGTGCTATTACATATACCATATATGCATCTATAAAAATAATCACTTCAGAATTAGAAGTTCAGCTGGCTTAATATCAACAATGAACTAACTAAACGACCTCACCTTTAGTTAAATATATCACCACAAAAAGAAATTCAACACCCTCCCATAGTCTATAGTATTTAGGTTTTTACTGTGCTGTTCCTATGTTGTACATCAAGTCCAGAACCTTATGCAGGATGAGCAATTACTCTACCTCTAGAGCTATATATACCACAGTCCTATTACACATTTTAAATCACACAGCAGCTATGATTTCCCATGACAGAGCTGCACAAAATTAGACCACATCAACTCCTTGCCATGCAAGAGCAAGGGCATTCTGGGGATCCTCTCTGAGGGTTTACAGTTAATGGCCTATGGGGGATTTCTTCAGTGGTGTAACCAACAGTAAGTGCCCCTGCCATAATGAAAACTCACTGGATCATAGGAAAAAAAAAAAAAACCAACTACATAAGTAAAGGGGGGGGGGGCTGGAGAGATGGCTCAGTGGTTAAGAGTACCGCCTGCTTTTCCAAAGGTCCTGAGTTCAATTCCCAGCAACCACATGGTGGCTCACAACCATCTATAATGAGATCTGTGCCCTCTTCTGGCTTGCAGGCAGAATACTGAGAATACTGTATACATAAAAATAAATAATAATAATAAGTAAAAGGGGGACTAGTTGGGAGGAGAAAGAAGGTTAGTAGGAATGAGAAGAGGGCAAGAGAAGGTGGGGGTACCTAAATATGATCAAAATACATTATGTACATGTACAAAGATACCATATGAAACTCATTTTTTCATTTATAAGCAATATATGCTAATAAAAAAATTTTAAATATTAACATATGAAAGATGCCAGATGGCAAAAAGACTGGAAATCCTAGCTCATCAGGATTATCTTGTAAGGAACAGAGCATGCCTGAGAAATGTACATAACATACAAATGTAGGAGCGGGTACCTCCTACAGAAGTGATTTATAAGGGGTCACGAACTGGGGATTCAGGGTTTTTGAGCTGTGGACTATCCCAGTCCTCTCCCCCATTCCATTGTCAGACGAGTCTCCCTTTTTCTTAACAAACTGTCTCCATTTCTACCAGACACACACTTTTTCAATCAGTAAAAATGTATACTTACCAACCTTACAGACTACAGAAGGAATACTGATGGGTATCTAACAGAACTAGGAGAGAAGACACCCACGTCAGAAGTCTCAAAATTGTCTGTAACTCCTGCTACAGGGAATTTAACAACCTCTTCTTTCCTCCTTGGACCCCTCTGGTCACCTGAATCACATGCACAATGCTCATACACAGACACTAATTAAAAAACAATTTTTAAAAGTTTGTCGTGCTGTTATGTCTCCTAGGAATGTCAGGAGCTGCACTATTAAAGTCTCAACATGACTGCCTAACAAGAGCTGAACAAAGACAACAAACACACTAACACGGAGGGAGGGGCAAGTCCAGGACCCTCAACAGCTCACAAAGAACTACTGGCAACTAAGGAGTTCTGAGAGTGGGAGAACAGTCTTCCCCAGAGACGAGCATAACAACCCCAAAAACACACAAATAAGGAATATTATACAGACGGAGCAGGTTGTACTTATGTATTTAGGTGTGTTTATGTAGAGAGAAAGACATATGCATGTAACAACAATTAACGAAAAAGAGGCCATGAATTTGAAAAAGGGGGTATATGGAAGAGTCTGGAGAGAGGTAAAGGAGGGGGTAAATGATGTGATTATATTAAAATCTCAAAAACTAAAAGAAATATTTTTAAATTTAAAAAGAGGAGTATAACTCAGCAGAAGTGACTACCTGCTATGCATGAGCTGGAGGAGATGGCACATACATGTCTGTAATCCCAGGACTCAGAGGATAGAAGCTGAAGAATCAGAAAAGACCAAGGCATCCTTGCTAGATAATGAGCCTAAGATAAGCCTGAGCTATGAGACCCTATTTCAAAAAATAAAAATAAGTAGGTATAGGCGGGCGGTGGTGGCGCACACCTTTAATCCCAGCACTTGAGAGGCAGAGGCAGGCGAGTCTCTGTGAGTTCGAGACCAGCCTGGTCTACAAGAGCTAGTTCCAGGACAGGCTCCAAAACCACAGAGAAACCCTGTCTTGAAACCCCCCCCCCCCAAAAAAAAAAAGTAGGTATATATGTGAAATCTTCTATTTAAGAATCAACTCTTGCCAGGGAGTGGTGGTGCACATCTTTAATCCCAGCACTCGGGAGGCAGAGGCAGGTGGATCTCTGTGAGTTCGAGGCCAGCCTGGTCTATAAGAGCTAGTTCCAGGACAAGCTCCAAAGCTACAAAGAAACCCTGTCTCAAAAAACCAAAAAACAAACCAAACCAAACAAACAAAGAATCAACTCTCCAATAACATAAAAACTAGTTGAGGGCTGGAGAGATGGAGCTCAGTCTTGAGCTCCACACTAAAAACAAGCTAGGTTTAAATTCTACCTTTACCACACCTACACCGATGTATTACTGAAAAGTAATTTATAGTTTCTGTGCCTCAGTTTTCTTATCTTTAAAATGGGAATACCAGAACCAATTTTATAAAACAATTATGAAAAGTGAAAATCTAAAGTAGTAAACCAAGTGTAGTAGCTCATGCTTATAATCCTAGCACTCATAGGTAGAGGCAGGCAGACCATGAGTTCAAAGCCAGCCTAAACAACAGAGTCCCGATCCAGCCTAGGCTACATAGCAACTCTGGTATTTTGTTGTCTTTTCAAGGCAGGGTTTCTCTGTGTAGCCCTGCCTGTCCTGGAACTCACTCTGTAGACCAGGCTGACCGTGAACTCATAGAAATTCCACCTGCCTCTGACTATAAGGGAATAGCTATTACAACTCCTGCCTCCTGAAGGCTAGGACTAAAGGTATGAACCACCACTGCCTGGCTTGACCCTGGTTTTTTTGTTTCTTTTGATTTTCTGTTCTTATTTTATTTAAAAAAAAAAGTCTTGTTTTTAAAAAATGGTCTCTTTTATTGAGACCGAGTCTCTCTATATAGCCTTCGCTGTCTTGGAACTCTCACTATATAGAGAAGGTTGGCCACAACGAATTCAGAGATTCACCTACCTCTGCTTCCCAAATGCTGAGATTAAAAGTGTTTACACAAGCCGGGCCATGGTGGCACACGCCTTTAATCCCATCACTCGGGAGGCAGAGGCAGGCGGATCTCTGTGAGTTCGAGACCAGCCTGGTCTACAAAGGGAGTTCCAGGACAGGCTCCAAAGCTACAGAGAAACCCTGTCTCGAAAAACCAAAAAAAAAAAAAAGTGTTTACACAAAGTAGCCTGATGATCTGAGACACATGGAAGAGAAAATCCTGACAGTTTTCTTTTAACCTCCAAATGCATGACATGGCACAACTCACCCTAACACACACACACAAATGTAATTTAAAATTTAAAAAAAAAAAAAAGAATGTGAGGCCGGGCAGTGGTGGAGCACATCTTTAATCCCAGCTCTCAGGAGGCAGAGGCAGGAGGATTTTTGTGAGTTTGAAGTGAGCCTGATCTGCAGAGTTCCAGGACAGCCAGAGCTGTTACAGAAAGAAGGCTCTTTCTGAATTAAGGATTACCTTGAGCCTAAGGTTAGACTGGGTTAGAGAGAAGCCCTATCTCAAACTAAAATAAAAGAGGGTTTGGAAACAGCTCAGCAGGACCCAAGCTGGGATCCCCAGAGCCCACACAATCAGATAAGGTAGCATGTAATCCTGGCACTCCTACACTGAGACAGGAGGCAGACACAGAAGAATCCTCAGAAGCTGGAAGGCCAGCCTGCCTGGCATAGGCAAAATGGAACAAGAGCTCCTGTCTCAAACAAGGTGGTAGGTGAAAATAACACTAGAGATTGTCCTCTGACGTTCACAAACGTGCACGTCCGCATGCATACAAAGGAACACATAAGATAAAAAAATAAATAAATAAATAACAAGAACCCCACCCTCTGCAACAACACTCCAATTTATTTCTATAGTCAACTTCACTAACCTTCCAAATCATTAGCAACAACATTTACATACCTCAAGTTTCAATAACACAAATACTATGACACTAGACACTATTATCGACCTCTGGTTCTCTCCACTGTAGAGTTCCTTTTAGCATGATTAATTATAAATTTGGTTGTTATAGTTCAAGACATTCCCAACCACAAGTCAGTCTTTCCAACTGAGTCAGAATGCCTATATTGTCACAAAATTTTCAGAAATTTGCACTTGATATAGACTCTATGTATCAATGCAGACATTTTTATCCTTCATGCTTTAAACCTTGTTCCTTTCTTCTGAACTAAAGTCACCAATTTCTCTTTATAAAAATAAAAAGAGCCTTTTTTTTCTTTTTCTTTTTCTTTTTTTTTTTTTTGAGACAGGGTCTTTCCCTGTCACCCTGGGTGTTCTGGAACTTATTATGTGGACCAAGTTAGCCTGGAACTCACAGAGATCCACCTGCCTCTGCTTCCCAAGTGTTGGGTCCACTAAGCCCAGCTTAAAAACAGTTGGGTTTGTGGAGTTTTGGGGTTTTTTGATTTTGGTTTGTTGTTTGTTTGTTTTTTGTTCTTGGAGGGTTTTTCAGGGTCTAGTTAGTTGGCTGGTTTTTCAAGACAGGGTTTAGCCCTGGTTGTCCTAGAACTCACTCTGTAGACCGGGCTGGCCTTGAAGTCACAGAGATCTGCCTGTCTCTGCCTCCCAAAAACTGGGATTAAAGGTGTGCACCACCACCACCAAGTGTAAACTGCGGTTTTTGTTGTTGTTGTTTTGGGGTTTTTTAGGTATTAAAAACCCTAAATCAGCTGGGTAACATGGTACCTACCTTTAAACCCAGCACTGGGTTATGGAGGCAGGCAGATCTCAGTGAGTTCTAGGCCAGCCTAGTCTATGTATCAAGTTTCAGGCCAGCAAAAGCAACACAGAGAAGCACTGTCTCAAAGATAAATAAAGTAAAAAGTCTAAGTCAAATCAAAATGTCAGACTATTAAATCAAGATGAACATTAGAGCCTAACATAGTCTTCAAAGCCAGAATTTATATGGGTTCTTAACCAGAGGTTTATGGACTCCTCAGGGCTAAAAGGTAATTTTATGGAGCCCCTTAAATCGCATGCAAAGTATTGTACATGCCTTTTTCTGGGGAGAAGGTCCATACCTTTCATCAGAGTTTCAAAGATATCTGTGACCTCCAAAAGTTTAAGAAGTGCTCTAGAGAGAAAGCAAAGACAAGCAACCGTGATTAAAGAGTAAGCCCTGCTCAGGCCCTCAGGAGCACCTCATGTGCTCCTATCTACATAGTACTGAGATCAGGTCGGAAGACACAGATGGGATTCACTCAATCAAATGCAAATATCAATATGATGGAAGGAGGAACTCTTTAAACAAGTGCAAATCCATAAAGGAAAGTCATACAACTAGTGACTTATTCCAGGATTTCAAAAGGGTACAAATAAGAAAATATCAAGATAGCTCACTAATTTTTAATCTCTTTCACCTAAAAATTAATTTTCTGTGTATACTTTGTAACATGTACAACAGTACAGAACTCATACAGATAACTAAAATGAGGTAGTTGCTCCGTTTTTTCTTACTTGTTCAGATAATCATTAGGAAATCACTGAAAATTCATTCCAGCAACTAAAATAACATAAAAACCCACTAACGAAGCTGAGATCCAATAGTTAAGAAACATTTGCTGTCAAAAAAGGTGATGTCCCCTGAAAAAACTAAACTACAGGGACTTTTTCTACACACACTTCACTTACATCTTTTAAAGAAAGACAAAAAAGCTCAAAAATTATGAAGGCTTTTTCAAGATTAGAAATGTTGGGGGGGGGGGACGACACAGGAGCGTCTGAGGACACCTGAAGCGAGCACAGGTCCTCCAGGACAGCAAGAGCTCTTAACCACTAAACCATTTCTTCAGACACAATTATCAAGCTCTAAGAAAAAAGGAAAAGTTTTCAGGGCTGGAGAAATCGCTCAACAGTTAGGAGCACTGGCTGCTCTTTGAGAGGAGCCAGGTTCAATTCCCAGCACTCGTGGAGACTAACAACTGGCTGTGATTCTTCAGGCACACAGACATACATACAAACAAAACACCCGTACTCATAAACTAATATTTTTGAAAAATCATCTCAATGTAACAAATAAAACAGCAACAAGAAAATAGAAAAACAGGCATGATGGCACATGTCTTTAATCCCAATACTTGGGAGACAGAGGTAGGAGGATCTCGGTGAGTGAGTTCCGGGCCAGCTAGAGCCACATGGTGAGATCCTGTCTCAACAAACAAATATAAATTTTTAGGTTTTACTAAATTTGATTTGTACCAGGTTCCCAGGATAAGGTGACCAAAACATTTAACAGCATAGATACTTGTGAAAACAAACAATAATCAACATAGTTCTTCCCAAAAAGATTAATCATAGAAGTGTAAGTCTACATATAAGAAAAGTACTATGATTACCAAAATTTACAACTCAAAATAGGTCCTGTGCTTCAGAATGTCAGCAAGAAGTGACACCAAGGAGTGCCAGAGAGATAGCTCAGCGGTTAAGAGCATTTATTGCTCTTGTAGAGGACCAAATTCTGTTCCCAGCACCCACATCAGGCTGCTTACAACTGCCTGTAACTCCAGCTCCGGGGATCCAACATCCTCTTCTAACCTCCTCGAGCATGCACCACACATTCCCACAGACTCATACATGTACACAACAAAAATAGATCTTAAACAAACGAACAAACAAAAATAACACCAAGAGACCCCGGGGGTCCTTCCCAATGACAGACAGCAAAAGTAAAATCCTAACGTTTTCAAACATACTTCATATATTTCCAAAATCCTACAGCTATCCGTTCTCTGTAGGGGGAGGGAAACAGTCTCAAGAGAGGGCAGTTTTCCAGAGAAAACTCAAAAAAAAAAAAAAAAAAAAAAAAAACTTTTAGGGCTAATGTGTTCGTCACTTTACAAACTCTTGAGCTGCCTCTGCCCCACGCTTCCACCGGTAAACCCATTTTAAGGCCTCTCCTTGCTTTCAAAATTCGAGTACGGGGGCGTAACCCCACCTAGTTAAAAGAGAATGGAGACATCTTCTGGGTTATGTTTGCGACAAGTCCAGGCATACATGCAAAAACGCCAATATATGCTAACTGAGCAATCTCAGCCGTGGGACGAGAGGGGAACACATCAATCTGAGAAGAACGTAATTTGGGGTCCGCATGGGCCCCGGGGGAAGGACACTGACGTAATGCAAATCTAATGAGAAAGGAGAAAGGTGAGAAAGGATGAGAGATAATAAAGCAATGAGGAGAGGGCCGAAACAACAGGTAAAGACAGCAATAAAATCCTGAGGACAAACGGGGTTTAGGGCAGGCCTAAGAAAGGAGGCACAAAACTACAACGGAAGCCAGGAAAGAAGTATAAGCGCCTAAAAGAAAAACACGTAGAAGACGGCGCAGGACCCCGTGCGGGATTCGGGCTTCAGAAAACCCCACCTCAGCCTTCCCTGCGTAACGGTACCTTCAGCTTGTGCAGCTCCACAGTCTCGGTCGCCATCTTGCTGCGCCTTAACTCCACCAGACCCAGCGCTGCCCCCGCCTCCAGGAGTCTAGGCCCCGTCAACCAATCGCCGTCGCTCTTACTCCGACCTCACACCAACGGTTCTTCCCATTGGTCAACAGCGGCGTCGCTCTCACGCCTCTTGGCCACTTTCCAGGACTCACTGAAAAGGTGGATCCAGGGAAGGGCGGGGTTTGCATAGCCTAACGATAGAAAAATTGACCAATTGCACGTCCCCACTGCACAACCAACCAATGATTGGGGACAGCGCGGTTTCTGTTCCACCAATAGGAAAAGCGCAGACGGGGCGAAAGGCGGCCACTTCCTGGAGACCACAGGTGTGAGAGCCCTCGCTGTGCCCCAGCCGGACCGGCTTCTGAAGCTCGCAGGTAGGGGCTGTGCGGAACTTGGAAAAGGTTACCGAACGAAGCTGATGGGAGTACTGGGAAGGGCGGCGGCGAATACGAGTTCCCCTGAAGAAAGCCTTAAACGACTTGCGAAAGTGGGACTCTGGGAGGAGCCTGGGCGGAATCGGTACCTGATTTGGGGAATTTGGGGACAGGCAAGAGCAGGTAAAAAATAGGCATTAGAGTTACCATAAGTTTAAATGCCAAAAGCTCCCTTAGAAGGGTGACGGCTCCATTGCTTGAGGGACTGAGCTCAGGTCCCTTCCTAGATTAAACTGGGTAAGTTCTTGCAGCGCCCCACGCTTCACAGAAGGGCTGAAGCTACTGGCTGGTGACCTGCCATGAGGGTGAGAGACAGAATAGACAAGACAAGCCCTAGGAAAAAAATGAGGACCAAAGGCGGCTTTACTCTCGGTACCTTATTGGTCCTTTCATAACTGCATAGCTTTCTTATAGAACTCTGAGTGTGGGTGACCTCTTATGATTTAATAACTTCAAGAAAGTAAATTAAAAATACTCCCGACTGCCCTGATGCTTCGAGTGAGTGTCACAGCCTAAGCTTACTGCTTCATGTTATAAGAGAAGTGCAGAGATGGGAGTGAACGAAACAAACCACTGTGTGGGTGTGCACACTAACGATGGCAGGTATGGAAGTCAGGACAGCTTGTAGGAGTCTGCTTCCACTGTGTGCATCCTGGGGATCCAACTCAGGTCTTTAAACTTGGTGGCAAATGCCTTTTCCAGATTAGCCATTTTAAAGACCCTCTTGCTCTTTTGTTTTGGAGAAATGATCTCACTCTAGCCCAAGATAGCCTCAAACTCAGGACAGTCCTCATGGCTCAACCTCCCAAGTAGAGGGATGACAAGCATGAGCCACCACGCCCAGCTGCTTCCATCTTCTTAAGTGTTAACAAAGTCTTCAGTTTTTCCTTTGTTTTTTGTTTTGTTTTGTTTTTGCATGATAGGGAAATTCTTTCATTCCCAAGAGTTCAGGGGATTTTGGCTTTTCAGGAGACAACTGGGGAACAAGCTCAATCAGGGATTAAGAGGAAATTGAGTTGGACTCCTGCCTGATCCCTCATTGTGGTAGGATGAATGTGGGGGTGGCACACAGCGAAGTGAACCCCAACACTCGAGTGATGAATAGTCGGGGCATCTGGCTGGCCTACATCATCTTGGTAGGACTGCTGCATGTGGTTCTACTCAGCATCCCTTTCTTCAGCATTCCTGTTGTCTGGACCCTGACCAACGTCATCCATAACTTGGTGAGCACTAAACCACACCCTTGTACCCAACCCAGGTCTATCCCAAAACAAAACAAAGTCACCAACTGTTTGGGAATGTATGTCTTCCTTTTGGGATCTTGTCACTGCTCCTGCCCCAAGGACTACTTTCCGGCCCTCACACTGCCCCTTCCCCTCCTCCCAGGCAATGTATATCTTCCTGCACACAGTGAAAGGAACGCCCTTTGAGACCCCTGACCAAGGAAAGGCTCGGCTGTTGACACATTGGGAACAGATGGACTATGGACTACAGTTTACCTCCTCCCGAAAGTTCCTCAGCATCTCTCCTATTGTACTGTGAGTCTGGGGTAGAGGAGATGCTGGCTCACCAGTGGCTCTACGAACCAAGGAAAATGTACTAGGGGTGGGGAAATGGCTTAGTCAGTCAGGTTCTTCCCACACAAGCATAAGGACTTGAGTTCAATCCCCAGCATATATGTAAAAGCCAAATATGGCCACACACAACCATGGGTGCCTATAATTCCGGAACTGAAGAGTTGGAGGCAGGAAGATCCCCAGGGCTTGCTGACCAGCTAGTCTCCCCAAAGTACTGCACTTCAAAGAGACCCCAGCTTCAAAAAAAAGTGGAGAGCAATCCAAGAAGATTCATGCTGCCATCTCGTCTCCAAGCACACCCACACATGAACACGTACCTGCACTTACACACTCACACACTACTGTATGTGTATGTGCACACTAGTCCTAAGCCTACAGACAGTATTATAAAGTACAACATAGTGGTTAAGCATTCCTTGCTGGTTCCATGGTAATAAGGAAAGGAAGGAGGGACTGAAAATAAATCAAACTCCTATATGAATCCAAGTGATTTTATAGTCCCAAAAGAAGCAAATAAGTAGCCGGGCGGTGATGGCACACACCTTTAATCCCAGCACTTGGAAGGCAGAGACAGGCACATCTCTGTGAGTTCAAGGCCAGCCGCCTAGTCTCCAAGAGCTACTTCCAGGACAACCAGGGCTACTACACAGAGAAAGAAACCCTGTCTCAAAAAACAAAACAAACAAAAAGCAAATAAAGGCAGAACTGATTAAAAAGTAAAACTGATTTGGGGAAAGGAAACAAAAGGCTCCAAAAAGTAATACAGGGCAAAACAGCTTAAGCCGTCGTTTGCAATTTATCACTAACAACCAGCAAATGGGCTGGGGTCTTGCTCAGTGGTAGAGCGCTTGCTGCACAAACACAAGGCCCTGGGTTTGGTCCTCAGCTTGGGGGGGAGGGGTAACAACAATTAGCAAACAAACTGAGGTGTAGTCTCTAGTTACAGATACCTTCTGATCATATCCTAAACCTCATTTAAACACTGTTAATTTAGCTGGAGTAGTTTTGGACTACAAAGACTATATATGCAGTAAAACTAGTGATTGAAAATAGAAAAGACGATCACTAGAAAGTCATGAATGTGGGTATAGAAAGCCAACATTTATCACCCTGGTTTTTTTCTCCCAGCTACCTACTGGCCAGCTTCTACACCAAATATGATGCTGCTCATTTCCTCATCAACACTGCCTCACTGCTCAGCGTACTGCTGCCTAAGCTACCCCAATTCCATGGGGTTCGTCTCTTTGGAATCAACAAATACTGAAAGATGAGTTGACAGTTCTGCAGGCACTGAGGGAAAGCACTGGAACAAAGAGATGTAATGGCTTTCCCTTCTCGGTGCTGTTCTGTATCTTGGAAGTCTGGGAGACAAGACAAACCTTTCTGAACTCCAAGAAGGAAGAAATTGGAAACTGGGGTTCCTGAGCCCAGCCTTAATAGGGTCATGATTGTCTGAATCAGGAAAGGTGGATGAGGTGAAGGGCCACACCACTCTCCTCTGTACAGCAAGAAGCCATCTACACTTGGGCAACTTGTCTGATGATTCTGTTTCCATGTCTCCCAAACCTACCACCTTCAAGTTCTGTTTTGCTGTATATTTTCCTTAAAATAAAGTCTTTTCAGCTATGACTGAAATTTGATAAGCCAGAAGGAGAGATGTTCTCAATGCTGGAGAGGAAATATAGAATCCTGACTTACTATAAAAGATTTAAGCAAATTTTTATCACTACTCCTTTGATCCAATACAGGGTAGCCTTCACTCTCAGGTAACAGCAAGGAAAGAATTCTCAAATAAGAAAAAAGTGCTCCTGAGCTAAGTGTGGTAGCACGGACCTATATCCCAGCCCTCAGGAGGCAGAGACAGAAGAATCACTGCAAGCTGGAGGCCAGCCTGGTCTACACATAGTAAGACTCAGTCTCCAAAGAAAACAGAAAAGAACTCACAACTACATGAGCAAAGAAAAGAAGATATAAGTTGCCAGTTATATTATTTATAGAAAGATAATCCCCTGGCTTTAAATAGATATGTACATACAAATATGAACAAACTTAAAAAAATACAAACCCTTGGCTCATAAGGGGCCCTCTGGGAACCCCTCCATTCTTCCCCCTCACCCAAGGGCACAGGGCATAAGTCTGCTTTTTAAAAATTAATTAATTTTGGCCATCCTTGCAAAAAACAAGCCTGAAGTTAGGTGGTGTCCCATAAAGTGAAAGTCAGAGGAAAAATTCAGTTTCCACTCTGAATTCTGTATCTCCAAAATTAGGACTACATGCTTTTTCTCTTAGCTAGTACATCAGAGTAAAGGGGGAGGAACCCCTGAAATGGGTTAAGAAATAAGATACACTCATTTAAAAAGGGGTGTGTTTCATTTGCTCTGAGAGCAAATAATAAAGGCATACAGAGCCCAGAGAAGTCACCAGTTCCCACACCTTAGGAACACACTAACTGGACTAGGTCCAGCACTGACTGGACTAGGTCCGACCCTAAGTTCTTTGCTCTGGCCACCTCCTTTTTCTTTGGTATTGTCAGAAGACAAGATTCAGTTCCTAGGTGTTGGAGAAGAGGGAGACTAGGTCAATGACTTCCTCTAAGTACTGAGTGAAAAATTTAAATTTTTCCCTTTTTAAAGTATTTAAAAAATAAACAAATCAAATTCCATCCTGTGCTGTACACAGCCCTTTTGACTCCCTGACATGGATTTGAGGAAGGAAGAGAAGGGTGTCAACGTTGGAAGGGCCGCCTCACTTTCTTCCGCCGTTTAGGTTTGGCTTCTCCCTTGGGTACTGTACTGTTGGGCTTGGAGGTCGAAGTGGCCCCAGGGCCAGGCTGAGGCGCAGCAAAGAAGTTCCCATTGGACATCTGCCCTGGGGGTACTTGAAAGATCCGGCTCAAGAAATCCTGCAGGTCAGCAGGAGGGGCCTCTGGAGTGGCCCTGAGGGAGAAAAGATAAAATGAGGCAGGAGCCATAACAGTCAGCTACCAAAATTAACTACACTGGGTCAGTTCCCAAACCTAGAGAGCTAGGCTTCTGAGACCATACAGATGAAATAGTGGTTAAATGAGAGAAGCATCACCCACCTCTGCCGACCACTGGTACCTGGTACCCGAGAACCAAATGAGATATGGTAAGGAACTCTGTGGGTATCTGGAGAGATCCCCACACGCTGGCATCCAGCCCACTCTGCAAATAGAGATTAATTACCCAAAACATCCATTCATAGCAAATGAGATAAAGAAATATGATCTTGTATTTAGAGGTCAGAAGTGTGTGTACCTGTGATATCATAGACCTTTCCATCCATCAGTGCAAAGTAGGTGATCTTGAGGCCCAGCATGCTTGACTCTGCCCAAAAGTCTCCCTCCTCAGCAGGATGCAGCCTATTACACTCAGCACAGTATCTGGCATTCTTAGGTTCCCGATCCATTTCAAACCTCCTGCAATCCAACACATAATTCCTTAATGCTCTTCAAGTGGTCATTACTGTCAAATACGACCATACAATAAGTTATCTTTACTCAGCTATAATATCTGCCTAGTTTGAGGCAGGGTCATGGTATGTAGCCGAGGCAAGACTTGAACATATGCTTCTACCTTAGGCTCCTTAGTGCTGGTACTACAGGTATAGTTCCATACTCTGTTTTCACATTTCTATATTTAAACTATGTTTTCTTTCTTTGATGTCTTATTAGCATATAACACTTACAGACACTGACGGCTTTAATTCTGTTTCACACATGTGTACAGTGTACTTTGGTCCTTTACCTCCTATCACCCTCTCTCTTACTCCCGCTGATACCCTCCTCTTCCCAACTAACAATCTGCCCTCATGTCCTGGCCTTTGTTCATTTGGGGGTGGTGTAGTGACTTAATCAGTTTCATTAGGGTTGCTTACAGGGCATGGGCACCTTACCAGTGCTATACAACTTAAAAATTTTTCTCTCAGGGGTTGGAGAAACGGCTCAATGATTAAGAGCACTGGCTGCTCTTCCAGAGGTCCTGAGTTCCATTCCCTGCACCCACATGGTAGCTCATAACCATATGTAATAGGATCTGATAGCCTCTTCTGGTGTGCACAAAGACAAGTCACTCATATACATAAAATCAGTATTTAGGAAAAAAAAATTCTTCCAATAACTTTTAACTGCCTATAAATCCTCAAAAAGGTAAGGCCTTGTGAACCCTTTACTGATTATATGATATATATACCCCAAAAAGCCATACTTATGCTAAAGATTTTTACAAAGGTGATTGATTAGAACTAATGCTGACTGTAGGACTTGAATATTGCATGTCTATAGCCAGATTACCTTGGACTGTCTTCAGCCCCTTTAATCACCACTCACTGTCCACTGTGTTTTACCTTACAACCTTGTGACCATTAGGTAAATCCTTTGGGTACACTAACAGACCACTAGCTTCCAACTCAGCAGGCTACATGTGAGGCCTACCTGATATTCCCATCAGTGGAGTTAAAAAGTATCTTGAGGTTGGAGAGATGGCTCAGGGGTTAAGAGTGCTGTTGCTCTTGCCAAGGACCCAGGTTTAATTTCCAGCACCTACATGGTGGCCCACAACCATCAGTAACGTTGCAGGAGACCCAACTCCCATTTCTGATTTCTGCAGGTACCAGACACACATGATGCATATATATACATGCAATCAAAACACTGTACACACATAAATAAATCCAAAAGAAAAAACTTTAAGTGCTTAATTTATAAATTTTGCTCTTTATCTATAAAAATATGATTAGTAAGATGGCTCGGTGGGTAAAGGCATGTGCCACCAAGCCTGATGACCTCCGTTCATCCCCAGGGTTCACATGGTGGAAGGAGAGAACTCCATCAAGTTGTCTCGGACTTCCACTTCCACACCTCTCTGTATACAGACATGCTTGTAAGAAAGCAAATATACATATATAAATGTAATTTAAAAGATTAAGAAAAAAAACCTCAGGAGCTGGAGAGATGGCTCTTACAGAGGACCTGGGTTTAATTCCCAGCACCCAAGTGGTGGTTCATAACCATCCATAACTCCAGGTCTAGAGAATTTGATACCTTTCTATTTTTTAAATGGATGGAATCAGTATCATATTTTATTTGATTTTTAAATTTTATTTCTTTTATGTGCATAAGTGTTTGTATGTCTGCGTATCATGTGCATGTCTGGTGCCCTTGGAGGTCAGTAAAGGGCACTGGGTATCAGATCCTATGGGACTGGAATTATGGATGGTTGTGGCCACCTACCATGTGGCTACTGGGAATTACCTGGGTCCTCTGAAAGAATAGTTAGTGCTGGGGGCTGGAGAGATGGCTCAGTGGTTAAGAGCACTGGCTGCTCTTCCAGAGGACCTGAGTTCAATTCCCAACAACCACATGGTGGCTCACAACCATCTGTAATGAGATCTGGTGCCCTCTTCTGGCGTGCGGGCATACATGGAGGCAGAATGTTGTATATATAATAAATATATAAATAAGGGCTGGAGAGATGGCTCAGTGGTTAAGAGCAATGCCTGTTCTTCCAAAGGTCCCGAGTTCAAATCCCAGCAACCACATGGTGGCTCACAACCATCTATAATGAGGTCTGGTGACCTCTTCTGACCTGCAGACAGAATATTGTATACATAATAAATAAATAAATATTAAAAATAAATATATATATAAATAAATTAAAAAAAAAAAAAAGAATAGTTAGTGCTCTTAACCACATCTCACCAGCCCTCAATGCCCTCTTCTGACCTCCTCCAGCACCAGGCACACAGGTAGTATGCATACATACTGGCAAACTCACATAAAATACAAAAAATTGTAAAATATAAGTAAATAAAAACTTCCTGAAACTGTGAGCATGTTTGAACAAGATTAGGCATATAACCAGAATCTATGTTCCCAGGCTAAGGCATTCCTATGTGGCTACCGAATTAACTTTTTTTTTTTTTTTTTTTTGGTTTTTCGAGACAGGGTTTCTCTGTGGCTTTGGAGCCTGTCCTGGAACTAGCTCTTGTAGACCAGGCTGGTCTCGAACTCACAGAGATTCACCTGCCTCTGCCTCCCAAGTGCTGGGATTAAAGGCGTGCGCCACCACCGCCCGGCCCGAATTTAACTTTTATTCCCTTTTGGTGAGATGGGAGCTCACATAGCCCACCTGGCCTTGTGATATATCGCTGGGAATCTTGAACCTCAGCTCTTCCTATTTGCACATCCTGAATGCTGGCATCATAGTCATGTGTCATCACACCTGCTTTATGAGAGCTGTATTTTGGCATCAGCGGTTGAAATCCTCAATCTTTTTATTTTAAAGATTTGTTTTCAGCCTGGCAATGGTGATGCATGCTTTATCCTAGCACTAGGGAAGGAGAGGCAGGTGGATCTCTGTGAGTTTGAGGCCAGCCACATCTACAGAATGAGTTCCAGGACAGTCAGGACTACACAGAGAAACCCTGTCTCCCAAAATAAAAATTAAAAAAATAAAAGAAAGATTTTTTTTGTATACGTTTTAATATATGTGTGTATGCATGTAAGTACGTGTGCATGACTGCTGATGCCCTCAGAGCCAGAGTCTGGCTAGTGCTGCAGTTACAGACAGCAGTGAAGCATCTGCTGGAGGTGCTGGTAGCAGAAACCAGATCCGCTGGGAAACAGCAAATGCTCTTAGCCATGAGCGACCTCTCCAGCCCTAAATCCTCGGTCTTAGTAATAGGGCAGACATGCCAGACTTGGGGTCTTTTCCCTCATCGTCTGTGCTCCAGTCATCCACAACACTCAGAGGAAGGTCTTTGGCTACCCAATCACTAAGCTGCGGCTGTCATACTCCTGTCGTCCTGTTTCATACCTATGCTTTCCTTGGCATCGGCTACACATCATAGTATTCATTGCCTCTTTGAGGTCATCTTGTAGCTTCGACAGAAACTCATTCACTGACCGGCTCAGCTCATTCTCCGCCATTCGTTTCCTAAAAGGAGAAAGGCTTTGTAAGTCAGGGGATTAGGGTACAAAGAAAGACAGACTGGATGCCTCCTCAGCAGTGGTTCTCAACCTTCCTGATGTTACGATCCTTTAATACAATTCCGCATGTTGTGGAGACCCCCAGCCACAGTTATTTTTGATGTTACTTCATAACTGTGATTAATGTCTGATATGCAACCCACCTTAAAAGAGACATTAGACCCACAGATGGGTCACAGTGCACAGACTGAGAGCCACTGCTGATGTGGGATTCCTCTCTGTATGCTATGAATATGTTTTATTACTATTGGTTAATAAAGAAGGTGCTTTGGCCTATAGCAGGGCAGAATATAGCCAGGTTGGAAGAGATATAGAGAAAGAGTAGGAGGAGTCAGAGAGATGCCATGTAACTGTCAAAGGAGGAGGGCACCAGAACCTTAACCAGTAGGCCACAGCTTCGTGGTGATACACAGATTAATAGAAATGGGTTAATTGAAGATGTAAGAGCAAGTTAGGAATACATCTAAGCTATTGGCTGAACAGTGTTGTAATTAATATAGTTTCTGTGTGATTATTATTCAGTCCGGGCAGCCAGAAAATGAATGTGCACTGCTCTAGAGGCTGCTGCCTAAGCTAAAATGACAATTTAAGTTCTTTCTGCCTCAGAGCCTCCACCCACAAGTTCAGAGCCTTCCACTGAGAATTTCCCATCCACTTCCCCTGAATTTTCCCATTTTAAACTCACAGTTCATACTCCTTCCGCCTCTCTGGGTTGCTGACAATGTCCCAAGCTGCCCGCAAAACTTTGAAGGCTTCTTCAGCCCTGGGATGATGATTTTTATCAGGATGAACCTACCCAAAATACAGAGAACTGATTCATCATAAATCAATCCCAACCCTCCCCCATTTCAGGTCCTGAGTGTGTGTGTGTGTTTGCGTGTTTAAGAGCATATCTATATATAAAATTTTCGTCAATTACTGTAGCTTGTGGAGAGATCTGAGTTTACATCTAGGCTTTCAAGCTGTATGGCCTTGAATATTTTTATCTGTTATAGATTTTTAAGAGGATTAGGTATAATATATATGAAGACACATGGGAGATGGTTCAGTGGGCATTAGGACCTGAGTTCAAATCCCCAGAACCCACATAAAAGTGGACCATACAGAGATCGTGTCTATAATCCCACCATTCCTACAAAGAGATGGAAAACAGAGACATGAGAATCCTCAGAAGCCAGCTAGTCTAGGATAAGCAGTAGAAAAACAATAAAGAGACCCTCTAGACAAGGTAGAAGGCAAGGCCCAATACCTGAAGTTGTGCCCTGGCCCCACCCCACATATGTGACCTCATTCACAAACAACAATTTCCATATCTGGCACAGAATCTAGCTCTAGGGTGATCTGCCATCCCAGTTTGTCTGGAAGTATCCCAGCTCAGCTCTGAAAGTCCCAGACAAACAGGGACGGGTGAATCACCCTACCTGACATTTAAAGCCCTTGCATTTTAGTTTGATTAGCACTCTTAATATAAAAGTTTCCAATAGGTTACAACTTCAAACTCATCTTTTTAAATTTCATGTTTTCTTATCTGGCAGAGTGTGGTGGCACACATCTTTGATCCCAGCTCTCTCAAGGCAGAGACAGGCAGATCTCTGTGAGTTCAAGACTAGCCTGATCTACAAAGCAAGTTCTAGGACAGCCAGGGCTGTTACAGAAAAACCCTGTCTGGAAACCACACACACACAAACTTATCCAAAGTTGAAAGTGATAGCACAGTCTAAACTCCAAGCAGTTGGATCCTGAGTTTAAGCCCAGTCTCCCCTCTCGGTAAGCTCTTAGCTACTGCTCGAGCACCAGGCCTACCCATCTGCTGCCCTTCTCCCTGCCATGACAGTCATGAACTCACTCTCTGAAACTGTAAGCAAGCTCCTGTTAAATGCTTTCTAAGTTGCTTTGATCATGGTGTCTCATCGCAGCAATAGAAAATTAACTAGGAGACCTTAATATCCAAAACTTTCTACTGGTCTGCCTTTCTGCCCCCAAAATTATTAAGATCTCAGAAGTTTTTTACAAGGGCGGGCGGTGGTGGCGCACGCCTTTAATCCCAGCACTCAGGAGGCAGAGGCAGGTGGATCTCTGTGAGTTCGAGGCCAGTCTGAGCTACAAGAGCTAGTTCCAGGACAGGAACCAAAAGCTATGGAGAAATCCTGTCTCCAAAAAAAGAAAAGAAGTTTTTTACATTTTCAGCCTTTCTCCACAAGAAGCCTTTATCTTCCTACAGCCATCTGCATTACCCAAAAGTACAGAGATGAGTCTTATCACTGCTTTAAAAAAAATGCTTTCAAACTTCACAGTCTCAAGCTGATAAAACAGCCTTTTAAAGGTATTCATATGGGGGCCTAGGCTATAGACGAAAAGCCAACAGAAATTCTAGCCCAGAACAAGAGAGATTTTTTTATTTTTGGGTAGAACTGTGTATATAAGGGATGACCATTCAGTCAAGTCAGCCTCAGATGCAGTTTTACACACATTACTTATATTCATAATGTAGTTTTAGTTGTACAGAAATAGCAATCTCAGGGCAGGGCTTCAGCTCAGGTGCAGAGTGCATGCTAGAATGAGCAAGATTCTGGGTTTGACCCTCAGCACTGCAAAAAAAAACCTCATTCTCTCAAGTATACAATACATCAAAACTCCCGCCTACCTAGGTAACAAAAGCAACATATCTTCATGCACATATGTGACATACATGTCTCTCTTATGATTTATGCTCCTTTTTTTCTTCCCTTTCATATTCTGGGTTGCAGTGATATTTCATTTGTATTTTAATAAATAAAGCCTGGAGTTCAGAGACTAAAACAACTGCTCTGGTCAGCCTTACACACCAGGCAGTGGTGACACACACCTTTAATCCCAGAACTAGAGAGGATTATATAATGGGAGGAAACAGCTTTCAGACACAGTCTTATTCTGAGATTCCTGGAGGCAGGATCGCCATTTCGGACTGAGGTAGAGGTAAGAGTCAGTGGCTGGCTGTTTTGTTTTTCTGACCTTCAGGCTGAACCCCAATTTCTGTCTCTGGATTTTTATCGTGCTACACTGGGTCTTAAAATCCCATGGACATCAGAGGGGCAGCACTTGCCCAGCGTGCACAGGTCCTGGACTCCACCCTCGATCTCACAAGACAAAAGAAGCGGTTTTCGTTTTCCTGGTCCTGGAATAACCACTGGCATGCACAACCTGAACACTCTCACTCGAAGTCCACACTTGCCTCTCTAGGAGAGGCTGGTTTTCTCCATGTTTAAAATCTCCTGTTGGGGCTGGAGCATCAGCTCAGTGGCTAAAATACTTGGTATTCTTGTAGAGGACCCCAGTTCTCACATGGTAGCTCACAACCATCACCAACTCCAGCTCCAGGGGATCCACACTCTTCATCTCCTCGGGTACCAGTTCGCACGTGGTACGTGTGCATACATGGAGGCAAACACTCATACACATAAAATACATCTAAAAAGATAAGTTCTTGCCAGGTGTTGGTGGCACGGGCCTTTAATCCTAAGGAGGCAGAAGCAGGTGAATCTCTGTGTGTTTGAAGTCAGCCTGAATTTGAGATCTACAGAGCTAGTTCCAGGACAGCCAAGGCTACATAAGAAATCCTGTCTCAAAATAAATAAATAAATAAATAAATAAATAAATAAATCTTTAAATTCCTCCTTTTCCATTCATGGTGATGCACATTTATAATCCCAGTACTTTAACAAAACAAAAATTCCTTTGTTCAGGTGAGAGCAACTGAGATACTGCCTGTCTGGGCCTCCTCACTATCCTAAGTAAAGGATTTCATTTAGCTATTGCAAAGTGAGTGAGTTCAACCCTGTCTGTCATATGACCCCGCCCCCCCCCCAAAAAAAACCTCAAGACAAGAGACTTTAAATGGGGAGAAAGTAAGCTCCCTAGTCAGAGACGTCCATGACTCCTTTCTAAGAATGTCTCCCTTCGCTTAGCTAGGAGTAGAGGCAAGCGCCTGTAAACCACAGCACTCAGAATGGAGGCAGGAGAATCGTGAGTCTAGATGAGCCTGTCTACATAGTGAAACTCGGCCTCACAACAAAACAAAGGAATGCAATCCTTCAGCTTCAGTAAAACTGGAACAGAAAATACATAAGAGGAACAAGAAGCAAAGGATACTCACCATCACTGCTAGTTGCCTATAGGCCTTCTTTAGTTCAATATCTGACGCTGTAGCTTCAACCCCCAGCACATGAAAAGGGTTTAGTTCATCCTCAGGAACCCCAGCCATGGTCAAAAGTCTGGCTACTTCCTCTTCTGGCTGGCAGCAGCGCCCACTAGCGGCAGGCGCATTACCTTGCTTGTTAGTCCTCTGCCTGACCCAAGGCAACTCCAGCCAGTTCCACTGAACTAATCTTACCAGCCGCTGCCACGGTCTGCTATCTCGCAGCAAAGTCAAGCAACGATGCAAGGCTGGAGAATCCAGCCAAGAGAACAGCCGTGAGGTCTTATCCCTCCAGCCTAACCGGTCACCCAGTCCCACCAAAAATCGCCAGCCCAACTGTAGACAACCCAAAAGGAGGGCAAGAGCCAGGAGTAGGAAAGCACCCACGAGCCTAAGAAAACGGGTGACTAGCCCTGCTGCAGAGTAAAAGCTCTGGCTTAGAAAATGGACCATCACCTGAGCCCAGTCCCCCAATCTCCCTGCCCAGGCTCCCACCCAAACTCGAAAAAGGTCCAGGTCACTGCCTTTCAGCTGCCTGCACGCATAGATGAGATGGCCACAAGTTTCCACGCACTCTCCTACCAACACCAGAAGTTCAATCAGCCACCAGAAGCCCGCTTGTCCGAGCTGACATAGTTCCTCCACTCCCCAGAGCCCCAGGCCTCTGCGCTTATCTGCCTGATTTCGTTTTCGGCCCAGCCGGTGACGACCAGGGGACCTGGGATCTCTGCGTCCACTATCCCGAGTATCCTCCTTGGTCAAAAGACGGTGTCTCTGCTTCCGGGACGGGGGTTTCTTTCCACTGGACACACGTGGAAAGTCACTGGGAAATTTAAGAGGTTCCTCCTCGTCATCCTCTTCTAACTCTTCATCTTCCCCCAAGGCTGGAGAGGTGCAGTGGTGGCAGAAGCTGCTAGAAGAGCCATCGCCTTCCTCGGAGAAGGTCCCTTCAGGGACTCCAGGGCTTCCCTGGCAGTTACAAGCAGGTGGAATGGAAAGAAAGGAAGGGCTCCCATCTTCCTGGTACCCAGTCTCGTTCTCTCTTGAGAGCTCCTGGTCCACTCCTGACTCTTCCGAAGACGCCTCACTGTCATCGGGGTACCCTCCTTCCCCAGGTGGTCCTGGACCCCTCGGAGGACCATGGCTTGGATCCGACCAGTGGGCTGGGTGTGGGGGCTGTGTGTACTTAGGACCAGAGTGCTCTGTGAAGCAGCGTGTACCATTCGGAGCAGTCTCTGTTGAGTTCCTGAGTCCTGAGAATGAAAGTATTTCAGGGTCCACAGAGGGTCCTGATGTCCTGAAGGAGGTATCACCGCTGTGATGGGCTCCACACAACCCTCCTTCTCCGGGGTGCTTCTGGGCCATGACCCCGTGGCTTCCTGAGGATTTTAGGTCACAGCCATCATGAAAAGTTCTATTGCCTGCAACAAAGTTATCAAGTTGGGAATGGTCAAGAAGAGAACCAAGAGACAAAGTTAAACAATGTACCCACTCCCACTACCGCGTAAATTCAAATTCTTTGGGGGCATTACTAACGCTGACAATAAACTTGAATTAGGCTGACCACAAACCTGCTTGCACCAAACCTCGACCTCAGGAACCCCCTTACCCCCGAAATTTTAATTTTTCTTCTTTCCCCTCAAGAAGCTAAACTCTTCAATCTGGAAACTGGGGGTGGGGGGGTGGGGGGGCTTACCGCAAAGGGTGTGGTCGGGGGGGTTGGGATTACTCTTAGAAAAAAGACTGCCTTAAAGAGAGAGGCCGCAATCTGTTAGAAAAGGGTGGGGACAGTACAGATTAGGAGGAAAAGCTCAGGGCGGAGCTTAAGAGGTGCCCCAGCAAAAGACCACCCGAGAACCCACCGACTGGGTCCAGGAGCAAAGGCGACGTACCGAACCGCGGCGGTAACTCCTCCCCCTCGAGCAGCTGCGCCTGAGGCCAGGGGGAGCTACGAGAGCAGCTCCCCCGGCTCCGCCTCCCGCTCCGCTTCCGCCTTCCGTCCCCGCTGCGGCCGCTGACTTCCACTTCCGGGGTCACCGGGGGAAAAGACGGGAAGGAAAGAGAAGAGCGGTTGGCGGAGGCGCGAGCCGGCGCGGAGTCAATCGAGGGGGCGGCGCTAGAGCGTCCTGGCCCCGCCTCTTAAAGTGCCCTCGGCTGCCTTGCGGGCCACACGGGTCGCGCGGCGGCGAGTGAGCAGCCGAGGTCCGCTGAGGCCTGCGGCTGTGTTCCTTGTCCCTGCTGAAACTGGAAGATGAAGGGCAGCCGCCGGTGCACACATAGTCTGTGGCTTGCAGACAGCCAGAGTGCGCAGGGGAGTCAGCGCCCTCTGCGCTCCCAGACCCGGCCAGAGAGGAAGCGAAGTGTGCGTTCCGGACTGGCTCGCCCCTTGACTACACGCGACACTCCTCTCCCGGACCCAGCCGGCGAGCTCCCATGCCGCTGATCCGCCCCCTGGGGACGCGGCGCACGGGCCGGGCCAGGGCTCCGGAGCGAGGCTCCGCGGGACTCAGAACCCCGCGCTCATCTGCATGCTGCTTTGCATCTCATTTACATAGTAAGCTTTGGGTCGATGCCCGCACGCGCCCCCACCCCTACGCAGACCCTTGTGGATCCTCTGCACGCACTCCTGAAGCCTTACAGTTCTGTCATTGTCCCTGCCAGGCCCGTCTTGCTCCGCAAGTTTTTTTTCACCCATGAACACCCCCACCAGCACTGGTAAAAACCCTTCCCCGCATCCTGGATCCGACCACCCGGTTCTCCAGAAGACAATACTCCAATTCTCTGGGAAGTGGGAGAAACCAAGCTGGACTTGGGGGTGGAATGGGACCCCATTGGGACTTTGAAAACGTCAAATTGTCGATTAATCTCCTCAGCATTCAGACACCTTTTATCTTAGTCTTGGTGGGAGTCCCAAAACTCTCCATTGTTTGGTTAGGGGGGCGTCCCTGGTCCTGGGTTAGGGAGGTAGGTAGCCTGAGTTCCCCCCACACACAGGGGAGGATTGAGGGGGCCCGCCCCGTGATGTCATCCCCCCCCAACACACCCTGTCTCCTTCCTCCACACACACACACACACACACACACACACACACACACACACACACCCCTACCCCCAAGCTACTTGCATTTAGCTCACAAGGTTTGGCTCGGACTTGCAGGCGTTTAGGGAGCACGGAGCACAGGGGACCTGGCGGGGGATGCCTGTGGCCAACAGCCACCCCTACGCCTAGGACCTGGGGCTGGGATGAAGCTGGAGGTCTAAGCAGTTCCACCTTTTGCTCTCCTCAACCCTGGAGGGTGGTGAGTAGTGAACCCCCTTCCTAACCTCTCCTTGTTTAGGGTCCCAGACTCTTAAGCGATTGAGAAGAGCCCCACGAGTTCTCCAGTCCAGCCCCTAGCCTGGGACTTCAATATCCAAAAGACAGCAAAAGGAAAAGTTTATCGGCATCACCCTGCTCCCACAGGGAGCTTGCCAATGCCACCCTCTCCTCAGTGATCCCTCAGGATCAGAATTCAAATCCCATTGGCAGCCTGGGCATGCCAGGATGAAAGGGTGGGTGGAACAATTCCCATGCGTGTCTGAGGCAAGTAGCAAGTGGATACCAGGTTGGGCGATGTCGGTGAGCCAGGCGCCTGCTTATTCCATGTAGGGCCATGGGATTTGGACTGGCTGTATTCGGCTTTCCCCCAACCCCATCTCGGCCTAAAGCCAAGACTTCAAAATCTTGACAGGGTAACTGGGTGACTCTTAATTCCTTATCTGAAACTGTTAACTCTCTATTCCCTTGCTTCCTTGAGGGTTGCATTTAGATCACAGGGTTTGGGCTCCAACTTACAGTTTAGGGAGCAGCAAGCACAGTGGCTGGGTTGGGGTGCCTACAGCCAATGGCCACCCGTGTCTAGGACCTCTGGGCTGAGATGAAGCTGGGAGTCTAAGCAGCTCTCCTCAGCCCTGGAGGGTGATGAGCAGTAGTCCAGGGACCCTAAGATGACTCATTCTCTCTCTTCCTTCCTCTCCCTGTTTTATTAACCCTGCCCTGTCCGATGCAGCAGGGGGTTGGTATTGCATCCTAAGTGCAGATGAGGGGTTGCTTTTTAGTTGGACAGGTCACGTTTCCAAAGAAATGAAGGTACGGAATCCTCAAGTCATGGTTTGTGTTCTCTTCCAGGTTTACCATCCCCTACCCCATAGTTATGGATGGATGAGAGAAGCTGACCTTCCACTCTGGGACCATCTTCCCTTCTACCATGGAGAAAGCCTTGTTGCCCCTGACCATAACATCTGACCCAAGACCCTTCAATCAACAGCCTCCGGACCTGAGATGTGCCTTGGAACCCCAGGACAGCCTTGAACTGGCGCCTGCTCTTGTGTGTGCGCTTTGCTGCTGCTTTGGAATCATCTACTGCTGCTTCGGTGAGGGCAGGGCCTGGGGGGCAGCTGCCTGAGACTGTTGTCCTCAAGAATGATGCCAACTTTCTTCCTTGTTCCGGCCACTCCACCTCCTCTGTCAGAGTTTTCCATACTGCCTCTGCCAGCCTCTCGTCTCTGTTATCTGCCTTTCTTTCGTCTCCTACCTCAAAATCCCATTCGCGGTTGTCCTCCCCACCAGAGATTTCAACTTTCCTCAGAGTCTGAGTCAGTCTGTGGTGATTTGGCATTGTCCTTTTTTCTCTGCACAATGTCATTCCACCTCCTGCTTTCTCCACCTATCCCCTCCACTTCTGAGTGTCCTTATTCAACGCTGGGCTAGTCCTTCTCTTTCCCTTGCCTAGAGGTCCCCATGGTATGCTGTTTCTGGCTTCTACGCCTTTGATTAGCTGTTCCTTTCCCAACACAGCAGACCCATCCCTGTAGGACCCCCTTTCTGCCTCTCAACACCTCCTGCCTCCCTTCCCAGGCTACCGCTGCTTCAAGGCAGTGATGTTTCTCTCGGGTCTGCTGTCAGGAGCTCTGGTGATCTTCCTTCTGTGCCACAAGGAGCGAGTGTTGGAGACACAGTTGAGCCTGGAGGTGAGCGCAGGCATCGCGCTGGGCATCGGACTCCTCTGCGGCCTGGTCACCATGCTGGTTCGCAGCGTCGGGCTCTTTCTGACTGGTCTGCTGCTAGGTCTGACCCTAGGTGCTGGAACCTTATTGGGCACAGAACCCATCTACCAGCCACGTTCAGCCTGGGTGCCTATCGGTGGACTGATGGGGCTGGCGCTGCTGGGAGCCCTGCTCACACTCCGGTGGCCACGCCCGTTCACGGTGCTAGGCACTGCCCTCCTAGGCGCTGCCGTGCTGGTGGCCTGCGCTGACTACTTCTTGGAAGGGCTGGCACTGGGCACTCGGCTGAGCGAACGCCTGCAGGCGCTTCCAGAATTGCTTCCTCTTTGCTGGTATAGCTGGGTCTTACTGGGGGCCTGGCCAATCTTGGGGGCTCTTGGGACACTGGCCCAGTGGAAACTCATGGCTGAGGAACGCGGAAGCCACACCAATGGTGAGTTGGTACAAAAGCAGCCAACCTGCCTCTACTGCTATCCCTGGTTCCCACACGTGAGGGAAGGGAAAAGAGGGAGAGATGAGGATGGGGGAGGAATCCCATGTCAAACAGGGCAGGCACTGAAGGAAAGCTAGAGTTGAAATAGCCAAAGGAAGTCTGGGTAGAACAAGAAGAAAGCTCGCCAAGAGATGCGGAAGAGTAACTTAGGACTCTTCCGAGAGGGCAGAGGACCCAGAGAGGGGAGGAGGAACGTGTAGAGGAAATTCAGTGACTAAAGGGAAGCTGAGGCTTGAGAGCCCCACAATGGGAAGGCCAAGTCGGTCTCTGTGGAGTGTAATTCTGTTTGGACTTGGTAAAAAAAAAAAAACCCTTGAATCTGTATTGCCTCCTCCCCAGCAGTGGTCTTGAGCCACCAGAGAAGGCATCTCCAGCTCCTTCGGATCCATCAGCAAGAAGCTAAGTGGCATCGGAATCCTTCTGGAGTGGGACTGTATGAAGGCAGCTATCAAAGTCAACTTTCCCCCAATATCCGGAGCCTTGGTGACAGTCTGGCTCCAGTGAGTGGGAGGGTGAGGTACCCTGGGGAAGATGGGTCAGAGGGCATACAGTGATGGCCAGCGTGAGCTTAGGGTCTGACCCAGAACCCCCTTCTACTCTCTCTGGCCTGTGTCCACTCAGCGTTATCTCCAGAGTCTCGGTGAGGCCACGGGTCCCCACACTGTCCTGGACCTGGGTTCTGACTGCAGTCCCACTGTCCTCTGTCCATCTTCTCATTCCGCCCAGACCTGAGCCTAAGCCTCCGGTAATGCCGCTACCGAGTAAGGGCAGGAGATTGCTAAGTGGACAGGGCCTGAGCCCACGGGACCCACACAGAGTTCCCTACCTCTTGGACTTGGAGATAGTCTCTATCCCCAGACTAACCCTTTTAAAAGTGGGCAGAGAGAATTCTTATAAAGATGGGGAAGAGCAATACAGCACCTACCTCTTTCAATGGTCAAGGTGCCCTGGTCCCTAGAGACACTGGCTCCAAACCAAGGAGATTTACCCAAAACAGCTATTTAAAAAAAAAAAAAAATTCCTATAGTGCTGAGACAGAGCCAAGAGTGTTGTCCAGAGTAGGCAAGCGTCCTACCACTGAACTACAGCCATTCCCAAATATCCATTTAAACGTCCCGGTGTGCCTTACTGTGGTAAAATACAGGGCTGTGTTGTAGGACCTGTAGAAAACCGAGGAGCCCCTGAGGCATTTCACAGTTTCTTTGAGCCGGGCGGTGGTGGCGCACGCCTTTAATCCCAGCACTTGGGAGGCAGAGGCAGGCGGATCTCTGTGAGTTCGAGACCAGCCTGGTCTACAAGAACTAGTTCTGGGACAGGCTCCAAAACCACAGAGAAACCCTGTCTCGAAAAAACAAACAAAAAAAAAAAAAAAAAAAAAACAGTTTCTTTGATAGGGAAAATGGCACAGAAGTACTCTAAGATCCTCCAGCTCCCAGGTTCCTTGGGGGTACCTGGACTTCTGGTTGGCCTTTCTCAGTGGACCCCATAGTCTTGAGCCCCCTCTACCTCAGGGGAATGCAATCCTCCATGGTGCTTTCTCCTCTCTCTTCAACGAGGGGAGACCACAGAATCTGTCTCAGCTCCCCTCTCCAAGAGCTGGCTCCTTCTCCAAGAAGAGAGCATTGGCTTGCATGCCTAATTCTTGCCTTTTTGCTCAGAGAAACCTGGGCTTCAGGGCTACATGGTAGTCAAGTGCCTTCTGCCTCCACTAACCCATCCTAACGCTCCCTCCTCTGACTCTCCTGAGCAGGGTCTGCTTCCTGGTTTCCCAGACAGTATGAAGAAAGACACATCCCTCCCCCAGCAGCAAATCTGTAATGAGAGGGGGGAAGAACAAGGGAACATGGGAATAAAATGGCTTTGAAAATTCAACTGGGAAGCTGGACCTCTCCCGTAGCTTTTTACTTTCTTTACACGGCAAAGCAAAGGTGATCAGGCTGTCCCTAAAGATCTGCTGTGGCACCTTTATCATGTGTCACACTCTGTATATGATGTACGTATACACATGATACACATATGTACCCAGACAGCTCAGCTCTCAGGAACACGAAGTTAGCCTTTATTAAATACAAATGTGTCAGACTCCATCAGTCTGACATATAACATTTCACCTATAACATTTCATCTAACATAACAAACCTTATAACATTGAGATTGACCTTATTTTGTTAATAGAGAATACAAGGATTTCCAGGGGTTTTTTTGTTTTGTTTTGTTTCTTTCTTTCAAGACAAGGTTTTTCTGTAGCTTTGAAGCCTGTCTTGGAACTAGCTCTTGTAGACCAGGCTGGCCTCGAACTCAGAGACCTGCCTGCCTCTGCCTCCCAAGTGCTAAGATTAGAGGCGTGTGCCTGGTCAAATTTAAAAAAATAAAGACGTGCGCCGCCACCGCCCGGCCTCCCAAAGTTAATTAACTTGCAGAAAGTCACTGGTGGCTCAAGGACTCCAGAGCCCTTGCTCAGTTTACTGACTGTGCCGTTTCTTGCACTTGACGTTGGCAGAACGGAACCCAGGTGTCCAGTAGATCAGCTGTTGCCTCCTGTCAGCTAAAGACCCAACTAAGCCAGGTATGGCGGCACGTGCCTTAAATCTGGAGAGACGGCTCAGTGGTTAAGAGCACTGACTGCTCTTCCACAGGACTGGGGTTCAATTCCCAGCACCCACATGGCAGTTCACAACTGTCCGTAACCCCAGTTCCAGAGGATCCGACACTTTCACACAGAAATACATGTAGGCAAAACATCAGTGCACACAAAACAAATTTTAAAAGAAGACAAAACAAAAAACACCAGCCAGGCATGGTGGCACATGCCTTTAATCCCAGCACTCAGGAGGCAGAGGCAGGTGAATCTGTGAGTTCAAGGCCAGTCTGGTCTACACAGAGTGTTTCAGGATAGCCATAGCCAGTGTTATGTAGAGAGAGACCCTGTCCAAAAACAACAGCGAAAGAAAAAAAAAGTACCTGATTGACAATGTCCTTCCACTAAAGAATAGATAACACGCTTGAAAGAGCTGTGTGACGAGGAGAAATGGGAATTGGGAACAGACTCAGAATTCAGGGGCACCTTCTAGGAGCACAAGAAAGTGGTATCCAGAATTAGAACATTTGGGCCATGAGGCCTATAGCCCGGGCCAATGCTGTAACATCCACACCGTCCTAATGAGCAGACACCGATTAGTCCTAGGCCCCTCGCGGGGTGACGTTAGCGGGGGGGTGAAAGCGTGACAGAGTCCGTAGCTGAGGGAATCATGTCCAAGATTGGGTCCGTGGTTGAAGGAGTGGTATCCAAGATTGTGTCTGTGGTTGAGGGAGTAATATCCCCAGTTAACGAGCTCGCGTCCGGAGTCTGAGGATTGCAGTGCATCCAGTGTGTGATGTTTCTGGGATAACCCTTCGCCACACGAAGCTGCTGGTTAAGCCGCCAATACTGTTTGCCCTTGAAGAAGTACACTTGGCCATCTTGCCAGCTCATCGCTGCTGAGGGTTGGTCTGGCACTCCAGTAAACAATTCCTTGATTGGTTTGGGGTAGCGGCTGAAGTCTGTTCTGGTCAGCTCATCCCATTGCCAGTATCCTGAGCCCTAATTTGGGGTGGGGGGGAGGAAGAGAGTGAGAGAGGTTAGGGACCCCAGAGGCTAATCCAAACTTCAGAAGGTGCCCCTTTAAGGATAAGACTTTACCCCTCAGTATGAGGTAGCCTGACCCTCCTCAGAAGAGATTATTCTGACTTTACCTTAAAAAGGAACACCTTCTGATTAACAGGCCAATAGAGCGCTGCATCCAGGTTGGGTTCCACCCTGTTAAATTTCATGGGAAAGCCAGGAGACATCTTGAAACCCACATATCGCCACACCTTGTTTCCTGAGAACGGTCAAAGGAAGAACAAGCTGTGTCATCAGGTGGGAGCTTTTGGTCCCTCTCACGCCCTCTCGAAAGCATCTCCACGCCTCCTCCATTTGCAGCTTTGTAATGCCCAGGCCCTCAGGTAAAGACCCAAGTGCCCCACTTACCCTTGAAGAAATGAATCCATCCTGTTCTAGGAGAGTAGACAGCAGCATCTAAGTTTCCAGGGAGCCCCTCCCAAAGAGCAGACACGCGGAACAAGGGGCCTGGCCCTGAATCTGTTACAGTCCACACGTAGTCCCCCTTGAAAGCATAGGTCTTCCCGCGAGGTCCTAAGAGCAGAAACATGTTGACACTTTAAAAGACAATGAACGACTCAGGAGCATCTCGGTGCTCTGTTTACTGGTCCCCGATGGGCTCGTCAAAAATTCACTCAACTTGAAAAGGGCAGAGAAGGAAGACACGGTGCTGAGCCTCTCCTTTGTTGGTCACAGCCCTCCAGTCAGCCAGCTCGTCCTCTCTGGAGACCCAGTACCCCATTCCAGGTAGCTTGAAAATCTTCCCACCAGGTGCAAAGCCCTCTCTGACAGGCATTGCAGCTGATTCCATCTTGCTATGTTTCTGCATGGTTTTGGGTTTTGTTTTTTGAGACAGGGTTTCTCTGTGTAATAGTCCTGGCTGTCCTGGAACTCCCTCTGTAGACCAGGCTGGCCTCAAACTCACAGAGATCCGCCTGCCTCTACCTCCCGAGTGCTGGGATTAAAGGCGTGCGCCACCGCCGCCCGGCTCTACATGTATTTTTATAAGGTGGTAACCATAGTAAATGCTTACCCAGCCCTCTTTGGGGAGGGAGATGTTTTTGTTTGTTTTTATTTTTTGTGTTGTTTGGGGGTTCAAAACAGGTTTCTCTGTGTAGTCATGGCTATCCTGGGATTGGCTCTGTAGACCAGGCTGGCCTCAAATTCAGAGATCCACCTGCCTGCCTCCTGAGTACTGGAATTAAAGGCACAGACCACACTGCAGCTACCCAGCCCTCTTTTGACTCCCAGTGCTCCCTCTCCATGCTAGACATCTTCCCTGGCCACCAACCGTTCCCTGGGGTCCAACCCCCAATGTTCCTGCTTTGGTCCCATGTCACCTCCATCTGACCAGGCCTTGGAGTCAGTCGACTGCCCCCATTGCCCGTCAACAGTCTGTTCGGGAAGGGCCTCACCCAGCATCGTGGCATCCAGTTCAGTGCTGCAGGGGATTGGCATGGGACTGGGTTTTGTGGTCACTGGTGACACAGTGGGAATCTCGATCTCTTCCTTCTCATCCTCTGTCTCTGGACTCTTCTTGCCTGCAAAGTGAAGTAAGGCACCATAGGGAAAGAAGTCCAAACAAACACCCAAGTCTACTGTAAGCTCTGTGCAATGACCCCAGAGAGAGGGAAAGGGGAATTCTAAGGTGTTTCCCTCAGTGGTCAGCAATATACAGGAGACAGCTTAGTTTTGAGAAGTCCCAGAGAAGGAAGTTCCCTGGAATATACATCTTCAAGAATAGGGTTGCCAGGCGGTGGTGGCACACACCTTTAAACCCAGCTCTAGAGGCAGGCGGGTCTCCATGAGTCTGAGTCCAGCCTGGACTACACAGAAAGTCCCAAGACAGCCAGAGCTACAAAATCAAGACCCTGTCTCAAAACAACAAGCAACAACAAAAGAATTAGGATGTGACGGGGAGAAAGGCCAGGAAGGAAAAACAGACATAAAAGAGTCAAAAATAGAGACGGTATTTGAGGACGAATAGCCTGAAGAACTGGACAGAGGAAGAGAAGAAAAAAAAAGCCATTTCACTTCATGAAAGTGAGTATTGTTTCCTTGAGCCTAGAGAGCCATTAGTCAGACTGACTCTCATGCTCACCATAGAGAGCCTGGATCCCTGCCACATCATCTGGGTGCAGCCTGAAGTAGGGCCGGTAGCCAGCATAGACGGGAGCCATGAGTGCCTGAGTGTATCGGGAGTGCCCAAGGCCCAAGGCATGACCCACTTCATGGGCTGCGATGATGCGAAGGTTCACTCCTTGGTAGGTCCCCTCAGTCCAGAATTCATCTTTGTCGAAGTGTACACTGCCAAGTTCTGGGATGTCGGCATGGGCCAGGACCTTTCCTGGAGAACGGCAAAGGCAGACAGTGATGTGAGCGCCCACGGCTATATTCTTGAGCTACTTTCAAGTGTGATAACGCAGCATCAGTAATCACATCACTTGGAAGGTGGACACGGGAGGATCAGAAGTTCAAGATCAGCCTCAGCTACGTAGTGGGGTTTATGCCAATCTGGTCTACACAAAATGCAGGACACAGCACCATAGCTAGCTTAGGTGCTTCTTTCGGATTTTCCAGTCGTTACTCGGGGAAACCCAATACAAAATTTCCACCTCTCGGTGACCCAGTCCCCTCTCAGGGTGAGGATTCAGAGGGGAATGAAAGTCAGGCATAGGGCTGGAGAGATGGCTCAGTGGTTAAGAGCACTGTCTGCTCTTCCAAAGGTCCTGAGTTCAAATCCCAGCAACCACATGGTGGCTCACAACCATCTGTTATGAGGTCTGGTGCCCTCTTCTGGCCAGCAGGCATACACACAGACAGAATATTGTACACATTATAAATAAATTAATTAATTAATTAATTAATTAATTAATTTAAAAAAAGAAAGTCAGGCATAAAATTGAAAGAAGAGACTTAATAAGGGCCCGGCTGCGTGAGAACCAGCTTCTCTGGGGAGGTCAGAGTACAGGGCATCATTGGGCAGAACTGATAACCTGAACCTTAAGATCTCAGAGTCATTCGCTCAATGGTTCACTGCTGAAGTTTGTTAAGAACCAGTGCCTACCAGGCCCATCAAAGGTGTTGGAGCAGTATGGGCTTTGGCGGCCATGGAAGGAGAGGCGGATATCCGCCGAACCAGCCTTCACCTCCCGGAAGGTCAGGGGGGCCACGTTGCTCCAGTACGTAAAGGCTTGATGCAGGGCGGCCCGGGCTCTGGAGGGTGAGAGTGTGGAAGGCAGGTTCAAGATGCGGAATGTTAAGTGCTTCTTTCTCCAGCGACCTGGTTAGGGGACCAGAAAGTAAGTTAGAGACACAACCAGGAGAGCCTCTCAGGGTGAGGGTACTCGCTGCACTCCTTAGCAGGTTACTTAGTAAGTATCGAACACTCCAGGCTGTCCCAGTATGCCACCCATACTCAGAGCCAGGGCGCCTTCTCCTTCCCTTCCCAGGCTCATTCCTCACCCAGAAGCAGGTATTTAAGGGTCTTCTGGTTGAAGGGATCCTCCAGACCGCAGCGGGGCTGCTTCATACGGGCCCTTGTGCCATCATCCATCCGGCCTGAAACTGGTAGGTCGGATGCTTCTTGGAAAGCTCTAGAAAGAGAGAGAGAGCTGGCGGTGGTGGCGCAGGCCTTTAATCCCAGCACTCGGCAGGCGGATCTCTGTGAGTTCGAGGCCAGCCTGGTCTACAAGATCTAGTTCTGGGACAGGAACCAAAAGCTACGGAGAAACCCTGTCTCCAAAAAAAAGGAGAGAGGGGGCTGGAGAGATGGCTCAGCGGTTAAGAGCACTGATTGCTCTTTCAAAGGTCCTGAGTTCAATTCCCAGCAACCACATGGTGGCTCACAACCATCTGTAATGAGGTCTGGTGCCCTCTTCTGGCCTTCAGGCATACACACAACAGAATATTGTATACATAATAAATAAATAAATATTAAAAAAAAGGAGAGAGAGAGAGAGAGAGAGGAGAGAGAGAGAGAGAGAGAGAGAGAGAGAGAGAGAGAGAGAGAGAGAGAGAGAGAGAGAGAGATTCATGCAGGTGAGTGGATCTGGAATGTCTGGAAATTGGGGATAGATCTTTGGCCTCCTGGTTCCCAAAGTAGTGATAAAGAAAAGACTAACACAAAGTCTTTAAAGCTGAAAGGGCATTCCAGTCTCTAGTGCTCATAACTGGGGCTTTGTCTTCTAGTCTGTAGAAATGGGGCACCCCAACTTCTCTGCATTTTCAGGATCTTTTGAGGAAGACTGGCCGGAAGTACAGCCTTCCTCCCTCTTTCCTCGCCTTCTGATCTAGCAGATCACTCCCTGGCCACCCTCTGGGAGTCACCCTGTGCTGCCATCTGAGGTCCTACCCACTTCAGCCGGTCAGGGTAGCCAGTACTTCAGTGGGTAGCCAGCCCGCACCAGGGCAACCTCATCCACCTATGACCTGGCATAGGACCATAAAGAAAAAGAATACCATAACAAAAATTAGCAGAATATAAAGGAACACAGAATAGAAATAATGAATTAAACATCAGTGTTTTTCCTGCATGTATGTAAGTATACCACATGTGTGTACTGCCTACAGAAGTCAGAAAAGAGCATTGGATTCCCTTGGAGTCGTAGATGATTGTGAGCTGCAGTGTGGGCACCAAGCATGCACACGGCACACATACATACTTGCATAAATAAAATAACTAAACTTTAAAAAATCACATGCAGCTCTCGGGACACAGAGGCAGGCAGATCTCTGTGAGTTCGAGGCCAGCCTGGTCTATAAGAGCCAATTCCAGTGCGATAGCTCAGTGGGTAAAGGGCTTACCGCCAAGCCTGACTACATAAATTCAGTCCCTAGGATCCACAAGTGAAGGAGAGAACTGACTCCAAATTCTCTTCTGATCTCCAAATATGTCCCATAGGACATGTGCACACACCCACACATACATAAATAAATGCAATAAGAAACTTTAAATCAAGCAACCCTAACTAAACTCTGTGGTTTACAAAGAAACTTTGTTGGAGGAAGAGACTGAGGAGGAATGGAAGGGAAATGAGAGAGGGTAATGGGGTGAAAATGACCAACGCACACAAACAACACACACACATACATGCACACATGAACACACGAACACACGCATGCACGCATACATGCATATATACATGAAATTATCAAAAATCATTTTAAAATGTAAAGACAAGGCACCTAGCTCAGCATGGTGGCTCATACCAGTATCTGTAACATAACAGAGGCTGAGGCAGCAAGATTGCCAGGAGTTCCAAGTCAATCTAAACTGCAGTGTGAGACCCAGCTCAAAAGGTAATAATAAAAATCAAAAACAAAGACTCATCGTGTGGTCCAGTCTTTTGCTAAAATGTTTGTTCTTGGCCAGGCAGTGGTGGCACATGCCTTTAATCCCAGCACTTGGGAGGCAGACACAGGTGAATCTCTGTGAGTTCGAGGCCAGCGTGGTCTACAGAGCAAGTTTAAGAACAGGCTCCAAAGCTACAGAGAAACCCTGTCTCGAAAAACAAATAAATAAACAAAAATCAAACCAAAACAAAATATACATATATTGTTCTTTTTTTAATTTTATTTATTTATTTATTATGCATACAATATTCTGTCTGTGTGTATGCCTGAAGGCCAGAAGAGGGCACCAGACCTCATTACAGATGGTTGTGAACCACCATGTGGTTGCTGGGAATTGAACTCAGGACCTTTGGAAGAACAGGCAATGCTCTTAACCACTGAGCCATCTCTCCAGCCCCCACATATATTGTTCTTAACTGGGTGGTAATGGCACACACCTTTAATCCCAGCACTCGGGAGGCAGCAGCAGGAAGATCTCTATGAGTTCGAGGCCAGCCTGATCTACAAAGCCAATTCCAGGACAGCTGGGGCTACCCAGAGGAATCCTGTCTCTGGATTTTCATTCTTTTGTATGTTTTCTATATGAGTAGGTGTTGTTTACATGTGTTCAGGTGTCCAAGGAAGCCAGAGAGGGCATCAGCTCTCCTGGAGCTAGAGTCACAGGAGACTGGGAGCTTCCTGATGTTGGTGGTGGTCCTCTGGAAGAGCAGCAAGCGCTCCTAACTGCTGAGCCACCTTCCAGGATGACATCTTCTTCCCTTCTCCTTTATTAAGGTAGTGTCTCACCGTGTAGCCCTAGTTTGCCTAGAACTCTCTATGTAATCCAGGCTAGCCTCAAACTCACAGAGATCTGCCTGTCTCTGTCTCCTGAGTGCTGGGATTCTGGGGCTAAAAGCATGGCCCATCACACCTAATTAGTCTCCAATTTTTAATGCTTGTCTTTGCCACTCCGGGGCTGAGAGCAGAGCTGTGTGCCACCCCACCTGTCCTGTGGCTCCTCATCCTGCTTCTCCACCTCACCTCACATTCCACTATCCTGAGTAACGTTACCATCCTGCAGATCCCTGCTGTGGATTAGGGTCCAGCAGAGGCGGGCCTGGGGAGAGGGGAGAACTTGACACACTTTGTGACCTTAGAGCCTCACCTTAGGGCCTCTGTGATATCTTCTAGACTGAAGTCATCAGCTCCTTCTAGAGGTTTCTGTAGATATCCATACTGCAACAGATAATCCTATAATGGCATAGAGGTTGAAAGAGGGTTAGTCTCAGGGTAAAGCTTCCAAGTGACCTAATAGAAGCTGAGCATGGTGGCTCATGCCTTTAATACCAGCACTTGGGAAGCAGAAGCAAGCAGATGTCTGTGAGTTCAAGGCCAGCCTGGTCTATAGAGTGAGGTCCAGACCAGGCAGGGCTCCTTAGAGGAACCTGTCTTAAACAAACAATTCAAATAACCTAACAGACCCATCAGGAGAGAAGGGGGCAGATATGGAAGGACAAAGAATGCTGAGGGGCCTCAGATGGAGAGGGAAAAGAACAGGGGGTGGGTAACGTAGATCAGGATACAAGGATACAGAGCACATGGGGAGAAGCAGGTAACTTGTAGGGCAAGAGGAATACCTAGAGAAGATTATAGCTGGGTAATCCCTGTCATTCCCATGGCCAGAGGACTCACCAAGACTGCCTCCTTCTCTGTTGGCCCCAGAGCCCGGCCTGAGACTGTCAGGGCAAGTAGGAAGCTCAGCCACAACTGTTGCCAGTCCATGGTGCCAGCAGACAAGAGCTCCAGAGGCTGCCTGGGCCCTCTGACCTGAGACTTGTGGGAACCTGGAGGAGCGGGGCTAGGCAGGGGACTCTTACCTCCAGGTCTTCTCTGTCAGCCTCTGGTCCTCTTTATAAACCTTCAACTGAGGAGAGCAGTGGGAGGTGACTCAGCCCAGAAAGATGTTGCAACTCCCTTAACTCCTGCCCTACCAAAGTACAGAAGCCAAAAGAGCCCCCAACATCGCCTCCCCCAGAGCCCTCTGCTGGAGACCACGTGACTTTCTGTACCTCTCCTGGTCACTGGGTCTGGCTCCTGGTATGGAGAAAGCCAGGTCTCTAGAGAGGCTAGGATAGGACCAGGGCTGCCCCCTAGAGTTGGACATTCCGGCTCCTCGGGGATTTGGAGCCACAGTTTCACGTGTCCCTTTGCTCCTAACAAAGAAAAATCAATAAGCAGGAAGAGGTAGGGGACAACAGAGGCAGCATGAATTGCAGATGAAGGGGTCAAAGGTGAGATCTGCTTCATTGGTTTTGCTGTTGTTTGATGCAGCATCTCTCTACATATCCCTGGCTGTCCAGGAACTCCCTATGCAGACCAGGCTGGCCTGGCACTCAGAGAGCCACCTTAGCCAACTTTGAGATCTGTTTCTTTGCGACTAAAATCAAGTTAAGTCAGAATCTAGCTGGCTTTGCGGTCCAGGCTGACCTTGACCTCTGACCTTGACCTCTACAGCAAGTCTTCTTAAACACTTTCCATTTGTGACTCTTTTTGTTAAAGGAATAAAAAGAAACCTTTTATCAGATATATTGGTTGTAAAATAGGTATTACAGGGACTGGAGACCTGGCTCAGCAGTTAAGAGAGCTTGCTGCTCTTGTAGAGAGGCCCCAAGTTCTGCTCCCACCACCAAGGCCACCCCCACAAGACTACACACAAATGGCATTGCACAAACATATGAATTTTCTTTGTTTTTTTGTTTTGTTTTGTTTTATTTTGATTTGTTTTCAAGACAGGGTTTCCCTGTGTAGCCTGGCTTTCCCAGAACTCACTCTGTAAACCAGGCTGGACTCTAACTCAAATTCAGAGATTCCCCTGCCTATGCCTCCCGAGTACTGGGATTAAAGGCATGAGCCACCACCACCCAGTTCAAAAAATAAATCTTAAACTGGGAGATGGTGTCATGTTCCTTTAACCCCAGCACTTGGGAGGCAGGGGCAGTCTCTGTAAGTTCAAGGACAGCCTGGTCCACAGAGCAAGTTCCAGGACAGCTAGGGCTATGCAGAGAAACCCTGAGTTGAAAAACCAAATAAATAAATCTGAAAGTAGGTATACAACTAAGACATTTACTGAAAATACATCATAAATACTATTATTTTATTTATTTATTTATTTATTTTGTTTTTTTTGAGACAGGGTCTCTCTGTAGCTTTGGTGCCTGTCCCGGAACTAGCTCTTATAGACCAGGCTGACCTTGAACTCCCAGAGATTCTCCTGCCTCTGCCTCCCTAGTGCTGGGATTAAAGGCGTGTGCCACCACCGCCCGGCTATAAATACTATTATTTTAGAACAGCTATTTGATTATTTGGTGTGCATGTAACGTTTACCATTTATTAAAGACAAAAGCAGAGTTGGGGCGATGGTTCAGCTGGTATGCTTTCTACACAAGTATTAAAACTTGAATTAGAAGCCTAATCCCCACCTCAGAGTCAGGCATGGCTGTTCAAATCTGTAACCCCAGTGCTGGGAGGCAGCAGAGGTAGGTGAACCCTTGGAGATCACTGGACAGTCAATTCAATGGAGATATGGAGTTCCAGGTTAGTGAGACCCTGCCTTAAAGAACAAAAGTAGGGTAGAGAGCTAATAAGAAGGCTCAGTGAGTAAAGATACTGCTGCCAAGCCTGATGATCTGAGTTCAGTTCCTGAAGCCCACATGGTGGAAGGAGAAAACTGATTTTTTTTTTTTTTTTTGAGACAGAGCTTCTCTGTAGCTTTGGAGCCTGTCCTGGAACTAGCTTTTGTAGACCAGGCTGGCCTCGAACTCTCAGAGAACTGCCTGCCTCTGTCTCCCGAGTGCTGGGATTAAAGGCGTGCGCCACCACCGCCCGGCGAGAAAACTGATTCTTAGATATTGTCCTTTGACTTTCACACATGAACACTATCCCCTCCACACATGCATGATGACATGAACACTATCCCTTCCACACGTGTGATGGCATGAACACTATCCCCTCTATACCCATGCGTGATGGCATGAACACTATCCCCCTCCACACATGCGTGATGGCATGAACACTATCCCTTCCACACGTGTGATGGCATGAACACTATCCCCTCCATACATGTGATGGCATGAACACTATCCCCTCCACACATGCATGATGGCATGAACACTATCCCCTCCACACATGTGTGATGGCATGAACACTATCCCCTCTATACACATGCGTGATGGCATCAACACTATCCCCTCTATACACATGTGTAATGACATGAACACTATCCCTTCCACACGTGTGATGGCATGAACACTATCCCCTCCATACATGTGATGGCATGAACACTATCCCACTCCACACATGTGCCATGGCATGAACACTATCCCCCTCCACACATGCGTGATGGCATGAACACTATCCCCTCTATACACATGCGTGATGGCATGAACACTATCCCCTCTATACACATGTGTGATGACATGAACACTATCCCCTCTATACACATGTGTGATGACATGAACACTATCCCCCTCCACACATGCGTGATGGCATGAACACTATCCCCTCTATACACATGCGTGATGGCATGAACACTATCCCCTCTATACACATGTGTGATGGCATGAACACTATCCCCTCCACACATGTACAATGGCATGAACACTATCTCCTCTACACACATACACACTAAACAATAAATATAATTTTTAAAATTAAGGTGAACCAGGCAGAGTAGCACATGGATTTCTGAGAAGCCAGCCTAGTCTATGTTGCAAGTTCCAGGCCAGCTAGGGCTACCGATTCCCTCTAAACAGTGGAAATATATAGAAGACACCTGATATAAACCCCTCATATAAGAGAGAATGCACCATGACATCCTGCCATGAATGAAAGCAAATTTGCATGTTCATGAGAGATGTATTTGTTTTCGCGAAAGTAACTGTCTTCACTGATGTTTGGTAAGTGCTTCTTCAGTCTTTTTCAATTGATGGTTTTTTTCTGTGTATGTGGGTTTTTTAATCTTTTAATATTATTTCATGTGTATGGGTGTTTGGTCTGATTGTTTGTCACGTACCATGTGCATATAATGCCCACAGAAGGCACTGGATCCCTTAGGAACTAGAGTTACAGAAGATTGTAAGCCACATGTGATTTAGGGGGCTTGCACCCAGGTCCTTTGAAAGTGCCAAATTCTAGCCACTAGACCACCAGGGACACCCCATGTCCTCCGAAAGAACAAACAACACTCTTCATTTTATTTTGTTTTTTGTTTTTTGAGACAAGGTTTCTCTTGGTGCAGGACTACACCCACATTTCCAAAAAATGGACTATGGATATTTTCCTTTGTTAAAAAAAAAAAAAAAAAAAGAGGGGGAAATGGTGCGGGACAATTCTGTATTCTGTCAATTATGCTTTAAATAAACACTGATTGACCAGTAACCAGACAGGAAGTAGAGGCGGGGCAATGAGAACAGGAGTATTCTGGGAAGAAGGAAGCTCTTTCTACAGTCCTGTCCAGACACCCGAAGAAGCAAGATGTGACCTGCCCTGCTAAAAAAGGTACCAAGCCATGTGGCTAGTATATATTAGGATAATGAGCTAATATAAGTTGTAAAAGTTATTAAGAAGCCTGAGCTAATGGGCCAATCAGTTTATAGCTAATGCAGACTCTCTGTGTGATTCTAAATGGCTAAATGGCTGAGGGACCTGGATAGGACAGAAACCCCAACAAGCAGGTCCTCATGTTACATTCTCTGTGTACCTTTGGAACCTTTTCTGGAACTCATTCTGTAGACCAGGCTGGCCTGGAACTCACAGAGATCTGCCTGCCTCTGCCTTCCGAGTGCTGGAATTAAAGGCTAGTGCTACTACCAGCATGCAGGGGCGTTGCAGGTGTAACAGCACACAGAAGTGTGTGTGCCGTCTGTTCAGAGCCAAGGCTGCAGTGAAGCATGCTTTGAATCCATCACACGCTTGATTTGGTGGGTTATTGTATGTTCAGAAACTTTTGTTGCTATGTTTTTTTGTTTTGTTTTGTTTATTTCTTTTGTTTCGTTGTGTTGTGGTTTTCTCCTGTTGCTAAGTTTTTAATGACTTGTGCTTTCACTTGCGTGACTGGGAGTTGTGAAGTATAGTTTAAGAATCTGCTGCAGGTGATGATGGTGCTTGCGTTTAATCCCAGCACTCTGGAAGTAGAGGCAGGTGGATCTCTAAATTAGAGGCCAGCCTGGTCTACAGAGAGATTTCCAGGACGGCCAGGGCTATGCTGAGAAATCCTGTCTTGAGGTTGGGGTAGGGGGATGCTTATGCTGAGCATTTAATTAAACTAGACTTGGGAAGAGGGTAGTGAAGGCACAGAGAATGGCTCCCTGCTGCCTTCAGAGAGTCCTGAAATAATCTGAGGTGCCAAGAAGAGGGGGCCTGGGTGCCAGGCAGTGGTAGCCGACACGTTGTGAGGGTCATGGCTTTGTGTTACAGCTGACTGAGAAGGTTGGCTGGAGTTGATCTTTGAAAGCTGGCTAAGAGGGGACAAAAGATCACAGAGAAACAGAGGCAGGAGTGACAGCACAGAGTGAGAGCACAGAGTGAGAGCAGAGAGTGTTTCCGAAGTATAGTGCTTGTGATGCTCACCCCACAACCTGAGGACGTGCTGTGCTCAGTCTGATGGGTCAGACGGAATGGTTCACCACGGCTTACGAGTACCTACCTCAAGCTGTCTCCATACTTTAGACTATGTAGAAGACCCTAGTAGATGAACGGCTGAGGGTGGTGACAGGGAGTCAGCGCCTAGAAAGGGCCTCCAGCGCTGTGTGGAAAAGGAGAAGAGGTTACATTAAAATGCTAGATACAGCAAGTGATGGTGACACACACCTTCAATCCCAGCACTCGGAGCACAGAGGCAGTTGGATCTCCGTGAGTTCAAGGTCAGCCTGGTCTACAGCGTGAGTTCCAGGACAACCAGGATTACACAGAGGAAACCCTGTCTCGAAACAAAACAAAAAAACTAGACGCTTTGGGTCTGGGGTTCTAGCTCAGTTTGTAGATTGTTGCCTAATGTGTGGCAATCCCTAAGTACCATCCTCAGAGCTGTACAAATAAGGTATAGTGGCACCTGCCTATAATATTAGCACTTAGGAGTTAAAGGAAGATCAAAAGGTCAAGGTCATCCTTAATTTTGTAAGAAGTTCTAGGCCAGCTTTGGCTATGAAACCCTGTCTCAAATTTTTTAAATAAATAATTAAAAGCTATATGTCTTATTACTGTGAAGGAAGAATCATTCCAGTCTTTGGGGGATGGGGGCACATGGTGGCACGTGCCTTTAATCTCAGTACTAAGGAGGCAGAAGCGGAAAGATCTGTATGAGTTTGAGGCCTCTTGGTCTACATAGCAAGTTCAAGGGCTGTGTAGAGAGACCCTGTCTGTTCTAAAGGGGTCAATGAAGAAAGAGAGAGAGAAAAGGAAGGAAAGAAGGGAGGGAGGGAGGAAGGAAGGAAGGAAAGGAAGAAGGAAAGAAGGAAGGAAGAGCAGAGGGAACTGTAGAGATGACTCAGTGGTTAATAGCGTTGACTATTCTTTCAGAGGACCCAGGTTTGAGTCCCAGTACCACAGAGTAACTTATAACCATCTGTAATTCCAGTTCCAGGGGATTCAGCTTCCTCTTCTGGTACCCGAATACACCACACCAGGCAGCCAAGTGGTGCTCAGACATACACGTAGACAAAACACGCATACACATAAAGTTAAAATATAAATGTGGGATATTCCTTTACACTTTGTGAATATATGTCACTGTGACAAGTTTAATAAAGAAGCTGATTGGTCGATAGCTAGGCAGGATTTCCAGGGCAGAGAGAACGCTGGGAAGAAGGGCCGAGGTCAGAGGAGTTGCCATTGAGGCACGGAGATTAAACAGGAGGTTCGAGATGAGATAGAGGTAATGCCACGTGACAGAATGTAGATAAATAGAAATGGGTTCATTTAAGTTATAAGAGCTAGTTAGTAATAAGCTTGAGCTATCAACCAAGGCTTTATAATTAATAAGCCCCTGTGTAGTTATTTGGGACAGATTGCCAGGACACAAAACAAACTCTGCCTACATATAAATCTTTTAATTTTAAAAAGGAGAGGGGTGGGACTTGCTGTGTGGCTTAGGCTGGCCCTAGACTTCAGGGCTCAAATGATCTGCTCTTATTTCCAGAACTGAGGCTACCGGAACTGTCATCCTAGCTTTTTGTTTTGTTTACCTAGATATTAATTTTTTACTTGAAATTACATTGTTATTTGTGTGTGTGTGTGTGGGCGCACACGCGCGCGAGCACGCGCGTGCAGGAAAGCGGGTGGAGGTCAGAGGACAGCATTCAGGAGTCCGTTCTCTCCTTCCACTGTGGATTCCGAGGGTGTAACTCAGGCTTCTGCTTCACACCCGACATCTCAGCAGTGCTGGCGAGTATGTTATAGGAAAACGGAGTGCCTGAGAGGGAGGGAAGCTCAAGCAAGGCCATGGAGAACCTAACTGTCCTGTTATCAAATTCTGGCTCTCTAATGGGCTCTTCCACACACCACGTGAACTCTTGAGTTTTGTTCCAGCCCTTTGGTTTTTTTATTTTTTGAGATGAGGTCTCATTGTGTAGTCCTGGCTGGCCTGGAACTCTGGGACTACAGGTTTGTACCACCATCCCTGGCCAACATCGCATCCTGAGTCTCCCTGTTAGAGACGCAAGCCCTCATATCCTGGTGACACGTGGGGACACTCAGCCCTGTAACAATGAGGCAGAGCAAGCATGGCCATCATTCTGGGTGCACAGGGGTGGGGGAAAGGTCGAATTCTTGTTCTTGGTAGTTCCTCATTTCTGAGCCATTCCTTTTCTCTGGGACGTCACAGGGGAACCCTCATCCCCCAGAATAGGGGTGGGGAATATTCCTGACTAATTGTTGCCCATGACCCAGCACCCAGATGGGTAAGAATTGGGTGACTAAGTCCCAGTTGTGACAGAAAGGGCACACAGAGACCCTCAGGGGGTCTCATCAGGCTCGGTACACCCAGGAAATGATGGCACGTGGGGTCCAGCTATAGCCCCTCAGGACTCCACATCCCTCTTCTCTCTCTTTCTGGTCCTCACCAAGTTACTCACTGTGGCTTTGGATGACCACATTCCAGAAACCAAAGAGCCAGGCACGATTAGAACAGCAGTGGAAGCTGCCAACCGTTTTCCTCCTTTAAATCTCAGTGTGTTACGTCATCAGCTCTTTACCGCAAAGGAGTACGTCTCTAATGAGCTGTGCGGGCAGCACGGTGAGGAAACATCAGTGTCACACAGTCTCCCGTGACATCTGCACATCGCCCCAGTTTCTGGAGAGTTCACGTAAACAAACACAAACCCTGGCACCAGGAGCTGTAGACAGGGTCTGTGTGCAAGGGCAAGATGACTAATCCTGCTACCTCTTGGTGTCATGACCACCCCTGCCAAGAGCCCCCACTGCTGAGCCAGACTGACCCTGCTTTTGTCTTCCTCGGAATCTGTCATTTTTCATCGGGGGAGTTTCGGGAATGTGTGTGAAGGGTTACGACTTGTGGTAAGCCTGTTCTAAAAAGGGAAGCTGGTTTTGAGAAGGAACTCCATCGACTTGTTCGTTCTCTTCCTGTAAACTGGTGTCTCTCCATATATCCACAGACTATGGCGGAAGACATTTATATAGATGGCCTTGTTTTGTTTTCTTAGTATAGATTTTTTTTTTAAATTAAACAGTATTAGAGGGCAATAAGAAGAATTCTAGGAGTATTTTCTATTGACCAAAGGTCATGGGCAAAAGGCAAAAGTATGCAGTGGTCTCTAAGCCCATGAGACAAGTTTCTCAGCCATTCCCAGCCCCTGCTGACAGCCACTTTACCCTGTAGAGTTGCCAGGGGCTGGGCATCTTAGTAGATAAGGGCGAGCCCAGATAGGTTAGGGACACAGCTCAACAACAGCACATCTGCTTAACAGGAGTGGGGCCCGGGGTTCAAGGCCCAGCGCTGCAGACATAAATGGCAAATCTTATTCTGAAACGGAGAATTGTAGGGCTGGGAAAAAAGTGTATATGGGACTGGCAAGATGGCTTAGTAAGGAAAGGCGCTGCCCCCCCCCCCCCCCGTGCTTGACAACCAGAGTTGTATCACAGGGTCCTCGCGGTGAAAGGAGGAGACCTATCGGTGTCCTCCGCTCTGCAGTGCAGGCTGCCTAGATAGATGGATTTGTGTGTGTGTGTGTGTGTGTTTGTTTTGTTTTCGAGACAGGGTTTCTCTGTAGCTTTGGAGCCTGTCCTGGAACTAGCTCTTGTAGACCAGGCTAGCCTCAAACTCACAGAGATCAGCCTGCCTCTGCCTCCCGAGTGCTGGGATTAAAGGAGTGCACCACCGCAGCCCAGCTGGACAATAGATCTTTAAAACCTGTTTGGAACAAGTTAAGACTGTCTAGACTCCAACCTTGATGCGTGGAAAGTTGAGAGGGGGCTAGCCTGTGGTCTATTTTCCTTCAGAGCCCTGAGGGAGTTAGGTTTTCTGTTACCGTGGAAACCTGTATTTATTTGAGCATCCCTCCCCACCCCCACCCCCCACAGAACACACTCCTTTAATTAGTCATAAGTTTCTAGAAACCATATGGAAAGTGATGACCAGGACTGCGCACAGCTGGAATGGGTTAGTGTCCAAGGAAGTGGGAGGGGCTTCGGAGGGATGATTCAGGGGCTGGGCAGGCACATTCTATTCCCATGATGCCCCAGACTTCAACACTGCCAAATCCTGTATCTTCTCAAAGCACAAAGAATCGAGATCTGCTCCCCTTCACGTAACCATGGATGCCTCCCTTGCTGGAGAACTGCTGGGAGCCAGGAGGTCCGAAGAGACACCGGCAGCTCCAGAGCAGGGAGGAAAAGAGAGAAATAAGGACGCTCAGGGCTCTGTCGCTTTCTGGGACGGCAAAAAAACTGATTTTGCTCGTTCTGGGAACCGTGGCCATTTCTTTCACAAAATGCTGATTAGCATTGATTTTATGTGGAAAAGCACTTTGGCCTTTCGTCTATTCTCTCTGTGACCCCAGGAAACAGTTCTGTCCTGACGTTGGAAAATGTTTGGCTCCCTTCTGTTGACCAAGGTTCACTAGGGAGCTGGCTAGGGAAAGAGTCCCGATCGGGCCGTCGTTTTCGCAAAGGACTGTGGGTTTCGCAGAGGGCGGTTGTGTCTCTGCCAGGTCAGCTGCTACAGAGCCTGTGGCTGGGGGGCTCAGAGAGGTCTAGAAGCGGAGGCATAGCCGGTCTTTTTACCTCGGAGAGGTAAAAGCCTCCTTCACCTCGCTTTTGTCCTTAATTTACTTAAAGGGGAGGGCAGTCACCAGTGGACTGCCGTTGCTGCATTTTGATTCATTAATTTGGCATCGGGAGCAAGGTTGATATTCTCCCCATAGAAAAGGAAAAGAGAACTTTGAAGTACCACAGAGCCAGGCTTGGTGGTCTGTGCCCGTGATCTCAGCACTTGTGATTAGGAATTCGAAGTACCTCTCAGTTAACACAGTGAGTTAGTGACCCTGTCTTAGAAAAACAGAAAATGGCTTAGATGGGTCAGTGGTTAAGAGGGTTCCCCTCCCAGCATCCACGTGGAGGCTCACCAGCGTCAGGAATTCCAGGTCCAGGGGATCTGATGCCCTCTTACGAGCTCCACCTGCAGCAGGCATGCAAGTGGTGTATAGACATACAAGCTGGCAAAACACCCATACACTTAAAAAAAATTGAGCCGGGAGTGGTGGCGCATGCCTTTGATTCCAGCACTAGGGAGGCAGAGGCAGGTGGATCTCTGTGAGTTCGAGGCCAGCCTGGTCTATGTGGTGAGTTTCCCGATAGCCAGGGCTACACAGTGAGGCCCTGTCCAACTTGAGTTTAGACTCACACAACTTTGGCAAAATGAACACACACAGCCTCAGAGTTGGGGGGTGCTACCAGGGTTGGGGACATGGCTACCAGGGTTGGGGACATGGCTACCAGGTTGGGGACATGGCTACCAGGGTTAGGAACACGGCTACCAGGAGAGTATTTGCCTTGCAAGCACAAGGGCCCATGAACTCATGGGAAAACACAGGTGCAGGAGGCTGGAGTGATGGTTCACAGGTTAAATCAGTGGTCCTCCTTCACCAGGCCTCACAGAGGCAGAGGGATCTCTGTGAGCTTGAGGTCAGCCTGGTCTACAGAGTGAGTTCCAGGACAGCCAGGGCTACAGAGAACCTGTTTCGGGAAAAGAGTGGACAGTGCCTGACGGAGAAGGGTCCCAAGGGTCTCAGGGTTTCTGCTGCTGCTGCAAAGCACCGAGAGCAAAACGCAAGGTAGGGATGAAAAGGCACATTGGCTTCCACTTCTACATCGCTGCTTATCACCAAAGAGAGTCAAGACAGGAACTCGAGGGCAGGAACCTGGAGGCAGGAGTTGATGCAGAGGCCATGGAAGGGTGCTGCATACTGGCTTGCTTCCACTGGGCGGTGGTGGCGCACGCCTTTAATCCCAGCACTAGGAAGGCAGAGGCAGGTGGATCTTTGTGAGTTTGAGGCCAGCGTGGTCTACAAGAGCTAGTTCCAGGACACGTTCCAAAGCTACAGAGAAACCCTGTCTCAAAAAAACAAAAAACAAGGGGCTGGAGAGATGGCTCAGTGGTTAAGAGCATTGCCTGCTCTTCCAAAGGTCCTGAGTTCAATTCCCAGCAACCACATGGTGGCTCACAACCATCTGTAAAGAGGTCTGGCGCCCTCTTCTGCCTTCAGGCATACACATAGACAGAATATTGTATAAGTAATAAATAATAAATAAATATAAAAAAAGAAAAAAGAAAACTCTATTTTAAAAAACAAAAAACAAGCAAACATACTGGTTTGCTTCCCCTGGCTTGCTCAGCCCGCCTTCTTATAGAACCCAGGACCAGCAGCCCAGGTATGGAACCATAGTGGGCTAAACCCTTCCTTCTCATTGATAAAATACCTTGCAGCTGGATCTCATGCAGGCATTTTCTCAGTTGAGGCTCCTTCCTCTCTGATGACTCTAGCTTGTGTCAGGTCGACATTAAACCAGGCAGCACAGCAAGACTCAGGGCAGTCTGAGTTTCATAGTGAGTTCGAAGCCAGCCTGGGATACATAGCAAGACCATAACACACACACACACATTGCACACTGCTTTGGAGAAGACTTAGTGTGTAAAATACTTGCAAAACAAGCATGGCGACTAGAGTTTGGGTACCCACGCTTATAAATGCCGAGTGGGCATAGTGACCCATCTGTAGCCCCGTTGCTTGAAAGCCAGAGCAGAGCATCTCTGGAGTAAGGTGACTAGCTAGACCAGCCAAATTGGTGGACATTCTGGGCTCAATGAGAGATCTCACTTCCACATATAAGGTGGAAAGTGATCAAGGAAGACACAACACATCAAGACCTCCCATAAATATGCACATGTGAATACACACTTACACATACCTGTACACATGCAAAAATCCATTGTGGCGTATCCTGTCTCGAAAAACCAAAAAAAAAAAAATGTTTAAAATGGAGATGTTACAGAGCTGTCTGCTTATTTTCTTTTTTTAAAAGATTTATTTTACTTGATGTGTATAAGTGTTTTGCCTAAACACATGTATGTGTACTATGTGAGTGCCCAGTGCCCACAGAGGTCTGAAAAGGGTTTCAGATTCCCTGGAACTGAGGTAAGGATGGTCATTAACCACTCTATGGGTCCTGGGAATTGAACCTGGGTTCTCTGAAAGAGTATAAGTGCTCAGAAAGATGGCTCAGTGATTAAGAACACTGACTGCTCTTCCAGAGGACCTGGGTTCATTTCCCAGCACCCACATGGCAGGTCACAACTGTCTGCAACTCTAGTTTCAGGGGATTTGAAACCCTTACACCAATGTTCATAAAATTAAATAAATTATTTTTTTAAAAAAAAGAGTATAAGTGCTCTTAACCACTGACCTCTCTCACTAGCCCCCTATCTACTTTCAAAACAAAAGTCATGGATCATCAGGTAAGGTGTATAAGAGAGAAAAAATTTTCTGAGAGAGAAAAATTCAGAGAGCTTTGTAAAGTAAACGTTGGAATGGGTGGAGAATATTCATTCACTTGATCACTAGAACAAAACATGGCCATGGTGTCAATTAGATTGAGAAGAACTGATCTGCAAGGGCCTTAACCTCTTGCTATGAGGCTGACAATGGCGGCCAGGGGCAAAAAGAGAGCCAAGCAGAAGTGACTAGTCAAGCCTGGGGGTGTGGGCTGAGGCAGCAGGATACCAAATTCAGCATCAGCTTGGGCTACAGAGTGAGGTTTGATCCAAGATGTTGGGAGATGGCCCCGTGGGTAAAAATAGTGTTTGCCATACAATCCTGAGTATCAGCATTCTGATTCCCAGAATCCATGTAGCAAGTTTATAATCCCAGTGTTCCTATGTGTGGTGGTTTAAATGAGAATGGCCCCATAAGCTCAAGTAGTTGAATGCTTGGTTTCTAGTGGGTGGAACTATTTGGGAAGGACTAGGAGGTGTGTCCTTGTTGGAGGGGGTGTATCACTAAGGGGTGGATTTTGAGGTTTCAGAAGCCAACATTGTTCCCAATTAGATCTATAATCATCATGGACTCTAGCTCTCTGGAACCATGAGACCCCAACTTAAATGCTTTCTCTTAAGTTGCCTTGGTCTTGGCATTTGTGGTGACAGCAGAAGAGGTGAGTGAGACACACGAGAAGAGAAGTGGGGAAGGTGGGCCAGGATCCCTGGACTTTCACACCTCAGGTAGCTCAAGTTGGCTTTTGACTCACAGTGTAGCTAAAGGTGTCCCGGAACTCCAAATCCTTTCTGCATCGGTTTCCCAAGTGCTGGTATTACAGGCGTGTGACATCAAGCTCAATATTTTTGTTGTTGTTTTTTGGTTCTGGTTATAGTGCCTTGAGACAAGGCTTCACTATGAATGGCCTGGCGTTCAATGAAGAAATCAATCTGGGCTCAAACTCTTCCAACCTGGACCATGTGGATCACTGGGGTTGCAGACATACTCCATCACTCCCAATTCGAACCTTTCAAATTCATGCCTATGTGAACAGTTTACAAAGAGTCCACAAAATATCTTTCAATCATTTTATGGGTATGAGTGTTTTGTCTGCATGTAGTCTGTGCACCACATGTATGCCTAGTGCCCAAGAATGTGGTGAGCCTCCATGTGAGTACTGGGAATCAAACCTGAATCCTTTGTAGGAATAGCAAACGCTCTTAACCACTGATCCAATTCTCCAGCCCAAATATATATATATATATATATATATATATATATATATATAAAACATTTAATTTTTTTAAGTAAATCTTTTTTCTTCGAGACAGGGTTTCTCTGTGTAACAGTCCTAGTTGTCCTGGAACTAGCTCTTGTAGACCAAACTGGCCTCGAACTCACAACTCACAGAGATCCACTGCCTCTGCCTCCCAAGTGCTAGGATTAAAGGTTTGTTCTAGCACTGCCTAGCTAAATTCATTTTTATTTATGTGCATGGTGTGATGGTGTAAGAAGCTCTGGAGCTGGATTTACACACAGGTGTGAGCTGCCATGTGGGTGCTGGGAATTGAACCTGGGTCCTCTGGAAGGGCAGACAGTGCTCTTAACCCTCTTAACTGCTGAGCCACCTCCCCAGCCCACATTAGTTTATTTTTATTGTGTATGTCATGGTGCCCTGTGATCAGAAAAGGTGCAGCAATTGGTTCTCTCCTTTCACCAAGTGGGCTAATTTTGAAGAGAGAAGAGAGATGTAGCTACCATCTCCTCAGGTTCTTGGGAGACTGAATAGGAAAGACTGTCCAGCACATAAGGCTATTTATAATCAAAGCATGCAAGGAGATCAGGACTTTAAGGTCATCCTCAGTGATACAGTGAGTTTTCTTATGGTAGCCTGTACTACATGAGAACTGAAAGAGGAGACTATGGAGGTCTGTCAGCGGCCTTTATAGAGGAGAGAACAAACCTATTTGCTGCTTTGGAAATAGGCAGGGCGAAAAGAAAAGAAAAGAAAAAAGAAAGGAACGAAGGGGGGGGAGCAAGCAGGTGAAGATAATTTCCAAACAGTTGGCCTCTCAGTGCCACCTAGTGGACAGAAAAGACAGTGGCTTCTTGATCCCAAATGACCAGTCCTAAAAGAGCCCACTTCCAAATTCCTAGAGCCTTTGCTGGCTACACATAAGGGGGAGACCGTAAGGAAGGAAAAGGGTCATGTAGCAGCGCAGCCATGGGAACAGAAAAGAGAGCCAAGAGCTAACAACCTTTTTCATCAGCCACCACTGGGAACCGAGTGTGCAAGACCAGAGAAAGTGATCAAACTTTAGCATCCGCATACACACACATTACTTATTGCACGAGAGAGAGAGAGAGAGAGAGAGAGAGAGAGAGAGAGAGAGAGAGAGAGAGAGAGAGAGAGAGAGAGAGAGAGAGGAGGGAGAGAGGGAAGAGACGAGATTATGGGCTGAATTATACTCTTACTGTGTGACGGTACGATAAACTCAGGAAAAGTCACAGGGCAGAACATAAGAGGGCAGCTCCATGCAAGGTGGCATGAAAAACCTCTTGGGATCGAAATACTGGCTGTAATTTTCTCAACAGACTTTGTAGGGAAGTGAGGTTCTTCCTTTACACTATTCTTGCTTATTAACTTGATGCGTCTGAGAAGAGGGACCCTCAAGTGAGGAATTACCTGCTTCAGACTAGCCTGTGGGCATGTCCGTGGGGCATTTTCCTGAGGCAAATTGGAGGAGGACCTAGGTCTCAAGTTCTCAACCTATGGGTCAAGACCCCCTAGGGGGACAAATAACCCTTTCACAGGGGTCTCTTAAGACCATGGGGCCGGGTGGTTGTGGTGCATGTCTTTAATCCTAGCAGAGGCAGGGGGATCTCTTTGAGTTCGAGGCCAGTCTAGTCTACAAGAGCTAGTTCCAGGACAGGCTCCAAAAGCTACAGAGAAACCCTGTCTCAAAAAAACAACAAAAAAATTAATTATAATAATTTTATGGTTGGTTGGGGGTCACCATGGCATGAGAAACTATTAAATGGTCGCGGCACTAGGAAGGTTCAGAATCACTGTCCTAGGTAGGTCTGGGTTGTATAAGAAAGTTAGCTGAGTTGAAAAGCAGGAAGCCACGTTCCTATCTCGCCATTGTGTTGTTGTTAGGGCTGCTTCTTGTTTGGTTGGCTGGTTGGCTCGCTGATTGGGTTTTGTTGTTGTTGTTGCTTTGAGACTGGGTCTCCTGGATGGTCTAGAATTTGTGTAGAATAAACTACACAAACAAAGCTGAATTTGAACTCAGAAACCATTCTTTCTCTGCCTCCCAAGTGCTGTGATAAAAGCATGGCCACCATGCCCAGCTCCTCTATGGCATTGAATTTCTCCCTCGGTTTCCCTCGATAGGCTATGGACTAAATGAAATAAACCGTCTCTTCCCGCAGTGGGTTTGGGTCGGAAAGCTCAAAGTGCTCTTCCAGTCTGACTGGGTCTGACATTCAGATCCGTGTTAGAACAGCCGATGAAAGGCCACAGGCTGTGTTCAGTTCGGGTTACGGGAGCCTGGAGCCTGAAGCGCCTCCACAAGGGCAGCTGGGCTGAAGCTTGCAATGAGCTGGGAAGGGACTGGGCAGCCGCTGGGAAATGCAAGCGAAGATAGGTCAGTTTAATAGACTTTACTTCTTGGGTCGGTTTCCGTTGTTATTTGTGTGGTTGGTGAGTCTCCTGGCCTCACACTCACCATCTGGCCAGCAATGACTTGAACTGCTGATGCCCTTGGAGTCATCTTCCAGGTGCTGGGGTACAGGCATAGCCCACCAAACCTAGCTAACAGGTTTTGTTGGTGGTGGAGTTCTCTCAGCCTTATTTCCCTATCTCTGCTGACAAGAATGTCTCTTCTTCCTCCGGGAAGGAGGTACCTTCTTCACCTTGTGCTTTACCTTGGCTTTCAGGAAGAAAAGGGAAAGCACAGAGCACCAGTATTGTATTTTTTCTTTAACTTAAAATAACCAATATGCTCACCGGGCGGTGGTGGCGCACGCCTTTAATCCCAGCACCCGGGAGGCAGAGGTAGGCCCATAATCCTAACACTAGCAGATGCTGATGTAGGAAGATGCTCATAATCTTAACACTAGCTGATGTAGGATGTAGGAGGATGTAGGATGCCCATAATGCTAACACTAGCAGATGCTGATGTAGGAAGATGCCCATAATCCTAACACTAGCAGATGCTGATATAGGATACACATAATGCTAACACTAGCAGATGCTGATGTAGGATACACATAATGCTAACACTAGCAGATGCTGATGTAGGAGGATGCTTGAGGTCAGTTTAGGTGATATAGTAAGACCCAATCTGGGGGGCTTGGCATAATGGCTCAAGCCTTTAATCCTAGCACTAGAAGGCAGAAGCAGGCAGATTTCTGAGTTCTAGGTCAACTTGGTCTACAGAGTGAGTTCCTGGACAGCCAGGGCTACTCAGAGAGACCTTGTCTCAAACAAAAAATAAAAACATTATGATTATATTAGTAAGTAGGCCTTTGGGAGGTGAGTAATCATGAAGGCAGAAAATGGAAGCAGTGTCTTTGCCAAAGAAGTTCTGGAGAGCCAGGTAGTGGCACACGCCTTTAATCCCAGCACTCAGGAGTCAGAGGATCTCTGTGAGTTCGAGGCCAGCCTGGTGTACAAGAGCTAGTTCCAGGACAGGCTCCAAAGCAACTGTCTCAAAAAACAAACAAAAAAGACCTGAAGAACTTCCTTGTCCCTTTTCTACCCTGGGAGGACACTGTGAGAAGGGACATTTTATGAACGGAGAAACAGGCCCTTCCCAGACACCAAAACTCCAGAGCACCGTCCTGGGATTCCTAGACTCCCTAACTTTGAGGGGTAAATCTCAGGCATCCGGAAGGTACCCAGTCTGTGGGGCGCTTGCTACATCAGCCCAAATAGACTAAAATAAGCCATTGTTCTCCCACAGAAATACTTCTGAGTCACTGAGACCAAAACACCTGGCAGCAACAACTTAAGCAAGGAAAGATTTATTGTGGGTTCATAGTTTCCGTGGACTGTGGTGGGGAAGACACAGGATTGGGGGCGTGTGGTAGAGGCTGGCTGCTCACACCATAGCAGGCCAAGGAGCTGAAAGCACCGTCGAGGACAGGCATGGCCTTCAGAGACCCGTCGCCAGTCCCTTCTCCAGTTAGCTCTACCTCTCAGAGGCCAAGGCCTCCACACAGCTCCAGTAGTTGGGGAGAAGGCATTCAAAACAAGAGCCGATGGGGAACTCTTGAGGTAACCGTAACACAAGCCCACCAGCATGAATTCTCTCAGCCATTCCTCAGTATGTTACTGTCAACTAGTGCGGTGGTTTGAATGAGACGCCCCCATAGCCTCGTATACTCCATGCTTGGTCCCCAGTTGGTGACTTGGTCCCCAGTTGGTGACTTGGTCCCCAGTTGGTGACTTGGTCCCCAACTGCCTCTGAAGAAGAAACTTGTTGGAGGTGTGTCGCTGGGGTTGGGCTTTGAGGTTTCAAAAGTGTGCATCATTCCCAGTTAGCTCTCTCCTGTGCCACACGCTCCCAACTGCTGCTTTGGTGCCACGCATGCCAGCCTGCTACCATGCTCCCTACCGTGATGGTCATGGACTCTCTAACCAACCTTCTGAGACCGTAAGCCCAAGTTAACTCTTGTATAAGTTGTCTTACTCATGTAGTCTCATCACAGAAACTGAAAAGTACAAGTTGGGGCTGGAGAGATGGCTCAGTGGTTAAGAGCACTGACTGCTCTTCCAGAGGTCCTGAGTTCAATTCTCACAACCATCTATAATGAGATCTGGTGCCCTCTTCTGGTGTGCACACATACATGCGGGGAGAACACTGTATACATGATAAATAAACCTTTAAAAAAGTAACTGAAACACATAGCAATTATGCAGCTACCTTTATTTTATTTTTTCCTTTGAGACAGGATCTTGCAACATAGCCTTGGCTGGCCTGAAACTCATAAAGATCTGTCTGCCTGAGTCCTGAGTTAAAGGTGTGCACACCACCCCTGGCTTCTGTCTGGCTTTAGTAAAGGGTTTTATCAGGCCTGGATAAAGGACTCAGAGGGTAAGAGCACAATGATCTTGCAGAGGTTGGTCCTGAATTCAGTTCCCAGCACCCACTTCAGGCATGACCACCTGCAACTCGAACCCCAAGGGCTCCTACACCCTCTTCTGGAATTCCCCAGGGACAAGTACTCAGATGTCATTCACCTATACAGACACACAAGTATAAAGATAAATCCTTAAAAATGATTCATTTTAATTTTGAGACAGAGTCTACGGCAGCTGAGGATGTCTTTACTTTTTAATTTTTAAATCTTATAGTAGGGGGTTGAAGAGAAGGATCGGGGTTCAGAGCTCTGGCTGCTCTTCCAGAGGTCCTGAGTTCAATTTCCAGAAACCACGTTGGCTCACAACTATTTGTAATGAGATCTGGTGCCCCCTTCTGGCCTGCAGGCATACATACAGACAGAATGTTACATACATAATAAATAAATCTTTTTAAAAAGTTTTATAGGGGGTGTCCTAGTTTCTATTACTGTGATGAAACACCATAATCAAAGCAAGTTGGGGAGGACAGGGTTTGTTTGTTTGGCTCACACTTCCACATCACTGTCCATCACTGAAGGAAGTCAGGACAGGAACTCAAACAGGGCAGGAACCTGGAGGCAGGAGCTGATGCAGAGGCCACAGATGGGAACTGCTTACTGGCTTGCTCCTTGTGGCTTGCTTAGTCTGCTTTATTTTATTTTGGTTTTTCGAGACAAGGTTTCTCTCTGTAGCCCTGCCCATCCTGGAATTCACTCTGTAGATAGGGTAGCCTCGAACTCAAGAGATTTGCCTGCCTCTGCCTCACAAGTGCTGAGATTAAAGCAATGCGCCACCCTCACCTGGCTCTCAACCTTTCTTAAAGAACCCAGGACCAGCCCAGGGAAAGTACCACCCATTAAGAAAATGCCCAAAGGCCTGCCAACAGCCCAATTTTATGGAGGCGTTTTCTTGAGATTCTGCTCCCTCAGATGAAGTCAGCTTGTGTCAAGGTGACGAAAAACTACCAACACACGGGGTCAAGCAGATCACTCCCCCCGGAATCCTGCAAAGTAGGTGTGTCTCCTTAGAGACAACCTTTACTCTCTTAAATTTCTCTGGCATTAGCAGTAAGGACTCAGGCGTCACCGGGAATGTCTTTAACTTCTGGTCCTGCTGCCGCTGCTGCCAGCATGCCAAGGCTGCAGGCTTGTGCCATCCTGTTTTATGTTGTTCTGGGAATTACATCCAGGGCTTCATCTATATAAGTAAGCACTCGGCCATCTAACTTCACCCCCACCCTACCCTTCAGGAACTTAACCATGCATGATGTGTATGTTTGTATAAAGTAATTCCTGGGTTCCTACAAAAGGGAACCTGGGCTTTGGTCTCTTTTTGGTCCCAGTCAAGTATTTATTACCACCTGTGTTCTTTTCTATGCATGGCTCAGAGCCTTATTTCATTGGATATTTGAGAATTGAACTGCTAGGCTCTGTAGCCTGCACCTGTAATCCCAGCACTGAGGAAGTAGATGCAGGAGGACCATAGCCTCATCTGCACAGCGAATCCCAGTTACAAGTTGGCAAAGGTTGCACAGAGATTCTGTCTCAAACTAGCCAACTAGTTTAGCGGTGGGTCTGAGGGGTGGCTGGAAACTAAACAAGCACAATAGAGAGAGCATTGAGAGCTACACCTACAGGTAGGGAAGAGGAGCGAGCATGAGGCTGAGGTCACCCCCGGGGGGCTGGTCTAAGGAGGCTGAGGTCACCCCCGGGGGGCTGGTCTAAGGAGGCAGGAACAGACGGGTCCCTGGGGCTCACTAGCCAGCCAGCTGAGTACAGTCAGTGAGCCCTAGACTCAAAAATCAGGGTGCATGGCTCCTCCACATTTGTGGGCACACAGACACACATAAACACCCAAGAGATGGGTGGCTTAATGTTTAGGGTGAGGGGAATGGCAAGGGAGGGATTCCCAAAGATCTAGAAGCCAAGAAAAGATTGGAGAGGATTTAATGGGGTTGGTTTCTGTGGGGCTCCTGAATTCCTGAGAGCTAGGCATGGCTGAGACCGCTTCCTTTCCTCCCCTAGTCTATAACCAAAGGTGCAGCATGGGTGAAACACGCACGGAATGGCAGATCTCCTGGATGTGTCTACACACATCCTGACTTTGCCCCCAGTGTCATCGTAGGCAGCATCCAAGGTAAAATTTCAAGAGCTACTCTGGGCATTCGAAGTAAATCAAAATTATCTTCAGACGCAGAGAGGAAGGTACAACAGACCCTTGCTACATGGCACAACATATACATTCATGTCAAGTTCATTTTGTTCTAAATTTCACAGATAACAGCACTAACTTCCATTTACTGAGGTCTAATTTTGTCATACATTACTCTTTGTTGAGATAGCCTTACCCTGCAGCACAGGCTGGTCTTGAAATGCTAGCAACCCCGTCTCCCTCCGGAGTACTATTACAGGTGCTCACTGCCATGGGCAGCTGCACTCAGGGAGGAGGGATGTAGACCAATGGTAGAGCTACCATGTGCAAGGCCCTGCTACCATGTGCAAGGACCTGGACTCAATCCTTAGCACCATTTAAAAAGTTAAGCCTGAAGCTGGGCAGTGGTGGCGCACGCCTTTAGTCCTAGTCCTTGGGAGGCAAAGGCAGGCGGATCTCTCAGTTCAAGGCCAGCCTGGTCTACAGAGGGAGTGCCGGGACAGTCAGCACTGTTACAGAAGAAACCTCTTGAAAAAATGAAAACAGAACCAAATTTAAACTTCTTAAGTGTCTTCTTTCAGCAAACTGACAAACAAGAGTTGAGAACAGAGCCATACCTGACCACATGCTGTCTACTTGAATTTATTCTTACTTTCTTTAAAAAAAAAAAAAAAAAAAAAAAAAAAAAAAAGAGAGAGGAGGTGGTTTCGGGATGGCCAGGGGAGTAACTCATAAACACTGTGAACAGGAACGAAGACTCTAAGACTTGGGGTACTCCTGTACCTCAGCCTCAGATCTCTAACAAACTCCCACCCCCCGGTTTTCTTTTCAACAAGACACCCAGATCAGCAGCAGAAGTACCTAGGGTCATCACTGAGAATTTGAACACTGGGAACGGGTGGGGGGAAGGAACGGAGAGCCTAGGGCTCTGGAGGACGGAGTTGGCCACAGGTGGAAGTGAGTCAGTATGGGAGTGCCCCTCCTGACTGCTGCGGCCCACACTCCCTGGACCCCAGAGCACCCCATGGTTTATTCCGCAGTCACTCCCTACTCCCAAAGCCTCACAGGCCCAGCTCCAAGTCCTCCAGCTCCTCCTCCAAAGCCCTCCTCCGGGCCAGCTTCTCCAGCTGCTCTCTGCTGGGCTGGCTGACCTGGCCGGCCTGGATGCGCTGCTGCAGCTCTTCCACCTGCCGCAGCTTCTTCCGCAGGTTCTTCATCTTCTTGGCTTTCTCTGTGGTGGCGGCAGAGTCGGAGGCATCGGAGGCAGCTGGAGGGGCACCCTGGGAGCCTTGGAGGGCACTGGGCGTTTGGGCTGTGTCTCCCAGAGATACCTTTTCAAGAGTCCGGCTCAAGGCCTCTCCCTCCTTCTGCTGTTGCCTCCTTTTCTCCTTTCGCTTCAGGTTGCGTTTGGCTGTTTTGGAGAGGCCTACTTCTGCACCTTCAGGTCTGGACGGGGTGACGGGTGTAGTGGCCTCGGGGCTCAGGCCTGGAGGAAGTTCTGGTTTACTCTTGAAAAACTTCACGTACTTATTTTCGTAGCTGCAGGAAAGGAGAACTAAAGCTTTAAGGATGCCGTCGAGCTCCTCCCCTGGGCTTCCACCTCACTGCTTTCCCATTACACCCCATTTCCTTTGCCCTTCAGGTTCCCTGATCTTTTTTTTTTTTTTGGTTTTTCGAGACAGGGTTTCTCTGTGGTTTTGGAGCCTGTCCTGGAACTAGCTCTTGTAGACCAGGCTGGTCTCGAACTCACAGAGATTCACCTGCCTCTGCCTCCCGAGTGCTGGGATTAAAGGCGTGCGCCACCACCGCCCGGCTCAGGTTCCCTGATCTTTAGGAAAGTTCTAGAACTCAAAGCTCTGGCTCTCAGATCGCTGTCTGGAGGTTCTGAAGAATAGGGGCCAAAGGAATAAGCCTAGTTGGGAAACCCTAACTCACCCCTCAATCCTAGCTCCTTCCTCTCCTTTCTGAGACCGTTGTCCCTCCTTCCATTTCCTTGGGGCTCGGGCAAGTCATCCTTGAACTCGAAGGCACGCTATGCTATACTTGTGCAGGGACCCCACTAAACACCCCTTGTTAAGCCTAACCACGCACACTGGGACCTCCTCTTGGGGCACGTATCCTTCTTTGACCCTCCGCTGCTTGCGCCAAGTCCCGTCGGGTCTCTGTGTTGAGGCAATGTACTTGCCTGAAATGACAGAAATTAAGTTGAAGTTAGTCTCTCTTATTTTCAAACATTTCCCAAGATTAGACAAGTGTTTATAAATGTGCACAGCCCCTCTCCCCAGCACCCGTCTACCCACCTAATGCAAGACAAGGGCTCACTACGTAGACCAAGTGGGCCTTGAACTTGAATTCTCCCACCTCCACCTCCTGAGTGCTAAGATTATAGGTAAGTAACGCCACTCGGCTAAGGCGTCATTTCTCACGTCAACTTTCGATCTTCTGTCACTCACTAACACACTATCCTTGCCCTCAAGGAGCTGCGGCCTCTTTTTTAAATAATGCATGTAAGACAGAGCAGGTAGAGATGGCATTCTCCAAAGGTCCAAGGCAAAGGAAACATCAAAAGCAGTAAATGAATCAGATTATAAAGGGGCCGAAACAAGAAGTCCGTGGAGAAGAGTGGGGAAGATGAGACAAATTTCACAACGCAGACTTTGAAAAACAAACTCATAGGAAACCACATCATAAAGGCATCAGAACAGGTGGATGGAAAGGACATTTGCTCATGCACTTTTTCCTTTTTATTATGTATGTGTGCGTGTCTCTAGGCGAGTGTGTGCATCTCTCTGTAGAGACGAGGAGGGTGTTGGATTATCTGGAGCTAGAGTTACAGGTGGTTGTGAGCTTCCTGCTGTGAATCTGAGAACTGAACTCAGATTCTTTGGAAAAGCAGCAAATGCTCTTAACCACTGAACCATCTCTCTAGCCCCGCACATTTAAACTAGCCAAAAAGCTGAAAGCAATCTAAAGGCCCACAACATATGACCTTGGTTCATATATACTATGGAACACCATGCCGTTGGTAAAAGAAAACAGTTAGATATGAATTAATAAATATTCAGTAGTGGTACTGAAAGTGTTCATAATTTACTAACTGAAAATGCATAATTTACTAAGTGGAAATGTTGCTTTTCAAAGAATTCAGTAGCTGCCTCTTAAGCAAGTGCTGTCCTAATCAGCAGCTGCAGCCATGCAGCTACCAGAGGCTGATCAGATGCAACCAGGCGGGAGTTGAGTTCTCTTCCCCAGGCACTGGCTCTACCGGCTCTAGATTGGCTGCTAAAGGCATCTTCATCTAGATCTCTACTCTCCACGAACTCAGGATTCAAAGGGTGAGGTGAAATTCTGCAGGTTCAGAGAAGCTGAATAGCAAGTAGCTAACCTCCTCTCCCACAAAACGGGCTTCCTTCTGCTCGGCCCCCACTTCAGAGTCCTAGCTACACAGGGTTCCCTCTCTACCATTTCCTGTCAGCTCGCTGCTGGCTCAGCCTGACCCAGGTTAATCTTATTTAATCAAACAAATGTAACATGTCTTTGCATCATTAAACAAATATTCCACAGCATAAACAAATGTTACACATCTTCAAGTAATATTCTACAATATGGAAGTTGGGGTTCACACTGTAACTCCAGCACACATTAGGCTGAAGAAGGGAAAGGTTCAAGGTCAGCCTCAGCAACATAGCCAATCTGAGGATAGAAGAGATTATCTCAAAAACAAAACAAAACAAAAGCCAAGTGTAGGCTATGTGGAAGTTTTCAGAGTTAGTCTAGAGACCCATTTATACTCTTATTTTGTTACAGCATGCATTTCTTTCTTTATGCAACAGTAAGAAATCATATTTATTCAGAAAAATCTTATTTTTATTTTTTGTTATCGTTTATGTGGGCACACAAGTACAGGTAAGATGTCCGATCCCTGGGAGCTGAAGTTACAGGCAGTTAATGGTGAGCCACTAGATGTGGGTGCTAGGAACCAGCCCAGTTCCTCTGGAAGATCAATATGGCACCTGTTGAGATAAGCCATATCCCCAGCTCCTAGAAAAATACTAGGAAGTTGTCAGCTCACTGTGGAAGACAAAAGCTTTTCAAGGGTCTAATTTTTACTTCAAGGTTTGAATTGTATGTAGCTGGAGAGATGGCTCAGTGGTTAAGAGCACTGGCTACTCTTCCAGAGGACCTTGGTTCAAATCCCAACACCCACATGGCAGCTCACAACTACCATGAGCTTCCTGAGCACTAGGAGTAAATGCACGTGGCACAAGCAGCTGGCAGAACAAGAGGTTTATTCTTTCCTTTTCAGGAAAATGACCATCAGACCTCTTGACTTCCATAATTTTTTTTTTGATTTGGTGTTTTTTGTTTTTTTAATATTTATTTATTTATTATGTATACAATATTCTGTCTGTATGACTAAAGGCCAGAAGAGGGCGCCAGACCTCTTTACAGATGGTTGTGAGCCACCATGTGGTTGCCGGGAATTGAACTCAGGACCTTTGGAAGAGCAGGCAATGCTCTTAACCACTGAGGCATCTCTCCAGCCCCTTTGGTTTGGTTTTTCAAGATAGAGTTTCTCTGTAGCTTTGGAACTCGCTCTGTAGACCAGGCTGGCCTCGAAATCACAGAGATCCGCCTGCCTCTGCCTCCCGAGTGCTGGGATTAAAGGTGTGCACCACCACCACCCGGCTTGACTTCCATAATCTTCAAGAGGTCCTGTCAAGGACCAGGGTGTCCACGGCTAGAGAGCTGTCTTGCCTGCAGCTCACAGGGCTCCTCCTTATTGAGAGTGTGGCAGAGGCACGCCACTCCCGTTCCTTCCCTCTCAGCCACTGAACAGTTATGCACCGAAGACCAGGGTTTAATAAAACAGGTCATGTTCATCATGTAACCCGTGACCAGGCCCTCTTAAGTGAGGTATGTACAACAATGAAGGTGCTCTGGTGTACCGACGGCCAAAGGCCTAGCAGCTCTGCCACCACAACTTTCCCGTCAGCAGCGCATGATCAGTCCATGAAAGAGACAATATATATATATATATATATATATATATATATATATATATATATACACACACACACACACAATATATATATATAATACACACATATAATATACAACATCTATTTATAAATTGTATACATACAAAATTTGCATATATTTATCCATACATGTATTTTTATTATATATATTAGCATGAAAGGGGGTTGGGGATCCCCCAAGGGTCTTGGATACTTAAGAACCACTGAGGTATTGTTTGGTCCCATTTTTTGTTGAGACAAAGGTCCACACTGCCTGAGTTTAGGGACAAAGAAAAATGTGAAAGGGCGGAGCGATGGTGGCACACGCCTTTAATCCCAGCACTTGGGAGGGAGGCAGAGGCAGGCGGATCTCTGGGAGTTCGAGGCCAGCCTGGTCTACAGAGTTAGCACCAGGACAGTCAAAGCTACACATAGAAATCCTGTCTCAAGCCGGGCGGTGGTGGCGCACGCCTTTAATCCCAGCACTCGGGAGGCAGAGGCAGGTGGATCTCTGTGAGTTCGAGACCAGCCTGGTCTACAAGAGCTAGTTCCAGGACAGGCTCCAAAACCACAGAGAAACCCTGTCTCGAAAAACAAAAAAAAAAAAAAAAAAAGAAATCCTGTCTCAAAAAACAGTTAAACAAAAAAAAAAAAAAAAAATGGAAGAACACACAGCAGGCTGTGATGCTTGTTGTGGTAAGAGGAATAACTGGTAGGAGAGATGGAAGAGATCATTAACTTATTAATTTCTATTTATTTATTGTTTTTTTAAGGCAGGGTTTCTCTGTGTAGCCCTGGCTGTCCTGAGACCTGCTCTGTAGTCCAGACTGGCCTCACAGAAGTCCACTGGCCTCTGCCTCCAGGGCCCACCACCACTAGACACCATCACTCTAATGAGAGAGCGGAGGAGACACAGCTCATCGCTCAGAGTGCTTGGTCAGCATCCCAACACCACATGAACCGGGCATGGCTGTAACTAGAACTTCTATCTTTATTCAAGGATGTGTATGGGTGCCAGGGCGTGCTAGGGTTCCAGGCAGTTGTCAGATGCCCCACTTTGATTCCTCTCTCTCTCGAGCCCCCGCAATCCCAGAACTTAAAAAAAAATGGACAAAAAGCTAATGAGTAATATTGTTTTAATAAAAAGTTATTACTGTGGGGTTCATCTGCACACACACAGACATAACATAGTGCCCAGGCAGAAATCAAGAGGACAATATTCAGGAGTCAGTTCTTTCTCCCCACCTTTACATTCCAGGGATTAAACTGAGTCTCTCAGGTTTGTATAAGCACTTTACCTACTGAGGCGTCTTATGAGCCCAAGAATTATTCCTATTTAGAAAAAAATCAAGTACTGTATAAAAAATATATAGACATAAATAGATAGGTATATAGATAAATATTTGAGGCGGGGGCTTGTGTATCCCAGGCTGGCCTCAAATTTACATTACCAACCCAGTCTATGCAAGGTTGGTGCATGTTACAAATGAGCTACCCCCAGCCCCATAAAAAGCTCTGAGGCTCAGTGGGCGAAAGCACCGGAGACTACATTTGATCCTCAGGACCAACATGGTGAAAGGAGAAGACCAACTCTGGCTTCCACACTTGCACCGTGGTACATATGCACACACATACACTAAATACATGTACTCAAAATAATTCAAATCAATTTTTAGAGGGCTGGAGAGACAGCTCAGCAATTAAAAGCATTTGCTGCTATTTTAAGGGCCCAGGTTCAATTCTTAGCACCCATACAGAGGCTCGTATTCATATGTAACTCCAGCTCCATCAGGGATCCAATGTTTCTGTCTGCCATAGATCCCTGCACTCAAACACACATACCCACAGGAAGACACACACATACACACACATAATAGTGAGACCCTATCTGGAAAAGCAAAAATAAAAACAAAACATAAAATTCAAGAGAGTCAAATCTGGGGACTCCTACATGGATCACATGTTCGTGCTCTTTCTTTTGTGAATTGTGGAGTTCTTCCTTGTCTGTTTGTTCAAAATGGGCAAGAGCTGGGAGAAGAGATGGCTCAGGGAGTGAAGAAGCATAATATCCCCAGGACCCACACGGTGAACTGACGACCATGAAGAACTGACTTCCTTGTGCATCATGGCACGAACACACAAACACACACACACTCCACTCACTAAGTAAAAATGTATTAATTTTTTGGTTTTTCTCCCTCCTCTTGAAACAGAGTTTATCTATGTAACAGTCCTGATTGTCCTGGAACTTGCTCTGTAGACCAGGTGGGTCTCCAACTCAGGGATCCACCTGCCTCTGCCTCTAAAATGCTGGGAGGAGTGCGCCACCACCACTCAGCAAACATGCAGTGAAGAATTTTAAAGAGGAAAATGGTTAAGATGTGACGTGACAGACAGAGGTGAGAGAGGAAAGCAAATAAAGATGTGGTAAAAAGGGTGTGAGAATTTAGGGAACAGAAGAGTTCCTTGTTTGTTTTTTCCAGGGCGCGGGGGGGGGGGGGGGGGATACTGGGAATTGAACTAAGGGCCTTGCATAATTAGGCAAGCACTCCACCACTAAGCCATGCTCATCAGTAAAACAGTTCTCCCGTAAGTCAGCTGATATCAGAGGTAACAAGAGCCAAGCTGGAATCAAAAGGCAGCAGTTGAGAGCACGGCTGCTCTTCCAGAGGACCTAGGGGCGGAGGCAGAAGACTTCAGGGACACAGCAATCTACACAGTGGCCTGGGCTACCCGGGGCCACTCTCAAAAACAACAAATTTAAAAGGCAAATGAAAAGTCAAAAATGGGTTTGAAAGAGAAGTTCACTGTGAAACAAAAATCAGAAACACGAATGTAGACAAGGGAGGGAGTGGGGAGCTGGCTCAGGTTAAGAGCACTTGTTCTTGAAGAGGACACAGGTCTGATTCCTCACAACCCATCTGTGACTCTGGTTCCAGGAGATCTGTGACACCCTCTTTTGACCTTGACTGGCACCAGGCACATGCACAGACATGACATGCATGCAAACAAACATTCACATACATAAAACAGACAGATCTGGGGAGGGTGGGAAGTAGACAGCAACCTCAGTCTGGCTGTGCTGACGAATGTGCTGGTACAGTGGGGGTTGTGCAGACTTCAGATGCAGTCCAGGACCTTACTATCGGGCCATGGCATGCAGACCTTACTATCGGGCCATGGCATGCAGACCTTACGATCGGGCCATGGCATGCAGACCTTACGATCGGGCCATGGCATGCAGACCTTACGATCGGGCGCATGGCATGTGTCTAATCTGGACACTCTTTTTATACTTTCTCTTTTTACAGTTATTTATTTATGTACTCATTTATTGGGAGGGGACTTGCACACTCTATTGATGAAGGTCAGAGGACATCTTGCAGGTATCAGTGCTCTCCTTCTACATGGACTCAGGGACAAACAGGTGGTCAGGTCCAACAGCAAGCAGCTTTCCCCACTCAGCATTCTCACTGGCACTAGATTTTTCTTTTGTAGAAATTATACCCAGCATTATCATAGGTCTATATGTAAAGAAGAAAAGAGTATACAGGGTAAGTGTGGTGGTGGCATAGGCCTACAACTCCACTGGAGACTGAGGGAAGAGAAGTGGATGGTAGGAAACCTGGGGCCAGTTTGGGGCACATGGTCAGTGCTCTCTTTATAGAGAGTACTTGTGCTCGATATCGATAGCAAGTCGCCTTGTTTTTTATTTATTTTTTAGAACGGCCTCACTATGTAGTCTTGAGTGGCCTGAACCAAAATTTAATCTTATGAAGTGTCTTTCATGTACTTGGCTTTGGCTGTGACCTACTAGACGAGGTTAGATTGCAGTAGACTTTCCACTCTAGCAGCTTGTCGACAAAGTTTTCAGGGTGTGGGTATTTCAGCTTTAGATTTTTGGATTAAGGATGTTGAACCTATGTGCAGAGTTCAGTGCTACTTGCTCTTCCTTCTTCCCTCTCTCCTTCCCTCCTTCCTCTTCTTTCCTTCCTTTTCTGTTTTGTTTTTTTTTTTTAATTTTTGTTTGTTTGTTTTGTGTTTTCAAGACAGAGCTTTTCTTTGTATCCCTGGCTGTCCTGGAACTCATGCTGTGGACCAGGCTAACCTCAAACTCAGAAATTAGCCTACGTGTGCCTCCTAAGTGCTGGGATCAAAGGCATGAGCCGCACCTGGGTATTGCAGTGCTGGGACAGCTTGGACTGTGTCCCGTAGGTGAGGGTAGTACTGTAATGTCTGGTTTTAGCTCTGTTCCTGCGTCTCTATGATATTGCTTATCTAGTTGAATTCACTCTTTTCTCAAAATTGTTTTCTTTGAATCAGTGGCTTTAATTCTCCCAGTTTTCAGCATTTAAATGTGATACTGTAATTTGTCTGTGTTTTCTTTTATCATCTCCTTGCTACAAGCAGGCAAGAATTCGCTTGCTTTAATTGTTAATGCATCTCTAGCTCCTGTTCATAGTGACTGGCACAACATAAGTGCTCAATAAACATTTAAAATCCATGCGTGCATAAATGTTATTACTGTCTTTCTAATAGATACATCATGAAATCAATAGTATATATGCGAACACATTACATCCTCTGTCACATTTTTGGTTGTGTCTTCTCCAGTATAAATCTTGACTGCCTGGATCCTATTGATAGATTCAAACTGAATCTATCATTTTTTTCATTTTTATGAATTTTTCCTCTCAATACTATGTGAACCGTTTTAAGTCAAGTCTTCTCATGTCGTGGTAGCTGTTTACACTTTTCCTGCTCTTAGTTTATAACTCATTTGCTCCTTTGGACCTGTGGGTTTTGCCCCTTTCAACTCAATCAGCCCTGGACTGAAAATAAACTGTGAGATGTGTGCCTACAGTCCTGGTTACTGGGGAGAATGAGCAGGAGTCGCTTAAGCATAGCAAGAACCTCCTCCCCAGTTGTGTGTGTGTATGTAGGTACCTACAACCTACAAAGTTCAGAAGAGGGTGTTGGATCCTGGAGCCGGAGTTGCTAGTACTTGGGAGCTACCTGACCTGTGTGCTGGGAACTGAGCTTGGGTTCTCTGCAAGAGTGCTATGTGCTTCTAACCATGACAAAGCTCCCCAGTGCCTTTATTTTTGAAGATAGCATCTTGCTGTACTCAGACTGGCCCCAGGTTTCCTGCCACCCACTTCTCTTGCTTCAGTCTCAGGTTTATAGGCATATGCCACTACACTTAGCTTTCTACCTCTTAAAAGAAAAAACAAAAAATACTGAATCCATATGAAATATGTAAATTTTTTCATGTCATTATTCTCTAATGATACCGTATAAAAGTTATTCATGTCCTATTTACATTGCATTAGGTATTACAAGTAGGCAAAGACTCTGTCTCATAAAACCAAAACCAAAATATTCTTTGTAGCATCTTTTCAACTGTTCTAAGTAAGAATCTACAACTGTTCTGAGAAAGAAAGTCTATAGCATCTCACTGTCACATAATAAATAAAGTCCAGTCAAGTCTTAAAAGAAAAGATTGCACCTAAGTTAGTTAAGAAAGGGTATCCATAACAGAAATAACAATGGAAAGCTCAGAAGAGCTGATATGAAATGTGACAGTGTGTCCAAACATTGAGACACTCAGCATTAGGAAACAGACAGAGCAGCTCTGGAGAGAGGCTACTGCTAGGAATAATAACTACAGATGAGCAGCAAATTAAGCAGTGAGCAACTAAAAACAGCAGGAGAAACCTGATTTTCAAGAAATCAGGATTTTAAGCTGGGCGATGGTGGCGCACGCCTTTAATCCCAGCACTCGGGAGGCAGAGGCAGGCGGATCTCTGTGAGTTCGAGGCCAGCCTGGTCTACAACAGCTAGTTCCAGGACAGGCTCCAAAGCCACAGAGAAACCCTGTCTTGAAAAACAAACAAGCAAAAAAAAAAAAAGAAATCAGGATTTTATTTTATTTTATTTTATTTTTTTTTGGTTTTTCGAGACAGGGTTTCTCTGTGGCTTTGGAGCCTGTCCTGGAACTAGCTCTTGTAGACCAGGCTGGTCTCGAACTCACAGAGATCCGCCTGCCTCTGCCTCCCGAGTGCTGGGATTAAAGGCGTGCGCCACCACCGCCCGGCAGAAATCAGGATTTTAATAGTGGCAACCCATGCTAAGCACAGTGGTGCACGCCTTTAATCCCAGCACTCGGGAGGCAGAGTCAGGCAGATCTCTGTGAGTTCCAGGATAGTCAGGACTGTTACACACACACACACACACACACACACACACACACACACACACACAAAAACCACCTGTCTCAAAAAACAAAACAAAACAAAAAAAAACAAGCCGGGCAGTGGTGGCACACCCTTTAATCCCAGTACTTGGGAGGCAGAGGCAGGCGGATCTCTGTGAGTTCGAGGCCAGCCTGGTCTATAAGAGCTAGTTCCAGGACAGACAGGCAGCAAAGCTACAGAGAAACAGTGTTCACGAGGCTGCAGCATGAGGACTGCCATAGATCCGAGGCAGACTGGACTTGCTACACAGTGAAACCTTGATGGAAGGCAGGAGAGAGAGTGGGAAGGAGAAAACAACAAATACCTGGCTGTGACGCAGAAAGAAACAGAAATGACAGGCTTTAATTTTTTTCAGTGAAATAGAAAGTGAAGGTTTTTGTCACAGAAGGAAGAATTAAAGACATAGTGACAGGGGTTTGGATAAAAGTTGGTGAAATAGCCATGGGAGAATTTAGAAAGTAAGAGTTGGCAAAAGCTGTGATATTGACAGAAGTTAACACTTCACTAACTCTTAAGTTTTTTCTTTTCTAGCAATATGTTACAGTCTAAAATCAGAAACCGAGAACAGAGTTGATGGATCTCACTGAGATAAAGACAGTCAAGTACAGTAGTGAACGGAATGCCTGTAATGCAGGCATAGGTGGGAACAAAAAGGAGTTCAAGGCCAGCCTACACAGCAAGAGACTTTGCCTCAAAAAGCCAAAAAAACAACAACAACAAAATGATAAAAGAGGGGACTAGGGATATGGCTCAGAGAGTAAAGTGTTTGCCACACTACATAAGGACCAGAATCCAGACCACCAGCATCCACATACATGCTGTGGGCTGGTGGCACGCCTATAATCCCAGCACTTGGGAGATAGAGACGGGATCCCCATTGCAAACTGGCTCGCTAGATTAGCTGAATCACCAGACTCTGTGTTACACTGAAAGATCCTGCCTGAGATATAAGGTGGGGAGGGATCGAGGAAGACACCTGGCATCAACAGCTGGCCTCCACATGCATGTGGACTGTCCCCACACATGCACGTGCTCACAGGCAGCTACACACATTCACACACACATGGAACCAGAAAACCTAATGAGGGCAAAAAGCTGCCTCTGTGGACTTGAGACAGTCAAATGGTGACTGGTAAGGGAGCTAAGGTGAGGGGAATACCTGCAAGGAAAGTAGTGTCACAGATGAGGTCCAGGAAGGAGTGATCCTGAGGTGTAGCTGAAAATACAAAGGGATGTCAATGATCTCGTGCTCAGGAACTAGGGGTTCAGAGTATTCCCAAGGTGCTAGAGACAGAATAACAACATCAAAAATAAAAACAAAAGGGCTAGAGAGATGGCTCAGGGATTAAAAGTGGCTCATGGAGATGAACTGAGGACCTGGGTTCGAGTCCCAGCACCAATACGGTGGCTTACAGCTCTAACTCCAGTTCCAGGAGATGTGATACTTCTGATTTCTATGGGCACCAAACACACAAATGGTGCACAGACAAAACACTCACACACACATAAAATAAATCTAAAAACAAAACATAATTTATGGGAACACTGTGGCTTTCCGGGAATTTTATAGGAACCACTATAATCACAGGCAATACGTTACACAGGGGTCACTCACAGTAACAGTAGGAGGTAGGAAGAAAAGCAAAAGAGCAGTGTAGTCTCCACAGTCACAGAAGACAGACAATACCTCTGATGGCAGGGCAGGGGTCAGGCGGGCTATGTGGATCAAAAGAATAATAGGGCACACACTCAAAGTTGCAAGCTGCCCGTCATGGCAGTGTGCGCCTCTACTCCCACAATTTAGGAAGCAGAGGCAGGCGATCTCTATGCCTTCAAGGCCAGCCAGGGCCACATAGTAAGACCATGTGTGTGTGGGGGGGTGATTTCTATTTAAGGTTGGGCATGGTGGTACATGCCTCTGATCCCAGCACCTGAGAGGCTGAGGCAGGTGGATCTCTCTGCATTCAAGATAAGTTTGGTCTGCATAGGGAGTTCTAAGCCCATCAGGGATACAGAGTGAGATTCTGTCTTAAAACAAACAAACCTAAACCCAGTTGCTAGTTAAAGACCTACTGAGTAGAGAACATAGAGAAATGCTGCTATAACTCTTTGAAATGCAAGAATAGGGAACGGGAGCAGGAAACCAACTTGTCAGTAAGTACCATAGGCTTCTTGTAGGAAGCCTACCTATAAGAAACATGGAAAGCAAACCAAGAGGCATACATGACACATTTTAAACACGCCATGCATACACTGCACACTTAAAGGATCACTTCTATGAAACACTAGAGTCACTGACTACACATGAGGACTACAGTGAGGGACACAAAAATACTAACCAGGCGCGTGCACTGCGTTTTACACACGTCTCTCATCTAACTATCTGATCATCTCCAGGTCAACACTGCTATTGTGCATTGTTCTAAAGACAAAGCAGTTAGAATAAGACAAAAAAATAAGAGGAAAACTAATTCTCAGTTTCACACATAAACACAGACTTCAACATTTCAGACCGCTGGGCTGAAAATTCTACTCAAGCTATAAGCAATAACGGGGTCCTATTAACTGTCAAAGAGGTTGAGAGAAAGGCCAGTAGATGCTTTCCTGTTTGTTTTCTCTCACTTTAGATGGAAAACTCCACCAATGAGGAAAGCCAGGTTGAAAGTTAAATTCCTCTTCCCTTCGCACCTCTGGACTTCAGTGACCCCCCCCAACAAATGAAGATGAGGCAGAGTGAGGAAAGCGCTATATAGCAAGGACAGCTTCAGCTAGCTGAGACACGGCTTGGAGAAACAGAATGGAAACGGGAGGGTGGAGAGCAGGTCTAACAGTAAGAAACGGGGGAGGGGGTGAGAGGGCAGGAATTGGAGGGAACCGACGGTGTGGGAGCCCGGAAGGCTGGAGAACCCTGGAAAGGGACGGGACTCCTACAGCTACAAACAGCTGAGGCTCCTAAGGGTCCCGGTGCAGGGGACATTGAAAGACCCCCAGGGTTTGGGAGACCGGAAACGGAGACCCCCCCAAAAAACACGAGACCAGAAGGGGGCGCAGGTGATAACCCACAGGGATGAATGGGGAAGGCGGTTCGGGGGCGGGGCAAAGGAGGGGCCCCGGGATGGGCGTGGCACAAACCCCTCTCCAAGTCTGAACCCCTAACCCAAGAGTCCCGGGAGAAGCGGCTCCGCGATTCCCGCACTCACCGCCGGTCTCGTCAGTTACATAGGGAGTCGCCATCTTGAGAACCCGAACCACTTCCGGCGTGAGCGGGCTGGGGTCCCGCCCCCTCCCCACCGGAAGTGGAGTCCTCATCCATAGCAAGCCACCATTTTAATCTTAAAGAGAAAGTGCACCATTTTCACTGACCCGGGTGGAGGAAAAGGAAGGGTAGAAGTAGCTCACAGCAGTTTATCAAGTCGTGGACTCTTTTACGACCACCGATACCATTACTTAACACCTGAAGGATATAAGACAGCCCTCTGGGCTCCAAGAGAAGTTCCGACATAAACCCTCTACTCCTACCAGACCGGTGCTCGCAGGGCCCAAGGCGCTCGGGCGCCCAATAGAAAAGCTGGTAAACAGGAAAGGAATGCACGAGGCCCCTGGCCTGCACCAAACACCAGGGCGACTGTTGACGTGGGCCAGAGAAGTCCCGGGGTTGCAAGGGACGCACGAATGTGACTGGGAACGAATGTGAAAACCCCAGACAACACTTAAGGAGGAGGGCAGGGCGACCTGGCACGGCGACTTCTCTCGGTAGCCCGGCTGAACTCTGGACAGAGACCTGGGAAAGGGGCGCGCAAAGAGGGGGGCACTGCGGGTCGGTCACCTGTCCCCGGAGCCTCAGGGGTGCCGGCGGTCTCCATGACGGAGTGGGGCAGGCAGCCCTCGTCAGTTCTGCCCCCCGAGATTCAGCGGCGAAGACTCAGCCGCCCAGCAGCGGATCCTCCCGGGTCAGAGGCCACAGGGTGAAGGCATTTGGGCGGACCCAGCCAGTATTCTAATTAGCCGCGCCCAAGTGTCCGGATTAGCCGTGGCGACCGCAAGCGGGGCCACTCTTCCAACTCTAGGGCCACGTGTAGCCACTCCCTTTGTTAGGCTGCGCCCCGTCGGGTGCCTCGTTCTTCAAACGAACCCCGAGTGTCGTGTCCACATCCCCCGTGCCCCACACCCCCCAACTCCTCACTCCCGCCTTCAACAACTTAGTTCCTTCGGGGCTAAATCCTGTTAAACTTGTTTGCCCTGCAGCCCGGAAGGTGTAAGGCTCCTCTCCTCAGGTGTCCGATTCTAACCTCTTTTCCACAACTTAGCTTTTTCCTTAACTCTTTCACCTTCCTCCATTGCCCTCCTCTGGCTTCGGTTAATGTACAACAGGGACTCTCGAATTGAGAAGGGGAAAATAGAAAAAAAAAGAAAAGAAAAAGAAAGAAAGGGAGCCGGACACCTTTAATGCCAGCACTCCGGAGGTAGAGACAGGCAGATCTCTGTGAATTCGAGGCCAGCCTGGTCTACAGAGCGAGTTTCAGGACAACCAGGGCTACAATTAGAAATCTTATCTAAAAGAAAAAAGAAAAAAAAATCAAAAACAGGTTGACAAGGACCTTAATTAAATTCAGCCTTAGAAAGTTTTGCAAGCCTATACATTGTCTTCTTTACAATTCTCCGAGCTCTGATTTCTCTCTCTGGGGTCCAACACAAGTCTCAAAGTCACTTTTAAACTATCTGCATGACGCCTTTAATCCCAGCACTCGGGAGGCAGAGGCAGGCGGATCTCCGGGAGTTCGAGACTAGCCTGGTCTACAAGAGCTAGTTCCAGGACAGGCTCCAAAACCACAGAGAAACCCTGTCTCGAAAAAACAAAAACAAACAAAAAAAAAGTCACTTTTAAACTATCTGCATGTACTCCATGTTATTTCAAATATTCTAATAATTTTTTTGCTGCGGGAGAATGTTGAAACATCTCTGTGTAGCCCTGCTGCCCTGGAACTCGCTATGTAGACCAGGTTGGCCTTAAACTCACAGAGACCCTCTGCCTCCTGAGTGCCAGGATTAAAAGCTGGCGCCACCACCGCCTGGCAATATTCCTAATCCCTCACTGTGTGTGTGTGTGTGGTGTGCGCAGGGGTGCTGGGCATGCAGCCTGGAGTCTAGCTAGCATGCGCTAGACAACCATTCTGGCGAGGGAACGACACCCCAGCTACCAACCCACACCTCTTCTTCTTCACCAATTGTACTTCAGCCCTGCCCATATAGGACCCTTTCCTCAATGGGGAAAAGGGCGTGCCAATACGGAATGGTGCCTCTAAAACTTAGTGGGGTGCATGACTCTTGACTGAACTATTTCAAAAGTGGTTTCTACAAGTTTTAATGGACCTGCTCAATGAGGGGAAACCCGAATGTGACCTGTTTACTCTCTAACCCTGGACACTCCCCATCACTGTACCCCTCAGACATCCTGCCCCCATCTCTGAAGGTTGGCAGGAAGTGAAACTCAATTGTCTGTTTAGCAGACTAGCCTTGGACCCAGCCCTGGGCCCCGGATGTGTACCCCCACCCAGAGAAGGAAGAAGAGGCTGGGAAAACAGGCTTGTTTTTTCCTTTCCCTTTGTTCTTTGTGGTCTCTTTCTTTCTGACTTTTATGATGTGGTTGATTAAAGACCTGAGCACCTGGAACTGTAGGCATTCGACATCTCCGCGGGCTGTTCTGTGCCCGCTCTCCCACCTCCAGCAAGAGCTGACTGGGGCTATGATGAAGCAAAGATCCTAAAGGTACAGGATGGCTGGAATAAGACTGATATCCTCTCACTCTGCATTAGAGAAGCCATATTCCAACGGATGTTTTTTTAAATATAGGAGTATTTTTATGTAAGGACTGACTGGGAGAGTAGTCTGGGACATTGTACCTTTTAAGCAGACTTTGTTTAGAGTGACCAAGAGTTGGAGAGTTTCACATGTGTCTATCCGCTTGGTTCAGTCTATGTTTTGTTTCCGAGACAGGGATTCACTGTAGCTTTGGAACCTGCCCTGGCACTAGCTCTTGTAGACCAGGCTGGCCTCAAACTCACAGGGATCCACCTGCCTCTGCCTCCCGAGTGCTGGGATTAAAGGCGCGCGCCACCACCACCTGGCCAGTCTATGTTTTCGCTTATCCTACGGAACTAAGAATGAAAGTGTTTGTTGAAGCCAAGAGGGGTGGCGTACCCCAGTAATCCCCAGTAAACTTGAGAGGTTGATGCAGGATGGCAAATTCAAGGCTAGCCTAGGCTACATACACACTGAAATCTTGTCTCAGAGAAAAAAATAAAATAAAAGTTTGTTGACTGTGAATGAGGGGACTGTAAAATACGGAACATGAAGCTTTACCAACAGTGGAGAATTGGGGCGTTGGTGGCACAATCGGGAGACAGAGGCAGGGGGATCTCTGTGAGTTCAAAGCCAGCCTGGTCTATAGAGTGAGTTCCAGGACAGCCAGGGCTACACAGTGAAACCCTGTCTCAGAAAAGAACAAAACCAAACGATGAAGAATCTACTGTTATAATGGAAGGATGTGGCATGGGGGTGAGAGTCACTGGTGGAGCACTGGGAAAGCACGCTCCAGACACTGAGGTTCATCTGCGGCATGATGGTGATGGTGATGGTAACGGTGGAGGACAGAGAAAAGGAAAAGCAGACAATGAAGAATTAGGATGCAAAACAAAACAAAACAGATCGGGAACAGAGACAGATCATTCTCCAACACCTGATCTGAAGACCTGGCACAGAGACAGATCTGATCTGGAGCTAAGTTAAAATTAATAATAGTCACAATAACACAAACCCCATTTACTCTAGAGAGAAGTTGCTTCAACAAGGTTTTCTCCAAATACTTGAGAGCTGCTTAGTTCTCTTTTTCCACTAGAGGGCCCAATGTATTCTTTTTTTTTTTTTTTTTTTCCCTCTGACCCTCACTGGGCCCAAATATTTATATATATGAGGTGTGGGTGTGTACACAGCACACTCAGACAGATACACACGTTTCCAACTAGCCGAGTCTCCTCCCACAACTCTCTGCTCCCAGATATGAGGAGGCAGTTCCAAGAACCCAAGGCTGTTGACTTCAGAGAAGGGTAGGAGGGAGTCAGTCAGGATGCCTGGGTCCCCAGTTGCTACCAGTAAATCCCTAGGCCTTGGTCTCTTCTCCCTTACTCTCCCAGCCTCACACCATCCAAGCTGCCCCAAGAATCCTGACAACTCCAGAGTACGGGTAGGAACTGAAAGGCTTCAGAGCCTTCTGTGCCATCTGCCAAGGCCAGAGAGTAATGTGCCAGGCTTGGGTATGGAGAAAAGGTGAACACAGACAATCAATGGTGCTCTAGACATCCAAACCCCCACCCTGGTCTTAAGGGAAGGATATGGATTTTGATAAAAAAGAGGTGTGCGTGGACAAGTCTGGAAAGGGGCTGAGGAACCCGGAGGAGAAATGGGTAATTGTCTCAGACAGGGTCAAGCAATGTGGAGCTATGTGGAGAGGCAGATGTACCTAGACCTTAAGTTGTGAAGTGTGGCTGGGCGGTGGTGGTGCACGCCTTTAATCCCAGCACTTGGGAGGCAGAGGCAGGCGGATCTCTGTGAGTTCAAGACCAGCCTGGTCTACAAGAGCTAGTTCCAGGATCCACAGAGAAACCCTGTCTCGAAAAACCAAAAAAAAAAAAAAAAAAAAAAAAAGTTGTGAAGTGTGTAGCTCTGGACTTTCCCCTCAGGGTTCTCCTGAGTGTAGAGTCACTGAGTTGGGCAGGTGCGTCCAGGATGACGTTGTGGACACTGGAGGGCGGACCAATTGCTGACCAGTTACTGGGTAGCTCCAGTCAGCACCCTGACCCCTACCCTTGGCCGCCCAGGGGAGGGATAATGGGACAGACTGTGAGTAATTAGAAAAAAAGAGAAAATTCAAAGTAGAGCCGCCCCACGCGTGGGAAGACAGAAGCGTAGGAGTGGAGAAAGTGGCACAGACCGGAGAGCCCTGAGACACTCTGGAGCCCAGAAGAAGGTCGTGTTGGAAAGCTGGCAACAGCGGGTGGTCTAGGGAGCGGCGAGAGGGCAGGCTAGGTGCGGGGCGGGCAGTATGTCGTCAGGAGCTGGGCGGCCCCGCGGCGGCCGGGCCGCGTCTGCCTAGCCCGTCCCCTCCAGCCCAGCTCGGGCTCCTTCGCCCCAGCTCCGACGGTGAGCTCTCCCGGGGCAAGGTAGAGCCCCGCGAGCCCCGCCCCACTCCGCACACTTTCGCACCAGGGCAGAAGGGCCGCGGAAGGGGCCGCTCCGCCGGCTGGGTGAGGGCTGCGGCGTCCGGAGGAGGAAGCGTTGACAGCTGGAACCGGCTGCTGGAAGGGTTTGCGCTGGATCGCGGGAGCTGCCGGAGGGCTGCGCAAGACCCGGGTAAGCGGCGTTTTCCCCAGACCTTACCCCCTCCTCCCGCTTGGTTACTCCGAGAGCTGGGGAAGCTCAACTTCTGGGAACTCGGAAGAAAGGTCCCTTATGAAAGCCACGGTGCCGCCACACGGGTGAAGAAGGGTTCTTCTGTGGCCTCCCATCCTTTCCACACCTGCCGCGGGGAAGTTTCTGAGAAGACTGGGTGAGAATCCTTCTTTTCAGCTTTAAATACGATAAATGAACCTAATTATCGAGGAAGAAAAGCAATTATTATTGGCCATCTCTCCACCTTCAGAAAATACAAGCCCTCATCCCCCGGCTATGCCAACATCGTAACTTCCTCCTGTACTATTAGCTACGACACCCTCTGCACAGGAACATAACGTGCCCCCCCCCCCGCGCGCGCCCCATCCAGGCTAACAATCATCCCTGATGTTTGTGGTTGATTTAATGAATTCTGATGCTTCAGCAGCAACAAAAATTCCCCTTGGCTAGCACCAGGGATGGGGAGGAGAGAATGGACCGTCAACCCTGTGCAACAGGGGGCACCATCCCTGATATGGTTAAGTCCAGCTCATCAGGCCTGGGCGCTGAAACTCGGAGTGCGTGCGTGCTTGCTCTGTGAAGTTTCTTGTTGGGACATCCTGAATGTCCTACAGACACCTCTAGTTCTTGACTAATGGTGAACTTGGAAGGGAGCAATGAGGTGAAAAGGAAACTTTAAATGTCAGTGCCGGTGGTGGAAACCTTAGTTCTTTGATCATAACTGCAATTTTAGTATTCGATGTTTAAAGTTAGATCGAGAGAATGAGAGGCACCGTGACTTGGGGATACTGTCTTTCTGAACCCAGGATGTTGTAGGATTCCTTCCCTCCCTCCAAGTCGATTTCTTCCGGTCTCACCCTAGGTTGGTAGAGGTAGTCGGGAAACCAGGGGAGGGAAGGGACGGGTGAGTCACAAACAGCTGGGGGTAGGGCTACGGTAGGGACCCCACCCTTCCAGCCTTGCAGTGTCTGGACTAGCCCAGGTTGTAGCCTCAGGGTCGTGTTGGAGCTGAAAGACAACTTGGGATTTGTTCCGGGTCTTTAAGGCCCCAGGATCCAACAGTTTGCTCCGGCCGCTTCAAGTCCAGGAGCAAACTGAATAGATTCCCCTAGAAGACCCCATGTCCAATGTTCCAACCCACAGATGTCCCTGACTCAAACGTTTCTAGCCACCTCCTCGTTTCTCAGAGGCAAATTCATGATCTTAATGCTACTACATGTCTGTACCTGACATAGGTATTTCTACTTTGGGTGGAAGGTACGTAACTGGGCTTCACTATCCGTGGAAATCACGAGAATTTGTGAGTTTTTGGCTTAAAAGTATAATTTTTCCTAACATCCAATGTATTTCTTTTTTTCACTTATTTTTTTTGGGGGGGAGTGGAGGGAGGACAGGGTCTCAAATTCCCCATGCTAGCCTTGACCTTACTCTGTAGTCCGAGTAGGCCTTTAGCTTTTCATCCCCTCTCAGTCTCCCGAGTAGCTGGAACTGCCTATCCCACCCCGCCTCACCAGACATAAACTTAGTTTCTGTGTATTACTTTATATAATATTAGCTGATGTTTATGGAGTTCTTATTCTGTATCATGCAGTTTGCTATGTACACTTGCTTATATAAACTAACTTAAAATCCACTCTGTGATTAGGTACTTATTTATTGATAAAGTTGAGCTAGTGTGTATAGCTCAGTAGACGTCTTACCTGCCTTGCTTTGAGATCGTTTTATTTTTGTTTTTCGAGACAGGGCTTCTCTGTAACTTTGGAGCCTGTCCTGGAACTTGCTCTGTAGACCAGGCTGGCCTCGAACTCACAGAGATCCGCCTGCCTCTGCCTCCCGAGTGCTGGGATTAAAGGTGTGCGCCACCACCACCTGGCTCATGCTTGAGATCTTAAGGCCCTGGGTTCGATCCCAGCTTTAAAAACACTCACGTGGTTCAGTGAACCAAATGACTCACCCGAGAGTTCGGATTCTAACCTGATTCATTCTTGAGCAGGGTGTGGTGGCAGACGCCTGGAATCCCAGCGCTCCAGAGGCTGTGATAACTGCTGTATAGTAAACCCTGGCTCAGAATCAAACAATAAAATAAAATAGGTGTAAGACCTGGGGAACCAAGGAAGGGACTAGAGAGAAGGGTCGTGGCCTCTCCCCTTGTCATCGTCCCTTCTTTGCTCTCCCTATCCTTTCTCCACCCCCCCCCCCGTCAGTTCCATCTCCCATATTCCATCCTCAGTAGTAATCAGAGATGCTGATTAAGCTATAAGCTCTAATGATCATAAAACTCATATATTCCTTAGCTCTGTTGGCAGCAGAGGACGGATTATAGTCTTTGATGAAAGCCAGAAAGGCAAAGTCCTTTCCTGGGATGGGTGTCACCGTCCTAAAAGATGCTTTTCAAGTGTTCTCAGGAATCCTTGGAACATGGATGGTGTGCTGCACAGGTCATGGGACAAAGGTTTCAGAGGAGACCTGATGCTGTCAGAAAGGAAATGCCTGAGCTTTTCTCATAGCCCCAAAGGCTTCTCCGCATCCAGACCAATGTTCCCTAAATCAGTGGACAGAGGTCAGAGTGTTTTGTTTTAGAGTCGAGGTCTCCTGTAGGCCTCTCTGGCCTGGAAATTCTGATCTTTCTGTCTCCACCACTTCCCAAATGCTGGGACTACAGGCATCGTCATGACGTATCATCATGCCTGGTTTATGTAGTGTGGGGGATTGAATTTGTGCGTGCTGAGCTCATATTCTACCAGCTGAGCTACCCCTCCAGCAGGACCAGAGTGTCCAATGGAATACCTCAATGAGTGTCTTTTAGCCCCAGTCCCAAATTCAACAACGATTTATTTAGTACCTACTATCTACCCTCCAAATTATCTCATACTTCTCTGGCTGCCGAGTGGACGTTCTGTGGTTTCCTATTTATCTAAAGTTGGATTAATAGTCCCCCCAAAATGACTACTCAGGTTTACACAACCAATATTGAATGCCCGAGTCCATGCTGAGTCCTGTTTTAGGTACTGAGGACAGGGTAGGAAAGAAGACCGACAAGTCCCTGCTTTTGTGAAACCAACGTTTTGGTGGATGATAAACACTTAAAGAGGGAGCCACGGCCGAGATAGAACAAGAACGTGAAGAGTCTAAGGCAGGAGGGTTGGATGAGTTTCAGGCTAGCTTGGGCTAGTGAGGCCGTCTCAGAAATTAAACTGGATGGAACATCTGAGAAGTTCTCATGAACTGGTATTTTAGGGTGATGGCTCTGCCAGGAGTAGGGAAAAGTATCCTACTCAGGCAGGAGAGTGGATATCACGGTGATAATGAGGCAAACGTTGGCGTCCTGTAGATCCAGAAAGCAACGTGTGACGGGGAGAGCGGAGCAGAGTGAAGACAGAGAGACCTTACTGTGCTGTTGGGAGCGAGAGCCTCACTCGGCTGCTTCCAGTTGTCCAAGTTATCCCAGCCCACGACTTCTTTGAGCTTCAGGTGAATCTTCCTTCTCCTCTCTTCCGTTTCTAAGTTCTCTTTTATAAAGTTTTGTTTATTTTTAGTGTGTGTGTACCTGTGTGTGTTTGTGTGCCTGCCTGCCAGTGTGGCATCAGTGTATAGGTCAGAAAACAACTTTGTGGAGTTTCTTCATTTTTCTTTTACTTTTTTTGTTTTTCCAAAACAGGGTTTCCTCTGTAGCTTTGAAGTCTGTCCTGGAACTCACTCTGTAGACCAGGTTGGCCTCGAACTCATAGAGATCCGCCTGCCTCTGCCTCCTGAGTGCTGGGATTAAAGGCGTGCACCACCGCTTGGCTCTTGTTTTACTTTTTTTTTTAAAGATTTATTTATTTATTTACTTATGCATACATACAGTATTCTGCCTGTAGGCCAGAAGAGGGCACTGGATCTTATTATAGATGGTTGTGAGCCACCATGTGGTTGCTGGGAACTGAACTCAGGACCTCTGGAAGAGCAGTTAGTGCTCTTAACCGCTGAGCCATCTCTCCAGCTCCTCTTGTTGACTTTTATATGGGTTTTGGGGATGCAGCTCAGGCCTCCAGACTTGTGCAATGAGCTTCTTTATCTGCCGGACTTTCTCAGCCCCTTTTGGTTCCTTGGGGCTTTTGTTTTTGTTTTTGAGACAAGGTATAACTGGACTTTTTTTTTTTTAATCAGGAATCGAGGCTTCCTGATAATAACATAGAGATTTATTAATTATGAAAGCTCAGCTGATAGTTTAGGCTTGTTTCTAACTAGCTCTTATAACTTAAATTAATCCATTTCTATTAATTTACATGTTGCTATATGACTCTTGGCTTTTACCTGTCTTCCTCATGCCTTGCCGCCTCTCTGCCTAGCTGTCCATGACTCCTTCTTCCCAGCGGTCCCTCTGCCCCGGAAATCCTACCTAGCTATTGGCCATTTAGCTTTTTATTAAACCAATCACAGTGATGCATCTTCATACAGTGTGAAGGAATATTCCACAACCTTTCCCCCTTTGTGTCTAAATAAAGAGCAAAGGTTTTAACTATAATAAAAATATACAATAAGAACAATTATCAGGTAAGAATAACAGTTACAATGTTCAGTCCATTTGTATTTGACATATTTGGAGAAAATACTCCGTTATTTATTCTATCCTGATGAATCCAAAGCTCTATACCTAATTTACTTTCTATCATAACCGAGGAAAACTATAACTGTCTAGTCTTGAACTCCATCGAAGACCCCAGAAGGGATATAATATTACCTGAGTAAACAGGAAGTGCAGAGCAAACAACTTTCAAAACTATAGAAATGGCAGAGATAGCTGCTGCCTGGACAGTCACACAAGGTTGCTCTGTAACAGTGAGCTATCCACTTCAGCCTACAGGCTTGGAATGTCTGACAGACTTTTCTGGGAAGCAACAATTTTGAAAGATTTTCCTACCTTGTCTTGACAAGGTTTGCAGATGCTTTCCTTTGTGTCCTGCTTGTACAATTTGGACCATATACTTCAGCAGTTGAGACAAGGGCAGTTTCTTTGCCCAGTGACTAGCTTTTGCCATAAAGAAAGCAAATTCCATATGGAGTTTCTTCAATGCCCATTGTCCTTTTTTTTTTTTTTTTAAAAATTAAATTGGTACTGCCAGGAGTAGATGTGTCTCATTGTCATGAAAAGCCTTATAATTATCAAAACATTTTAAAATGGCATATTCTGTAGATCTCTGACATGTTTGAAGATCACCTGTCTATCTACAATATATGTTTGACCTTAAAAATATACCTAACATGACTCTGTTTGATTGTTATAGGTGACTAACTGCTAGCATGAATTTCTGTATTATCCTAAATGGTTTGTATTAATAGCTTTCAAGAAATTTATGTTATATTGCTAAATGAGCTGCATAGGTATAGTACCTTAAACAAGAGTAGAAACATGGGGCTGAAGAAATGACTCAGCGGTTAAGAGCACTGACTGTTCTTCCAGAGGACCAGGGTTCAATCCCCAGCACCCACATGGCAGCTCACAACTGTCTGTGACTCCAGTTCCACGGGATCCAATACCCTCACACAGACATATATGAAGGCAAAAGCACAAATGTGTATAAAATAAATAAAGAGTAGAAACATATGTACAGTATGTTTTAGCAAAAATAACCTCAAATTTGTATCAATATATAAAGATACCTTAAACAAGAGTAGAAACATTTATACAGTATAGCAAAAATAATCTTAAATTTATATCAACATACAAAATTCCATACCAATGTAAAATATTTGAGATTAGTGGTTGTTCAAAAGTAGACTCAACAATCCACCCTCTTATCCCATCATTTCTATATTATATCTCTCCTTTTTTTCTTCAGAAAAAGATCCTTGAATCGAATCTCCTCTGTTCAGCTTTTTTTTTTTCCTGACCATGACCAATACTTAACCCCCTAAACAATGGCAAATATCCATAACCCACTGAATGACCAAAAACCATCCACCCCATCTCTTGGAAATGTGAGTGTTGTGTTCTCTAGACGGCTTCCTGTTTTCTGGGGATACTGATGTCTTTTAGGGGACGCTGAGAAAATTGGGATAATGGTCAAGTCCTGGGAGAGCTGCTGTTGTCTAGTCTCGGTGTCATGGGAAAATGAAGTTTATGTAAAGTTTGACTGGAGTGGTCGTCAGTGAGGTTGTACCACCTGGGCCACCCATTTTCCTTGGTGTCTGGTCCCCTCACTCTGAAACATACAAACTTTCAAAAGTAACATACATATCTTCTGCATTAACAGATAAGTGTGGAGTGTGTGTTGTACACAAGCCAGCCAAAGATGATTTTTGTCTTATGTTCAAACAGGTAAAATATACATCACCTGTCTTGTAGTTATTTTAGGTTTAGTTCTTTATGTCTGAAGTCAGGATTTTCAGGGAGTCTTACCTGATCAATTCTGATTTCTATCAACCTTGAATGAATCCACAGCCTTTCATTTCCTTTGGAAGCAAAAGCATAACCTCTTCCCCAATGTAACATACTTTTTACTTCCATTTTGAAGTTAAGACATTTTAAAAATATACAGGTTGGTTTAATTTAGTAGTTTTTTTTTTAAAGATTTATTTATTTATTATGTCCACAGTGTTCTGTCTGTATGTATGCTTGCTGGCCAGAAGAGGGTACCAGATCTCATTACGGATGGCTGTGAGCCACCATGTGGGTGCTGGGAATTGAACTCAGGACCTCTGGAGGAGCGGTCAGTGCTCTTAACCTCTGAGCCATCTCTCCAGCCCTAATTTAGTATTTTTTATAATCCAATGTCTCTCAGCAGCTATTGTTTGCTCATCAACAATCAAAACATTTAAAGACAACATAGTAACAATCAATCAGGATCCAGACTCCCTGTGTATTTCCTGTCTCGACATGACTTATCCTTTTTATGTTATTTTATTTTCTCTTTAAGGACTTTGTCTTATGATTTATAAGACTATTTTTTCTATGACCATCTATACTCATTTTCTTTTTAAGCCTACAAATATTTTTTAAATATTTATTTATTATGTATACAGTATTCTCAGTATTCTGTCTGTGTGTATGTATACAGGCCAGAAGAGGGCACCAGATCTCATTACAGATGGTTGTGAGCCACCATGTGGTTGCTGGGAATTGAACTCAGGACCTCTGGAAGAGCAGTCAGTGCTCTTAACCGCTGAGCCATCTCTCCAGCCCCTGAACCTGCTTTTCTGTGTACTGTATACTGTTACCTTTTCTGTCTGCATGAGCTAAATCTTAAACAGCTGTGTGGCTTAGCTCATGGCACTGGCAGCTCAAACCTGCAAGTAGTGACTGAGAGATGTCTTTGTACTGCAGCCTGCATGAGAGACTGCAGGACTAGGAAGGCACGTTTGTGTATTTGGAACCTTTTTTTAAGCTTTCTAAGCTTTCTCAGGGCTTGTGTGGGAAATATGTGCCCCACGTTGGGTGCCATTTTCGTGGGAACTGTCAGCTCCTCAGTAATGACAAGGAGACTTTTTTTTTTTTTTTTTTTTTTTTTTTTGGTTTTTCGAGACAGGGTTTCTCTGTGGCTTTGGAGCCTGTCCTGGAACTAGCTCTGTAGACCAAGCTGGTCTCGAACTCACAGAGATCCGCCTGCCTCTGCCTCCCGAGTGCTGGGATTAAAGGCGTGCGCCACCACCGCCCGGCCAACAAGGAGACTTATTATTAATTATGAAAACTTGGCCGATAGCTTAGGTTTGTTTCTAATTAGCCCTAATAACTTAAATAAGCCCATTTCTATGAATTTATGTGCTGCTACATGACTCACTATGTAGCTCTGTCTAAAAGTGTATATCCTGAGCAGGCTATTCTCACATTCAGAGATCTACCTGTCCCTTCCCCTGCCCATGCTAGGATTAAAGGCATAGGTCACTAAGATTGATGGATGTTTTTTAACTTATGTGTATATATTTGAGCATTCACTATGTGTGTGCAGTGCCTATGGAGGCCAGAAGAGGGGCATCAAGTCCCTTAAAGGTAGAATTAATATTAGGCAATTGTAAGCCAACTGTTGTGTGTGTGTGCTGGAAATCAAATCAAGTTCTCTGAAAGTGAAGCAAGTAGGTTTTTGCTATTGTGGTTATTTGGTTGGTTGGTTTGAGACAGGATCTCTAAGTAGCCCTGGCTGTCCAGGAATTCACTATAGACTAGGTTGGCCTTGAACTTACAGAGATCCTCCTGTTTCTGCTCCAGAGTGCTTCAATTAAAGACATGTGCCACCATTTGAAGCTTAGTTGGAATTTTTGACACACAGTCTCACTATGTAGCCCAGACCATCTTCAAGCTCGCCATCCTCCTGCTTCAGCCTCCCCAGGCTTTAGGGATTACAAGCATGAACCACTATACCGGTCTGACACTGGAGTTTTTTTTTGTTTTTTTTTTTTGTTTTTTTTTTGGTTTTTCGAGACAGGGTTTCTCTGTAGCTTTGGAGCCTGTCCTGGAACTCCCTTTGTAGACCAGGCTGGAGTTTTTTTGTTTTGTCTTTTGTTTCTCAAGACTGGGTTTCTTCGTGTAACAGCCCTGACTGTCCTGGAACTTGCTCTGTAGACTAGGCTGGCCTTGAACTCATAGAGCTCCAACTGCCTCTGCCTCCCAAGTGCTGGTATTAAAGGCATGCACCACCCCCCAAGCAACACATTTTTTAAAAATGCTTTTTGTTTGTCATTTATAGTTTTTGTTTTGTTTGAGACAGGAGAGATGGCTCAGTGGTTAAGAGCATTGACTGCTCTTCCAGAGGTCCTGAGTTCAATTCCCAGCAACCATATGGTGGCTCACAACCACCGGTAATAAGATCTGGTGCCAACTTCTGTCTGCAGGGACACGTGCAGGCAGACCATTGTATACATAATAAATAAATAAATTTTTTAAAAAATGTTTTCGTAGCCAGGCGGTGGTGGCGCACGCCTTTAATCCCAGCACTTGGGAGGCAGAGGCAGGAGGATCTTTGTGAGTTTGAGACCAGCCTGGTCTACAAGAGCTAGTTCCAGGACAGGCTCCAAAACCACAGAGAAACCCTGTATCGAAAAACCAAAAAAAAAAAAAAAATAATAATAATAAATAAATAAATAAATAAATAAATAAATAAATAAAAATGTTTTCGCTGGGCAGTGGTGGCAAACACCTTTAGTCCCAACACTCGGGAGGCAGAGGCAGGAGGATCTCTGTGAGTTAGAGGCCAGCCTGGTCTACAAGAGTTATTTCTAGGACAGGCTCCAAATCTAAAGAGAAACACTGTCTTGGAAAAAAAGAAGTTTTCATTTAAAATTTTAGCTGTATTAATACAGTGATAGTTGTCATTTCTTGTAGGCTTCTATTTGTGCTATTTTTAATATATTATTTTTATTTAACTTCCCACCTGTGAACCATAGGTGCCATTCTCCCTGTTACAGGTGTAATTATTTTAAGCCACGGGCCCTTCACGCGAAGTGTGGAACCCAGTTAGATCTGACTCCTCAACAGCCCTCAACGACTTACTTCTCTAAAATATGTAATTACTGTTGTTGCTGATATTAAATAATTAAGGTGAGTGTAGCTCGATTGTAAAACATTTGCCTCGGAGACTCAGGGCCCTGGATGCAATGGCTTATCAGGACCAGTGACTCAGGCAGGCCTATTGCTGAACCAGTTTGATGTAGCCTTGGTTATACAGCCAGTTCTAAGACAGCCAGAGCCACGTAGTACCGAGACCCTCGCAGACAAACAAAATAAAATCATCTAGAAATGTCACACTCTATTACTTTACTAGTCCTTCAGCAGGAGTTAGGACTATGTGATCCCCGCTTGTATCCTGGGATCTGTACCAAAAGGTGGTGTTCCATAAAAGCTGGTAACCCAGCCGGGCGGTGGTGGCGCACGCCTTTAATCCCAGCACTTGGGAGGCAGAGGCAGGCGGATCTCTGTGAGTTCGAGACCAGCCTGGTCTACAAGAGCTAGTTCCAGGACAGGCTCCAAAACCACAGAGAAACCCTGTCTCAAAAAACCAAAAAAAAAAAAAAAAAAAAAAAAAAAAAGCTGGTAACCCAGCAGGGTGGGGAATCTGGCGTCATAGCGGAACCTGCAGCTCCGCAGTTCGGCGCCCTGGAAACCCAGGAAGTCTCCTGTCCAACCTTCCCCAGTCCCACGAGCCAAGTTCCCTCCCGTCCCTAGTCGAGCCCCATGGGATGTGAACAGAGCTAGGTCGCTCCCCGCTAGTTCTGAGCCTCGTGTCAGATGCGCTAGAGGTCGTTGTGGGGCGGGGCGGGGGTGTGTGGGGCTCAGGGAGTGGTAGGCTCGAGGGAGAGCAAGATGGGGTCCTGCCATGTGAGGTGCCCTGAGGTGAGACTCTCAGGAGGGTGGGAGGAGATGGGCAGAGGCCACAGAGCCTGAAGTGAGGGCAGGGGACTGAAAAAGGCCAGGCACAGTGTGTGTGTGTCTGTGTGTGTCTGTGTGTGTGTTTTAAATCAAACAGATGGGAGAAGTCTGAGTGAAAGAAGGACCCAGAAATGTCAGAGATGAGTCAGAGAAAGGAAGACGGAGAACAGTCCTTGTTGGGAAGAGTTAGAGACAGGCACAGGGAAAGCCGGCACAAGATGTAGACAGGTAGCCACTTTCCATGACCGCTCCGGTCTTCCCCCAGGTTTACCCTCCGAAAAACAAACGCAATAGGCTGTACTACCGGGCTCTGTTTGTGCTATACCTTAAGAAGAGAAAAAGGATGGCCAAAGAGAAGGGGCTAATCAGCCCAGAAGACTTTGCTCAGCTGCAGCAATACATGGAATGTGAGTCTTTCTCCCCGCCCCTCAGTTCTGGAGGCTTCCTTCTCGGTACCCTCCACTCCAGTGTCCCAGCCACCAGGAGCTGATCCCTTTTTCACACAGCCCATGCTAAGGCCTCAGCTCTCTCCCCACGTTTCCCCTACCTGACTGCTTGCTCCAGGCCTCAGCGGAGAAAACAAGGGCATTGCTGTGGAGAAGCTGAACGGCTCTTCCCTTCTTGCAGTCCCTCCTCTCATTCAAACCTTTGTTCCAAGTGGAACTCTGGCAGAAGGCCAGGAGAACCAAGCTGTGCTCTTAATCTTGTCTTTCTCTCTTCTTATCCAGACTCCACCAAAAAGGTCAGTGATGTTCTGAAGCTCTTTGAGGATGGTGACATGAACAGATTTTGCCAAGAAGATGTGAGTGACACGAGGCGCCCTCTCCTTGACTCCCAACTTGCGGGAATTCTCGTGGACCCACTTCTTGCTTTCCCACCTCCAAATACCCCATTGTTAAGTGTTACTGGAGCCGTTGCTTTAGAACAAGGCGAGAGATCCTAGTAACTCAGGAGATGGCCCAAGTAACCATCCTTCCGCCTCTGGTGCCTGGCAGCAGGGCCTCTATTGTGTGGCTCCCCATTCCTCGGTCCTCAGCTTCTCTGTCCTGCAGACTTCCCAGTGTAATGCTCAACTCTTTTCATAGGTCATTGGCTACGTGGGATTTGAGCATTTCCTGAAACTCTATCTGGAAGTGGATGAAGTCCCCCATCACCTCTGCTGGTCTCTGTTTTGGTCCTTTCACGCTAGTCAAAGCTTAGAAGTGACTAAGTCAAAAGGTACATTTAAGCAGGTGGAGCTGGGCTGGGCCTCTGGAAAAACAGCCAAAGTAGTTCGTATCTGGGGATGAGGACCAAAGCAGTTGCTTATTGCGGGCAGGTCAAGAGAGAAGGCGCTAGGAGCTAGCGTAAAGAAAGATAAAGGGGAGAGCTGAGATAAGCACAAGAGAAAGACCCAAAGTAGAAGGGGCCTGACCTTGGCTCTGCCGTATCTTTATTCTGCAGGCAATGTGATTTGTCTCAGTGATGTCTCCTGCTACTTCTCCCTCCTGGAGGGTGGCCGGCCAGAAGACAAGCTAGAATGTGAGTCTGCCGCTCTGAGCAGGGGAAGGGAAGTATTCCCCAGACCCCCTTTCCTCATTCCTTTGGAATTTCTTTTCTTTTTTTTTTTTTTTGGGGGGGGGTTTTCGAGACAGAGTTTCTCTGTGGTTTTGGAGCCTGTCCTGGAACTAGCTCTTGTAGACCAGGCTGGTCTCGAACTCCCAGAGATCCGCCTGCCTCCTCTGCCTCCCAAGTGCTGGGATTAAAGGCATGCGCCACCCCTCCTTTAGGCTGACAAGGGTGCGCCTGAGAGCGGGCCTATTTCCTCCGTCCTCCTTGACTGCCTACAGCGTGTCACACCAGGTCCCACGCCTTAGACATCCCCACGTAGGTGGCCTTGCTCAGGGTGCACAGAAGTGTGTACTGTCTTTATTATATTTACCAGGGCTGGCATGCATTGCTGTTTTCTCTACCTTTTTGTTTTATATGTATGTGACACAATGTGTAAGTCATCCTGGTCTCAAACTCTCTATCTTCCTGCCTCAGCTTCCTGAGTCCTGGTGTGTATCTGGGCTTCCAGATGCCCTTCCTGCTCATCTGTTCTATCAAACCTATTCTTTTTTTTTCTTCTTCCCCGAGGCAGGGTTTCTCTGTAGCTTTGGAGCCTGTCCTGGAACTTACGCTATAGACCAGGCTGGCCTTGAACTCACAGAGATCCCCTTGTCTTTGCCTCCTGAGTACTGGGGTTAAAGGTGTGCGCCACCACTGCCGGCCTCAGTCCTCTTCTTGACTTCCATATCTCTTTATTTTCCTCTAGTTTCTGAATACTTGGGGATTTTGTTTTGTTTTTTGTTGTGGGTTTGTTTGTCTGTTTGTTTTGTTTTTGAGACAGGGTCTCACTATGTATTCCAAGCTGGCCTGGAGCTCACTAAGTAGATCAGGGTAGCCTTGAACTCATAGAGATCTTCCATGGGATTACAAGCCCTTTCAAGCCTGGCCTTGGAGTGAATTCTTTAGATCTTTCTCACAAACTGACTGGGTTCCTCCAAAACTTCACAGTCACCTTCAAGCTGTACGACTCGGATAGAAACGGGATCCTGGATAGCTCGGTGAGTTGTGAGAACCCGTGTGCTGAGCAAGGGACTCTGTCCATCTGCCTGTCCTCTCCCACTTGGACTTTCCCAGGGTCTCCAGAAGCAGAGCAAAGGTGTGTGTGGGGGGGGAGCAGGCTGCAGCTCAGTGGTGTGGTGCTTGCCTAGCATGCACATGGCCTTAAATTCTCTCCAACACTACCCTCTCACCGCCACCACCACCACCACCAAACCCCCCAAAAAAGAGGAGACAATGGTGTCTAGAGGATTCTTATTCCACTAGGACCAAATATGAAGGGGTTCCTGAGAGCTTGAACTCTGAAAGAGAAGGCTGGAGATGGGACGCAGCGCATGTTTACTGACTTGTCCGAGGGTACCTGAGAGCAAGGGGTGCATTTGGAAGGGGCATCCAGGAGCCCTGGTTTCTAGACTTGAGTAGTGGCGACAGGAGGTGACTAGCTCTGGCTTTTACCCTCTTTGCCCCAGGAAGTAGAAAGAATTATCCACCAGATGATTCGAGTGGCCGAATATCTAGACTGGGATGTGTCCGAGCTGAGGCCGGTAAGACAGTTTGTCCCTTGCCTTTTTGTGCCCTCTTCCCCACGGCCCTGCATCTGCCTTATCCCATCTCTGATGGGCACTTGGGTCCCTCTGCTAGGATGACTGTGCTGCGTGTCCTGGGAGACACCTGAGAGAGCGGGGAGGTGTCTGGGGCCACTCCCAGCAAGGGCTCCCTCTGGGTGTCCTGAGAGAGCGGGGAGGTGTCTGGGGCCACTCTCAGCAAGGGCTTCCTCTCTTCTCCATTCAGATCCTCCAGGAGATGATGAAGGAGATCGACTACGATGGCAGTGGCTCTGTCTCCCTAGCTGAGTGGGTCCGGGCTGGCGCTACCACTGTGCCGCTGCTTGTGCTTCTGGGTGTTGATATGGTGAGTAGGTAAGATGTGTAGGGATGGTCAAGCGCTGTCTTGGCTTATACTCACTGGAGAACTGGCCTTCTAAGAAGCTGGCATCCTCTGTGACCCCCTAGACGCTGAAGGATGATGGGGTACACATGTGGAGACTCAAGAGATTCCCCAGACCAGTCTACTGCAACCTATGCGAGCTGAGCATTGGCCTTGGCAAACAGGGCCTGAGCTGTAACCGTGAGTGATGATACCCGGGGTGTGGTACCAGCAATTAGTGGGGACATGATGTTATGAACTCAGAGAAACAAGGATTAGAACTGTAGGCTCCGACACTCCCTCTATATGATCCTGCAAAAGCAACGTAACTTTTATTATTAATTATTATTTGTGTGTTGTGCTCGGATTCAAACCCAAGTCTGTATGTCTTTTTCTCTTTTTTCAAATAATATTTATTATTTTTTTAAAAAAAAAATTGTAAGTAAAAAGACAGGCTCTTGCGCTGTAGCTCAGGCTGGCCTGGAACTCACAGAGACCCTCCCGCCTCTTCCTCCTGAGTTCTGGCACTAAAGGTGTACACCACCATATCTAGCTTGCCTCCGCTTCCTGAATGTTGGCATTAAAGGGGTGAGTCAGCATGCCCGGTTTCGTGTGTTTTCTTTAAGCTTTAGTTACTTTGACTTGGAAGAGGAAGTAATTGTGAATGGTAGGTGTGTCCCTACAACTAGCCTTTGTAACACACGGTAACACACAGTAACACACGGTAACGCACGGTAACGCACGGTAACGCACGGTAACACACGGTAACGCATGGTAACACACGGTAACGCACGGTAACACGGTAACACACGGTAACACATGGCTACAGCATTCCTCAGCTGTAGGGAGGGGGCATCAGGAGTTCAGGGCTGGCCCGAGTTACAGAGGAAGTTTAAGGTCAGCCTTCCGTACGGCCTGGACTACATAAGACCCTATCTTCTCAAAACAAGCAAATAGGGGTTGGGAAGATAATTCAGTGGGCGAAAGCACTTGTGGCCAGACCTGCTGTCCTGAGCTCAATCCCGAGAACCTGTGAAATGAGGAGAAAATGGACTAGAAGTTGTCTTATGACCTCTGCGTGTACACTGTGGTACATGCGACACACACACAAATAAATTCAATTAATTAATTAAAGAGAGACATTGCATCAAAGATTCAATTATTTTATTTATTTATTTATTTATTTATTTTGGTTTTTCGAGACAGGGTTTCTCTATGGCTTTGGAGCCTGTCCTGGAACTAGCTCTGTAGACCAGGCTGCTCTCGAACTCACAGAGATCCGCCTGCCTCTGCCTCCGGAATGCTGGGATTAAAGGCGTGCGCCACCATCGCCCGGTGATGCGATGATACAAGGTTTATTTTTGATACCTTTATTGATACAAGGTTTCGCTGTGTAGCTTTGGCTGGCCAGAACTTGCTATGTCAGTTCCAGCCAGCCATGGGGACAGTGTAGGAACCCATAGGAGGTGGCATAGTTCCAGCCAACCATGGGGACGATGTAGGGACCGATAGGAGGTGGCATCATTTGCCTTTTTAGGAGACTGAGACAAGGCTTGCCCTTGCAAACTTTAATTCTCTACCACAACCTGGCAGCAAGGGTTGCAGGTCTTGCTCCAGCGAGTGATTCTTCTTCACTCCCAAGAAAGAAGAAGAGGGGGAAAGGCCACAATTAAAGCTCTGCCCTTCTTCCCTCTCCCCAGTCTGTAAGTACACTGTTCATGACCACTGTGCCATGAAGGCCCAGCCTTGTGAAGTCAGCACCTATGCCAAGTCTCGGAAAGACATTGGTGTGAGTGACCCCACGCCCAGTTCGTTCCCACGCCGCCAACCCCTGGTCCCTGTCCTCATTCCCTCCCACACAAGACCCCTCCCAGACAAGGCCCTGCCCTTCTCCCCCAAGGTCCAGTCACATGTGTGGGTTCGAGGAGGCTGTGATTCTGGACGTTGTGACCGCTGCCAGAAAAAGATCCGCATCTACCACAGCCTCACAGGACTGCATTGTGTGTGGTGCCACCTGGAGGTCAGTGCAGGAGCTGTCTTCTCCCCGCCCCGCCCCGCCCCGCCCCGCCCCGCCCCGCCCCGCCCCGCCCCAGGCTGAGACCAGAGCACCCCACCTCTCTAACTGCCACAGTCATTCTTGCTCCCAAGGGTTCTCTTTCCTGTCCAGACTCTCAGGTTGAGAACTGATAAAGCCTCCTGCATGATTTGTTCCCGTTTTGTGCTCCTAGATCCATGACGACTGTCTGCAGGCTGTGGGGACCGAGTGTGACTGTGGGCCGCTCCGTGATCATATCCTGCCTCCGTCTTCCATTTATCCCACAGTTCTGGTGAGACCGTCCACAGCAGCTGGGAAGGGACAGCCTATCCCTGCTTTTCCATGAACACACCTCTCCATAGATAATACCTTTGTTTTGATGTGGGGTTTTGTTATTGTTTCTCACTATGTAACCCTGGCCTGCCTGAAACTTGCTGTGTAGGCCAAGCTAACCTTGAACTCAGATCCGCCTACCACTGCCTCCCAAGGGATGGGATTATAGGATAGGCGTGAACCTCCTTACCCAGCTAGAGGGACATTTAGAACAGAGAGCCAGGACCTTTAGTGTTCCGGTGACACCCATGCATTTGATTCCTGCATAACCCACCTTTTCTTTCCCTTCCCAGGCATCTGTACCAGATCGCAAGCTGAAGACCGCAGATGACGCAAGCCTGTCTACCATTGATGCTCTTCGGGTACAGGGATGAGGGGCTTGGGCCTAAAGGTCATGCCAGCTTTTGACTGGAGCCTTCTTGGGAGAAATAGAAAGCAGGGTATAGCTGCTGTCTAAATAGTTCACCTTGGTCGCGGAGGAGAGGGGAGACGAAACAGGAGAGGGGAAGCGTCTTAGGAAATGCCAGTCATGCCTCTGAAGGTCCCACCTTTAACTTTGACAAAATCATGCTTTCTTTATCCTTATTTTCTGTGCCCACTACAGATTGACCCTGTTTCTAACACCCATCCGCTTCTAGTCTTTGTCAATCCTAAGAGTGGAGGGAAGCAGGGGCAGAGGTGAGCAAACGTACACCGTTCTTCCCAGTAAGACAGGGAGGGCTGGAGTGTGGAGGGAGGAGGGAATGTGCGGAGGGGTCCTTTGGGGGCGCCATGGAAACAGCACAGAGTATCAGTGCTGTCAGCCAGACCACACTGCCTGTCTTCTCCTTTCACACAGGGTGCTTTGGAAGTTCCAGTATATGCTAAACCCTCGGCAGGTGTACAACCTGAAGAATGGTCCAGAGCAAGGGTGGGTATAGACGAGGGGCTGTATTACAGGGCTTGAGGGGTGTGTGTGTGTGTGGTGTGGAGAGAGAGAGACAGAGAGAGACAGAGAGAGTGTGTGTGTGTCTGTTAGAGGAGACCCAAGAGCTCGGATTCCCAAATGCTGTCTTCCCTTCAAGTCATTATGATTCCATTACTTTCGATTTTCTGACTCTTGGTTCTGCTCTCAAAGGACAGAGAAAATCCTCTCTAACCACTGAAGGATAGCGAGAACTTGTTCATTCTCCTTTCTCCACCCTTATTAAAATCTCAAATCTTTTTTTCCCTTCAATTTTTCCCAGTGGTAAGTTTCCAGGAGCCATGGTCACCCTTGCTCTTTGTATTTTGTTTGTTTGTTTGTTGTTTTAGCATGGGTTCTGGGGATCAAAACTCAGATCTTTGCGCTTGGTGAGAAGAAATTTTACCTGGCCGTCTGCCCAGCTCTTTACAGTTTCATTTAATTTATTATTATATCATCATCATCACCGATGTATGTATATGCCACATGAATAGAGGTCACAGGACAACTTTTGAGAATCGAGTCGTGAGGATTGAAGTCGGGTCGTTGAGCTTGCTCAACAAGCCTTTTTATGTACTTTAAAAATGGCGTGTGTGCCCACAGGTGTGCATGTGTGTTGGGGGGAAGGAAGGGGAGTTGTTGGGGGGCGGGTGTTTGGGTGGATCAAGGCCATGGAACAGTTTGAGGTGTCACCTTTAGGAATGCCGTCCTTCTTTTGAGACAAGGCTGGACTGTCTCAGTTGACCAGCTCAGAGACCCTCCGACTTGCGTCCCTGGCAGCACTGTAGGGACAACACACACCACCATGCCTGGCCTTTTTATGTTGGTTCCGGGGATCAAATTCAGGTCCTGGGGCTTGGAAAGTCAGTGCTTCCCCAGCTCAGTCAGCCTGTCGGCCCCAAGCTGAAGTCTTTTGGCAAGGGGGGAACTGTAACTGCTTTCTTTTGGGCCACTAACCAGCTCCCAAATCAGGACGTGGAGACTTGTTATTAGCAATGAATGTTCGGTCTTATCTTAAGCTTGCCCCACTACCTCTTACAATTTAAATTAACCTGTTTCTCTTCATCTACATTTTGCCTCGAGGCTTTCTATCTTTCTTTTATTCTGTATGTCCGACTTTCACGGCTTGCTCTGTATCTGGTGGCTGACTGGCCCTGGGTGTCTCCCTCCCTTTCTCCCTCATTCTCTCTTCTTTCTTATTGCTCAAGCCTAAGTCCCTCCTACTTCTCTCCGCCTGTCAGCCCCGCCTATCCCTCTACTGCCTAGCTTTTGACTGGTCAGCTTTTCAGTAGACCAATCAGGCGCCTTAGGCAGGCAAGGTAAAACAGCAACACATCTTTACATAATTAAACAAATGCAGCACAAACAAAAGCAGCACACGTGTACACATTTAAAGTCTGTTGCACAACAGGAAACAGGGTCTTAGGCATGAGAGATAAGAAGTGACCTATCTGCTCAGGACCTGGTAGGTTCCAGTTTTCCTTCTTCATTTTCTCTCTTTCCTCCTATCTCAGGCTCAAATTTTTCAGAGACGTTCCTCAATTCCGGGTATTGGTGTGTGGTGGAGACGGCACAGTAGGCTGGATTCTAGAAAGCATTGGTCAGTGCAGGGAGAGGTGCCTCTGGGCAGGGGATGGGGAAGTAGTGTGCCAGGGCCAGCTCCCTCCATCTCTTCTCCTCGCCTGCCTCTTCAGACAAAGCCAACTTTCCGGTTGTGCCTCCTGTTGCTGTGCTGCCCCTGGGCACTGGAAATGATCTGGCTCGTTGCCTAAGGTGGGGAAGAGGTGAGTGATAAAGAGGGGTTTGGCTGGAGCATGGGGGTGGGGGCTGGAGAGATGGCTCAGCGTTAAGAGCACCGACTGTTCTTCCAAAGGACTTGGGCACAGTTCCCAACACCCACGTGGTGGCTCACAACCTTCTGCAACCACAGTGCTCAAAGACCTGACGCCGTCCTCTGTGGGCACTGCGTGTACGTGGTGCAAACACCCTAAGGGTCTGGTATAAAGAGAGGGCTGGGGAAGAACAAAGGAGAGTCAAGGGTGACAGTCCCCTTCACTAATCACCCCAAGATCCTAGGGCCCAGAGGATAATGGAATGCGGTAGGGTAACGAGGCACAGTGTGGGGTGCAGAAGGGTGTGTGACCACTGAGTGAGCATCAGGCAGTCTCACAGTCGCTTGTTTCTCTTTCTAATTATTGAAAATTCCACACAATACACATATGCTTGTGTTACAGTGTGCTTGCAGATATCAGAGGACACCTCCTTTCTCCTTTCCTCCCTCCCTCCGTCCCTCCTTCCTTCCACCCTCCCTTCCTCCTTCCTTCTCTCTCTCCCTCCCTTCTTTCCCCCTTTCTTCCTCCCTTCCTCCTCCCTTCCTTCTTCTTTCCTTCCATCCCCCTCCCTCCTGACTCCCCCCGTTCCTTCCTTCCTTTCTCTCTTTTTTGAGACGGGCTCTCTGTGTAGGCCTGGCTACCCCCGAAACTTTCTCTGTGGATCAGGCTGGCCTTGGCCTTGAACTCACCAGAGGACAATTTTCAAGTTTTGGGAGTCAGGTCTCTTCTACCACATGGGTTTCTTAGATTGACGTCAGACTTGGCAACAAGTGCTTTTACCCACTGAGGCAGCTCACTGATCCCTCATTGATTTTTTTGAATTTTTATTTTATTTTGTTTTATTTTTTCTGAGGCAGGGTTTCTCTGTAGCTTTGGAGTCTCCTGGAACTCACTCTGTAGACCAGGCTGGCCTTGACCTCACAGAGATCCACCTGCCTCTGCCTCCCGAGTCCCGGGATTAAAGGCGTGCGCCACCACCAGGCTCTTCATTGTATTTTTAAAACAATTATTACTCTGTGTTTTACCTACATGTATGTCTGTGTACCATGTGCTTGCCTGGCGTCCATGGAAGTCAGATATTCTAATTGTATTCTCCAGCTCACCTCAGTCTGTCTGATTTCCTGCTATGTTGGCAGAGGCTGTTTGTTCCTTCCCAGCAGCTCATACCCGGAATAATCACACAGAAACTATATTATTTGCAATACTGCTTAGCCAATAGCTTAAGCATATTTTTAGCTAGTTCTTATATCCTAAACTAACCCATCTCCGCTAATCTGTGTATTGCCATGTGGCTGTGGCTTACTGGGTAAAGTTCTGTTGGGCATCTGTCCGGCGGGGTCAAAGGCTTCTCGCTCACTCCGCCTACTCTCTCCTCCTCTGTCTACTTGGAACTCCTGCCTTGTCCTATTCTGCTAAACTACTGCCTGAATCAGCTTTATTCATTAACCAATAAAAGCAAAACAGACAGAAGGACTTCCCACACCTCTGCTGGCTACTCACCTACTTTTTCTTTGCAGCCACTAAAATATTTGAATGTGTAAACCTTGAACCACAGATAGTTCTCAAAGAAATTAAGAAAAAAAAAAGGAAAACTTTCTGACTTTATTTTATAATGTAAGACTTTTTTAGTTTTGTGGTGTGTGTGTGTATATGTGTATTTACATGGGTACAGCAGCATACAGATAGAGGCCAGAATATGACTTTGGGAGTAAACTCTCTCCTATTGCCGTGTGAGTGCTGGGATCAGGTTGGCAGACTTGGCAGTGGGCACCTTCATGCATTAAGCATCTCTCCAGCCCTCATCCAAGCCTCGTGTGTGGGTGACCAGTTTTTATCTGACTTCTCCATTGTTATATCTGGCACTTCGAAATTATACATTTGAGTCCTCACTGTGTTCTGTCAGTGAGACATTCACAGAGTTCTGTTTACTCAACCTGAATCATGACCACAAGAACTAATGTAAATTGATGTAGACACTAAAAGCTATCAAAAGGTTTGAAGACCAGGAGGTAAAAGGAATATCGCTATGGGAGCTCTGAGGAGGGTGAGTTGCCTGAGGGAGACAGGGACTGGTAAGGTAGAAGCCACAGTGTTTGGTAACTGGTGGAGCAGAGATAAAGGAGGTAGCGATAGGTTTCTTGGTTTGTGTCTGATCCGATGGGGACGCCTGTTATGATGATGGGAATGTAGAAGTCCATTTCCAGAAACCGTGATTCAGTTTGGTGCATGTTAGGCTAAGGTATCAGTGGAGCAGCCAGATGAAGATGCCGTGGCGGGTGGTTAGAAATACGCCAGGACCTAGGCATGGTGGCTCACACCAATTATCTTAGAGTCTGAAGCAAAAGGATTACCTTGAGTTCCGGCCCCACCTGGGCTACATAGAGAGTTTCAGGTCAGCCTGGGCTGTAGTGAGTTCCTATAACAACAATAACAAATGTTGCCAGGTGTGTGTACGCATGCATGTGTGTGGGCATGAGTGTGCCACAATGGTGAAATGGAAGTCAGAGGAAATGTGCAAGAGTCCATTCTCCACACCAAGTGAGTCCTAAGGATTGAACTCGGGTTGTCAGCCTTGATAGCAAGCACCTTTATCGGCTAAACCAGCTCACTGGCCTATCTGGGGTTTTGAGACAGGCCCCCACTACATAGCCCAGGCTGTGCGACTCACTGTGTAGCTCAGGCCTTAGAGCTGAGGCAGTTCCTTCACATCAGTGTCAGTGCTGAGATCACGGACTCACCCTGCCACGCTTGGCCCTTGCCTCCTTGCACGTCTAATCACGACTGTGATTGTTTCAGGACCATCCAGATAAGCCAGGATAATGACCCAGTCAAGGTTCCTAAAGTAAGCACATCTGCAAAATCCCTCACCATGTAAGTGAGGTTCTTTGATATTTTGCCTTATTAATATAATTGTTATTATTTGAGGCAAAGTCTTACTATGTTGTCCAGTTTGGTCGCAAACTTCTGAACTCATTTTCCTGTCTGGAATTGAACTGGGGCTACACAGGAAGGCCACCAGCCCTGGCTCCCCTGTGTGAATGTTAAGATTGAAATGTGGATCTCTGAGAGAGAGAAGCTATGAAGGAATGGCTTCTGTGAAGGGTCCTGTAACAAAAAGAGTGAAGTTTTAGCCGCTAAGTGAAGAATTGTAAGAGTTAAGTGGAGCCAGGTCATGGTGGCGCACACCTTTAATCCCAGCACTCGGGAGGCAGAGACAGGTGGATCTCTGAGTTCAAAACCAGCCTGGTCTACAGAATGAGTTCCAGGACTGCCAAGGCTGTTACACAGAGAAATCCTGTCACAAAACAACAACAGGGCTGGAGAGATGGCTCAGAGGTTAAGAGCACTGGCTGCTCTTCCAGAGGTCCTAAGTTCAGTTCCCAGCAACCACATGGTGGCTCACAGCCATCTGTGATGGAAATCTGGTACCCTCTTCTGGTGTGCAGGCATATATGCAGGCAGAATGCTGTATACATAATAAATAAATAAATCTTAAAAAAAAAACACCACCACCACCAACAACCAAACAGTTAAATGGAGAACTATATACAAAGTACTGAATTTGGCAAGAGTCCCTCTGTGTACGCAATAGCATGGAGGTCAGAAGACAACTTTCAGGAGTCTTGGGGATCAGGACAGGTTGCCAGGCTTTGTGTCAAGTGCCTTCTCCTGCTGCCCAAGAAACTTCGCTCAGTGGAACTGGATGAGTGGGAGAACAGCTGTAGGAAATACTCTTTCCCAATCGTCCTCGTTACAAAAATAAGAAACAATAGAAACAAATTAACATAACTATTTCAGATACGCATGCCCAGGAAGTTAGAAGTTCCTTATACTCCCTGAAGTTTTGGGGTCTATCCCTCTGTGTTGTTCCGGATACACACCAATACGGAAACTTCTCAAAATTTTCTTTTATTCCTTCCTTCTGAGACAGATTGTTGCAATGTAGCCTTGTGAGCCTCCTGCTTCAACCTCCCAGGTGCTAAGATTACACGGGTGTGTCAACACACTCAGCTTCTGTTTTGCTTTAATGTACGTGTGTTTAATTAGTGGCGGGCAGGATGATGTCTGCTGTACATGTGGCTGTCAGACGGCAGCTTGTAGGAGTCGGTTCTCGCCTTCTAACATGTGGGTCTCAGGGATTGAACTCAGGTCCTCAAGCTTGACAGCACGAGTCGTTACCCACTGAGCCATCTCGCTGGTGCCATGTGTTTGCCCACACATTTTTATCTTGGCATAGTGTGTGTGTGTGTAGGATGCATGGGTGTGCCTTTGTGTGTGTAAGTACAGGCATGTGTGTGCCACAGTGTGTGTGTGGAGGTCAGAGGACAACCTCCACGGTCGATCCTCACCTCCCATCACCTTTGAGATTCCTGGCCTCTTGTCTTTATCCTGATGGATGTCCCAGGCTACCAGGCACGTAAGCTTCCAGGTGTACGGTAGCCAACCCTCATCTCCCTAAAGAAGCCCTGGGGATATCTCCATGCTACTGTGTCTAGCTTTTCTAGGTTCTGTGTATTCAAACTCTGGTCGCCATCCTGTGGGCAAGCATTTTACCCTCTTGAGCCACTTTACCCCAGCACGTGTGACATTTTAACAAACACACAAGGTCATACTATGTCTAGATTGTTCTAGGACTTTCTTCATTAATTATGTCTCTTGACAGTCTTTCCATATTATTCTATTTCGCTGTTTCTAATACCTATATCACATGTTTGTGGCATAGATTTTTTTTTTTGCGAGAGAAAAGATTTCTCTTTGTAGCCTTGGAATTCACTCTGTAGACCAGGCTGGCCTCAAACTCACAGAGATCTACCTGCCTCTGCTTCCCGAGTGCTGGGATTAAAGTCATATACCGCTACCGCCAGCATTGTGGCATGGCTTTTTTTTTTCTTTTAGGTTTTACAAGACAGGTTTTCTCTGTGGAACAGCCTTTGCTATCCTGGAACTAGCTATATAGATCACGCTGGCCTTGAACTCAGAGATCTGCCTGCCTCTTCCTCCCAAGTGCTAGAATTAAAGGTGTGTGCCACCTGGCAGTGGCATAGGTTTTTATACTGAGGGATACTTAAGTTTTTCAATTCGATCCAAAAATGCTTCCATATAGATCTATTCATGTATGTATATGGAAATTTTGTGTCAAAAAAGTTTTTGTTTTTTTTAAATATTTATTATTTATTATGTATACAATATTCTGTCTGTGTGTATGCTTGCAGGCCAGAAGAGGACACCAGACCTCATTACAGATGGTTGTGAGCCACCATGTGGTTGCTGGGAATTGAACTCAGGACCTTTGGAAGAGCAGGCAACGCTCTTAACCACTGAGCCATCTCTCCAGCCCACAAAAAAGTTTTAAAGGGCTAGAGAGATGACTCGGTAGTTAAGGATGCTGACTGTTCTTACAGTGGACCCAAGTTCAATTCCCAGCACACACATGGCAACTTATGTAACCATATGTAACTCCAGTTCCAGATGATCCAATGCCCCTCTTCTGGCCTCTGTAGGCATTAGGCATGCATGTGGTATACATACATATATGCAGGCAAATAGCCTATACACATAAAATAAACATTAACAATAGTAAAAAGAAGTAGCTAACTAAATTTAACGGCACACGTTTAGCTTTTGGCGTTTGTTGGATTGGGGCCAGGAAGGATTAGCTAACTGTATTTACTATGACTGGTTCTGAGGCGAGGTGTCATTGTGCACCTCAGGCTGACCTTGAACTCCCACGGAGCCTAGGACATGCTGGGGTTGCAGACGTGAGTCACCACAACTTGCTGTCATTCATCTCTTTCAGCATGTTCCTGGTGTATCTTGCACTATTCAAGACGTATTTGGAATAATGTCCATATGGACACACATTGGGAATGTTCATTTTCCATAGCAGGCAGAGACAGCCAGGAGCTGACTTGGTCACTGGTTCCTGGGGCTTGGGCATCCTACAGAGCCGAGGCAGAGGATCCCTGGGAATCCGTGCAGATGGGCTCAGAGTGGGCTCTCAGAGGCCCAGGGATCCATGCAAGCCTGTCTTTTCCGCCCCTAGGTTATGAAGGTGAGAATTTGGGAAAGATCCTCAAGGACATAGAGACGAGTAAGGTGGTATATCTCGACCGGTGGCTCCTGGAAGTAACACTCCAAGCAAATGAGAAGAGTGACCCCGTCCCCTCTCAGATCATCAATAACTACTTCTCCATTGGTGTGGTCAGTGCAGTAGGGTGGGGGAGAAGTGTGGGCAAAGCAGGCAGAAGCTGGAGGAGACCAGAAAGGAAGCGACTTGGGGGGGGGGGGGGGCTGGGAGTTAGGTACATAGGGATGTGTGTTACAGAAAGAACGTGGGATGTGGGATGTGCCCGCCGTACTCCAGAGGGGAGGAAAGGAGAGGGGAGGGGCAGGGAAAGGGAGAGCAAAGGGAAAGAGAACATAGCGGGAGGAGTCTCGTCCCTAAAACAGGCTTGTAACCCTCCAGGATGCTTCAATTGCTCACCAGTTCCATGTCATGCGAGAGAAATATCCCGAGAAGTTCAACAGCCGGTGAGGAAAGAAATAGGGGAGAAGGGTGGCTCAGCGGGTGTCTCCCCCTAAACCTGAAGACCGACCTGAGTCTCATCCTTGGAACCCACATGGTAGAAAGAGGGGATCTGACTCTTGCAGGTTATCACCTGGCCTCCATGTGCATAAATGAGCGCACACACAAAACGAATTAGATATTTTTTTTTTAAACATCTATGGGCCATTCCAGGAGATTTTTTTAAATTTTATTTATTTATTATGTATAATAACATTCTGCCTCAATGTATGCCCGCACACCAGAGGAGGGCGCCAGATCTCAGTACAGATGGTTGTAAGCCACCATGTGGTTGCTGGGAATTGAACTCAGGACCTCTGGAGGAGCAGCCACTGCTCTTAACCACTGAGCCATCTCTCCAGCCCACGAATTAGATATTTTAAAAAGAGACAGGGAATAGACGTTCAGTGTCGAGACTGGATTTGTGCCAGGCATGGTGAGCACACCTTTAATACCAGCACTTGGGAGGCAGAGATAGGAGGGTCTCTGAGTTCAAGGCCAGCCTGGTCTCAAATGAGTTCCTGGGTAGTCAGGCCTACACAGAGAAATCCTGTCTCGAAGAAAAAAAAAAAAAAAAGACTGGAGTTGTGAGCAATTTGACACCGAACGGTTAGGTGTAGGCAGAAGCACCTGCTAGCAGCCCCTCACCAAAGCTGCCACTGTCGCCCTGGAGTGGGAAGTTGGCCCCTTTGTTGTCGCTGTCAGCACTGTGTGTGTAACTTGTCTCTTCCCTTTTGGGACTTCTGTTCGGGTTGATGAAGAATGAAAAACAAGTTGTGGTACTTGGAATTTGCCACATCTGAAACTATCTTCTCAACATGCAAGAAACTGGAAGAGTCTTTAACAGTTGAGGTGCGTATGATAAAACCAAGTGAGCCATGTCTTTTTAACTTTTTTTTTTTTTTTTTTTTTTGAGATAGGGTCTCACACTGTATCCCAGACTGGCCTAGAACTTGCAGCAATTCTCCTGCATCAAATCCTTAAGTTCTGCGATTGCAAGATTTTCATTTTCTTGTATTCAGGTTTTGTCCTACACAGAAGCCCCTGGGAATGTCACACATGTGTGGACCTATTACTCCAATTTACTAAGTCCTTAAGATATACTAGTCTCGGGGCTGGTAAGATGATTCAGCAGGTAAAGGGTTTGCTGCCAAGCCGAATAACCAGAGTTCAATCCCCGTAACTCACATGGCATAAGGAGAGAACTAACTCCTATAAACGATCCTCTTTACTATATGAATGCACATATAATGCCCCCATCCCCTCACATACAGACAAATAATAAATACATTTTTTTTAATACAGAGTCTCTATTATGTAGATCTGACTGTCCTGGAGCTCTATGTTGACCAGGATGGCCTCAAACTCATATGTCTATCTGCCTCTGCCTCCCAAGTACTGGGATTAAAGGCATGGGCCCATGCTGGGCTACTAAATACATTTCTTAGGTGACACAAGTCTTTAATCCTGGTATTCGGTACTCAGGAGGCAGAGGCAGGTAGATCTCTGATTCTCAGGCCAGTCTGGCTTATAGAGTGAGTTCCAGAACAGCCAGTGCTATACAGAGAAAAAAAAAAAAAACTACTATCTCAAAAATCAATTATATATATATTAGGTCTTCTTCCTCCCTCCCCTCCCTCCCTCCCTCCCTCCCTCCCTCCCTCCCTTCCTCCCTCCCTTCCTCCCTTCCTTCCCTCCCCTCCCTCCCTCCCTCCCTTCCTTCCCTCTCCTCCCTCCCTCCCTCCCTTCCTTCCCTCTCCTCCCTCCCTCCCTTCCTCCCTCCCTTCCTTCCTTTCTTCCTCCTTCCCTCCCTACCTCCCTCCCTTCCTTCTCTTCCTTCCTTCCTCCCTTCCCTCCCTTCCTTCTCTCCCTCCCTCCCTCCCTCCCTCCCTTCCTTCCTTCCTCCCTTCCTTCTCTTCCTTCCTTCCTCCCTTCCCTCCCTTCCTTCTCTCCCTCCCTCCCTCCCTCCCTCCCTCCCTTCCTTTCTCTCAGTTCCTTCCTTCTTCCCTCTTTCCTTCCTCCCTCCTTCCCTCCCTCCTTTCCTCCCTCCCTCCCTCTCTCCTTCCTTCTCTTGCACACCTCTCAATCCCAGCAGGAGCAGCCACGTTCCATTACAGTGCTATCAGGTGAGAATCCACACCCCCTCCAGCTATGGTTCTGTCCCTCTCCCCTCAGATCTGTGGAAAGCCGCTGGATCTCAGCGACCTATCCCTAGAAGGCATTGCAGTACTGAATATCCCAAGCACACACGGTGGCTCCAACCTCTGGGGTGATATCAGGAGACCTCAGGGGGATACTTCTTCTATCAACCAGGCATTAGGCAGTACGGCCAAAATAATTACAGACCCCGATATCCTGAAAACCTCCGTGCCAGGTGAGACAAGTCTCCTTGGGGCTAACGTCGTCAGATCTGGGGAGGTGGTGTGACTTCTTTAGGAGAACCTGTTTCTTTCTGCTTTTAACCCCCAGACATGAGTGACAAGCGGCTAGAAGTAGTAGGAATAGAGGGTGCAATTGAGATGGGCCAGATCTATACCAAGCTCAAGAGTGCTGGACATCGGCTGGCCAAGTGCTCTGAGATTACATTCCGGTAAGGAGGACTTGGGCCAGGGCTCCTGAGGAAAGGGAGGTGGTGGCTCATGGGAAGGGTGGGAATCTCTTTCTTAGGTCTTTCTCCAGGACAGACTGTCTCAAAGCCAACCTGGGAGTGTTAATGTTTTGGTTGGTAAGAAAACCTCAACCAGTCTTTCTTGAACTCCCACAGGACCACAAAAACCCTCCCCATGCAAATTGATGGGGAACCGTGGATGCAGGCGCCCTGTACAGTGAGTATTTTATGCCTGCAGAAGCTGGGCCCTGAGGCTCCATGGAACCCAAGTCTCCATTCTACAGCTGCTGCTTCCTGGCGCCCTAGGTTCCCCTGTGCACCATTATTCCCAAACTCTGGATTCTCAGGACCCCAACAACTTACCCCAGAACCCTAATGTATGTCTCAGCCCTAGGGCACCAGGACAGGCTTTCAAATATGTTTCCTTCCCTTTCAGATCAAGATCACCTATAAGAACCAGATGCCTATGCTTATGGGCCCAGCCCCCAACTCCAACAATTTCTTTGGCTTTTGGAGCTGAGGATACCCTCTGCCTTGAGCCCGCCTCGTTGTTCCTGGAGATTTCCCTCTGTGCTCTGTACATTGCTGCCACGCCCTCCTGTCAGCCCTGAAGGATGTTTCTTCATTTCCACAGTATTTATTACCCTGTACCACCTCATTGTTCCCAGATGCTCACTCACACAGAACCAAAAACGCGTAACACTGAAAGTGCCTCATCTAATAAAGTATTTTTTCCACCACTGGGATATCTGTTAAATGAGTAATACATCTCTTTATATCTTCATCGCTTTAGAGACAGATTTAAGAGCAGACAAAACAAACAAAAACCCTAGTGCAAGGTTCTGAGAATTTATTTCAGGTATTGGTAGTCTCCAAGAGAAGACTGCAGGAGTGCAGCAGGTATCGCTGTCAACCCCAGCAAACTCACAACATGGTGAGGGTGCTCAGACCTGCTGCCCGCTGAGGAGCGGACTGTTTTCACCAAGGCGGGAGGTGCGGAAGACTGGGGGCAGGCGTAGCCAGTGGGTGCTACCATGTGGCATTTGGGAAACAGGACGAACTGAGCCCCGCTTCATAAGTCTGTGCCTAGTATGGAGAGAAGAAGGGAGAGTGGTCAGCAGTGGCAGCCGGCCTGTCCAAATCCTACATCCCAGGTTTACCTGGCCACGACCGCAGCTCTCTCCTCTTCCTTACCCTACCTAGCGTTCATCTTCGCTTGTCTCTCTAGCCACTGCCATCCACTCCCCCTTACCCCTATGTTTCTCCACCTTGAGGTCCTTGGCACCGCTAGCTAGCTGGGGAATCTGCCATCTGCCCCACCCCACTTCTGATACAGCGGCTTACTATGTAGCTCTGGCTGTCCTGGAGCTCACTCTACACCAGGATCTAGCCTCACAGAGATCCATCTCCCTCTGCCTCCCAAATGCTGAAACCAAGGCATGTGCCACCACATCCTGCTCACTGTACCTTTCTCACAGGCGAATAACTTGCTTCACCCTACTGCCCTGGTTTTTTGTTTTGTTTTGTTTTTTTACACTTTTAAATTTACTTATGGGGAGTGGGGCAGCATGTGCCATGGTTCACATGTGAAGGCCAGAGGGAAATTTTGGGGAATTTGTTCTCTCCTATCCTGTGGGCACTGGGGATTGATTTCAGGTGGTCAGCCTTTGGCGGAGAGGGCTTCCCCACTGAGCCCAATCACTGACCTCTGACCCACTCTTACTATGTACAACAGCTCCATGTCATCGGTTGTTTCTGCCCCAGGAGGCTTGCCCACGTAGCTTCTAATACCAATAATCCTCAGAAGCTTCAAACCCTCCCCACAAGAAGACAGCCCAGGCATGTCTGACATCCCCACGGGGGCTCGCCTGGACACCATGCTTCCTCGAAGGGAGTGATGGTCCCTTCACCCCTGAAGGAAGAGTGGTTGGTGGTAATAATGGATGGGGATCAGGATGGCAGGGCTCTTACCGGTATATCAGAGATGCAAGGACCACAGCCATCAACACCAGTAAGACACCTACAAGCAACGGAGCTTGCCCAAGGCCACCTTCTTGACCTGTAAGCAGAATCCCAGGTACTGTTTCAGCCTCAGTTCCCTCCCAGCTACCCTCTGTCCATTCCCTTCCTCCTAGTTCTTGTCAAGTACCTACCAGGAACAACAATTTGGGTGCTGGCCACTGCCAGGCTATTGGCATCAGTCAAAGACACGTTGAGGCAGTAAGTCCCTGAGCCTCCTTTCAGTACTTGGTGTAGGACCAGCTGGCAGTCTGGGCTTGGTGGCACAGGTTGGCACAGCCTCTGGGCAGGGAGCTGGCACCCTGGTGATGAGACGTCCACACAGGCTTCCTTGGGGAGCCTGCAAGAGTATGAGTTTGCATCAAGAGATCCGCGAAGGGGCAGGACTACAGAAAGAATGACAGTCACTCCAGAGAGTGACCAGCAGGACACTCACCCGCCTTGGCAGGACACAGTCAGCTCAAATGCATCACCTCTACTGGATGGCACAGCCTGCAGGATCTCAGCATTTTCAATACCCTCTGTGAGGTTGCAACGTTTTAAGTTAGTGTTCCTCTACCAAGAAAGCCCAAGGGATGCTCTTCCAATACTATCTCTGCCGTTAGGGTATTCTCAATTATTTTCTCCCAAGATATGCTATTACTGGCCAGCCCTGGCAGCTAGCTTATACCTCCCTTCCTTGGTTCCCAACAAAGGCAAGACTCACGGACAATGTCCAGGGTGAGAGAAAAAGAACCGTATCGATAGAGAACACAATCCAAGGGAACTTGTCTCTTCACAAGCATTAAGGTGTCTGTGCCATCCGGGAGAGGGGTGACGGGCCCTGGCAGGAAAAGATTTGAGGGGGCAAAGTCAAGAGATGTAATGGTCTTGGAGATAGACCAAGTAGGCATTGCCACAAGTACAGCCAAGGCTACAGGCTCCTAGAGCTTTGAATCAGTGAAGAGGTGGTAGGTCTCATTTTATATATAAAAAATCTATGGCCGGGCTGGGCAGTGGTGGCGCACGCCTTTAATCCCAGCACTCGGGAGGCAGAGGCAGGCGGATCTCTGTGAGTTCAAGACCAGCCTGGTCTACAGAGCTAGTTCCAGGACAGGCTCCAAAACCACAGAGAAACCCTGTCTCAAAAAACCAAAAAAAAAAAAAAAAAAAAAAAATCTGTGGCCGGGAGGTGGTGGTGCATGCCTTTAATCCCAGCACTTGGGAGGCAGAGGCAGGCAGATCTCTGTGAGTTTGAGACCAGCCTGGTCTACAAGAGCTAGTTCCAGGACAGGAACCAAAACCATAGAGAAACCCTGTCTCTAAAAAAAAAAAAAGAAAGAAAAGAAAGAAAGAAATCTGTGTTAGAATGGGGGAAAAAATGCTGCTTTTACCCCCATGCAGTCAAGGAAAGAGAAAACACACACACATACACAAATCCAGGGCTGAAAATTCTGACCTCCATGAGCACCAGTACACAAGTGGTACACATCAATGCAGGCAAAACATCACACACATTAATTTCTTTTATAAAGAAAGAAAGTCTCCAAATATTGGTCATGTCCCACACTGATCAGGTCCTGGACTAGAAGGCTGGCCTGTGTTGATCCATTCAGTGTCAGATCTCACTCCTTTGTTTTGCTTTGGGGTAGGAATCCCAGAGTGGGAAATGGAGAACCAGGCTGTCGGAACCTGGCGCATCTCTGCATTTACTCTTCAGCAGAACGCGAGTTTTGTAAATGACCACAGGCTGTTCAGCTCCCCTGGCTTCCTAGCTGTTATCCTTGGAGGAAGAACCAACTCATTCCTTTACTTGTGGCTAGGGGAAAACTCATTTCCTGAACTCCATGTCTCTTGCATGTGGTTGAGACACTCTGGCTTTCGAGCTAGTGAGAATTCCAAGGCAGCCGCAGTGCTACAGAAAGGACTGATTAGCATCTAGATCTTGGGGGCAAGACCAGAGCAGAGAATTGACAACCCACCTCCAAGAACCTCATTCACGTGTTCTTACCTGTAGAACTTTCTGTTGGCAGAAATGGGCTGGCATTTGGACCCTCAGGTTCAGGAGTGGGTAAGTCTTCAGTGGTAGTTTCTACGAGCACCGTGGTCGTTACTTGTGTAACTGTGGCTCCAGAGGGCCTTGTGGCTGTGGTACCGATACCCTCTGTAGTTGACATCTCTGCCAGTGTGGTATCTAGGACCGCTGAGGTCAGTGGCTGCTCAGAGGTAGTAGCTCTACCCTCTGTGGTTGGCATTTGTACAACTGTGGTTCCAGAGGGTTCTGGAGTGGGCATCTGGCCAGCTGTCGTACCAACTTTTGAAGTGGTCCCTTGCCTAGATGTGGTTCCGGGTACCTCTGCAGTTGGCATGTTGCCATCTGTGGTACCTGGGACTGGGGAGGAACCACAGGAAACCAGGGGAATGGCGGCCTGCAGTACAACCTGGGCAGTGACTGAGCCGGGCTCCAGGTAAGTATGAGTGACCTCGACTGCCCGAGAGATCAGGGTTCCAGTGTTGTCTCCAAAGTCCCACGTGTAGGAGAGGTCAGCCTCAACCAAATAGCCACTGGGATCGTGGAGCTGGACGGCAAAGACGAGAGGCTGATTTCTCAGGAAGCGCTTGTTTCCTCCGGCCAAGGCCTGCGGCTGGGACACACTCACGGAGAAGGGGACCTGGTCTGGGACGAGAGGCAGAAAAGTCAAGAACCAGGCCTGGGTCACATCTCCTTCACAGCCACGTTCTCCACACACAAGCTGCCTAGCCAGGCCTTTGTCGTCTCTAAACCCCACACTTCTCCGCCCAAGTCTTTCTACACCCCCCCTTTGTAGGTTTCTGACCACTTCCTCTTTCTAGACCAAACCACATCACACCCCCTGCCTGCCTGGCTGTGTTCCTTTCTGATATCTTACCAGTAATGGTGAAGGTGGAACTGGCGTGAGCAAGGGGCACGTAGCTCTGGGCGCCCCGTCGGTGGTACACAGTCACTTCCATGGTGTGTGTGCCCAGCCTCGCGTGGCCCGTTGCAATGCTCAGCCTGGACACTGGGCCCCCCAGAACTTGCCAGTATTGTCCTGAGAGTTTTCGAGACAAAAGCAGAGGAGAGGAGGCAACGGGTTAAAGAAAACAGGGAAGCAGTTTGAAAAAGGCTGGAGAATTAATCCCAGCACTTGGGAGGCAGAGGTAGGCGGATCTCTGTGAGTTCGAGACCAGCCTGGTCTACAAGAGCTAGTTCCAGGACAGGCTCCAAAGCCACAGAGAAACCCTATCTTGAAAAACCAAAAAAAAAAAAAAAAAAAAGAAAAAAGAAAAAGGCTGGAGAGACAGGGGGGTTGAGGATTTCCTCCTGGGTTCCCTGGGTCGGACTACATTGTGAGGGGCTACTGGGAGACCTTACCCCAGGTCTTCCAAACATAGACAAAGCTTCTTCTTGGATGCTGAGGACCAGACGGGCAGGGTCCGCCATCAGGGAAGATGCAGGCATCATCAGCTTCCTGTGGATACACCGGCTGTCCTCCCCACACGTGGGTCCCTGGAATGTGGATAGTCAACCTCAAGCCCTGTCATTCTTTCATGTGTGCTCACACCGCTAAAATACTTGCTCGTGGGTGGGGCGGGAGGAGTACTCCTTAGCCGGAACTACACTCTCCCGTACTAGAACCCATATGGGACGGCAGCTAGAGAGTGGGGGATGTACGGAAACCACAACTTGAGATACAGATGCATATAGAACATAAGTAAAAGATTGGCTATCCACAGAATAGAATGTTTACGATGGCCCTCGTGAGATTAAGGGCAGCAGCAGCTCACATTAAATATTTACCGTAGGTCCGGGCAACTCTACGGAGTACTTTATATAGACGAGACTGTTTTCATCTTTGTAATAATCTGTCAAGGTACCACACCCACTTCATAGGCAGGAGAACAAACACAAAGACACTTGCCCATCCACGGTCATATCTAGTTATGGATTTATATCTCAGCCCATGCAACTTGAGGAATCTGCTGTTCTCCAATTTGGAAACTACAATTTTATCTGCATTTTCTAATTTTAGCGCAATAAGTATATGTTACCTTTTATATATTTACAGGATGTATTGACTGTAATGAGTATAAACATAATTCTTTTAGAGTCTGTGAGGGATAAAGGCCAATGGAATAGCACTTGACAAGAGTGTATGAGGCCCTAGGTTTGAACCCAGCACTGTTAAAAAATAGAAGAGGAGCTGAAGCCTGGTCTACAAGAGCTAGTTCCAGGACAGGAACCAAAAGCTACGGAGAAACCCTGTCTCAAAAATAAAAAAAATAAAAAAGAAGAGGAGCTGGGTGGTGATGGCACACACCTTTAATCCCAGCACTTGGGAGGCAGAGGCAAGGAGATCTCTGAATCTGAGGCCACTGTGGTCTACAGAGGAAGTTCCAGGACAGCCAGGACTACACAGAGAAACCCTGCCTTGAAAAACCAAAAAGAAGAGGAGGAGGAGAAGGAGGGGGGTTTTCCCTGGGTTTGCTGGAGATACCTGGAAATCTGAGCCCCGGGAATAAGGTTCAGGAGGTACTGAGAGAGGAACTTACCATTGAGAACAGTGTTGTTGGCCCAGATAACCTGCCCATCTGGCAGCACCTTTTGACTTTCAGGGAACTGCAGGGCAATGGAAAAGGAGGTGTTTGCACCAACCAGCGTAGGCCCGTCATTTCTGATCTCCAGAGACACCTGGCCCCCTGGGAAGGAAAACTGAATTAGCTGTGTCTCTGGCTTCTCCATTCCAAGTCTCTGTCAACCTGCTTAAATTTAGCCCAGTCCTCACTCTCCTCCTGTCCCATTCCCACAAGGCCTTTCCATGGAAATCTAAATCCTACCTCTCCAGCAGTCGGGCCGCTGCACCTCCGTCCACTCGGGGTACAGCTGCCTGTTCCAGGCGTTAGTTCCAAGTTGCCGTGGGACACCAATCCAGTCCTGGTTCCTGGATCCTAAAAGTGAAGTGTCGTAAAGATCCTAGGATCCTTAGTCTCTTCTCAGAAGACAGCGCGTGCCCCGTGTGATCTCACTGCTACATTCGAAGTGCAATGGGTTAATTTTGGTGGGATGGAGGTCGACACTGAGAGGGAGCACAGGGCCTAACACCTGTAAGCACTTCACCATGGAGATGTGTTCTCAACCCTCTTCTTTTCCCTAAATGCTTTGATTAAAAATTTTTAGCTAGGCATGGTGGTGCACACCTTTAATCCCAGCACTTGGGAGACTGAGGCAGATGGATCCCTGTGAGTTCGGGGCTGGCCCAGTCTACAGAGCGAGTTTTCCAGGACAGCTAAGGACATAAAGAGACCCTGTCTTAAAAAAAAAAAAAAAAAACACCCAGCACTCGGGAGGCAGAGGCAGGCGGATCTCTGTGAGTTCGAGACCAGCCTGGTCTACAAGAGCTAGTTCCAGGACAGGCTCCAAAACCACAGAGAAACCCTGTCTCGAAAAACCAAAAAAAAAAAAAAAAAAACACAGAAACAAAAATTTTTTTGTGTGTTTGGTTTTTTTTTGAGATAGGGTTTCTCTGTGTAGACTTGAACTCATAGAGATAGATCCTCCTGTCTCTGCTTCCTGAGTGCTGGGATCAAAGGTTTGCATCATCATATCTAAAAGGTTTTTTTCTATTAAAAAAAAAAAAAAACCCGGTTGGAGAGATGGCTCAGAGGTTAAGAGCATTGCCTGCTCTTCCAAAGGTCCTGAGTTCAATTCCCAGCAACCACATGGTGGCTCACAACCATCTGTAAGGAGGTCTGGTACCCTCTTCTGGCCTGCAGGCATACACACACAGAATATTGTATACATAATAAATAAATAAATATTTTTAAAAAACCCAAGTTTTATTTATTTATTCATTTCTTTATTTCTATGTGTGTGCTCACGTATATACAATCACACACACACACTAAGCCTTGGGATATGTGTGGAGGTTACATAAATTTAATTAAAATTTCAAAAGCTTACAGTACTATAGATTGAGCCCAGGGTTATAAGCACACTAGGGAAGCACTTAGTTTTTGTTGTTTCTTTTTAAAAATAAGGTATCATGCCGGGCGGTGGTGGCGCACGCCTTTAATCCCAGCACTTGGGAGGCAGAGGCAGGCGGATCTCTGTGAGTTCAAGACCAGCCTGGTCTACAAGAGCTAGTTCCAGGACAGGCTCCAAAACCACAGAGAAACCCTGTCTCGAAAAAAGAAAAAAAAAAAAATAAGATATCGTGTAACCCAGGTTGACCTCAAACTCACTGTGAAGCCAGGATGGCACTTCCAAGTGCTAGGATCACAAGCCTGTACCACCATGCCCGGATTCTGTGGTGCTGGGACGGAACCTAGGGCCTACGACATGTTATAAGAGCACTCTAGGGGCTGGAGAGATGGCTCAGTGGTTAAGAGCATTGCCTGCTCTTCCAAGGGTCCTGAGTTCAATTCCCAGCAACCACATGGTGGCTCACAACCATCTGTAATGGGGTCTGGTGCTCTCTTCTGGCCTGCAGGCATACACACAGACAGATTATTGTATACATAATAAATAAATATTTAGAAAAAAAAAAAAAAGAGCATTGCCTGCTCTTCCAAAGGTCCTGAGTTCAATTCCCAGCAACCACAAGGTGGCTCCATCTGTAATGAGGTCTTCTGGCATGCAGGCATACAAGCAGACAGAATAAATAAATAAATAAATAATTTTTTTTTTTTGAAAAAAAGAGCACTCTACTGACTAAACTGTAGACCCTAGGATAGTAGTTTTCAGTTCATAACCATGTTTTTCTAGACTGTAGAAGTCTAGGCTGGCCCACAGCTCATGGAATTCTGTCTCAGTCTCCCAAGTGCTGGGAATACAGGTAAACCACCATGAACCTCTTTATTTATTTAAATGTATTTGTGTGTGTTCGTGAGTGCTACAGTATCTGTAGCAGGTAAGACACCATGTGTAGACGGAGACTGCTCATTCGTTTCCCAGCTGCCCAGACCCGAATAGTAACACAGAAACTATATTAATTACAACACTGTTTGGCCAATAGTTTAAGCATATTTTTAACTAACACTTACATCTTAAATTAACCCATTTCTATTCATCTGTGTATTGCCACTAGGCTGTGGCCTACTGGTGCTGGCATGTAACTCCTATGGCAGCTACATGGTGTCTCCCCAACTCTGCCTATTTTCTCTCTGTATCTCTGTTTGGATTTCCTGCCTGACTTTTCCCTACTAAGCCATTGGCCAAAACAGCTTCTTCAATAACCGATGATAACAAAACATATTGATAGTATACAGAGGGGAATCCCACATCAACCAAGAAATGAACACGCACACAAATTGTCACCATATCACCGCTTAACATGTGTCATAAAGGACCATAATATGGTGCAACCAAATGAGAGATGGCCAGCCTAATCCCACTCTAGCGGAGTGGGGAGACTTCAGTGAGGAGAGCTAAGGCGAGCTTGAGAAAACAGATGGAGGCAGGCAGTCACGTGGCAAGTTAGGGTTGCTAGCCGGTGACTGATACACACCGAGAAAAGGCAGAGAAGATGAGTTAGGGCAGCGGCTTTCGACCTTCCTAATGCTGAGATGCTTTAACACAGTTCCTCGGGTCGTGCTGACCCCCGGTTAAAAGATTATTTTCGTCACTACTTCATAACTATAATTTTGCTACTGCCATGAGTCATAATGTAAATATCTGTCTTCCGATGGTCTTAGGCGACCTCTGTGAAAGGGTCATTTGACCCCCCCTCAAAGGGGTTGAGATCCACAGACTGAGAACTGTTGAGTTAGGGGCTTCAGTTCCAGGCGGAGGAGTATGACCATTCTCTGCAGGTAGTTAGTTGGTCTTTAGTTAGTGGTGATGGCTTTCTTTTTTGTCTTTTGTTTTTCGAGACAACCTGGAATTTGCCATTCTCCTGCCTCTGCCTCTTGAGTGCAACCACAAATACCACACCTGGTGCTTTTCTGTTCAGAATTTTTTGTTTCTTCTTTCTTTCTTTCTTTCTTTCTTTCTTTCTTTCTTTCTTTCTTTCTTTCTTTCTGTCTGTCTGTCTGTCTGTCTGTCTGTCTGTCTTTTTTAGACAGGATTTCTCTGTGCAGCCCTGGCTGTCCTGGAACTTGCTTTGTAGACCTGGCTGGCCTCGAACTCACTGAAATCGGCCCACCTCTGCCTTGTGCCACCACACCCAGCTTCAGATTTTTTTAAAAGAATATTTATTTTTGCCAGGCAGAGGTGGCATGTGTCTTTAATCCGAACACTCAGGAGGTAGAAGGAGGCAAATCTCTGTGAGTTCAAAGCCAGCGTGATCAACATGGCTAGTTTCAGGAGAGTCAAGGCTACACAGAGAAACCCTGTCTCAAAAAACCAAATTATAGCCGGGCAGTGGTGGCGCACGCCTTTAATCCCAGCACTCAGGAGGCAGAGGCAGGCGGATCTATGTGAGTTCGAGACCAGCCTGGTCTACAAGAGCTAGTTCCAGGACAGGCTCCAAAACCACAGAGAAATCCTGTCTCGAAAAACCAAAAAAAAAAAAAAAAAAAAAAAAAAAAAAAAAAAAAAAAAAAAACCAAATTATATATATAATGTGTGTGTGTGTGTGTAATTGTTTTCTTGTGTGATTGATTTGCCTGCATGTATGTCTGTCCACCAAATGCATGCCTGGTGACCCTTGAAGTCAGAGAGGGCATCTGATTCCCTGGGTCTAGAGTTACAAACAGTTATGAGCTGCCATGTGGATGCTGGGGATTGAACCCAAGTTAGAACATCCACTGAGCTAACTGTCTAACCCTTCAGAAAATGTTTTAACATGGTGGTATTAGTGTTTTAGAAAGGCCACTGTGGCATCAGGATGTGGTGGTTCACAAACGTAATTTCAGTCAGGACTCAGGAGTCTTTGGCCAAAGGCTCTCCATGAGGTTGAGATCAGCTAATATATAGTAAGTTCCAAACTAGCCTGGTCTACACAACCTTGTCTCAAAAGAAAAAAGAAGGAAGAAAAGAAGAAGAGGAAGAGGAATGAGTAGACCCAGGCACAGGTTGGAGGTGAGGACAAAGCAGACATAATTATTATAATTGAATTGGGTATAGTGTCTCACGTTTGTAATCTCAACACTCAGAAGACAGAGGCAGGAAGATCACTGCAAAGTAGGAGGCTAGCCTGGTCTACATAGCAAGTACCAGGCCAGTCAGGGTTACACTGGGAGACCAGAGCTAACACATAAATATCTGACAAGAGGAGAAAGAAATATAATGGGCTTCCACATCCCTTCATCCAAACTCAATGAATAGCGGCATTTTGATAAATTTGCTTTATCCTCATTAGTTGTTCTTGTCTAAAATATGTGTTCAGAAGAAAATCTCAGGCAAATGAGATGGCTTATTTGGCAATGATACTTTCTGCCTAGCCTGACAACCTGAGTTTGATCTCCAGACTCACGTGGTAGAAAAAAATAATAATTAAAGTCAGTGTTCAAAATGTAAGCACAGTATCGTAAGAGGCTCAGATGTGTGGGTATGAACAGAACATTTCAAAAAATACATTAAGAAACTTAGAAAAAGAAAAAAAAAACTGGTAGCACATGCCTCTCTGTGATTCCATCCCCCAGAAAGTAGAAGCAAAAAGATCTACTACATACTAAGTGTAAGGCCGGTCTGGGATACAAGAGACTCCCCATCTCAGAAAAGGAATGAAAGATGAGAAGAAGAACAAACAAATTAATAAAAAGCCCGGAAATTGCAGGACAAATGAAGAAGCCAGAGCAAGGAAATTTCTAGAAGTTGGTGAGGCCAAGGATCCAGAGAGAGAAAGGCACTGTGATATGATGGGGATCCTCTCACAGAGCAGAAACTGTCCTTATCCCGATTCTAACGCCCATGGCGAAGCCAGAGATTCTGCTGGGGGTTGGTCTGTGGTCATCTCAGAGAGTGTTCGACCACTGAAGCAAGAGCAATCATAAGATGCGCCGTTCTTTTCTGACTGCCCACCCTCCCTCCTCAGCAGCACGCGACATTCCAGACCCTCTCACCACCCTTCACTCCCTCCCCTTGCTCCTATCACGAGGCCTCAATCCCCCAGAGTCCTTTCATGTGATGCTCAGCTGAGACCCTTCTGCTCATCCCTCCCAGAACATAAGGCCTGGCCTGTATTCAGCCATACCCAGCCCAAGCGCAGAAGGTGGTATCAGCTTGGTCTTATTGAATACCATATTCTCTTTCTGTCCACTTTTAATCTCCTATCACAAGCCCTTAAGATTTACCCACAGGATCTCCCACTCAGTTTTACTCCTTGGAGGCTCTGTTTCAGCTGACTGTCCCCGAGGCCTCAGAATTACTGCTGTGCCTTCTGTCCCTCGCGTCAGATAGGAATACTTTCATGCCCAGTCCTAAACTTCACAAATAAAACTGATTACGTTCAGAATCCTAGTACTTAGGAGGTAGAAGCCTGAGGTTCAGGAGTTCAAGGCCATCCTTGAACAAATGAAAGCAAACGAAACTATGTCCTCACTAAATCGAATAGGACAAGCCTGAAATATTTTGATGTCTCGTGAGAAGGGGAAACCCGGAGCAGGTGTCTAACTGCTAATGGCACTTGCTCTTGCTCACACTTGCACACTCACCTTCTATGGCCCCCACAGCCAGCACAGCACTCAGCACCAACAGAAGGAGGCAGCACCTTGGCACATCCATCCTGTTCTTCCCTTCAGCAGCCAAAGGTGCCAGGGTGGTCGGAAGGAGCCCTTTATAGGAAGGGATGCTCATTTGCATAGCCCTTCCTACTGATTTCAGCCCCCGGAGGTCCAGGGCAGGTTTTCTGCTTTACTGGGGTCACACTATCACTCTGGAAACAGTTGACCGGTGGGCAGCCACAATCCACAGACACCAGTCACAATTCAGCAAGAGTGAGTGAAGCCATGAATTGAGTCAAATCCCTTAAGACAGAAACTGCTTTATCCAAAATCAGTCCAAAGGGACTGGGAGTGTAGATTTCCAGCAATGATTCAACAAAACCAATCAACGAACCACGAATCACTGAAACAGCAAGCCGGGATTAAGCTAGAACGACTTTGTTACCTAGCCTAAAAATCCTTTACAATAAGAGCCCTGATTTTCTGAACCGCATGATGCAGGAGGCCAAGCCATAGGGATCTCTGAAAGTTCGAAGTCAACCTGAATTTTTTTTTTTTAAACACATTCCAGCTGGTCAGGGTTGCATTAAGAGGTACTGTCTCAAAAACAAGGGATGGGAGAGCAGGAGAGACTGCTCAGCAGTTAAAAGCATAAGCTGCTCTTGCAGAAGATCAGAGTTTGCCCCAGCTCCCAAGCCTGACACCTCATAACAGCCTATATCTTCAGCTCCGGACGATCTGCTGCTTCTGTGAAAGCCTACACACAGACACGCACACATACATATAATTGAAAAAAATATAATATAAACATACTAACATATAATATATAAATTATCTATATACATATTTTTAAAAGATTCCCAAGTTTCTGCTTTTCAAAGGAAGTTCTCTTGACCAGGTGGAATGTGAAAATTGTGAAATCCGAAAACCAGAGACCACACCAGTTCCGGCCGGCGGAGCCCGAACCAGGAACTGGAGAAAGTTGCGCGGCCCGCCCTCAGCTCGCCCGCCCACGGCGGGGAATCCGCGGCGGGAGCGCGGGGTCCCGCCCACCCTCATGACGTCGGCCAATCCGAAGGCTGGAAGGCGGAGCCAGGGAAACGCGGGAAGGAGGGGCGGGGCCTCGGTTAGCCGTCTGGAGCGGTGGGGGAGGCGGCAACATTGTTTCAAGTTGGACAAATTGTCAAGGGCTGAGCTTTCCTTGCGTTCCATCCCGAGCCGGGGTTGCAGTGCTCACCTTGGCCCCCCAGGTCCTCCGCCCCGAGTGTCGGGCCCGCTTTCTTCAGGGTTCCCGGGCCCCGCTCCCGGGGGCCTGAGCCGCCTCGCTAGCGCTCCATGGAGAACTTCCAAAAGGTAGAGAAGATCGGAGAGGGCACGTACGGAGTGGTGTACAAAGCCAAGAACAAGTTGACGGGAGAAGTGGTGGCGCTTAAGAAAATCCGGCTCGACACGTGAGTGGCCTCCGGAGCCGGAACTCCTTTCCCGCGACCTCTCGACTGTCGTCCTCCCCCCCCCCAACCCCCTACCCCAACAGGCGGATAGCCGTCGGGACCGGAAGGTAGCGGGGAGGCACTCAAGTGAGGGGTGGGTCGGCGGACGGTAGGCGCTCTCTCGGAGGAGACTGTGGGGAGCTGGAATCCAGAGAAAACTTTCTTCTCGGGTGCGCTTCACCCGCTGTGTTCCCAAATCTGCAAGCCGAGAGACTTGGGAAGAGAAAGTGGGGGGCTGGGGGCCGAGGCAACGTCCAGGAGTGTTCATAGAGTTGGGGTAGGTGGGAACGAGAGAATAGTTCCTTTCTGAATGGAGAGCTCGCCTCACTCCTCCAGCCCCATACGTAGAACCCTGCCCCTCTTTCAAAAGAATGGCAGTTGAGACTCACTGGCCTCTGGGGAGGCTGGGAGCTACTCTCACCCCCTCCTCCATAACCTTTCCTCTGCTTCACATTCACCTGGAAGCTCTCCTTACCTTCCACTGGAAAAAGAGGAAACAATGACCTTAAATATGTCTAAAAGCCACACCCTGACTATCCAGGAATTAACTCCTGATAGTACCTTTCCTTTCTGGCTTCCTAAGGGCTTTGGGGGGTGGTGTCTCCCCGAGAGAGCAATGTTTGTAACCATATTCTCATCTGTTTTCCCAACCTCTCCAAGTGAGACTGAAGGTGTACCCAGTACTGCCATCCGAGAGATCTCTCTGCTTAAGGAACTTAACCACCCTAATATTGTCAAGTAAGTGTAGTCTGAGAGATGATCACCAAGATGGGTTCTGTTTGTTTACTCTCTCAACTCCTGGACCTTCTCTTACAGGCTGCTGGATGTCATCCACACAGAGAACAAACTTTACCTGGTTTTTGAATTTCTGCACCAGGACCTCAAGAAGTTTATGGATGCCTCTGCTCTCACTGGCATTCCTCTCCCCCTCATCAAGGTAAGACTCTCCCACTCAAGCTCACTTATTCTAGGGGAAGCTAAAGGCAGGTGATTCCGACTGGTGATGATTTGTGTTGCTTTTCCTGTTCATTTTAGTCATTAACCGTAGAACGGACAGAAGAATCAAAATTGAAGTCCTTGGAGCCAACCTAGGTAGCTCAGGCAGATCCGATAACACTCAGATAATGGGATTGAGGGCAATTGGTGGGTTCCTCCAAAAATATTTCCCAGCAGGACGGAGATGGCACACATCTTTAATCCCAGCACTCAGGAGGCAGAGGCAGACGAATCTCTGTGAGTTCCAGGACAGCCGGGGATACACAGTAAAAGCCTGTCTCAAAAAAAAAAAAAAAAATCCACCTGTGATGTGGGAGAAATAACCAGAGCTGATTGGCTGCTGGAACTAATGGATGTATCAGCAGGTACATATTCAGCATTCAACACATAGTTATTTAACACCTTCAATGTGCTAAGAACAGAGTTGAAAGGGATGCAAAAATTGAGTAATCTGGTTTTTATCTTTGACAGACTGAAAATCTAATGAAAGAAATAGTTATTAAGTATGGTTATGTTGTAGTTATGTGTGTTGGCTCCTGCTTATAATTCTGACACTCAGGAGGCTGGGGCAGGAGGATGTCTGTAAGTACAAGGACAGCTTAGGCTACACAGTTCCAGGCCAGGAAGACACTTAAAACACAAACAGAGCCGACAAGATAACTCAGCAGGTAAAGGCGCCTGCCTCCAAGTCTGATGACCTGAACTCAGGTCCCACACAGTACAAGGAAACCAACTCTTGCAAGTTCTTCTTTGACTTCCTCGTATGCGCGATGACGTGTTCCCCCCATAAATAAATCAGTAAAAATGTAATCTAGAGAATTAAATAAACTCCCCCAAATATGTAGTGGCGTTATCATCGAAGTTAAGGCTTTGTCGCATCTTGAGGGCAAAGAGCAAGTTGTATCTGTTCACTGTGGTGACTGAACAAACCTCCCTCTCTCCTTTGTCAGAGCTACCTGTTCCAGCTGCTCCAGGGCCTAGCATTCTGCCATTCTCACCGGGTCCTGCACCGAGACCTCAAGCCCCAGAACCTGCTCATCAATGCAGAGGGGTCCATCAAGTTGGCCGACTTTGGACTAGCAAGAGCCTTTGGAGTCCCTGTTCGTACTTACACTCATGAGGTGAGTCCTTCCACGGTTTTCTTCTTTAAGGATCTTGGGAGATGCTTCTAACAGCATTCACAGATTATCAAAATCCCAGGACAGGAGTTCCTGGGTAATGGAATCTCTGACAACATAAAGAGCTTCACTTATGTATTTAAAGTGTATGAGTTTTGCTTGCATGTGTGTCTGTACTGCATGTCTGCCCGGTGCTCACAGAGACCAGAAGAAAGTGTCTGGTCCCCTGGAACTGTAGTTATAGAGTGTTGTGAGCTGCCATATGGGTGCTGGAATTGAACCCGGGTCCTCTGCACAAAGAAGTACTCTTAACTGCTGAACCAGCTTTCTAGCCCTTAACCAAAGGGTCTTAGGATATGCGCTAAATTCATACTACGAGGTTACCTGGACTTAGATACTAAGCCAGGAAAGCAGGTTGGCATACCATTTAAATGTCTCAGAGAGATCCACCTGCCTTTGCCTCCTGAGTACTGGGATTAAAGGCATGTGCCACCACCGCCTGGTTATATACACATTACTAAAGTTAAAAAAAAAAATTCCTTTTAAAAAAGAGCGGCTGGAAGGTAGCAGGGTTTTGTGGAGCGAGGTCTGTGACCGTATTGTTCCCTTGCTCCCCAGGTGGTGACCCTGTGGTACCGAGCACCTGAAATCCTTCTAGGCTGCAAGTACTACTCCACAGCCGTGGACATCTGGAGCCTGGGCTGCATCTTCGCTGAGATGGTATGGAGGCTCGCCAGGTTCTATCCAGCCCACCCTTGCCCACATCCAGGAGCAAAACTCTTTTCTTGGCCTAACTATGGCTCTTTATCACAGTGTTCTCTCAAGTGCCAGCACCAGAGAGGGAGCTGCCCTGATACCAACCACAGTTTTAGAATATCCCTAAATAGATGTAGCTATCTAGTATATCTCTCATCCCCAAAAGGAGCGCAGTCCATTCTGTACCCGGCAGCTGTTTCATTTCATTTTTTTTTTTTTTTGTTTCTGCTGTTTTGTTTTGAGATAGTCTCACTGAGTAGCCACGACGGGCTTTACATTTTGATCTACTTCAGCTCCGCTTCCCACCATTACCGGCTAGCCCCTGGGACTGAGCTGACAGGCATGAGCCACCATGCTGGCCCCACTCGTTCAGCTGTTTCAGCTTTAATCCTCAAATATTTGGATGAATGGATTCCATTTTGTGCAACAGGTGGCCCACAGGCCACATGCTTCCAATGATAGCTACGAATGTGGCCTCAACACGCAATTTATTTAAAGCAGAATGTGGTTTTGTTTCGGTGGTGATGGGGTATTTTTGTTGTTTGTTTTGTGTTTTGATTTGTTGCTTTTACTTATTTATTTATTTATTCACATCCCAACCAAAGTTTTTCCTTCCTCCCCTCCTCCCAATTCCACCCCTTGTTTGTTTATTTATTTATTTATTTATTTTTTAAAAACTTGGTTTTATAGTATTTAAGCTTGAGCTTTATGGATGACATCATCATGTCGTAATGTCAAAAGTTTGGACAGGTCTGGTTTTTGTCTCCTTCATTTAATTTATACACCTGTCCTTGAAAACGAGGAACGTAGTACAGCTGAATGCATCTATCATTTTTGTGGACTTGGTCGTGCCCTGCCCCCTCGACCTCTGGCTTTCCAGATTGAAGGCCCTTGAACCTAGCTTCCCGTGGGAGCTCCCATCCCATTTATTGCAACAGTGGATCAGCAGATTAATATTTTTTTTGGTCTTTTATCTGGGTTGAAACTGGGGCCTTGGAGACCATTAACCTAGATATAGATAATACATATAGAATGTGAATTTATCCACCAGTACCTTACAATTGCCCATATTCCTCTCTCAATTCATCAAAAAATATTCGTTAAGCACCTAGTGTGTACCCAGCACCATGCTAAGTGCTGTGGGGAGCACAGAAGAAACGGAAGACACAGTCTCTGCCCGCTGTGCTCCTATCTAGAAGTGGCTGCATCACAAGGAGGGGGGATGACCGCAGTGTCTACCCCATACCCCGTGAGTGGCTTGGGATCCCTTTGCTACATGTCAGTGGCACCCCAGACATTCACCCCCTCCCAGCCCCACCCAGCCTTGGGGATCTACAAAGCCATGGTTGGGGGAAGGAAGGAGGGCGAGGAGACCCATGAAGGGACTTCATTGTCTCAAGCTCTGTATGACCAACCCCATGCAAAGCCCCGGGGAGGGGAGTCATGGGGCCCTGATGACCTTCCAGTGCCTTTGGGAACCTCTGTACAAGGGGCAGTGTTGAATGACGTCAAGTGGGTCTTGGCCTTTCCTCTTTCCCTATTTTCAGGTGACCCGACGGGCCCTGTTTCCTGGAGATTCTGAGATTGATCAACTCTTCCGGATCTTTCGGACTCTGGGGACCCCAGATGAAGTGGTTTGGCCAGGAGTTACTTCTATGCCTGATTACAAGCCAAGTTTCCCCAAGTGGGCTCGGCAAGATTTTAGCAAAGTTGTGCCTCCCCTAGATGAAGATGGACGGAGTTTGTTATCGGTAAGAGCCTGGAGTAGTTGCCTATATAACCCCCTCTCCCATTCCCTGGAGAAGAGAAGCTGAGCTCCTGAACTCCGTTAGAATTCCCCTAGTCCTGATTCCTCTCCTCCTCAGTCCTGGCTCAGACGTGGGAGGAGGGAAATGAGAGCTGGGTAAAGGATGCCGGTTTCCAGGCTTCTGAGTCCACCTGAAGTCAGACTATCTTTCTCCCTCCAGCAAATGCTGCACTATGACCCCAACAAGAGGATTTCAGCCAAAGCAGCCCTGGCTCACCCTTTCTTCCAAGATGTGACTAAGCCAGTACCCCACCTGCGACTGTGATGTCCTTCCCAAAGCCCTCTTCACCCTTGGTCTGATTTGACTCTGGGCCTTTTGGACACAGGTCAGCCTTCTTCTCTTCTCTGGCTGTCTTAGCACTCACACTTTCTCTTGACCAGCCAGTTCTGGGGATTCAGAAGTGCAGGGAAAGATGATGAGGTGGAAGGAAAAAATTTTGGTATTAGATGCACTTAACCCAGCTTCCACTACCTTCTCCTTCTTCATTGCCGAGGAGAATTGGTATTCAAAACAAAACAAAACTGACCATTCCCTGCCCTCCCCCAGTGTCAAGTTTTGTCATCCCAATCTTAGACTATCTCATAATTATTATGTCCCATATTTATGAAAACAGCCCATACCTCCTGTTTTGTAAAGGCCAACTGATAAGCAGAAATCTAAGTTGGGACATTTCAAAACCAAGCAAAAGAGTTGTGATGAATTAGATTTAAAAAATAGATCCAAACAGTTTATACCTTAGTTTTAGTGTTTGGCCTCACCTGACAATCAAAGAGGCCCAACTGAAGAAGCAGAAATGGTTCCCTTGAGTGCTTCACCTACCTTCTGCAGGCAAGAAGAGTCAGGAGGGGAAGGGGATCGGTGTGTTCACCATGGTTCACAGGGCAAGGTGAAAGACGCTGGGATCTTTCCTGTTAGCAATTTCCTTGTTTTTTGGTGCTGATGACTGAGCCCAGGAACTTTTTCCTCACTAAGCAAATGCACCACCAATGCCGGATTTCTAGCCCTCTTTTTGGAATTTGAGTTCTTCAGTTGTCAGAGGTCCCTATTGCCATCGTCTTCCGAGAGTCACCCCTCACTCCATAGTGGAAGAGAGGCTTTAGATGTCATTTTGAATTGCTAGTACTTCTTAAAGGCTGTGACCTGGTCAGGTCATTGGGGGAAATTTTCTATAAAAGAGTTAACAATTATATTTATATTTCAAGTTATAGTAGTTTGGATATTTTAGTGTTTTTTTTTTTTTTTTTTTGTCAGTGTGGATGGATTTGTTACCATGTGCACTTTGGAATTTTGTAATTCAAATGTTCAAAGAAAATATTTCTTTTATGATCTCCCTCCACCTACCCCTTGTCCTCCAGTGTTCTGTTAATATTATTTGTAATTTAGTTTGTAATTCATTAAAAGAGAATATTCTCAGTTGTATAGTGAATCTCTTTCATATTTTGTCATTTGTTTATTTCCTGGAAGAATGGTGTGGGGGACAGCCTGGATGTGAGTGGTGATTTCAGAGCCCTCTTCCTGACGGCTGTGTACGTAGAACATCCTCCCATGCCTTTGCAGTGGGATGGTTGTAAGGGTGAGCAAACTGGGTGTTGTCCCCACTTGACGGGTAAGGACACTGAAGCTTCCTTCCTACTTTTTCCTACCAACCAGCTAGCCTGTGATTTTCCCTGCTCACGCATGCACGTGAATAGTTGCTAACTCTCGGCAGCACCCTGACTGAGTGGCCTTCAGGAGGACTCACCTCAACACCCCGTTTCTCTGTAAGCTTTTACTATTTGTGTAGGATTTATTGGTTTTGAAATTACGTGGGCATGTGTAGGTATGTAGACGGGAGTGTTAAGTGCTTGCAGAGGCCAGGAGAGGACACTGGATCTCCTAGAGCTAGTGACAGGCAGTTGTGAGCCTTGTGGAGTGAGTACTGGGAGCAGCCCTTGGTTTTCTGCAAGAGTGGCATTTGCTCTGAACTACGGAGCCATCTCTGTAGCCTAGCCTGTCTGAGGTCCGAGTTTCAATCCTCCTTACCACAAAATATCCTCAGCCAAGTTGTCCAGCTGTTATATTCACGTTTACATACAATTTAGAAAATATCAATTCTGGGCTGGAGAGATGGCTCAGTGGTTAAGAGCATTGCCTGCTCTTCCAAAGGTCCTGAGTTCAATTCCCAGCAACCACATGGTGGCTCACAACCATCTGTAATGAGGTCTGGTGCCCTCTTCTGGCTGCTGACATACACACAGACAGAATATTGAACACATAATAAATAAATATTAAAAAAAAAAAATGTTTTTAGCCGGGCGGTGGTGGCGCACGCCTTTAATCCCAGCACTTGGGAGGCAGAGGCAGGCGGATCTCTGTGAGTTCGAGACTAGCCTGGTCTACAAGAGCTAGTTCCAGGACAGGCTCCAAAACCACAGAGAAACCCTGTCTCGAAAAACCAAAAAAAAAAAAAAAAAAAAAAATGTTTTTAAAAAGAAAATATCAATTCTATGAAAATTTAAGTTTAAAGTGTCTTCAGACTACCACTTTTTTTTTATCGTAGTTTTACACACCATAAAAAAAAAATAGGCAGTCCACCCAAAAACTCCTGTTCTTTAATAGCTTCACTAAAACGAATTGAGGACAGAAGTTTCCCTGGTTTCAGGCCTTGGGGAGGTAGGCTGGCTTTACTTTCTCAACTGACACAGAAGGCGGGACACTGGGATAAGCCCCGCCCAAGTCCAGGCCGAGGGAAGGAGAGGTTAAAACCGGTCTCTTGTTATTTAGACACAGTCTCACTATGTAGTTTTGAACTCACTGTGTAGACCAGGCTAGTCTGGAACTCATGAAAACTGCTAGAGTTAAAGGCATGGGCCACTAAGGCCAGTTTTTTGGGTTTTTTTTCGTTTTTGGTTTTTTTCGTTTTTTGTTTTTTCTCTCTCTCTCTTTCTCTTAAACTGAGACCTTGTCTCAAGAAGCCCAGGCTAGCCTTAGACTCCCTAGGTGAAGTAGGATGACCTAGAACTCCTCATCCTGCCTCCACCTCGCAAAACTGGGATTCGACTGCGTGCGAAACCACGCCCGGCCGAAAGCTTCCTAGGGCTTCTTTCGCGCTCGCTTTGCCTGTCACTCAAATTCGGAAGTTCCCAGGCACTGGTTAAGATTTCCTTCTGACCCGCCTCCTTCACTCACCTGATTAGATGTTTACGAGTCAAAAGGCGGGGGAGGGGTGTCACGGGTGTCGAGGTCTTATTGGCTGGCACAGATGCCTGTCAATGCTGCACTGCCCTCTTTCTCAGGATCCCTCTCTTTAATGGTTCCTCATCCCGTCCATCTTCAGGGCTTCTCGCCTAGCTATTGGCCTGCGGCCCCGCCAGTCAAGTCTCTCGCTGTACTGGTTGGTGACAGCCCCCAAAGCCCGCCTTTCTCCAGAAGATTGGCGGATGGGCGCGCATATAGTCCACCTTCCCCAGGAGGCGGGCGGTGTTGTGATTGGCTGGAACCCTCGCCCGGCGAGGAGGAGGAGGAGGAGGAGGAGGAGAAGGGGACAGGAGGTTTGGTTGAGCAGCCGCTGTTTGTCTGTTCCACACAGGCTCGGGCCCGACCGGGGAGACGGAGCTCCAGGTACCGAGCTGATGGAGCCCACAAGGGCAGAGGCGGAGGTCCGGAGAGAGCGCAGCCTGGCCGGCGGCAGAGGCGGCTCGGGCCTGGGCCAGGGCTAGCCAGGCCCCTGGAGAGGGCAGCAGGGGCCGCCCCGGCAGGCCTGGGGGGGGCGCTGAGGAGGTGATCGGCAGGGCTGGAGCCGAGCCTCCGCTCGGGGAGGCGGCTGGCTTCTGGCTGCGGCCGCTCGCGGGGACGGGCGTAGAGACCGGAGCCGGGGAGGAGCAGGGCCGGCCTTGGTACTCTGAGCTCCGCGGTGTGGAGGAAGGAACTGGGTCGGGGACCCGGCAGCCAGGGAGGGGAAGCCCATTTGGCAGGAGGTGTGGAGGGGTCAGTGCTACGCCCAGCCCCGAGGGTAGCTGAGGCTGGGTCCCCAGAGGCGGCCGGGGTCGGGGCTTCTTAGCTGAGCGAGAGGCGATCTTTTCAGGAAAAGTGGCTGTTGAAAAAGGAACTGAGCGGCTCCGGTGTTGCCGAGAGGGATCCGGTCGCAGTGAAGGAAGATTGTCAGTAAATGAAGAATGCATTACTGAGCTAGAATGGCAAAGTAAGGAAGTAGAAGCAGGGCCTGGTATCAGTTATGGGAACTTCTGGAATGATGGTGAGGAGAGGCCCTGAATCTTGTTCTTTTAGCGTTTAGAGTGATGATTTGAAGTTTGGGGGTACTTCAGGAATAGGGATGAAGACAGGTAAAATCCTGTTCTCCTTGGCTCCTAGTAGCTCCAGGTTCACCTCCCCCCCAACTTTGGTTTGCCCTGGCCTCATAGGCTGGTCTTTACTGCATCTGCTGTCTTTTTGGTTTGTTAGGTTGGTTTTTCCTATCGCATGTACTGTGAAAGAGCTAAGAATCTGGGGGTGCTTTGCCCAGTCTTTCCCACTTCAGAATGTGGTCTGTGATGACTGCTCTCAACTTTGACCTAGAATCGGGGACTCTCATCTGCGTGGAAAGGGGTTTAGGGATCCCCAGGCACTAGAAAAATGGACCATGTTTGTTGAAACTTCTTTGAAGTTTCTGTGAAATGCTTGGGCATTTTCTAGACAGTTAATGGAGGTCTCCAGGCCTGGAACTGTGAGGTGATATCCGTAAGGGGATTTGGGGGAAGAGTTGAGAAGCTCCCTCCCAGAAAGTTGGCACCAGAGCTTTTCCTTTGTCCACCTCTTCAGGAGGAACTGTTGTGTGATTAATTAGTGAGGTCAAACCCTGAGGTAGTTAGGAAAGGATTATAGAGAATGAAGATGACTTTAAAATTTATTACGTGTGTGTGTGTGTGTGTGTGTGTAGAGAGAGAGAGGAGGGAGGGGTCTACCAACCTGTCAGTTTTCCATATATCATCGGACCCTGTTGGTTTCTCCTTAGGGTCCTACTTCCTCTTTCCTTCCTATACTAATGCTATTTATCACTCACATCTTTGTGTGTGTGTGCGCGCGTGCACACACGCGCGCACATATATACACATACACCTGCATATATATGTATGTGTGTGTGTGTATCGAGAGAGAAATTTAATTTTATGTGTATGTATTTGTACCGGAGTGTGTATGAGCACCACATGCGTGCAGGAGTTCTCAGAGGTCAGAAAAGGTATTGGATCCCCTGGAACTGAGTTATGGACAACTGTGAGCTGCCATGTGAGTGCTGGGAACTGAGTTTGCAGGTTCTCTGCAAGAGCAGCCAGTGCCCTTAACCACTGAGCCATCTCTCTAGGTTGTATCACTACATTTCTTAACTACCAAAGTAATATATACATATTTCAAAATGTTTAAGCTGTACAGAAATATGCAAAATCTGAATCTTTGCGCACGTAGCTTATTTCATTGAGGGCAGTGAGAGATATTAAATAAGACTGATCTTCCTATTGAGCGATGTACTTCATGTTCTCCCTAAATTCTCTTCTCTCATTCTTTGCACAGTATTTTCCTCTTGGATGATAACTCTATTTATTGTGTTTCTTCTGCAGCTCATCTTGTCTTCTATCAAATTCAGAACAAGCGTAGAGTTGTCCTCTGAGGTATCATTTGCCTTCTTCAGTGCCTGCACAGTTGTGCACTGGGTGGCCTGAAAACTGCCCAGATACATGAGCAACACTTTTTTATGGCCAGGAAAGCAACATTTGTGGGAAGAGCTTTGTTGGGGACGGTTACTAGCATCTCTGCTCTTGTGAGAGCTGAACCCCTCACGTGGTCACAGCACTGGGCTTCCTCTCCCTGGTCTCAGAGGGATGGTGATGGTTTTGGTCAAGGGTCCAAACAGTGTGTTTAGAGACGAGGGCTTTTTCTTGTTGTCCCTGAAATCATGTCCTGTATCTTCTCTTACTTTGCTTTAGCACAGAGATTACTCCTTTGTGGTTTCCTTGTCTGTGTGTGTTGATAGAAATTTGCTTGCTTCCAAATCCTAAGGCATTTCGGGTGGGAAGGGGTCTGGTGTAGATGCCTCGTATGCGTGAAGCCAAATGTAACTGCAGCGTGGAGCAGTGAACAGTAAGGGAGTGCCGTGGTCATCTGGGAGGGAGGGCGCTCTGAAGCCGCACATGATACCCTACCTCACGGGAATATCTCAGGAAAGATTCAGCCATTCACTGAACAGTAACTGAAGTGAAAAAGAGTCTCCCAGACGGGAAAGGTTGATTTCTGGGCTAGAATGTAGTTTTTGTTTAAGGGTTGTGGGTACATGGCTGTATGGTGGTATGACTTTTGTTCCTAAATTTGTTTCTGAGGGCCACGGATAAACACAGGTATACTGACTCAAAACTTAAAAAAAAAAAACAAAAACAAAAAAAAAACAAAAACGGAGAGAGCTTTATTTTTAGGCACTAGGAGTTGCTTCAGTGTTATAGAGACACACTGGGCACGATTAGGCCTGGGAGACAGGAAAAGCAGTTAGCCCATAAGAATCACAGCAGTACCCCTTGCAGGTGGGTTCCTCTCCTAAGAAGAGCACTGTTTCTGAAGCCTGCCCGCAGTCCCTAAGCTGAGCTGCGGTCTCCTCGGGCGGCACTGAGGGCTGGGAAGGGTCACTTTGCCCTTGATTTCAGGAGTACTTATGAACAACTACTACTGCTCTGAAGATTTATGGTGACATAATTTTTTTTAAATCCGACTTTTTGAGAAGTCAGTGGTTTAGCAGAGAAAATGGATGTAACTCGATGTGATGGAAATGTAGTATTGCTGGCTGGGAGGTAGCCCCACAAGAAAAGGCATTTGTCCCAGGACTCACGCTATGGAAGGAGAACACGCAACTCCCAGAAGGTCCTCTGACCTCCACAGATGTCCTGTGACATTCAAGCACACACACACACAACAAATGCTTAAAAGATTTTTAATGAAAGACAATTTTTATCTTCCTTTTAAAAATATGTGTAAATATATTATTAGATACATATTTATAATGTGTACATGCTATATTACCATATGTACACATGTGTTTATGTGTTTGTACAGTAAAGAGTTAGTATAGTAAAATACAGCATGTTAACCATTCTGTACCACTGAGCTATATTTCCAGCTCTTGGCTTTACTTACTTAAAAATTTTTAAACTTTTTGTTTTGAGATAAGTTGCCCACACTGGTTTTGAATTTACTGCCTAGGGAAGCCTAACTTTTTTAGAAATTCACATATTTTTATTTTATGTGTATGGGTGTTTTACCTACGGGTATGTGTGTTTACTACAAGCCTACCTGGTGCCTCTGAAGGACAAAACAGCTTATATCCCTTATAATTGGAGTTATAGTTGTAATAACCCAAGTTCTGTAAGAGGCAGTGGTGCTACTAATGCTTAGCCTTCTCTCCAGCCCCTCAGTCTTGGTCTAAATTAGCTTTTCTTCTCTTTTTTTTTTTTTTTTTTTTTTTTTTTCGAGACAGGGTTTCTCTGTGGCTTTGGAGCCTGTCCTGGAACTAGCTCTTGTAGACCAGGCTGGTCTCGAACTCACAGAGATCCGCCTGCCTCTGCCTCCCGAGTGCTGGGATTAAAGGCGTGTGCCACCACCGCCCGGCTCTTCTTTCTTTTTTGGTTTTTTAAGACAGGGTTTTTCTGTGTAACAGAGAAACAGTCTTGTTACTCTCCCCTAGAACTCACTTTGTGGACCATGCTGGCCTCAAACTCACAGAGATTCACTGCCTCTGCCTTCTGAATGCTGGGATTAAAGGTGTGCACCACCACTGCCCAGCTCATAGCTTTTCCTTGGGACTCTAGAGCAATGATGAATTTTGCTGTAGTCAGAAGATAATTACACAGTGTCACCGGTGACATTTATACTCAACCCTGTAAGTTAGGTGTTTGCTAGGCAGACAAATTAAGGAATGGCATTCCAGTCTTTCCCAGGTCAATAATAGGGAGTTAGTACTACCATGCTGATAAGCGATAAGCATGTTTTTTACCTTTTGGAGAAGTACAAGGGGGAGGCTGGAGGAGGTAGAACTCTTGAGCAGTGACTCACTGGATAATGTTGACCCAACAGAATTAAAGAGCTCAGCTAAGTAGTGCAAATCTCAGCTCAAGATTTTGGTGATTTGGGTCTGAACCAAGTTGGAAGAGAAATGAGGGTATCTGTTGGCTTCTGTTCCATCTTCCTTTAGAAAAGCTCACACTGACCCCAGAGATCACCAGCTCTCCAGGTGATCCAGGCAGGGCTTGGTCAAGACCCAATAACACAGGAGTAGTTCTCGCCCTATAGGAACAGTGTGAGACCAGATCCTAGGGAAAGCCTGCTTTCCTAACTTGTTTTGAGTTCCAAAGCCAGTACTTCCTGAAGCTGAATTGAGGCAGAAGCTCTATCCAGTGTACACTAATATTTGTATTTTGGTACCCTCTCCAAAGTTACGCATTTCCTGATTCCTTGAGAAGTACAGTGGAGGCATTGGGGAGATAGCTCAGTGGGAAGCATGCTTTTGAAGACTTGATTTTGGTCCCTAACACCCATGTAAAAACAAAAACAAAACTGGTATACAGTTGTAATCCCAGCACTAGAGAGGTATAGAGATAGGCAGGTTCCTGAGGCTCACTGTCTGTCCATCCAGCCTAGCCTAATTGGTAAGCCAGTGAGAAACCCTGTTTCAAAAAGCCAAATGGACAGTGCTGGAGAGACATCTCAGATTGTCCTCTGTCACCATATGCATGCATGCGTACAGGTACAGTAGAGGCTGGTGTGGAGGTGACTTTAATCCCAGCACTTGGGAGGCATAGGCAAACAAGTCAAGTTTGAAGCCAGCTGGTTCTACAAAGTGATTTCCAGGTCAGCCAAAGAGAAACCCTGTCTTCAACAACAACAACAGAAAGTTCAGTAGAACTGGGTAGGTGATTTGCATCTATAATCCCAGCATCTGGGCAGCTGGGACAGGATGATCACAAGAATAAGACTGTCTTATCTCCAAAAATGTTTAAAACAAAATACAGTGGAGGAGGCTGAGTGTGGCGGCACATCTCTGTATCCCGACACATGGAAGGCAGAGACCCAGGGGTGTTTTGCTGGTGTTCTTCCAGACAGGGTTTCTCTGTAGCCCTGGCTGTCCTACTCTGTCGACCGGACTGACTTCAAACTCAGAGATGAGTTCTGCCTGCCTCTGCCTCCTGAGTGCTGGAGTTAAAGGCAGGTGCCACCGCTACTGGGCTATGAATTGAAGACCATCCTAGGATACACAGCCACGGGCAAACATTATCTCAGAAAAAAAGAAAAACTAAGAAAGAAAAAAAAGGAAGGAAAAAGTGCAGTGGTATAAAGGAAACAAGAATACTGTATAGCTGCTATACTTATTTAGAGTTTAGAGATGGTCTCTCTCTGTTTTGTTTTTTTTTTTACATATTTATTATATATACAATATTCTGTCTGTGTGTCTGCCTGCAGGCCAGAAGAGGGCATCAGATCTCATTTCAGATGGTTGTGAGCCACCATGTGGTTGCTGGGAATTGAACTCAGGACCTCTGGAAGAGCAGGCAATGCTCTTAACTGCTGAGCCATCTCTCCAGCCCTGGTTTTATTTTTCAAGACAGGATCTCTGTCTTTGGAGCCTGTCCTAGAACTAACTCTTGTAGACTGTAGACCAGATTGGCCTCAAACTCACAGAGATCTGCCTGCTGTCATTAAAGGCATGTGCCACCACTACCTGTCTTGAGATGGTTTCTCTTTATAACAGCTCTGGCTGCCCTGGAACTCAGTTTGTAGATCAGGCTGGTCACAGACTCACAGAGTTCTGTCTGCTTCTGCTTCCTGAATGCTATGATTAAAGATGTGAGCCACTGCTCCCCAGCCTGGCTGGCTATACTTAATACCTGATAAATTGACTAATTTTATGAGCCTCAATCTCCTTACTTGTAAAGTGGAGATGGGCTATCTGATGTATGGATTGGCTCTGACCTGCGTGACTGACCTTACAGGGTTAGTATTTTGGACTGAGCAGAGTATGGCGGCCATGTACTGGGAACTCTTGTTTCCTGGTGGATGATAGACCTCTAGAAGTTTTACACAGACTTAGTGTGATTACACTGAGTTGAAGCAAGTCAGAGGGGGCCTGAGGAGTGCAGTCTTGCTCTAAGGACAGCAAGGCTAAGAAACCTTTCCTGTTGTGCACACTTTGCAGTGGCTGACCTGTGGAGCGAGCTCAGTCCTCCCAAGTTTAGGGACATTTCATAGGCCGTTCCTGTGGAGCTGCTCCTTCTTTTTGATCTTTCCATGTAACTGACTGGGCTGGGCTAGGACTCAGTAGACCAGGTTGACAGTCAATTTTTATTTTTTATTTTTTCAGATAAGGTCTCACTATGTAACCTTGGCTAGCCTAGAACTTATAGAGATCCTCCTGACTCTGCCTCACCGGTGCTGGAATTAAAGGTGGGTGCCACCAACACCGTACCTGACTTTAAATTTCTGAGGGTGGTCCTCTTGCCTCTGCCTCCGGAGTGTTGGGATTATAGCTAGGCACCACTACCCTCACCTTTTTTGTTTTGTTTTGTTTTAGACATACTTCACTCCACTGTGGCCCAAAATGGCCTTGAACTCTTCATAGCACCACGAGTGCTGGGATTAACTGCTTGACCCAGGAGGCCCTGCTCAGCTGCACTGAAAGTGAAAGGGAGGACTGGCCTCAGGCTTGAAGGTGATAAAGATAACACCTGCTGCTGTGCTTTGGTTTACTTTTTGCCTTGAGACCTTGAGAGCTTGTTTGGAGGTCCTAGCAGGCGGCGCCTCACACCTTGACTGAACAGTCCTCTCCAGGACTTTTTTTTTTTTTTTTTTTTAATATTTATTTATTATGTATACAATATTCTGTCTGTGTATATGACTGCAGGCCAGAAGAGGGCACTAGACCTCATGACAGATGGTTGTGAGCCACCATGAGGTTGCTGGGAATTGAACTCAGGACCTTTGGAAGAGCAGGCAATGCCCCCAGGACTTGTTCTTTAAGAGGGACTCCTCACTTTTAACTGTGAAGAAGGATGGACGTTGGTGGATGACTTGTTACAGCCAAAGCACTCACTTTTTTTCTTTGCCTTTAAGTGGATCATTTTCCCATTGTCAACTCTAGAAAAAACAAAAAACTGGGAATGGTGGTGCAGCGTGAGGCAGGGCAATTTGGGCTACATAATAAGATGCCCACTCAAAATAGGGAAGACAGCTCAGCAGTTCCTAGCAGAGGACCCAGGTTCAGTTCCAAGCTCACAGCTCTATAATTCCAGTTCTGAGGCACTAGGAATACGTACGGTATACATACATGGAGGCAAAACACTGAAACACACACACACAAAAAAAAGCCAGGTGTGGAGGTGCATGTGGTGCACACCTTTAACTCCATCACTGGAGTGCAGGGGAGGGGCTCACACCTGTGGTGCACACCTTTAACTCCATCACTGGAGTGCAGGGGAGGGGCTCACACCTGTGGTGCACACCTTTAACTCCATCGCTGGAGTGCAGGGGAGGGGCTCACACCTGTGGTGCACACCTTTAACTCCATCGCTGGAGTGCAGGGGAGGGGCTCACACATGTGGGATGGGACACAGAGATACTGGGATCTGAGTTTGAGGCTAGCATGGTGTACAAGCGAGTTTCAGCCCATCTGAGGCTATAATGAGACCTTTTTAAAAAAACAAAAATTAGCAGAATAAGCAATCAGTTGAATTGATGATGGGGCCTGGTGCCCCATCTAGAGTCCTTGCACTTGAGAAAACAGAGGATTATGAGTTCCAGCCTGGGCTACATTAGGGCCTTACTTTAAAAAACAAACAACTAAAGAAAGAAAAGGAAATCAATTGAATTTTTAAAAATATATTTTTTTAGTTTATGTGTGTGTGTGTGTGTGTTTAGTTTAGTGCAGGTTCCCATGGAGGATAGGGGCATTGGATCACCTGAAATTGGAGTTACAGGTAGTTATGAACCACCCAACATGGGTGCTAAGAACTGAACTTGAATCCTCTTGAAGATCAGCTGAGCCACTTCTCCAGCCCCAAATGTTTGGTTTTAGCTTTCGGTTTTTATTGTTGTTATTTGTTGTTTTGTTTCTGGCTTTTCGAGACAGGGTTTCTCTGTGTAGCTTTGGAACCTGTCCTGGCACTTGCCCTGTAGACCAGGCTGGCCTCTAACTCACAGAGATCCACCTGCTTCTGCCTTCTAAGTGCTGGGATTAAAGGCATGTACCACTCTGCCCAGCTGTTTGTTTTTTTAATTTAAAAAATTTTAACCTTTATTTTTGACTATATTTCTTGGGTATTCTGTCTGCATGTCTTTGTACCCCGTGTGTACAGTGCCCTCAGAGGCAGGAGGGTGTTGGTTTCCCTAGGATTGGAGTTACAGAGCCACAGCGTAGATGCTGGGAATCAAACCTGGGTCCTCTGGAAGAACAACCAGTGTTAGCTGCTTAGCCATCTCCCCATTACACAGGGTCTCATTGTGTAGTCTAGGCGAGCTTCAGTCTCATTCTCTTGCCTCAGACTCCCAAATCCTAGGATTATAGGCATGTGTGACCATGCTGAACTTGAATCCTACGTATCCATTTCAGTTCTATACCTCTGATATTTGAGTCTAGTTATTGCATTTTAAAATGGTGATTTTATAATCATGATGAGATTAATGATGGTTTATAGTTTGGGTTGCCCATCAGTTACAGTGAAGAGCAAAAACGAACAGATGGCTGAGGTCACCTATTGAAGTGAGGGGTAGTCTTTTCTAACTCCATAGTTATTCATTTCCAACAACCCAAGGTTGCTTAGGAGCAAGAAAGTTTGCTGACCTGTTTCTAAGTGAGCTATTGCTTGACTTCAGTCTCTGGGATAATAAGGCTCTGCAACCCAGCATTCTTAGGGCTCTCCCTGCTCTCCTCCATGCTCCAGCTGTCTCCCGGGGCCAGAGTGATGCATCTGACTGTGGCTTAGTGTGCATCTCACCTGTCTTAGTGCTCGTGTTTTCATATTTAAAAAGGTAACATTGAGGCTTAATGTTCTTCCCTTTGGATCATATACTTTTAAATAGATAAGTATGAGGAAATAACTGGGAACTTTTCCCTGGTGTGTGTGTGTGTTGAGGGATATGTCACCTAGACATTGCTGTGGATATATCTCTATTGGTGTACAGCCCCCAGTTTGAGAAAGACTGCACAGATGTTTAAGAAGCAAACTAATTCTGATTTGCAGTAATCATTTTCAGATTTCTTGGGACAGTTAATTGTGTGTGCTGTGTGTTTATGTGTGTACATGTGTATAGGTGTGCACACACACACACATGTGAAAGCCAGACTAATTTGGAACTTGCTGTGTAGACTAGGCTGGCCTCAGACTCAGCCACCTGCCTCTGCTCCCAAATGTGCAACACTGCATCCATCCAAAGTGTGAGTCTCTAAAGAGTGGGGGTAAGGAGGGTAACAAGAGGCTTAGCAGGTAAAGACACTGTTCAAAGCCAGGCAGCCTGAGTTCAGTCCCTGAACCCATGTGGTAGAAGGAGAGAAATAATCATGTAAATTGTCTCCTGACCGCCACACAGCACATACACAAAATAACTGATTTGGAAGCTTTCTTTGGCGTTTCGAGACAGGGTTTCTGTGTGTAACAGCTCTGGCTGTATTGGAACTCTTATTTGTAGACCAGGCTGGCCTCAAACTCACAGATCCGCCTGCCTCTGTCTCCCGGGCACTGGGATTAAAGGTGTGTGTCACTATGCCTGTCGATTTAAAAATGTTAATAATACTGTGTATCAGGATTAGTACTTGTCATTCCCGTAGATTACTCTTTCAACCCTCTGCATTATTTCATTTTTGCCTTTTCCCCTTGATTTGTATGTATCTCTTTCATATCTTGGATGCTTTGCAAGAATATAATAATAATTAATATATGTGTAAATATTAAATCTATATGTATATAATCAAGTTACTAAAAAAAAAAAAATCAAGGTATGGTGGTCCACACCTGAAGTCCCATAGATGGAGGTTAGCCTAGGCTACATAATAAGCACCACACTAACTATGTAGTGAGATCCCATCTAAGAAAACTAAACTGGGGATATACCACAATAGTGAAATACTTGTCCAGCTTGTGAAAATCCCCAGAACCGGATGGGGGTGGCGCACGCCTTTAATCCCAGCACTTGGGAGGCAGAGGCAAGCGTACCTCTGTGAGTTCAAAGCTAGCCTGGTCTACAGAGCTAGTTCCAGGACAGCTTCGGGCTGTTGCACAGAGAAACTCTGTCTTGGGACGGGGTGGGGGGGGGACCCATGGCATATTGGGTGACTAGTGTACCTGTGGTTGGACAGGCCAAAAACCCATGGCATACTGGGTGTCTGGTGTACCTGTGATTGGGCAAGTGAAAACCCATGGCATACTGGGTATCTAGTGTACTTGTGGTTGGACAGGTGAAAAACCTGTGGCATATTGTGTGTCTGGTGTGCCTGTGGTTGAACAGGCGAAAACCCGTGGTATACTGCATGTCTGGTGTACCTGCGGTCGAACAGGCGAAAACCCGTGGCATACTGCGTGTCTGGTGTACCTGTGGTTGGACAGGCCAACTAAAGTTTGATGGATTTACTGTGACTCAGAAAAATATCTGAAGACATGGTTAGGGAATTAAAAACTCTTCCGTGGCCATTCTGGCTCCCTTGCCAGTCACACTCAGGTAGAGCAGTCTTGATTGCAGATGCAGTTCTTTGTATGATGATGATAGTGGGGTGTGGGGCTGGCCTGCTGCTGATGCTCCTGCCTCAGCGCCCTGAATGCCTGGATTCCAGATCTCCGTCTCCCACACCTACCACTGAATGTCAGCTGTGGAGGACCTTATCAGAAGTGCAACCAGAGCTAAGCTATAGGAACAAGGAAATGAAGTGACTTCACACACCTGTGATCACAACACTCAGAGACAGAGGTAGGGAGATCACAGTAATGTCAGGGCCAGCCTGGTTTACATAGTGAGTTCCAGGCCAGCCAAGGCTGTGCAGTGGAGCCTATATCAGAAAACCAAAGTAAGCTGGCATGGGGAGCATGTGGGCCTGCAAATCTCGCACTTAAAGGGGGTAAAGGCAGAAGGATTAGAAAGTTGCCCTGAGCTGTCTAGATACTGTCAGAGAAACCCTGTTGAGTGTGGTAGCTCCTGCCTCTATCCCCAGTGCTTGGGAGACAGAGACAGGAAAATTGTCACCAGTTCAAACCCACCTGGGCTATAGGCCAAAGTTTTTAGACCATTTCATAAAACAAAACAAAAAAGCTGGGCAGTACTGGTGCACACTTTTAATCCCAGCACTCAGGAGGCAGAGGCAGGTGGATCTCTGTGAGTTCGAGGCCAGCCTGGTCTACAAGAGTGAATTCTAGGACAGGTGGGCTACACAGAGAAACCCTGTCTCGACAAAAACAAAAACAAACAAACAATGCTAAGGGGAAAAGAAGTGACTGCAGTTTAAATGATCCTGTGTCTAATTTTACTTTTTTCCTTACAGGACTGTTGAAGCCTGAAGTCCCTCCCCTTCCCCTCCCCCCTTTGCCGCTCTGTGGCATCCCCCTCCCTCTACCCTTTCCTGCTTGGACAACCTGGATATGACTAGCAGAAGTACAGCCAGGCCCAATGGGCAGCCCCAGGCCAGCAAAATATGCCAGTTCAAACTGGTCCTGCTGGGAGAGTCTGCAGTGGGGAAATCTAGCTTGGTGTTACGCTTTGTCAAAGGGCAGTTCCATGAGTACCAGGAAAGTACCATTGGAGGTGAGTGTCTAACGAAGGTTCAGTACTTAGTGGGGCTTGAAAGGACCGTTAGGACTTGATTGTGGGGAATTGGCTCTCAGTACCATTTGGGAATCTCAGAAATGAAAACCCTGTAGAAAGATTAGGTATTCAAGATGATCCTTAGCAGTCTAGAGTTTGAGGCCAGCCTGGCTTACATGAAGCCCTGTGACAATTGAAAAAAAAAAATTAGGCCAAGCATGGTGGCAGATGCCTTTAATCCCAGCACTCAGGAGGCAGAAGTAAGCAGATCTGTGTGTGTTTCAGGCCAATTTGGACTACATAGTGAGTTCCACGATAGTCGGAGCTTATGTAAAGAGACCCTGTCTCAAAATAAATAAATAAATTGCAAATAAAAGCTGGGGCTGGTAGCAAATGCCTCTAATCATAGTTCTCAAGAGACCCAAGCCAGGAAGGTTGCTGCCAGACGACAAAGCCAGTGATATTACTTGCCTTCTTATCCTTTCTCTCGCTCTCTTTTATTTATTTAGTTGGTTGATTGGTTGGTTTTTCTAGATTTCTAGACAAGGTTTCCCTGTGTAGTCCTGTCCTATAACTCTCTTTATAGACCAGGCTGGCCTCGAACTCACAGAGATTCTCCTCCCTCTGCCTCCCAAATGCTGGGATTAAAGGTGTGCACGGCACCACCACTGCCCAGCTCTTCCGTATCATCTTAATGTCAGTGAAGTTCCATTGAGTGACGTCACGAGATAGAAATAGAGTAGGCTGACATGGGAACACTTTGGAAGCTAAGGTGGGGGACTGCTTCAAGTTCCAAATTAGCCTTAGACTACCTAACAAGACCCTATGTCAAAAAAACACCAGGGACTTGAGAGGTGACTGAGAAGTTAAAAGCACACACTTTTCTTGGCCTGGGGGGGGGAGGGGTGAAGCACGTGATGGGCAGAGACACACTGGGAACAGACCAGGTTTTGTTCTGAACAAGCCTTTTCAGGAGGCTCACAACCACCGGTCACTCTAGTTCTCTGACACTAGCACTGCCCACACAATACATGTCATTTATAAAAATAGGTATTTTAAAAACATATACATAATTTGAAATAAAACCCTTATTTTGTTTGTTTTGTTTTTTGAGGCAGGATTTCTCTGTGTAACCTTGGAGCCTGTCCTGGAACTAGCTCTTGTAACCCAGGCTGGTCTCGAACTCACAGAGATCCACCTGCCTCTGCCTCCCAAGTGCTGGGATTAAAGACCACTTGCCTGCTTAAAATAAAACCTTTAAAAGCAAAAGACTTAGGCCTGTAATCTTAGCTCCCTGGTAGGCTAAACAGGGAGAATCCAAGTTCAACACTTGAAATAGAGTGAGTTCCAGATCAATCTGCATTACAAACAAGACCCTGACTGCAAAGAAGGACTAAGATTACAGCATGCACAGCCTCAGTACCATCCCATCAAAATTGATTTTTCTGTTTTGGAACAGTAATTTGTGATCAAATATGTAATCAGATGAATCTTTTGATAAACCCAACATGCTCTTAAACACCACCACTCTTACTTAGTAACCTTGCAAAATCTGTATTAAAACCCCTTCTAAAAAATATTCTTGGAGCTGGGCGGTGGTGGCATACGTCTGTAATCCCAGCACTCGGGAGGCAGAGGCAGGCGGATCTCTGTGAGTTCGAGGCCAGCCTGGTCTAGAAGAGCTAGTTCCAGGACAGGAACCAAAAGCTACGGAGAAACCCTGTCTCGAAAATCCAAATCCCCAGTGTCCACATCAGATAGGCAGCTTGCACCCACCTATAATTCCAGCCCGGGGTCTCCCACACTTCTGCTTCATGTAGGTGTCTGCACACACCCGTCATAGACACACAAATAAGTGGTAAACTATTTTAGAAAAGAAAAATTTCCAGCCGGGCAGCGATGGTGCATGTCTTTAATCCCAGCACTCGGGAGGCAGAGGCAGGCAGATCTTTGTGAGTTTGAGACCAGCCTGGTCTACAAAGTGAGTTCCAAGACTGCCAGAGCTACAGAAAAAACCCTGTCTCAAAAAACAAATAAACAACAAAAGAAAGGTAGAATATGGATGACTAATGCAAGTGCCAAACATATTCTCTGTCCCTCGCAGCTTGCCATATTCTCCATTTCTTAGCTAGAAAACTTTTTTTTTTAAAAAATATTTATTTATTTATTATGTATACAATATTCTGTCTGTGTGTATGCCTGCAGGCCAGAAGAGGGAACCAGACCTCATTACAGATGGTTGTGAGCCACCATGTGGTTGCCGGGAACTGAACTCAGGACCTTTGGAAGAGCAGGCCTCTTAACCACTGAGCCATCTCTCAAGCCCCCTAGAAAACTTTTTTTAGGATTTATTTTTATGTGTATGAGTGTTTCACCTCTATACCACGTGCATGCAGTGTCAGTGGAGACAGAAGAGAATCAGATCCCTTGGACTAGAGTCAGAGACAGTTGTGAGCCATGTGGTTGCTGGGATTGAACCTCAGGTCCTCTGGAAGAATAGCGGTGTTCTCTACTGCAAAGCCCTTTTGTGTTTGTATTTAATCCCAGCATTCAGGAAGCAGAAGCAGGAAAATCTCTTTGACTTCAAGGCCAGCCTTAATCAGTTCCAAGAGCCAGCTCTACACACTGAGACCCTTGCAATGAATAAACAAACACAAGGTCTCACTGGGCCCAGACTGACCTCACACTTGTTAAATACCCCAGTATAACCTGAACTCCTGGCACTCCTGCCTTTGCCCACAAATGTTGAGAGGCCATCTTAGTCCTGTTCCAATGTACACGCACACACAGAGGACACGAGGCCTGTAATTGACGAACCTGGGTGGGAACTGTAGGGTCTTCCCATCCATCCTCCCACTTACAGCTGCTTTATTTTCTTCTTCATAGCGGCCTTCCTTACCCAGTCTGTGTGTCTAGATGACACAACAGTCAAGTTTGAGATCTGGGACACGGCTGGGCAGGAGCGATACCACAGCCTAGCCCCCATGTACTACAGGGGTGCCCAGGCTGCAATTGTGGTTTATGATATTACTAATCAGGTAAGTAGACTGAAAAGATTGTTTATTGAGAAGACTTACTTATCGAATTAAATTAGGTGGGGGAGAAGAAACAGGTTCTTGAAATAGCACAATAAAAGTATTGAGTATGTTTCCAAGCACTCCAGCAGAGGAGGTGAGGGTGAGCGGGAAGGGCACCTGGGGGACGGTGAATGGCAGCGATGTGAGCGAGAGAGGGTTTTGAAGGTGGTGATTGTGGATGAGCTCTCATTCCAGCCCGTTCTCTTTCGTGTTTTCCTAGGAAACTTTTGCCCGGGCAAAGACATGGGTAAAGGAACTACAGCGGCAAGCCAGCCCTAGCATTGTTATTGCCTTGGCAGGGAACAAAGCTGACCTTGCCAACAAGCGCATGGTGGAGTATGAAGTAAGATGGTCCACAGAGCCCCTCCCTGACACACACCATACTCTTGAAAAGTCACGTGAGGCACTCATTGTTCCGCTTCCTAGTTGTGCACCACATTAAATACAGCAACACTGTGGCCATAACGGCAGCCAGAAGATTTTAGAAGAGTTAGAAGATTGCAGATCAGAGGGGTAAGGAAATTTCACTTGTAGTGACCAGGGTAAAAACAGGAAGAAGGGAGCAGTTAAATTTGCGGTAAGGAGGTACTGACATGCCATAACCCACAGACTCCTATCAGTTTACCCTTCTCCATAACGAGAACTCCTTATACTGGGGAGGTGGTTCCAGTTGTACAGTGCTTGTGTGGCCCAGCTGAGGACTTGGGGATCCCAGAACCCACATGAAAAAGGCTTGGTAAGGCAGCACATGCCTGCAGTCTCAGTGCTGGGGATGTGGGGAGAGGAATCTCACAGGGGCTTGCTGGTAGCTACTCCAGCCGAAACAGCCAGTTTCTAGTTCAGTGAGAGACGCTGTCTTAAACACTAATAAAGAGCCGGGCGGTGGCGGCGCACACCAGGCAGGCGGATCTCCGAGTCTGAGTCAGAGGCTGGTCTACAGAGTAAGTTCCAGGACAACCAAGGCTGTTACACAGAGAAACCCTGTATCAAAAACCAAACACAATATAATAAGGTGGGAACTGGTAAGAAGTCCATCAGGTAAAGTTGCAAGCCTGGAGGCCTCAATTCGATCCCTGGAATCCGCATGAAGGTGGAAGGAGAGAACCAACTCCATTGTTGACTCTGACCTCCACTAGTACAGCATGGCATTCAGGCCTGTATGTACAAACACATGCACACATGCACTACATGCATAGGAACAGTAAACTGAAAAAACAAGATGAAAAGCAATTGAGGAACATGTCCAAAGTTAACCTCTGACCTATACATGCGGACACATCTGAACGTTATCTACACACACAGGTTCTTGACATCTCTTTGTTGAACTTAGTGGGTTTATGTTGAGGGAAATCATTATGATATTATGGGCTGGGGCCAACTGGTAGAAAAGGGCATTAAGTGGAGAAATGTAAAGTATTCCCTCACTCTAGAGTGCTGCGTGAGAATGAGAAAGCAATACTACTTTTGTCCTTTTAGGAGGCTCAGGCATATGCAGATGACAACAGCTTATTATTTATGGAGACTTCAGCTAAGACTGCTATGAACGTGAATGACCTCTTCCTGGCAATAGGTAAGGGCAGAGTGACCCGAGGTCTTCCGTCTCTCTTGTCTAATACGTAAAGCTGCCCTTAACCAGACCAAGGCTAGGAGGTGGTATAGATCACTGTAGGTGCGGGGTTGGAGATTAGCACGGTGGTAGGGTCCTTCATAGGAGGTGGTATAGATCACTGTAGGTGCGGGGTTGGAGATTAGCACGGTGGTAGAGTCCTTCATAGGAGGTGGTATAGATCACTGTAGGTGCGGGGTTGGAGATTAGCACGGTGGTAGGGTCCTTCATAGGAGGTTGTATAGATCACTGTAGGTGCAGGGCTGGAGATTAGCACGGTGGTGTGTACCTGAGTTCAAGGCCAGCCTGGCCTATGTAATTAATTCCAGGACAGCCAGAGAGACCCTATCTCAGGAAACAAAAAGAAAGAAAACAATTCTAGGCTAGCCAGGGTTAGCTATGTGTTTAAACTTTCTTCAAAAGAAAAAAAGAAAATCCGGGCAGTGGTGGTACATGCCTATCCCAGCACTCAGGAGGCAGAGGTAGGCAGATCTCTATGAGTTTAAAGCCAGCCTGGTTTACAGAGCAAGTTCTAAGAAAGCCAGGGCTACACAGAAAAACCCTGACTCAAAAAAAAGTGCCGGGCGGTGGTGGTGCACGCCTTTAATCCCAGCACTTGGGAGGCAGAGGCAGGCTCATAACCATCTAGAATGAGATCTGGTGCCCTCTTCTGGCCTGCAGCATACATGCTGAGTTCGAGACCAGCCTGGTCTACAAGAGCTAGTTCCAGGACAGGCTCCAAAACCACAGAGAAACCCTGTCTCAAAAAACCAAAAAAAAAAAAAAAAAAAAAAGAGAGAGAGAGAGAGAGAGAGGGAAAAGGTAAATCAAAACCCTTCAAGCTGGTACGGTAGTGCATGCACGCAGTCTCACTTGGGGCAGTGGGCTGGAGCAGAAAGATTGCAGCCTAAGCTGTTTGTGAAGACAGGGTGAAGCACACCCATGATCACAATTCTTGGAAATGGAGACAAGGGATCAAGGGCATCCTTGGATGTTTAGCAAGTTTGAGGCCAACCTGGCTACATGAGACCTTGCTTAAAAAACAGAAAGTGAAAAGAAAAAAAAAAAAAAACAGAAAGTGGGTCAGAGAGATGGCTCAGTGGTTAAGAATACATTCTCTGTTTTTTGTTGTTTTTTGTTTGTTTGCTTGTTTTTGTTTTTTTGAGACAGGGTTTCTCTCTGTAGCTTTGGAGCCTGTCCTGGAACTTGTTCTGTAGACCAGGCTGGGCTCAAACTCAGCATGTATGCTGCAGGCCAGAAGAGGGCACCAGATCTCATTCTAGATGGTTATGAGCCACCATGTGGTTGCTGGGAATTGAACTCAGGACCTCTGGAAGAGCAGCCAGTGCTCTTAACCTCTGAGCCATCTCTCCAGCCTTTGCTCTTGTATTCTTAATGATGTGGGTTTGCAAGCACCAAAACCAGGTGGCCAAAACCACCTGTAACTCAAACTTCAGGGGGTACAACAGCTCTGGCTTCTGAGGGCACCTGCTCATACATATATACATATAGTTTAAAACAGAATAAAAAGAAACCAAAGCCAGCGGTGATGGCGCTCACCTTTAGTCCCAGCCCTTGGGTGGCAGAGGCAGGTGGATCTTTGAGTTCAAGGTCGTTCTGGTCTGTAAGAGCTAGTTACAGGGCAGGCTCCAAAGTTACAGGGAAACCCTGTCTAGGGGGCGGGGGGGGGGGGAGGAAGGAAGGAAACCAAAAATTAAAAGTGGTGTGGTGTACACCTGTAATCCTGCCATCTGGGAGGCTAAAACAGGATCAAGAGTGTGAAGCTAGTCTGGACTACAGAGCGAGAGAAGCCAAGGTCAGAGACAGCAGTGGGTTCATACCCCAGCACCATCAAGCAAGAAAATCTCCAGCTGTAGAAACAGCTTCATTTCCTCTAGTAATTTCCATCCTCTGACAGCCTTAGCTCCCCCTGTGTTAGTGAGGTCTGCAAGTACTTGCGCCCTCTTCGGGTGATTGTTTAATCTTACTTTGCCCCTACTCAGTAGTCTTTTTGTTTAGGGTGGGAAGTAGCTGAGAGTAAAATCTACCATGCTTTGTTCCATTCTCTTATTTTTAGCAAAGAAGTTGCCAAAGAGTGAACCCCAGAATCTGGGGGGTGCAGCAGGCCGGAGTCGAGGCGTGGATCTCCATGAGCAGTCCCAGCAGAACAAGAGCCAGTGTTGTAGCAACTGAGGGTGGCTAGCAGCAAACACATGTGGAGTTAGCACGAGAGCTAAGACATAACCTCCATCCCCACCCCTCAGCACACAGCCCCACGGTAACAGCACACTGAGCCCTGGCTCCCAAGGGCTGCACCTGACAGCTCTGTCATGGCACTTTTTAATGCTTCAGCAACCAACACCAGGCAGCTGTTGCCACCACTATGCCCTACTCTGGGGTTTGGGGGTCAAATCTCCCCAGGACCTTCCTTCCAAAACAAACTTTCTTCACTTTGTATTCTAGGTGCAAGACAGTGGCCTCCTCATTGCTACTCCCCCACTGTTCTTCCCGTGTCTCAGGGAAGACTTGTCTCCTGCCTCTTCCCTCTCCCTCCTCTCATCACTCCCTGTCCTTGATCCTGTTTCCTCCTCTTCCCAAGATGATGAAAGGTAAACCAGGGACTGAGAAGGGAGACAGTGTAATTTTAGTTACATTAAGGGCCCTGCAGGGACGGCAAGGCTCAGAGCAGGAAGGAGTAAGGAAATACTTGTTTTGTTTTATTTATCTGGTAGGAGTTTCTTGTCTGTGAGACACTGCAGCACCCATCAGTTGGACTGGTGGAGGGTGTTCCTAGGTAGGAGTGAGATAGGGAGGGAAGCCTGCAGGCACCGTATGGGAGTTGAATCAGCTGACTGGATAAAGGTTGAGGTGCAGTGTCATCTGTGGCTCTGGAACTCATCCCAAAGTTGTTCTCCCTCACCCACTCACCCCCACTCCAGTGTGGGGATTAGACCTCCGAGTGCTCCAAAGAATCTTCACTGGTTGCCTGCACCCTTAGCTCTGCTGTGAGTAATTGGGGGAGGTACCAGTTTCTGGTACCCATCCTCTGGTTTATACATAGGCATTTCCCCTACCCTGGCCTTGAGATGGCCTTCGCCCCAGACGCCATGCCCCTGCAGTTTGCACTTTAATTGATGGTAGTTCAGTCAGCATACATGTTTTATGGGGGTTTTGATTGATTTACCTATCCTTCAACCTTTTTAATTAAATGGAATGTACAATGTATGAGGTTTGGGGGCACTATAGAAAACAGTAACAGTAGCAGCTACTCGAGCCCAGTCTCCACTGCTAGCCTCCGCTGGCCGATTCATGCCTCTGAGCAGCTGTGGAGTGGCTTCAGACAGCATGGGCCATGGTAGTGGAGTGAAGAAGGGTCAGGCAAAGGGAGTGTCTATCTTCCCAGGGTTCACATTCACCTTGCTATATCTCACCGTGTCTTTTCTACTTCCCTGTAAATACTTAGTCTTTATTCCCACTGTACAGGCCGTTCTGTCCCCTGTTGCCCCTTTTTTCTTAGTATCTTGAGTTAGTTCCTCCTTCACCCACCCCCACTCTTACTTAATCCATGCACCACTAGAGGCTCCTGCCACAGAGGCCACTTGTCCTATGACAGGCGCAGCTAGAACTGAAGGTGCCTCACAGCTGCCTTGTGTCATCAGAGGGCGTGGTCCTTCCGAAGTCTCTGGCCTCTACATCCTTCTTTAGGTGTTTTAGGATGTCTGTGGGAAGCCATCAAGGCAAGAGGGAACTCAGTTGTTTTGTGTGTTAGCCAGAATTTTTGGGAAATTTGCAGAAGAAAGGAAAGACCACAGTAACCTAGAGTTAGGGCCTTTCTGTCCCTTGGCTGACAGACTACCTTTTGTTCCTGAGAGCTGAGGAATCCATGAAGCCAAGATTCTCGAGGACCCTGCTCAGGGTCTTCCACTTAGGTTTCAATTCTCTTCCTTTTCCAAGGGCAGCCTTAGTTCTCACAGCCCTGAAACACACATAAGTCTCCAACTTTTCCTAGAACCCATGAGTCCTCCAAAGCACCAGGTGCCATGTGGAGGCTCTGGGGTGGCTAAATCTTCTCTGCAGTCTCTGCAGGACAAGAGTGAAGGTGTTTTATTGCCTAGGGGCTGGGAGAACAATTCCCTGGGCTTTTCTCCTCCCTCCCTCCCTCCCTCTCTTAGGAACAGTGTTGGCCTTAGCTCCCGGGCCTGGCTGCTGCCTCCCCCTATCTACTCCTACCAGGTCTGCTGCCTTCATTTGAGCTCTGTTGGGCTTGAGGGTTCTTGTTGTTCTTTGCCCACCCTCCTGTTATCTTTTTTCTTTTGATCAATTTTTTGGGGGGAGGAGTCATCTTTTTTTTTTTTTTTTTGCCTTTATTTTTTTCCTAGGAAAGCATTTGCCTTTCTTTCCCTCTCCTTCTAACATAACAATCGTGGTAACAGAATGCAACTGCTGATTTATCAATGTATTTAATGTAAGTAAAAAAGGAAAAAAAGAAAGTGCACTGGACTCTTGCTTTGTTTTTACTATTTGTCTGCCTGAAACAAAATTGGGAAGGAAACCGGGCGGTGGTGGGCACCGTCACATTTAATCCCAGCACTCAGGAGGCAGGCAGATATCTTGAGTTTGAGGATAACCTGGTCTGCAGAATGAGTTCCAGGACAGCCAGGGCTATACAGAGATACCCTATCTTGGAAACAAACAAAAACTGGGAAGAAAGAACCCAGTGAGATACTATGGAACCTTCCTCCCCATCTTATTAATGGCACCTCATTATTTTCTCTAACCTTTTCTTGGACACTTGAAGAACCAATTTGGAAAATAACCTTTGTTTTGTGAACTGTTCCTGCTCAAAGACATGATAACTTATCACATATGATTTCTATCGTTTCTGTGTGCACTGGTGTGTCTGAGGATCTCTCTTGGAGTTTCTTGAGACTGGAAGAGGAATGGCATGGCTGATCTGTTGGAAATGCTATGCAGTATTTTTTGCATTTTCCTAGGACTCGTTTGCATATTAGTTTCTGAATTGGAGCTGTAACCTAAACATGAAAAGTAAAAATCGTGGGGAGACGGCTTGGCAGTGTAAAGCACTTGCTGCTCTTGCAGAGGACCTGGTTCAGCACCCAGCACACACGACAGCTGTATATGGTGACCTGTACCTGCTGTAAAAAGAGTGATTTCAGCCGGGCGGTGGTGGCGCACGCCTTTAATCCCAGCACTCGGGAGGCTGAGGCAGGTGAATCTCTGTGAGTTCGAGACCAGCCTGGTCTACAGAGCTAGTTCCAGGACAGGCTCCAAAGCCACAGAGAAACCCTGTCTCGAAAAACCAAAAAAAAAAAAAAAGTGATTTCAGGGGATCCTCAGTATTAGTTTAGAAAGACCGTATCTCCAAAAAGGAAGAAAAATAAATGACTGAATTAACTTAGCTTCAGCCCCAACACCCTAACAAAAAAAAAAAATCTTGCCTGGATCTGTTTCTTATTTCTGCTTGAAGTCCTTCCATTTGTCACAGTCCAAAGGAAGCTGAAACACAGAAAGCAAGTAAAACAGGATAATGGGTATAGTTACAGGAATCTCAAGTTAGAATGTTGAGAGGACTGGGGTCAGGCAGCCCTTTCTTTCCGAGCCGTCTCTCCTAATTCACCAGTCTCTCCGTGAGATGAGTGTGAAGGTTGAGCCAGGTGTGTGGATCCTCAGGCACATCCCGAGTCTGAGACAGCTGAGCTACAGGAGATGTTTGATCAGATAAAACTGGGCGGCGTTTGTAGATGGGGGAAGAAACCATACCAAGCAGCATTTACTTGTTGGACAGGGTCTTGGTGTGTACCTCGCCCAGGATGGCTTTAGCCTCCCTAAGTTTACAACACCAGCTGAAACTTGAGCAGTCGTTAGGATGACCTTCACAAAGGCTGGAACCTTTCCGTTCCAGAAACTTTAGAGCCAATATCACCTTGTCACCATCATGTCCCCTCTTAAGTAACACTCCCTGCTCGGGGTCCCTGATTCCGCTCAAAAATCCTGTTTGGAAAACTAAAGGAAAAAAAATCTGGAATGTTTTGCTTTAAATTGATGTCTGTAGCTCAACCTCTGATCTCTAGAGGGCAGTCTAAGAATGTTTGTACCGCGCACGGGCTAAGTGTCAAGTTTCCAGTCTCTAGTAACTGGTTAAGAGTGAAGGAATTTATTCTATTAGTGTCCTTTACTTTGATATACAAGACCATAATGTTCATACTTTCGTTAAACTGCCATTTTTTTGTTAAAGTGCGTATTTGTTTTTTGTTTGGTTTTGGTTTTTAAAGATAGGGTTTCTCTGTGTAACAGCCTTGACTGTCCCTGAACTCACTCTGTAGACCAGGCTGGCTTCAAACTCACAGAGATCCTCCTGCCTCTGCCTCCCGAGTGCTGGGATTAAAGGCGTGCACCACCACGCCTGCACCCACCCCCCAAAACACACTATAAAAATTTTAAAAGATGGTTTTAAGGATTGGGAATGGTGGTGCACACTTTTAAGCCCAACACTCAAGAATTCTGGACCAGCCTGGTCTACAAAATCAGTTCCACGCTAGCCAAGACTACACAGAAAGACCTTGCCTCAAATAAAAGACAAATTTTCAGTGCTGTTGGTTTCGCACTTCAGAAATTCACTATGGGCCGGGCGGTGGTGGCGCACGCCTTTAATCCCAGCACTCGGGAGGCAGAGGCAGGCGGATCTCTGTGAGTTCGAGACCAGCCTGGTCTACAAAGGGAGTTCCAGGACAGGCTCCAAAGCTACAGAGAAACCCTGTCTCGAAAAAACAAAAAAACAAAAAAACAAAACAAAAAAAAAAAAAAAAAAAGAAATTCACTATGGGAGCCTTCGAGTCACCATTTTAAGACGCGTCATTTCTTCTGTTATTCTTGGCCCTAAAACAAGCAGGGCTCAACAGTTGCAACGCTAAACAACTGCAGAGGCGCGGGACATACTACAGACCAGGAGGCCTCCCGGGGAAACTAGCTTTGGTCCCCATCGTCGCGGTCGCCTTCGGGACCCTCGTCACCTTCATCAGTGAGGCCTCTCATTGCCCTGCGTAGCTGCGGTCTGCTCTGGTCATCAGTGTGTGTCCACTGCCCTAGGAGGGAGAGGCCTACACCAGCCAGGAGCCGGCGGCGCCCCGCCCCCCGCCCCGTATCCGGCGACCCCGTGACAGCTGCCAACCCTCCTCAGGAGCAGCCGCGAAGCTAGGGGCCAATGGCTGCGGCGCGGGCGAGGGGCGTGAGGACGCCTGCATAACCGTGCACGTCATGACCAGGCCCCGCCCCGCCCCGCCCAGCCGCGCGGGGAGCTCTTGCCCCGCATGGGGCGGGTGAAATTGTTCCGCTGCGGACACCGAGCCGGGTAAGGGGACCCTGCCACCGGGAGAGACAGGAGGGAGAGCAAAGGTGGGACCAAGACGGTCAGTGAAGCTCCAAATCTTAGGAGTAGCAAAAGGACCAGTACCTCCTTTCACGATGTCTGGGTGCTCCTGGGGTCGCAGGACTACCTTCCAGGTCGAATTCTGGACAGACACACCCTCCCACTTAAAGTGTTCCGGAAAGTAAGGCGCTTACACCAAAGAGTGGCATTTCAGTATTTAGCAGGCCACAGCTCCCAAGCCTCGGACCGAGCTGGTAAAATCGGGTTGCTGAAATTAAGGGTAGGTGGTAGAAAGAGTACAGTTCCCCATGACCCAGACATAAAGAGCAGTAGAATTCGCATCTATTTCCATCTTCCCGGCTTCCCCCTCCGTAACAACCCCACCCCTAGCATCCCAGCAACCAGCAGCTTCTTACCCCACTCCTGGGTCAGAGAGGCACCGGGCTGTGAGGAAGACACTGTTGCAGGACAGAGAGCAGAAGCATTAACTTCTTCCTCTAGCCCGTCCCGACACTCTGGCCGTTGACTTCTCTCAGTTCGTTGAGGACACTACCAGGTTAGGGTGGAGACGCTGCATTGGGGTTCAGTTCCTAGACGGGGTATTTATTTTAGAGGGGGTGGAGGGAGAGAACTGCGAATGAATGTTATTACTTGTTTACTCTTCATATCAGGTCCTCTGGGTAGAGACGATACAAGTTCAGAGAGGCTGCTGTGTTGCCCGGGGAGCCGGTTAACGACAAGGCCTGGTTGTATAACCCCAAGGCAGTTTGCTTCAAAGATTTGGACTCCTTCACCCCATTAGGTTCCTGCTGCCTCTTGTCTCTGTTTTCAAAAGCTGCACTTTAGAAATAATCACAACCTGGGGGCTGGAGGTATAAGCTCAGTGGTAGGGCACTTGTCTAACATTCTCAAGGCCTTGGGTTCAATACCCAGTATCATTTCCTTTTTTTTTTCTTTTTTTTTAAATAATTGGCAAACTTTCATCTGTCCTTAGGTGCGTTGGCCTGGGGCATTGTTCTAGAAGCCGGTGTACTTCCCCCCCCACCCCCACCCCCACTCCCGCTAAAGTGTTCCAAGTTTGCCTTTGCCGCCAGAACCCACTGGGACCCCGGACTCTCAGGTCTCCCAAATGTCCCCTCACAGGGATTTTCTTGTTTTGAAACCCAGAATCTTCTTCCTATAGGTCCTGCCACAATGCTGCTGCGGCTGTGCAGAACGGTGGTGGTGGGATTTCCGCGGGCTGTCAGGTAGGCTGTCCCAGCCCGGCACTTATCACCCAACCTATCTCAATAGTTACCTTATCTGGTAGATATTTATCTTATCTGGAAGATAAGGCGGTACAGAGATGACCCTGGAGGAATGAGAAAGCCATATTTCACTGGTCCTACCCATCCGGAAGAAACTAAACCCCAACTGAAAACCAGTGACTAAGCAGGGAGAGGCAGCCTCAGACTTTCGCTGGTTTTCACTGGACTTTCCTGAGGCTGAAGATCTCTTTCTTCCAGAGTCAAGCCAACCCCCTCGAGGCTCTGCATCCCAGCGTGCTCCATGAATGATTCATTTAAACCTCAGCACCCCAGCCTCACCTGTCCTGATGAGAACTCGAGAACTGGGAGATGGAAAGTGGTGGGGGCCCTGCTAGGTCTGGGTGCAGCGCTGGCCTACCATGACCATCGTTGCAGGGTAAGCGGGAAAGGGGCTCTGACTTAGTACACTGCAGAGACACTATCTGCTCCTTCCATTTCCAGGGCTCAGGCTGTGGATGGGGTCAGAATGGCCTAGAGTGATTTCACATCTCTTCCTTTTGCCTTCTCCCTCCCCTATCTGTAGGCTGCTCAGGAATCACCCCGGGTGTACACCAGAGAGGAAGTGAGGTCCCACAACAGCCTTGAAACTGGAGTCTGGGTAACTCTAGGCTCTGAGGTCTTTGATGTCACAAAATTTGTGGACCTGCATCCGGGAGGACCGTCCAAACTGATGCTAGCAGCCGGGGGTCCTATAGAACCCTTCTGGGCCCTCTATGCATCTCACAACCAGCCCCATGTACGTGAGTTGCTGTCTGAGTATAAGATTGGGGAACTGAACCCTGAAGATAATGTCTCCCCCACCTTGGAGGCCTCTGACCCTTATGCCGATGATCCTAGTCGTCATCCAGCCCTGAGGATTAATAGCCAGCGCCCCTTTAATGCAGAGCCTCCCCCTGAACTGCTAACAGAAAACTACATCACACCAAACCCAATTTTCTTCACGCGGAACCACCTGCCTGTACCTAACGTGGACCCAGACACCTATCGCTTGCATATAGTAGGGGCTCCTGGATGTCAATCGCTGTCCCTGTCCTTGGATGATTTGTATAAGTTTCCCAAACACGAGGTCACTGTCACTCTGCAGTGTGCTGGCAACCGGCGCGCCGAGATGAATAAGGTTAAGGCGGTGAAGGGTCTGGAGTGGGGGACAGGAGCCATCAGCACCGCACGCTGGGCTGGGGCACGACTCTGCGATGTGTTAGCCCAGGCTGGCTACCGACCCCGTGAAACTGAGGCCCATGTCTGTTTTGAGGGACTGGACTCAGACCCCACTGGGACTGCCTATGGAGCATCTATCCCTCTGGCTCGGGCCTTGGATCCTGAAGCCGAGGTCCTCCTGGCGTATGAAATGAACGGTCAGCCTCTGCCTCGTGACCATGGTTTCCCTGTGCGGGTGGTGGTTCCCGGTGTGGTAGGTGCCCGCCAGGTCAAATGGCTCGGCAGGGTAAGCGTGGAGTCGGAGGAGAGCCACAGCCACTGGCAGCGGCGGGATTACAAAGGCTTCTCCCCATCCGTGGACTGGGACACGGTAGACTTCGATCAAGCTCCAGCGATTCAGGAGCTGCCTGTCCAGTCAGCTATCACAGAACCTCAAGACGGGGCAACTGTAGAATCGGGAGAGGTGACTATCAAGGGTTACGCGTGGAGCGGCGGTGGCAGGGCCGTGATTCGGGTGGATGTGTCTATAGATGGTGGACTAACCTGGCAGGAAGCTCAGCTAGAGGGAGAGGAGCAGCGTCCCCGGAAGGCCTGGGCTTGGCGAATATGGCATTTGACAGCTCAGGTGCCGGCAGAGCAGAAGGAATTGGAGGTCGTTTGTAAAGCTGTGGATGACAGTTACAACGTGCAGCCAGACACTGTGGCCCCCATCTGGAACCTGAGAGGCGTACTCAGCAATGCCTGGCACCGTGTCCGTGTCCATGTTGTCCCATGAAGGCATCGAGCAGAGCCACCTAAAAACCACCTAAACTCCTTTCTAACCCATCTTTAATCGTCGTTGTCATGGAAAAACATTTCCTTCCGCCTCTTGGGTCACAACCCTGTGTTTACAGTGTCTTAAGCTGTGCCCAGCACACACGCTCCTGGCCTCTGACCCTGTGCCAGGAGAGAGCTGTTGGAGACCCTGGAGGTGACTGCAGTTCTGAAGACATGTTTTCTCACCCAGCCGCACCTCGGCTTCTAAGGCCTCCCCACCCAGGCCTTCTTCAGCCAAGTGTGTGGGAATGTGTGACAAGCGTACTTTCCTATCTTCTGCTGCCTATGGGATGCGAGGGGTTTCCCTTTAGGGCTCTACTTTGAGAAAAATACACCAATAAAGTGCCTGTTTAAGATTATGACTGGGACCTCTTGGGTGCAGTCTCTGGAAATGAAGGAGCGGGTCTCAACCTAGCTAGTTCACCTGACCTGGCGGTACCTCCGAAGAGAGGAGAGATTGTTTTCAAATGTTTGGTACCCTCAAACCGTTTCCACGATTCCTGCTCTCCCGGCAGGATTGACAATGCCAAGAGGTTGAAAGCAGTATTATCTTGAGGGCAGGGGCAAACCTTGGAACGAGGAGCAGACGTGCCGGGGCACACGGGGCTCCCGTGTGCACCTAGTTTGCAAATTAGATGCAGATGAAGAGATAGCTTTGGCTTAACCTCTGCACGGCGGGGCCTTTTGGACTTAAATCTTTCGGCGCTCGGCTATTCTCCCCTAGCTCCTCTCCCTTTTTTTTCCCTCAGCAGTCTCCCCGGCTTGGGGGCGCTCGGTGTTTGGCCCAGTCGCCTGTCGCCTGGTAGTGGGACCGGAAGTTATTCCGGAGGGGGGAATGGCCGTATTAAGGGGGGCTCTGTGGGGGGGCCGGTCCCTCCTCAGGTGAAGCCCCTGATGGAGATGGAGCCGCCACCCCTGAGCGCCCGGATCCCGGCTTCGGCCTGGCTGCCGCCGCCTCAGTGACCCCATCGCCCCCGCGCTGGGCCACCTGGGCCAGAGTGGGGGACTCGCCACCCCTCTTCCCACCCGACACCGCCCTTCTCCCCCAACCCCCAACAGCCTGCGCGCGCGCGCGGAGACGCCTCAGGTGAGTGAGGGGCGGGGCCCGCGAGGGGCGGGGGCGGGGCCTGGCCTTCGGGGCGGGGCTTTAGCTTGGACTCGAGCTGGGGAGTCGCAGCCTGGGGGAGGGGCGGTCTGGGTTTAAGGGGCAGGAGCTTGTCTGCAGCACCTTGGCCAGAGACCTCAGAATTGGGGATTGGTCGGAAGACAGGAACTGACCTGTGGGAGGCTCCTGTGTGGGGAAGGGCTAGGATGGAATAGGGGGACAAACAAAGCGACTGAGTACCAGAAAAAGCAAGGTGCCCGCGGGCTTCATTGAGAATGTTGGAGGAAAAGGCCAAGGCCTGTCTAGGACTGTCTCCAGGAGGCCGTGACAGAGGGGGAGAAAAAACAGAATGGAGCCTGTCTGTCCTACTGTTTGGATGAGAAGCATAGGGAACCTGAGAAGCAAGGCTGGGAAGGAAAAAAAAAAATCCACTGCTCAAGACGAAGCCCTATGGTAAATCTCTGGGTGGGAGCTACATAAACGGGTGGCAGAATGCCTCTTTCTAAATATCAAAACCATCCTCATACAGCCCCATCTCGGCTTTTTACCCTTTATCTGCTAGAGTTGTTTAGTGGTTTGCTAGGTTGGTTGGTTGGTTGGTAAAGTAGCGTGTGTGTGTGTGTGTGTGTGTGTGTGTGTGTGTGTGTGTGTGTATACAACTGCGTGCCAGTGCCAGGACAACTTTGAAGCTAGTTCTCTCTTTCCATCTTTATGTGAGTTCCAGGGATTGAAGTGATGTCTCCAGGCTCTCAAGGCAAGTGAACCATGGTTGATTTTCTGAGACAGGGTCTCGTGTAACCCGGGCTGGGCCTGAACCATGAAGCTCATGATGGCCTCTAACCCCTGAACTTGTGGTGATTCCCCTACCTTCGCTTCTGAATGCTGCAGCTGCAGCTGTGATGTTTTTCTGTGGGGTTTTGCTTATTTGGTTGGTTGATTGGCTGGTTGGGGCTTTGGCTGGTTGATTTATTTGAGACAGTCTCACTATATAGTCCTCACTGGCCGGAAACTCACACTGTAGACCAGGCGGGCCTTAAACTCACAGAGATCCGTTCATCTGCCTCTGCCTCCTGATTGCAGGAATTAAAGGCAGGTGCCACCATGCTCAACTGTTGGTTTTAGGCCAGGATCTCATGTTTTCTAAGAAGGCTTCATTTTTGCTATAGCTAAGGATGGTTTTGAACTTCTGAGCCTTATGCCTCTGTTTCCCAAGTGTTGGGATTACAGGCCCTCAGCATGTGAGTCTTGTTATTGTATCTTATTTAAATCGTGACTAGTAGCCCTTTCGTGGGATAAGTGGAATGTTCAATGGAATGTGGACTTTTTTTTACGGGGAGGAGGGGGCTCGACACAGGGTTTCTCTGTTGCTTTGGAGCCTGTCCTGGAACTCGCTCTGTAGACCAGGCTGGCCTCGAACTCACAGAGATCCGCCTGCCTCTGCCTCCCGAGTGCTGGGATTAAAGGCGTGCACCACCACTGCCCCGTGGAATGTGGATTTTTTGATAAGAAATAAGGTACCCCATCTGCTCATCTGAGGCTGAGAATCTTCCAGCTGCTTCTAGGAAGGTTTGGAGGATCGCCAACTAGTGCGTGCAGAGTTTTGCCCCCCTTCTCTCGGCACACGCGTTTTTCTCAGAAGTGGTAGGGACTGAGACGCGGCTCTGCACTGTTGCACACAGAAGCCCGAATAGTTCTTTCATCTCTGGGAGGCTTAAACTCTGGTAAAACCTTTTTTTGGTTTCAAGACAGAATTTCCAGATGAACCAGTATGAAGAGAATTGATGACTGGCAACCAAACTTTTCTTCTTAGCTTGATTTTTTTTTTTTTTAAGATTTTTTTGAAGACAGGGTTTCTCTGTGTAGCCCTGGCTATCCTGGCGCCTGCTTTGTAGACCAGGCTGGCCTCAAACTCAGAGATCTGCCTACCTCTGCCTCCCAAGTGCTGGGATTAAAGGTGTGCACCACCACCCGGCTGCTATTACCAAGCCTTAATGACCTAGCTCGAGTTCAATCCCCAGAACTCTCAGGGTGGAAGGTAGAGCCAACCCTGAAAGTTGTCCTCTAATCTCCAGATCCATGCTGTGACACACACACATGCTGTGATACACACAACGTGCTGTGATACACACATGCTGCGACATGCACACATGCTGTGATATACACACGTGCTCTGACACACATGCTGTGACACACACCTGCTGTGATACAGACGTGCTGTGACACACACACATGCTGTGACACACACATGCTGTGACATGCACACATGCTGTGATATACACAAGTGCTCTGACACACACATGCCGTGACACACATGGTATGATACACACGTGCTGTGACACACACATCCTCTGACACACACACGTGCTCTGATACACACACACACACACACACAGAGTGCTTGCCCTGCAAGCCCAAGGACCTGAGTTTGAATCTCCAGCATCCGAGTAGACGCCAAAGCCACAACACACCCCTGTGATCTCATTGTGCGGGTGGGGCACAGACCAGAGACAGGTGGATTCGTGGGTTATTAGCCAGCCAGCCTAACCCATTAATCACCTCCAGGTTCAGTGAGAGACTCTGTCTCAAAAAATAGGGTGGAAGCTGGAGAGATGGCTCAGCGGTTGAGTGCACATGCTGCTCATCTAGAAACGTAGGCTCAATTCTTAGCACCCACGTGGTGGCCTGTAACAGGCTGTAATTCCAGTTCCAGGAGCACTGACACTCTCTGCAGGCCTTTTCAGGCAGTAGGCATGCACTTGGTGTGCCGACATCCATCGGGAAAACACCCTGCTTTAGACACTGTTCTACCGCTGTGAAGAGACGCCATGGCCAAGGCAACTTCTGCAAGAGAAAAGCACCTAATTAGTCTTCACTGAGTTTCTGAGGTTTAGTCTATTATCATGGCGGGAAGCATAGCGGCATGCGGATAAACACTGGAGCAGTAGCTGAGAACTGCATCCAAATCCACAGGCAGAAAGAGAAAAACTGGGTTTGGCATGGGCTTTCGAAATCTCAAAGCCCAGATGAGTGGTGGTGTCACACGCCTTTAATCCCAGCACTCGAGAGGCAGAGGCAGACGAATCTCTGTGAGTTCGAGGCCAGCCTGGTCTACAGAGTGAGTTCCAGGATAGCCAGGGCTACACAGAGAAACCCTGTCTCGAACCCCTCCAAAAAGGTCAAATGAGATAAAGTTTAAAAAACATGTCTTTGCCGGGCGGTGGTGGCGCACGCCTTTAATCCCAGCACTCGGGAGGCAGAGGTAGGCGGATCTCTGTGAGTTCGAGACCAGCCTGGTCTACAAGAGCTAGTACCAGGACAGGCTCCAAAACCACAGAGAAACCCTGTCTCGAAAAACCAAAAAAAAAACATGTCTTTGTGCTGGAGAGATGGCTCAGAGGTTAAGAGCACTGACTACTCTTGCAGAGGACCTGAGTTCAGTTCCCAGCAACCACATGGTGGTTCACAACCATCTATAAGGAATCTCCTGTACAAAAATAAAATCTCCTTGTATTCAAATTTAAAAAAAAAAACAAGCATGCCTTGTTTGGTGGGTGTCTCTATAAAGCCCAGCTAGTGATTCCTCGCCTCCTCGTGGGTAGTAGTAGGTCACAGTCTTCCTTGGTGGTGTACACTTTAGCCTTCCAACAGCCTGAAACCAGAGACACCAGGCAGCTCCTTAGTTCATAAGAATACAAGAGGGGCCAGGAGGTGGTGGTGCACATGTTTAATCCCAGCATACAGGAGGCAGAGGCAGGTGGATCTCTGTAAGTTTGAGGCCGGCCTGGTCTACAAGAGTTAGTTCCAGGACAGGAACCAAAGGCTACAGAGAAACCCTGTCTCGAAAATTTAAAAAAAAAAAAAAAAAAAGAATACAAGAGGGGCCAGGCAGTGGTGGTGCACACCTTTAATCCCAGCACACAGGCGGTAGAGGCAGGCAGATCTCTGTGAGTTCAAGGCCTGGTTTACAAAGTAAGTTCCAGGACAGCCAGAACTGTTTCACAGACAAACCGTGTCACAAACAAACAAAGAATAGGAAGAGGGATGGGTGCCTCAAACCAAAATTGTCTTAGGAGAAACTGAGTTTTCCAGAAGAAGCAGGGGAGGCTTCTCTGGAGCTTCTGCAGTGAACTCACAGGGTGATCAGAGCTGCCTTTGTGTGAGCAGCTTCAGAACTTCATCTTGCTCCAGCCAATAGAAATTGGTGCCACAAACACGCTGATGTCTGAGGGCAGTGAGTTCAAGTGCAGCTTCTAAGCAACCCCCTTCATCTCAGAAAATTAAGAGTAATGCATATTCCAAGACGTTACCTTTTTTCCAAACTCGTCACTTTTGAAGCCAAAGATTATCTCTTTCAGGTATTTGAAATTATGTGGGGGCTGGAGAGATGGCTCAGTGGTTAAGAGCATTGCCTGCTCTTCCAAAGGTCCTGAGTTCAATTCCCAGCAACCACATGGTGGCTCACAACCATCTGTAAAGAGGTCTGGCACCCTCTTCTGGCCTTCAGGCATACATACAGACAGAATATTGTATACATAATAAATTAATTAATTAATTTTAAAAAATTATGTAGAAGTCTGGACTAGGGTAGGGTGGCAGGAAATTGGGGGATACAGAAAATACTGTCTTTGGTGGCAATGCCAGACAGAAACCCCTGATACATGCTGGTCCAAAGAGTCCACTGCTGTTGTTTTTGCAACTGAATTTTTCTTCTTATTTCCTCTTAGTTTGAAATCTGTTAACTTATACTTTCTTTTCAGCATGGGAGAAACTTACCCCATGTTTCCCCGCCCCCCATGTCCCACCCACAATCCACAAAACAATTCTTTTCTCTCAAAGTGTCATACACTTTATCCGCCTTACTTCCACTCCCTCTTTACATACAGTGTGTGGGCGCACATCCACACTGCTCGCTAAGGACGCTAACGAAGGATAAGCCTTGTTGGCAGGTGCATCTAGCCTCGAGTCACTCATTTTGCCTGTATAACAAACAGTACAGTGTCAGAGGCGGGGGACCCTATGGGTCTTGTGCTTCTGCCGGCTGGAGACTCTGCTGGCTTTGAGTGCCAGGCTATTGATTTGCCCCTTCTTCTCAGAAGCATCATAAACTTTGTCCTGGAAACAGAAAGACAGGGTCAAATTTTGCCAGATGAAAACATCTAAGAACGTGTGAGATGCCGGGCGATGGTGACGCACGCCTTTAATCCCAGCACTCGGGAGGCAGAGGCAGGCGGATCTCTGTGAGTTCGAGACCAGTCTGGTCTACAAGAGCTAGTTCCAGGACAGGCTCCAAAGCCACAGAGAAACCCTGTCTCGAAAAACAAAACAAAACAAAACAAAAGAGCATGTGAGGTGGACGTGAACCTGGTCCCTAGGTAAGATGGACCTTGTCAATACTTGTCAGCACCAACCTTACGCTGGCTGGTGCTGATGTTAGCATAAAAAGATCCAGGTTTGTCATTGTTCTCGAGCCCACAGTTTCTGAAAAGACACAAGGAGACTTTATAAATCACGTGTTTTCAGTTCAAAGATTTAAGTCCCTGTTCAGATTTCAGTTCAAGGATTTAAGTCCCTGTTCAGAGACCTAAAAACCATCCACTGGCTAAGTGTGAGGCTGAAGTTCTGCTCTCCAGCTTCCACAGAAACGCCAGCAGAGGCGGCTCACGGGTAGTCTCAGCACAGGACACAGACGTGGGAACCCCGGGACAAATTGGTTCACACGTTGGCTAAATTAGGGAGTTCTGAGTTTGACTGAGAGACCCTGACCCAGTACACATATGGGGGAGAGAGAAAGATACCCAACAACACTCTGGGCTCCATGTGCACGGCGCTCACACGCATGCACCCGCAGGAATGTGAACGCGCATACATTCACACATACAGAAACAGAAAATAGAGCTCCCCAAGCTTTCCAGCTGGGACAAGATTAAACGCCAAGACATAAACCTCTGCTCCATTTCTGCTACTTGTTAACCAGATAAGTGGCTTTGGGCTTGATTTGGTCTCCAAAAGATTAGGGATCAACTTTCAGCTCCGTTCCATCTCTAAGCTCTGGAGGCCTCTGCCTTGGGCCTGGTTCAGGAAGTAAAGAGGCTTACCAAAGTAGCTTACCACAAGCAAGTATCTTCGTTACCCAAGGAGCCTGGAAACGTCTTTTCTGGCTCAAGCTACAGTGAGCTCTTCAGAGCAGCACACACCGGGGAACTTCTGGCCAGGTTTGTACCAAAGACAATGTTTTTCATCTTTTCAAAGCTCTACCACCCTGCTCCAATCAAGGCGTCTATGTGATTCCAGCCACTTACTTGTGAAATCTTTGTAGCACAATCAATGCCAGCATGCTGACACACAACTATAACCCATCTGAATACTCAGGAGGCTGAGGCAGGAGAATTGCTGTGATTTACAGACCAGTGTAGGCTGTACAGCCCAGGCTGGGTTGGACTCCATATCAAGATTCTGTTGGGCCGGGCGGTGGTGGCGCACGCCTTTAATCCCAGCACTCGGGAGGCGGAGGCAGGAGGATCTCTGTGAATTCGAGGCCAGCCTGGTCTCGAAGAGCTAGTTCCAGGACAGGAACCAAAAAGCCACGGAGAAACCCTGTCTCGAAAAATCCAAAAAAAAAAAAAAAAAGATTCTGTTGGGCAGGTGAGACGGCTCCGCAGGTCAAGGCACATGCTGCCAAGCCTGACGACTTGCGTTCTATCCTGGAGCCCGCACGGTGGAATGAGGAAACCAGCTCCGCCTGTTGTCTTCCGACCTCCACATGTGCTCATACACAGTCACAAAAGTAAAAATAAGCCGGGCGTTGGTGGCGCACGCCTTTAATCCCAGCACTCGGGAGGCAGAGGCAGGCGAATCTCTGTGAGTTCAAGTCCAGCCTGGTCTACAAGAGCTAGTTCCAGGACAGGCTCCAAAACCACAGAGAAACCCTGTCTCGAAAAACAAAAAAAAAAAAAAGTAAAAATAAGAAAAGAGTAATTTAGGAGCTAAGAGAGATGGCTCTGTGCTTAACAGCACAGGCTGCTCCTCCAAAGGACCAGGGTTCAATTCCCAGCCCTGATGTGGTGTGGCTCATCTTCTATAACTTCAGTTCCAGGAGATCTGACACCATCTTCTGCCCTCCTCGGACACCAGACACACGTGTGGTGCACAGACGTACATGTATTTAAAAAACACATACACATAAAATGATAACTGAAAAGTCTTACTGTAATAATAAAAAGGAGCCGGGCGGTGGTGGTGCACACCTTTAATCCCAGCACTTGGGAGGCAGAGGCAGGCGGATCTCTGTGAGTTCGAGACCAGCCTGGTCTACAAGAGCTAGTTCCAGGACAGGCTCCAAAGCCACAGAGAAACCCTGTCTCGAAAAACCAAATAATAATAATAATAATAAAAAGGATTCTGTCAGGGGGCACCTGCAAGCTGGCTCAGCAGGTAGAAGTGTTCGTCACTAAGCCTGACGCCCTGAGTTCAAGCCCTGGAGCCTACATGGTAGGAGGAGAAAACTGACTCTTAGGAGTCAGCTTGCAGCATCCCCTCTTGTGCTGTAGCGTAAATGCCCGTGCACATACACACAAAACAAAAAAAAATTAAAATAAAAAGGTGAAAAAACGTAAAGATAGTCTCAGGGCTGGAGAGATGACTTAGCTGTTCAGAGCGCTGTCAGCTCTTCCCAATGGCCTAAGTTTAGGTCCCAGCACCCATGGAGAGAGTTAACAGCCACCTGTCACTCCAGCTGCGGGGGATATGACACCTCTGGTCTCAGGCACTGACACATAAGTAGACACAGACACATACATGTATTTTTTCTGAATTGTGTGATGGGTGCAGTAAATGTACGTGAGTGCAGGCATGTGTGAAGGCCAGAAGAGTCGGATTTCCTGGAACCGTGGTTGCAGGTGCCTGGGATCTGATATGGGTGTTAGGAACTCAGGTTTCTGCTCACCCATCTCTCCAGCCCCTCATACATATGATTTAAAATAACAAATGGTCTTTTTAAAAATGAACTTATTTATTTTATCTTACGGGTGTTTTGCCTGCGTGTCTGTGTGGTGTGTGCATGCAGTGCCTGAATAATCCAGAAGAGGGCAGCAGGTCCCCTGGAAGCGGAGTCACCTTGGTGCTGGGAATCAAACCCAGGTCCTATGGAAGAGTAGCCTGTGCTCTTGATCACTGAGCCATCTCTCCAGCCCCTAGAACATAACATGTTCTTAAGAGGCTTACTTGGGGCTGGAGTGAGAGTCCAGTTGGTAAAGAGCTTGCTTTGCAAGCATAAGTACCTGCGCTCAAACCCCTAGGATCTGTTTTAAAAAAATAAGAATAAACAAATCAATCACCAGGTGAGATGATGCAACCCTAACCCCGGCAGTGGGAGACAGGGACGAGAGGATCCCGAGACTCACTGGCCAGCTGCCCTAACTTCTTGCCCAGTTCCAGATCAATGAGAGGCCCTGTCTCAAAAGTTAGGGTACAGCTGAATCAAGGGGTGAAGGCACTTGCTGTCAAGCCAACATCAGTTCAATTCCAGGGGCCCTGCATAGTAGAGGGAATGGGCCAACTCCTTCAAGTTGCCCTCTGATCTCTACATGTGCCCCCACAACACACACACACATTTATACTCATGCACAGATAAATAGGAATGACTGCCAAAGTTGTCCTCTGCCTACCCAAGCAAGCACCCATGCCCATGCCCAAGCAAGCACACATGCCCATGCCCAAGCAAGCACACATGCCCATGCCCAAGAGAACACACATGCCCAAGCGAGCACACATGCCCATGCCCAAGCAAGCACACATGCCCATGCCCAAGCGAGCACACATGCCCAAGGGAGCACACATGCCCATGCCCAAGCAAGCACACATGCCCATGCCCAAGTGAGCACACATGCCCATGCCCAAGAGAACAGACATGCCCATGCCCAAGCGAACACACATGCCCATGCCCAAGTGAGCACACATGCCCAAGCGAGCACACATGCCCATGCCCAAGCGAGCACACATGCCCATGCCCAAGCGAGCACACATGCCCATGCCCAAGCGAGCACACATGTCCATGCCCAAGTGAGCACACATGCCCAAGCGAGCACACATGCCCATGCCCAAGCGAGCAAACATGCACATTCACCACACACATAAATAAGAATTAAAAAGGACTCTGCCATTGGGAAGTGGTGGCACACACCTTTAATCCCAGCACTCGGGAGGCAGAGGCAGACAGATGGCTCTAAGTTTGAGGCCACCCTGGTTGACAAGAGCAGGTTCCAGGACAGCCAGAGCTGCTTCACAGAAAAACCCTATCTCGAAAAACCAAAAGAAACAAACAAAGGACTCTGCTTTGAAAACAAAAAATGAATAAAAAACTAAGAATTAATCAAGCTCACATTGAGTTCCCCTGCTCTACTTTCTTGTTTTTTTGTTTTGTTTTGTTTTGTTTTGTTTTGTTTTTTTCGAGACAGGGTTTCTCTGTGGCTTTGGAGCCTGTCCTGGAACTAGCTCTGTAGACCAGGCTGGTCTCGAACTCACAGAGATCCGCCTGCCTCTGCCTCCCAAGTGCTGGGATTAAAGGCGTGCACCACCATCGCCCAGCTGCTCTACTTTCTCTACCCCTCCAGGCATACAGTTGAACGGTAGTGACTATAAAGGGTTGTTCCATAAACAGGGCCTGGATACTCAGAGGCATAGCCACAAGACTCAGAAAGCATCATCTTTTGTGCCCTTTACCCTGTGATTTAAAGTAACTAGTTTGGCCTTTTTTTCTTCGTTTCTTAAATTCCAAAATGAGATATGGGTTGGGGGGAGTTACAGTGGGGAGATTCCGGTCGTTCCAGTAAACCTGAGCTCTCTCTTCTGCAGTCTCCATGGCGAGGATAAGGAAGCAGAAGGAATAAGAGGAAAGATGCAGCCATCTGAGATCTAAAAGGAGATAATGGGTGACAAGTCCCCCTGCCCTGGTGTTGTTTCTACACCCTCTGCTTCTTATTTTAAAGACTGGATATTCCTAGCATGACCTGGGACTTTGTTCCTGCTGGCCTGCTCCTAAGGCACTTGGATCCCGACTCTGAACTTCTTTACTGGTTTATACGTAAACACACAGGAAGACCAGGCTTTAGTCCTTAGCATGGGCGGAGGGTTCCTCTCTTTCACCCTGAGATCACCATGACTGATACTCATCCCTTTCAGAAGTGCTTTTCCTTCCTAGTGGGGAGGAGGAGGAGGAGAGACTGGCTCTTTCTAGTTGCTGCTCTGTATTCTAGTTGCACTGCAATTCACTGAGCTGAACAATACACTACATACATCTCTCTCCATTGTAGCAATTCTAATTGGTCTTAATGATAAAAGCTCAGACTCAGCTATGGGGGGGTGGGTGAAAGCGAAGGATCAGAGAAGCAGAGCGGCAGCCACTAGAGTTCTTGTCTCTACCAAGCCTGTCCTCAGGCTGACTGCCTAGACTGCAGCCTCAGACTGTTGCTCAGACTGCAATGAGTTCCTGTCTCCTCCCGATTTATATTCCTCTCTCTGCCCAGCCTTACCAGTCCTGTCTCCACCTCCCCAGTGCTGGGATTAAAGGTGTGTGATTCTGAGTGCTGGGATCTCCTTGTGTGAGCTTTGTTTATCTTTTAGACAGGTTCGGTCTCTGAAGGTCCAGGGTGGCCTTGAACTCCCTGACCCCGAGTGCCTTAGCTCTGCACTCTGATCTTCAGACAAACTTTGTCTGTGAAAACACAAACAGAAGGTCACTACACTCCAGCATTGTGTGGCATTGTGATTTTGCTTTTGTTTTGAATCAAGGTCTTGCTACGTAGCTCAGGCTGGCCCCCAGACTCATAGCACTTCTCTTGTCTCAGCCTTTCAGGTGTTGGAAACTCAGGGATGTGCTGATGTGTGTGTGTATGCATGTGTGTGTGCGCTTGCTCTCGGTCTTGTTTGTGCGCATGCGTGTTTGCGCACATGCGTGTGTGTGTGTGTGTGTGTGTGTGTGTGGACAAGGCTTGCTTTGTAGTCCTAGTAATCACTATATTGCCCAGGCTGACCTAGACTCATGGCAATACCCTTGCCTCAGTCTCCCCCAAATGATGGGATTACAGGTGTGTACCAGCAGGCCCAATGTATTCATGTTGCTTTAAACCATTTTCCTTCCCATTTGAGGTCTTTGAGCCAAGTTTATATTGGATTGCTAGCTTCTTTCTCCATATACTACCTAGTACCTGGCATGGTGTTTCAGGCAGGCTCTGCCTAAATTGACCCAGTTTCTCTTAGGAGACAGTTGCTCGCCTGCTGGCATAGGGAGGAGGAGCTTTGAGGGGTGGAGAGTGGAAAGCGGAGGGTCAAGTGCTGTGGGAGCTCTGGGCAGAGTAAAGTCCATCTACTGTTTGGCTCCTAGCTTTCGGGAAAACAAATACCGAGTGCTGGGTGGTGGTGGCGCACGCCTTTAATCCCAACACTCGGGAGGCAGAGGCAGGCGGATCTCTGTGAGTCTGAGGCCAGCCTGGTCTACAAAGCAAATTCCGGGACAGGCTCCAAAGCTATAGAGAAACCCTGTCTCAAAAAACCAAAAACCAGCCGGGCGGTGGTGGCGCACGCCTTTAATCCCAGCACTTGGGAGGCAGAGGTAGGCGGATCTCTGTGAGTTCGAGACCAGCCTGGTCTACAAGAGCTAGTTCCAGGACAGGCTCCAAAGCCACAGAGAAACCCTGTCTCGAAAAACCAAAAAACAAAAACAAAAAAAAAAAAAACAAAAACCAAGCCGGGCGGTGGTGGCGCACGCCTTTAATCCCAGCACTCGGGAGGCAGAGGCAGGCGGATCTCTGGGAGTTCGAGGCCAGCCTGGTCTACAAAGGGAGTTCCAGGACAGGCTCCAAAGCTACAGAGAAACCCTGTCTTGAAAAACCAAAAAAAAAAAAAAAACCAAAAACCAACAACAAAGAAAGAGGGAGGGAGGGAGGGAGGGAGGGAGGGAGGGAAGGAAGGAAGGAAGGAAGGAAGGAAGGAAGGAAGGAAGGAAGGAAGGAAGGAAGGAAGGAAAGAGAAACCCTCTCCTACAAGGGTCACTCTAAAGAAAAAAAATTTACTTTTTTTATTTTATTTACTTATTTATTTATTGGTTTTTTTTTTTGAGACAGGGTTTCTCTGTAGCTTTGGAGCCTGTCCTGGAACTAGCTCTTGTAGACCAGGCTGGCCTCGGACTCACAGAGATCCGCCTGCCTCTGCCTCCCAAGTGCTGGGATTAAAGGCGTGCGCCACCACCGCCCGGCTTACTTTTTTTATTTTTTTATTTATTTATTTATGGTTTTTTCGAGACAGGGTTTCTCTGTAGCTTTGGAGCCTGTCCTGGAACTAGCTCTTGTTTGCCTCTGCCTCCTGAGTGCTGGGATTATAGGCGTGTGCCACCACTGCCTGGCAAGAAAAAAAAAAATTTAAGTATTTAATTATTTATTTGCTTACTTATTTATTTTGCTTTGTTTTGTTTTATATTGTTTGAGACGAGGTCTTCTGGAGCCCCAGGTGGCCTTAAACTCAGTTTTGTATCTAAGAATGACTTTAAACTTCCATCCTCCTGCCTCCATCTCCTGAGCGCTAACTAAAATCACAGGTGAGCCACTGTGTCAGGAATTCAGCTCACAGCTTTGTGCAGGCTAGGCAAGCACTTCATCAACTGTGCTGTAGCCCCAGCCCTGGCCTAGCTTCTCAAAGGAAGCCACCCAGTGTAAAGAGCGCACCTCAGGGACACGGAGTGGTGGGTGTCTCGGTGACTGCTCTTGCAGAGGACCCAGCGCCTGCACAGGGTAGCACGCAATTTTAACTCCAGCTCCAGGAGAGTCCAGTGCTTCTGGCCTCTGAGGACACCTGCACTCACATGCACGCGCGTGCACACACACTTTAAAAATAATAAAAAAAATAAATCTTTAAAAGAAGAGCGTGCCTC